>NC_091062.1:50038412-51238412 GCF_000393655.2 Nicotiana sylvestris | reverse complement strand
CACGGAGCATTACCTCGGAGTCTTCTCCAATACATAGGGCCACTTCATTCCAACTCCGTGACCCTCCTTCCCCGGATCATGATGATATAGCCTCTTCCAAGGAGCCAGTCGATGTTATCTCGGACTCGTCTGATGAGGCCGGAGCAGAAAACGACAAGGGGAGCACTTACTCCACGTCTCCCACGGCTTCAATATCAGGGGATAGAGGAGGATATGCCGAAGGGGGTGAACCACAGGTTGGAGGTATAGAGAGAACCAGGAAACCAGAAGCATGGGAGGATAGGTTTGTCAGCGAGGTCGTTTTCCACAAATTCAGGGAATGGTGGCCGAAGAGAAAGTTGATTCCGGAAAGGCGGTTCATAGACGCCGATCTTGTCCCACTCAACCCTCACGTGCAAGCACAATTCCGCACTAGAGAGGGTTGGGGATTCTTCAAAGAGAGAGTCGAATTTGCAAACGAGCATATGGTGAAGGAGTTTTATTGCAATGTTCACCACACAGTTCGGAACTCCAAAGCAACAAAAGTGAGGGACAAGATAGTAGTCTTTGATGGGAAGTCGCTGAATGACTTTTTGGGGTTTGCAGATGAGGACGAGTCTCAATATCTTGAGAAGCTGGCATTGAAAGAGGAGGTTCGTCTGTGGTTGGACGAGCATTTAGCAGCTCCAGGTACAGTCCCTGTGTGGTTGAATGCACAGGAAAAGATTTTGCGGAACACCCTCAACTTTGAATCAAAAGGGTGATTAACTTTCGTGTGTAGTCGACTTGACCCGTCTACACACGATCACTCCGTCCCCCGTCCTCGGGCTGTCTTGGTGGCAGCTATCATGGCGGGCTTCCCTCTGAATGTGGGAAACATAATGTCGAGGGTGATTTATCAAGTCGGGAACGAAACAAAAACAAACTTCCCCTTTCCGAACACACTCTCCCTTTACTTCAGAGAGTTGAAAGTGAAGAAGAAAAGATATGATGTTACGATACCTCCAGTGGCCCCCTACTCATGGTATGATCAGTTGGGTCCGGACAACCCAAAGAGAGGAAAGAAAACTCCAGCTTCTACCTCCTCCGCACCTGGCCAGTTGCGACAGAGCAGCCCTCTGACCCTACTCCTGATGAGACACTTCCCCAGGTCCTTCCTCCACAGCTGGTCCATCGGTTGCATCTGATCCGGTGATTCCTTCATCAAAGACTCATCGGTTCACTGCCAACCAGCTCGCACACTCCCTTGCCAGTTTAAACAACTGGATGTCAGTTGCGACATCCAAGTTATCTTCTTTGACCACTGTTGTGCAGGCACAGGAAGCACCAGCTACTGTAGATATTCCCTCCGACATTGAGGATGTTTTGAAAAAGATCCTGGACAACGAGGAAAAGATGATGGCAACACAGGATACCTTGACCAAGGCGGTTGGGGAACATGGAAAAGCTTTGGAAAAATTGGCTCGGGAGCACAAAAAGCTAAGGAAACAGAAAGCTTCCAAGGAGTCAGTTGCACAGTTGAGAGGGGATGTGGACAAGCTGCTAGCGGATCAGATGCCATTCGACTTATTATTTGGAGATCCAGCTGGAGAGCCAGCAGAAGAGCAGCCACAGGCAGAGGAGGATAGGCCAAGGAAGAAGAGGAAGCTCCCTAATACAGAGGGAATAGTGATCGAGGTGGTTCCCCCGTCTAGTACAGCAGATGTTGAGCCCTCTTCAGTTCCACCAGTTGATGAGCAAGATCATGAGCAGACACCTGTCCCAACAGCACAACAGCAGCAGGCTGGGGACCAGTTTGATGAGGCTTGAGGGGCCGCTCTATATCCTTTGCTTATTTTTGATTTTTGATGTCTTATTTGGTAGTTAGCATTGGGGACAATGCTAGCTCTTATTCATGGGGGTGTGGCCCTACTATTTGGATTAACTGTCAGGATGACTGTATATATTATTTTACCTTCTTTTAATTTCTATACATTAGTAGTGGATAGATGGTTTGTGTATAACTGTTCATTCCAGATGATCTTCAGAGTTTATGTATATATTCATTTCCCCCTGGTTGTATATTCTACTCCCCGTTTGTACATATTCATTAGGTTTTCATCTTGATTTTCTATTTTTCGTTTTAGTTGCAAAGTTAGGCTCGTAGCCTTTGGGCCATGGGGCGCTTGAATCATATCTAAGGTTGTTGTGGTTCCTCGACTCCGTCTTAGGCAACCCTTGAGTGTGTGTGGTGAGAATTCGAATCGCGAGCCCAAGTACCGAGCCGATGGTCTAGAACTTGCCCTGAATGTTTGTTGAGGCGAAATCATAGGTAGAACTTGACTTGAGACGTGAGTATAGGCTCTCCTTGATCCAAAATGCAAAATTTGAACACTTTTCATGACCTACCAATGAAATAATCCCTAGTTCAACCCTTTTGAGCCTTAAATCTTTTTCGTTCATGAACCAAGCTAAAAACCTATACCCGTTCCTAACGAAACCCCCTCTTGGCACCCAAATCTTCCCTTGAGTAAATGACAAATGTCTAAGTTTGGGGGGGAGAGACAGGAAGGGCATCAATGTGCTAAAAAGATGCAAAAGCAAAAGAAAAGGAAGGCAATGAAAAAGAGAAAAAGACAAAAAGAAAGACAAAAATGAATAAAAACCAAAAAGGGAATCCAAGGACGACAAAAAGAAGTGAAAAAGGTGTAGAAAAGTGATAAAAAGGAGAAAGGATTTGAATTGCAAAAGAAAGAGTGACAATGTGTCCCTCTAACCCCTTGAAAGAAGTGAACTACTCAATTGAGTCAAGAAAGTGTGCCAAAATAAATCAAAAGAAGGGCTTAAGGGAAGATTAAACCCATTTGAACAAAAACACGTCCTACCTTTACCAAAAGCCTTCACAATGACTCCTCAAAAGCCCTATATGATCTTGAGTTGAGGGAAGCCTACATTAGTGGACTCAGGGCCTCTTCTTTGTGAGAGACGAGAAAGAGATCCATTCATCTCAATTTGTGTGCAAATACCCTAATAGGTGAGATTCACTCAGGGAAAGTCAAGGATGTGTGAGTTTGGGTTCCATGATGACCAAAGAAATTGAGAAAGGTTCCATGATGAAATGTGTCAACTCTTGATGGTCTTGTGTCGCACTTGATCCACAAGTTTGCAAGTTTAAATATGTTGAGGATGCATTTGCATTGAGGGCAATTGCTAGTCCCAATTGATGCCTGCTGAGGTTACTTTAGGATAAACAGGAATTACTTGGTTGTTTTCCATTGAGGGGTAGGTCTCATTTTATTTGCTTGAGGACAAGCAAAGGTTTAAGTTTGGGAGAGTTGATAACTGCGATTTCTGCATGTTTTTTATACCCATTCTTACCTGAGCTTTGTGCATTTATTGCCATATAATAGTCCCAAAATGCTTACAAATGACACTTGATTGCAGGTTTGAGCGACAAGATGACAAATACTAAAGATCGGCTCAAAAAGGAGTGAAATCTGCCAAGTGTCAAGAGACAACTGAAAGGGGGGATCAAAAGGCCCTACGCGGTCCGCACTGTTCTATCACGCGGCCGCGCAGGAGAGCTCAGAAGCTGGGCATATCCAAGTTCAACCTGCGTGGACCGCACTGTTTTTCCATGCGACCGCACAAGAGAGTTCAGAAGCTGGGCATATCCAAGTTCAACCTGCGCGGACCGCACTATTTTGCCACGCGGTCGCGCAGGAAAGTTCAGAGGCCATGATATTTTTAAGATAAGCTGCGCGGTCCGCGCCTCTTCTTGCGCGGTTCGCACCCAGTTCCAACGCGGTCCGTGTCCTTTTTTGTGCGGTCCGCGCCTAAGAGAATCAGAGAAGCAATCAGTCGAGACAAAAGCCCATGTGACCGCGCACCTAATCAGTGCGGTTCGCGTGGATGAAGTTCATGCGGCCGCACGTCACTTTTGTGCGGTCCGCGCCTCCCATTACCAGATGCAAGTAATGAAGACCCTGAGCGCTACGCGGCCGCGCGTCATTTGTGCGCGGTCCGCGCCAGACCCTCAGGGGTATTTTTGTCCGGTTTTTCCTGTGTAGTATAAATAGAACATTTTACTTTTTAGCAGGAGTTTTTGGAGAGCGGTTCGAGAGAAGAGAGCAGCTGAACTCAGGTTACCCTATTATCAGCCTATTTTGGGCCATTTCTTCTAGTTTTAAAGTGGAATCAAGTAGATTAACATTGTAGTTAACTATTTTGTCAATTTCATATATTATTTCTTTGATTTTTGTTACTACTATGTCTAGCTAAACCCATTAGCTAGGGTTGTGGCTAAACCCTAGTGTGGGAAATTGATGGGTGTGATTGTTTAGTGCATGAATGATGTTGGGTGTTTGCTATTTGGATTAATCTTAAGTTTTCACTAAGATTTGGTGGTTGCAAACACTAAGTCTAGCTTAGTGGGTCTTGACTCTTCTTGAGAAAGAGAGTCTATGACCTCAAGATTAACTCCAACAAGGAATCGGGATGGACCCATGAGAATGGTAGTCCCAATTAACGGGTTAAACCTCGAGAGAGTAATTACCCAACTTGAACCATAAGTTGCTTGGGAAAATTAGCCTACCCAATTGGTCTCGAGAGAGTCAATTGGGCAAAATCACTCTCTCTACCGAGAGGTGTGAGAGTGGGTGTAAAAGGTGCAACGGTTATAGCATAAGCCCCATATTCGTCATTCTTGCATTAGGAATTTCTACCCGTTAGTGGACCACCTAGGTAAATGCTGCATCCCTAGTGCTTTTATCTATCTTGCATACAATTTAGAATCATAATTTTAGCATAACCTAGTTTTACAACTGTAGTTGATAAATTGTAGCTCTTAAACAAAAGAAAACCAAAAATGTAAGAAGATCAATTATGAGCTAAAACACTATCCTAAACCATACAAATACTCGACTCCAATTTGAAGTTCCCTGTGGAAAATCGACCCCGATATCGCTATTGGGTAAAAGTATTAGCGCCCACTCATCCTTAGGTTGAGTCTGCTGCGATCACTTACCTTCTATCATTCACGAATTTACTCATCATGTGTTTGAAATAGCATAATGTTTATAATCTCAAGAAAATCTCATCCCCAAGTCTACGTTAATTAACTGAAGACGAAACTTTAACATTGAAAATGCAGGATGTAACACTGTAATTGACTCACATGAGTCCAATGAGTCTAAACCTCGTGTACAACTAGGGATGCCCATTGGAAGACCCCCTCCCTTTGATGGACATCACTTTGATGAATGAAAGATGCGTATGGAGGTGTTATTTCAGGAAACTGATTATGATCTGTGGATAATTGTCAATCATGGGCCAATCATACCTACAAAAGTAGATAGCGATGAAAACAAGAGAATCAAAAGAGAGGAAGAATATAATGATGAGGATCTCCAGATCATCCAGAAAAATGCTAAAGCAAAGGACCTCCTTTATAAGAGTCTACCAAAGAATGTTTTTTCTACAAGATTTTTGCCAACATCTCTGCCAATGACATATGAAGGACCTAGAGGCTGAATATGGAAATGAAAACATTGACTTAGCATAGATGGCAATTGAAGAAATCAAGTCAAAAGAGGAAGTGATAAAGATGATGGCCATGAGTGATTTAGATGCTGATGACGACCCAAATCAAGTAAGTATCTCTAATCTGATAGAAAAAATTCATGCTACATCTAAAAAATAGCTAATGGCCATAATATTAACCATAATGAGTGAAATTGATAGGCTAAGTGCTGAAAATGATCAATTAGTAAGCAATCTTTCATATGTCAAACTTGATTTAAAATAATCTTGAATAAACAAAAATGACCTTGAAAGAAAGATTAAGGAACTTAAGTACCAAGTCCTTGAGCTCATTGCACTTAATGAGCAACAAGTTTCGGCAAATGTAAAGGGAATAATAAGTGATTTACAAAACAATCTTGAAAAAGAACTAAAAAAACTCAAGGATAGTCTGTACGATGTTGATAGCAAGAATAAAATACTACAAGAGAAACTTGAAAAGGCAAAGTATGAATTATCAAGATTAATCAAGTGGCATAGATCTTCTGATGTCTTGAATTGGCTGAATGAGAATTGTAGAAAATAAATCAGGAATTAGCTATAGGAAACATGTACCTAGATTTGATCCTAAGTGTGTAGGAATTTCTGATAATAAGATGTGCACTCACTATGGAAAGGTGGGGCGTTTCAGGGATAGTTGCCCTACTTTAATTCATGCTCAATTAAAAAATACTTTTAGCCTACCTAAACATGTGGCAGTGAAAGAAAAAACAAGAGCCACTCCATCTGTTCAAACTAACTGGATTGAGGTCAATAAGAGAGAGACATCCAATGTACTGCCTTTCTAGGCAAAAAGAGACTTGATTCATCCTTTTTCTAATAAAAAGGGACATATGCTTATCTGGTTTCCCAAAATTAACTTGTGATTTTTGTTGCAGGATAAATTGAGAGAAAGCAATTAATTTTGGTATATGGACAGAGGTTGTTCTAGACATATGATTGGTGAAAAAAAATCCTCTCACTAACATCATTCTAAGGAGGGAGTGTGTCCTTTGAAAATAAAACGAAGGGACAAATAACTGGAATATGTAAAGTTGATGAATCACTCTCTCATGCTATAGAAGATGTAGACTATGTGGTTGGACGCAAGCATAATCTACTTAGTATCTCCCAAATATGTGATAAAGGTAATGAGATAAAATTCAATTGAACAATATGTATTGTCACAAAACTAGATAAATGTGAACTATTCTGAAAAGTAATATTATGTCTACAAGATATCTATTATGTCTCTCCCTCATAGTGAGCATACATATTTAAGTGTAGTTGAAGATAATCCACTATAGTGGCATAGGAGACTGGGTCGTGCTAGACTGTCCCAACTCAATAAGTTGGTAGCAAAGGACCTGGTCTTTGGGTTACCAAAAGTTGAGTTTATATCTGATAAGGTTTGTGATGCATGTGTCAGAGGTAAGCATGTAAGATCTTATTTTTAAACCTAAGAAAGTTGTCAGCACCTCTAGACCCCTTGAACTTCTTCACATGGAACTATTGGACCCATGAGAGTAGGAAGAAGTATGTGTTTGTAATTGTTGATGACTTCTCTAGGTACACACGGACCTTGTTTTTGGCATCTAAGGATGAAGCCTTTGATGTATTTTGTGTGTTTGTCAGAATGATTCAATAGAAACTAGAAAGTTTTTTGTCAAGTATTATAACAGATCATGGAACTATGTTTGAAAAATATAAATTCCTTGAATTCTACAGCACTTGTGGCATTGAACATAACTTCTATGCACCTAGAACTCCACAACAAAATGGTGTCGTGGAAATAAAAAATAGCTATATAGAAGATATAGACAGGACTATACTGATTACTAGTGAACTGCCTAAAAACTTTTGGGCTGAGACAGTCAATATTGCCTGTTACCTATTAAGTAGGTGCATAGTCAAACACATTCTTGAGAAAACTCCTTATGAGTTACTTCGAGGAAGAAAGTCCAACATCACCCACCTGAGAGCTTTTGGTTGAAAATGCTTTGTGCACAATAATGGTAAAGAAGCTCTAGGTAAATATTATGATAGAAGTGATGAGGGAATATTTTTGGGATATTCACCACATAATAAAGCATATAAAGTGTTAAATAAAAGAATTATGTGTATGGAAGAAAATATTCATGTAATCTTTGATGAATCTAACAATATGGTTGAGAAAGGTTTGTAGGATGAAGACTATGATATAGGGCTCACAGAGGAAAGGATTTTTGAAACGAAAGGAGAATCTGAACAACAATCTGAAGGAGCATCAGGCAATCAAGACGCTGATGAAAGTGATCAGGAAGTACAAGAGGAAGGAGAAACAATTCTGACAGATACTCAGATAGGTGAAGTTTTACCCACTGTTACTGGTCCCTTAGGGGAATCCTCTACTGAACCATCTCAAGGTCTACAAGTTGGGCCATGGAAATACCAAAACACTCATCCCCTTGAAAATATCATTATTGATCCAAATGCAGGAATACAAACAAGATCATCCTTGAGAAACTTGTTTGCACTCACCGCCTTTCTGTCTTAGATAGAGCTAAAGAACATAAAGGAAGTCTTAAAGGATACATACTAGAAATTGTGATGCAGGAGGAGCTAAATTTGGCATTTGGTACAATAACCCAAAAATACAACTATTTTAAGAACCAGATGGGTGTTGAGGAACAAGATAGATGAGCAAGGAAATATCACAAGGAATAAGGCCAGACTGGTGGTTCAGGAATAAAATCAAGAAGAAGGAATTAACTATGATGAAACATTTGCTCCAAAATCAAGAATGGAAGCCATCAGAATGTTGATAGCCTTTGTTACATATATGGAGTTTACACTATATCAGATGAATGTAAAGTATGCATTTCTAAATGGCTATTTGAAAGAGGAAGTGTTTGTCAAATAACTTCCTGGCTTTGAAAGTGAAGAATTTCCTAATCATGTCTTCAAATTGGATATGGACTAAAATAGGCCCCAAGAGCTTGGTACGGGAGGCTCTCAAAATTCCTCTTAGCCAATGACTTTCTACAAGGAAAGGTAGACAATATATTGTTTCTGAAAAACAAAGGAAAGAACCTTCTGATTGTACAGGTTTATGTGGATGATATAATTTTTGGGGCCACTAATAAGTATTGTGCAGAGAATTTGCTGAAATGACGGGGAATGAATTTGAAATGAGCATGATGGGTGAGTTGAACTTCTTTCTTGGGCCACAGATCAGCAGACACCCACTGGAACCATGATTCATCAATAATAGTACATTAAAGAGCTCTTAAAGAAATTTAACATGGATTCCTCAAAGTCAATTGATACTCCTATTTCCATTGCAGCAAAGCTTGATCTAGATGAAGAAGAGAAAAAAAAACTTTACAGAGGAATAATTCGATCACTTCTATATCTCACTACAAGCAGGCCTGACATTGTGTTCCGTGTAGGTCTATGTGCAAGGTTTCAAGCAAATACCGAGTCTCACTTGAAGGCAATCAAAATAATATTCAAATACTTGAAAGTAACTCGTAATTTATGCTTGTGGTATTCAAGAGGATACAATTTTGACTTAGTTGGTTATGTTGATGTTAACTATGCAGGGTTTTCATGTTGATAGAAAAGCACTTCTGGAACAGCTCATTTTCTAGGTTCTTGCCTTGTGTCTTTGGGAACAAAGAAGCAGAATTCAATGCCCTATCTACAATTGAAGCAGAATATGTGGCAGCAGCATCATATTGTGCATGATTGCTATGGATAAGGCAGTAGCTCAGGGACTATGGTATTTTGTTGATTGTGTTCCTATCTTTTGTGACAACACCAGTGCTATAGATATTGCTAAGAATCCATGACAGCATAAGAGAAGCAAACACATTGATATTAGACACTATTTTCTTAGAGATAATGTGCAAAAAGGAAATATCTCAACAAATTTGTGCAAAACTGAGAATCAAATTGCTGACATTTACACTAAGTCACTGAGTAGGAATCATTTTGAAAGAAACAGGCTAGAACTAGGATTAAATAAGTCTTTTCACTAAGTTGAACCCGAATGATTGGCTATGAAAAAAAGGCAATAATTGTAGATTTCTGGGTAACAAATACTTGATTTAATCTCATATCTGTTTTTAAGTATACATATTTGCATTGAAAATCTAATTATTGCTGGTGGTTTATGATATTAACCTATTTTGTCTGAAGCTTTACTATATAGAGGACTAGGTAATTGCAAAGGAGTTGGTCCTTCAACTCAGGTACGTGACATCTTGTCAAAAGCTATTAAAATTAAATAATTTGAAATACTATTGTAATCAGACTTCCTAAAACAAGTAGGCATCAATTCTATCAGTTATCAAAGTCAAATATCAAGGGGGAATTTTGTTCAGTTAAGAGTCCTAATAATTCTAAAAGTCCATTTGTCAAATATATCTGTTGTTAGAGTCCTATTAGAACTCGATCAATACCCTCTCTCTTTCTAGTCAAATCAGGACTACCCTCCTTTAAATCCATCTTTTCGCACCTCATCTCAAATTCATTGTTTCCCTTCAAACCCTAAGCAAGAAACAAATCAACTTCTCTTGTATCTTCTTCATCATTACAAAGCCCAGCCACCTTAAAAACCTAAATCATCCACAGAGCATGGCTCTAAATCCAAAGTTGAGAAGGCTAAGCCAAAGAAGAGTGTAAAATCAGCAGTTAGCTCTACACCATTACCTACTGCTTCTCAACCCCCATCCTTTGATATCACTGCATCACCACTCAATATCACTCTTCCATCTCCATCCTTTGTTATCTCCACAGCTCCATCTCCAAAAACAATCACCAAAGACGCTATGACTATACCGTATATCACCTCTAAACATACAAAGGTCAAGGTCATTTCAAGGAAGTCAATAAAAAGTGGAAAACCAGTTGACAATGTTGTTGCTAAGGGGGAACCAACAATTAATGATACCATTGCTCAAGGAGAACCTCCAACTGACAAGGATGCTCAGGTAAAACCTTCTCCATCAAAACATGATGTTTAGGCATCTACTATAGATGTGTCCCCTATAGATATAGTTGAACCCCTAAGAGACACACCACATGTAGAAACATCTGTGGTAGAACGAGACTGTAGCATAACCTGTGAATGTAGAAGTAGTTGTAGACCAGTCTGTGGTAGAGGAGGAAGGTGAGAAAGAAACAGGGGACAATGAAGATTCTGACGAGAGTACTTATAGCTAGACTGATGAAGAGGAGGATGAGGAAACAAATAAAGAGGGTGAAGTGGAAGAAGAGAAGGATCAAAATTCAGAAATAAAGAAAAGCGATGATGAGCGTGAATTAGAAAAGGAGAAAGGGGGTGAATCAAAAAAAGAAAATGATGAGCAAGTGGGAGATTTAGAAGAAGAAAGGGGAACAAAGGGAGAAAGAGATTCTGAGAGTGAGGATAATGATCATGAGGGAGAGGGAGATGATGAACAAGAAAGTGAGGGTGAGGACTCTAAATCTAATACAGTCATGGTCCCTTTGGAAGAAGTCAATGGGGAGGAAGGTTCGGAAGAACCATGGCCTTCCTTAACTCCTTTCATGAGAGATGAGGAAGTTAATATGATGAGGATGACCTACCATTATCTGATATGGGAAAGAAGAAGAAGAAGAAGAAGAAGAAGAAAAAGAAAAAGAAGAAGAAGAAGAAGAAGAAGAAGAAGAAGAAGAAGAAGAAGAAGAAGAAGAAGCAGAAGAAGAAGAATAAAAAGAAGAAGAAGCAGAAGAATAAGAATAAGAATAAGAAAGCCCTAGCAAAACCTACAAAAACAGCTTCATAAGGAAAGAAAGGAGGTGGCTCCTCGTACTAGAACCCCTCTCATCAGGAGTAAGAGAAAGGTTGTTGATGAGCAACTAATCAAGAAAGCTAGGAGTACGAAAAGAACAAGGAAATCAGTTGCAGCTGCTGAAGCTGTTGTTGAGTGGGATGAGGATGATGAACCTAGTTTTTCACTTAGGGGAAGAAACCAGTGAACAGGACTATTGTCAAACCCATCAAGGCAACTACCTCTACTTCTTAGAAGAAGATAAGAGGGAAGAAGCAAAATGCTGAGTCAGAGGTAGTTGACAGGATGACAGAGTTCAAAAGTGGAAGGGTCTTGAATGGGAAGATCCTGGCCAACACTAAAGAAAATGGAATGGCTCAGTTAGTAGAGTAGATTAACATGCAGCTGGACACACATGCTTGTGAAACCTTTTACCCTATATGTGTACTTGCAATGGTTGAATTCTATGATAACTTTTCGTTTAATGTCAAAGTGGTGAAGAGCTCTGTGAGAGACTTTGAATTGGAGTTTGATGCTGAAGAACTTGGGCTGCTGCCGAACATCCCCTCCCTGTGATTTGAAAATTATTTGAAAACAAAGTGGCAAGAAATTGACAATGATGTGGATAGAGGAATTGTGGTCATAAGAAAGTTTTCCTAGAAATTTGAACTAGATGCTTCTCAAAAGGGGTATAACACTGATATGACACCTTTTCACAAGTTGTTGTTCCATTTTGTGAATTCCTGCATTCTGTAGAGATCTGAGAGGAGGCAAGAGGACACTCTACTTGACATGACTATGATGGAACTGTTGGACACTGGTAAGGCCATCAACCTTCCTAGTTTGATGATCCAACACAGAAGTGTTGTAGACACTTCCAATCCTAAGCATGCTTTGCCCTATGGTTTCATGTTGACTGAGCTATTTTAGAAGCTCACTATCTCTATGCCTGAGCTAAAGTTTGTCAACCACAATGATGTGTTGGATGCTGTCATGCTCAGAAAGTATGGCTATGGTAAGATCAAGGTTAGAGGTCCAACTAGAACTGCGATTCTGCTTGGAAGCAGCATGGCTACTGAGTTTTCTAAGAGGTTGGAGTTGGCCTTGGAGGAAAATGCTAAACTCAGGGAAGATAATGATAAACTGAGGAAGGAAACTAAGAAACTTAGGGAAGAGCTGAGGAAGGATAGAGAAGCTCATCCATAGCAAATTGCAACTCTTGTGAAGGCCTTGGGTCACTCCCCGAACCTGGGGGGGCGAGACCAGCACCTAGTGCCTCACCTATCCTTGCGTACCAACTTGCGACTAAGGGACTCTGAACATATAATGTCACTTTGGCCATGGGCCAAATTGCAAGATAATTTGTGAAGCAAAATATAAAACTGAATGGAAACTAATGATGACTAAAAATCAATGTAAAGCTGGGCAAGTAAGGCCGTCATAACTACTACAGTTGACAAACAAACAAAATATACATACAAGGCTGACAACACCAACATACTGCACTAACTGACAGGATATGTCTACAAGCCTCTACTGATGGAGTACAATGATTGCAACATGGCCCCGACCTACCCATAACCTATATACATATATACACTATATGTACACAAAACTTCTAGACCCGTCAACTCCGAAGGACGTGAAGCTTACCGATAAAGCTGAACTCGGGCAACACCTAATGAGGAGGTGTACTGGCTTGTTTGTCTAAACCTGCATGCATGAAATACAGCATCCCCAGAAAAAAAGGACGTCAGTACGAAATAATGTACCGAGTATGCAGGGCAATAAAATAACTAAAAGCTGAAACTGAACTGGTAATATAATAACTGAAAGTAACTAGGAGTCAAAGATAATCTGAAGATATGCTCACCTGCTGATACTAACTCAACTCTCTCAATATAATAAGTAAAATAGTTGTCCAGCCTTAGAAGGGTCGGTATATATAATTGCTTTGCCGTAGTAGGCTCGCTCATAGGCACTCGGCCATACTAGGCTCTGTATCTCGGCCATGCTGGGCTCGATCATAGGTGCTCTACCATAGTAGGCTCGGTATATAACTTACCATCTGATCTGAGGTTGCCCAATAGGGGCCTGCTCGCCGATTATAGCTCGATGGTGGCGAAAATACTATAATACTGCATATATATAGACCCTCTTCTCTCTTGACTGGAAGTAGACAATACATAATTGAATATAACGTCCCAATAAGGGAGAATACTATAACTTATGATACTAGAAAAATGTACATAAATTTCAGAATATGAATTTCTCTTTATGTCTCGTTATCAAACACAGGTAACTACGAGATTATGCCAAAATTAAGGAAGGACTTAGCCTTAACATACCTGGAGTAGGGAAAAATCTGTGTGATATTCTTGAGAAGGATTACACCACACTCCCTTAGAATCGAACAATCCCGTTGCTATTATAATATGGAGTGGCTATCGTCCTTGGCTTTGCATTCCGTACAACTCACTTACCAAATGAATTTTTGGTATTAATTCAAGATAAGAGTTCTTGGCTTTGCATTCTGTATAATCCACTTATGAAATGGATTTTGGTATTCATTCAAGATAAGAGTTCTTGGCTTTGCATTTTGTATTACTCTCTTACCAAATGAATTTTGGTATTAATTCAAGACAAGTGTAGGGATGAGTATTATGACTTCTCTTTCTATGTGTTTGCAAGGAGTGCCTTAGAATATTATCCATGTGTCATCTTAATTGATTGTCCAAAGTCAAGTCATTATCCAATCCTCCTCTACTTTCTACCACGTGGGGGGGGGGGGGGGCTTTGTCCCCACCTACAATTATCCACAAAATCTTTAATTACATGGTTAATCTCTCATTAAACCAATAATTCACCAATTACCCACGTAATTAAGAATTATCTCAAATTACTTAAAATACTACTCATTTTTAATATACCTTATACATCATACTATCATGGTCATATAGTAACTTGTATGGCACTATCCATAAATATGGGGTATTATAGCTTGGACCGTATTTTATCCAAAATTGCCAAACTTCGACGAAACTCATTCTCTTCTATTTGCTTACCTTATCTCCTTCACAAATTTACTCATCATGTGTTTGAAACAGCATAATACTTATAATCTAAAGAAAATCTCATCCCCGAGTCTACATCAGTTAACTGAAAATGAAACTTTAAGGTACGAAAAATGCTAGATGTAACATCCTTCCCCCCTTAGAAACATTAGTCCTTGAATGTTTACTCTTAGATACTTTGGGAACATATTGCCAGAGTCTCCTCCGTACACTAGACTAAAACCAACATGTACGCAGCAATAAAACATACTATACATTCCACACATGGACATTTTCTATAAATAGCAACACTTAGCTTCACAACTCTGTCCATTATAAATTCTGAGAGTCAAAAATGAGAGCTTACCTGATGACCTACTTGCCTAAATAGAGCTGTGCTGAGGTATCCCACCTCGAGCCATATCTTCAGTTTTAAATAGGTGGGGGTATTTAGACTTCATTTATTCTTCCGCTTCCCACGTCATCTCTTCTACATTCTTGCTTCTCCATAAAACCTTCACGGAGGCTATTTCCTTATTCCGTAGCTTACGGATTTGTCGGTCTAGGATGGAAACCGAAATTTTCTTGTATGACAAGCCCTCCGTAATCTGTACATCATCCATGGGCACCACTCGGGTAGGATCACCAATGCACTTCCGTAGCATTGATACGTGAAAAACTGGATGGACAGACTCCAATTCTGATTGTAATTCTAACTCATATGCTACTTGGCCCACTCTCCAAATGATCCTATAAGGCCTAATATACCATGGGCTAATCTTGCCTTTCTTGCCAAACCTCATCACGCCATTCAAAGGTGACACCTTTAAGAATACCCAGTCATTAACCTTGAACTCTAAGTCTCGTCGCCGCACGTCCTAATATGACTTCTGATGACTCTGGGTTGTCAACAGGTGCTCCTGGATAAGCATTACTTTCTCTACAGCTTGTTGAACTAGGTCTGGCCCTTGTAACCCAGATTCTCCAACATCAAACCACCCTATAGGAGATCTGCACTTACGCCCATACAAAGCCTCGTACGGAGCCATATGGATACTGGAGTGGTAGCTGTTATTATATGCAACATCGGTAAGAGGTAGATGTTCATCCCAACTTCTTTTAAAATCCAACATACATGCTCGTAACATATCCTCGAGTGTCTGAATTCTGCGCTCGGCTTATCCATCAGTTTGTGGATGAAAAGTTTTGCTGAGATTCACCTAACTCCCTAGACCTTTCTGAAATGACATCCAAAAATGTGCTGTAAACTAGGCCCCACGATCAAATATAATAGATACCGGTACTCCATGTATTCACATTATCTCCTTAATATATAACTTTGCATAGTCTTCTGCTGTATATGTAGATCTGACCGATAGGAAATGAGTTGATTTCGTGAACCTATCGACTATCACCCATATGGAATTGAACTTACAATGAGAACGAGGTAAACCCATAATAAAGTCCATGTTTATCGCCTCCCATTTCCATATCGGGATCTTTATAGTCTGCATTAGCCCTTCGAGCTTCTGGTGCTCTACCTTAACCTGCTAGAAACTAGGACGCTGAGTGACAAACTTAGGAATGTTCTTCTTCATATTGTTCCACTAGTACTCATCCTTAATGTCATGATACATCTTCGTGGATCCCGGATGAATGGAGTACCACGAATAATGTGCCTCTGACATAATCCTGTCTCGTAGCCATGCTACATCTAGAACACACAAACGACCCTGTATTTGAGAACTCCATCTCCCTTGAGCTCTAACAACGACTTCTACTGTTGTGGAACTCGCTCTCTCAACTTGACCAACTTTAGGTCCTCGTACTGCCTCTCCTTTACTTCAGTTATGAGAGATGATTTTGTAGTATTTCGGAGTACAACTCCACAATTGCCATAGTCTACTAATCAAACCCCCAAACAAGCCAATTGATGAATCTCTCTAGTTAATTGTCTTTTCTCGGACTCTATATGTGCTAAGCTACCCATAGATCGGTGACTAAAGGCATCTGCTACAACATTAGCTTTCCATGGATGGTAGAGAAGTTAACATCATAATCTTTTAATAACTTAAGTCATCGCCTTTGTCTCAAATTCAACTCTTTTTGCTTGAGGATATATTGCAGGCTTTTATGATCTTTGAATACATCAACTTGAACACCATATAATTAATGCCTCCATATCTTGAGTGCATGGACAACCATAGCTAACTCGAGGTCGTGGGTAGGATAATTCCGCTCATGCTTCCTTAACTACCTTGAAGCATATGCAATTACTTTCCCATGTTGCATCAGGACATATCCTAACCCGACACCTAAGGCATCACAATATATTGCATAACCATATGGACCCTCTGGAAGTGCTAGAACTGGTGCTGAGGTCAACCTGTTCTTAAGCTCCTGGAAACTCTGCTCGCAAGCCTCTGTCCACTGAAACCTAGTTTCTTTTGCGCCAACTTTGTTAATGGTGCTGAAAGGGAAGAAAAATCCTTTACGAACCTCCGATAGTATCCTACTAAGCTTAGAAAACTATGAACCTCTGTTGGAGTGGTAGGTCTAGGTCAGGATTCACAGTCTCAATCTTCTGAGTGTCTACCTTTATACCCCCATCGGATACAATGTGCCCCAATAATGCTACAGACACTAACCAGAACTCACATTTAGAAAACTTAGCATACAATTCACTATCACGGAGGGTTTGGAGTACCGCTCGCAGGTGGTCCGAATTCTCATCCTCTGAACATGAATAAACCAAAATATCATCAATAAATACTATAACTAATAGATCTAAAAACGGCCGGAATAGGCTATTCATCAAGTCCATGAATACGGCATGTGCATTCGTCAATCCGAAGGACATGACAAGGAACTCGAAGTGGCCATACCGGGTCTTGAAGGTTGTCTTGGGAATATATTTCTCCCGAACTCTGACTTGGTGGTACCCAAACCTCAAATCTATCTTTGAGAAGCATTTAGCTCCCTGCAACTAATCAACAAGTCATCCATCTTTTGAAGTGGATACTTATTCTTAACAGTTACCTTGTTCAGTTGCCTATCATCGATACACATCCTCAACAAGCCGTCTTTATTCCACACAAATAATACCGGTGCACCCCAATGGTGAGGTAATGGGCCTAATGAAACCTTTCTCCAGCAAACTTTTAACTGCTCCTTCAACTCCTTCAATTCGGCAGATGCCATTCTATACGGAGGGATGGATATTGGTTGAGTTCTCGAAGCAAGTCGATGTCGAAATCATTCTCTCGTTGTGGAGGAATATTTGGAAGTTCATCTAGGAATACATCTGCGTAGTCTTTGACTAGTTGAATAGATTGAAGTATAGGTATCTCAGCATCTGCATCTCTAACGTGCACAATATGATAAATGCACCCTTTGGTGATCATCTTCCTTGCCTTCAGATAGGAAATAAATGTACCTCTGGGTGTTGTTGTATTACCTACCCATTCAAGGACTGGTTCACCAAAAAAATGAAATCTAGCTGTCTTTGCTCGACATTCAACTGTGGCATAGCAAGCTGCCAACTAGTTCATGCCCATGATAGCATCAAAATCTAACATCTCTACCTCAACTAGGTCGGCTGAGGTCTGACGACCACAAACTAACACCGTATAATCTTGGTAAACCCATCTAGCAATAATCGATTCTCTAATCGGTATAGATATCGCAAAAGGATCACTTAGTATTTCAAGTACTATACCAAACTTCCCCGTGACATATAGGGTAATACACAATAAAGTAGATCCCGGGTCTATCAAGGCATAAGCATCATGAGAGAAAATGGTCAACATACCTATCACAACATCTGGTGAGGACTCCTGGTCCTATCGACCCACTAAAGCATAGCTACAATTCTGGTTACCACCTAAACTTGAACCTCTACCTCTGCCTCAACCTCTACCAGCCGAAGACTGAGACTCGTGCCCTGAAGGATGCACGGATATAGATGATCTTGTTGCTGAATTCGCTGGTTGTGCCATACCCCCAGAATCTCGATTTAGGCAATCTCGAATCATATGCCCCAGGTGTCCACATGTATAACAAGCATCGGAACTGGCTCGGCATTAGCCCAAGTGTCCTCTACCACAGATGTCACACCATGGTGGAAAAGACCATATCTTCCTTGAACCTCGTTGTCGCTACAAATCCGCCTCCTGGGAACTTTTTACTCTCTTCAATTCAGCTTGAAGCTGCTTATTTTTCTCGAGTTCACCACATATCCTAGTTCTAGCAGCTTTCAACTCATTTTCAAGCCGAATGTGTTCCTTACTGGCTATCTCCTTTCCTTTTCCAGATTTTCAGGTTTTAGCTTAGTCGAAGGTTTCACTATTGTTTCCCTTAGGTCTATAATTTCTGCCAAAAGATCATTCTTTTCTTTTCTGAAAATTCAATGGTTTTCTTATGGTCAGTAACTACAGCCACTAAGTCAACTCTAGTTTTTTCAGATTCTACTAACTCTAAGGTCAAAGAATCTCTATCCTCCACAAGACTATGAAATACATTATCTAGAGACATGAGCTTTCTTGGAGAATAGGATTTCAGATTTCTTTGAACATCCCTGAAATTTACCTCTTTGTTGTGATTGTCTTTATCATCATCTGATCGAGCCATTAAAGCAACAGTTGAGTCATATTCAGCTGATATTTTTCTCTTGAAGTTCTTGGAGAATTCTTGCTTCAAGAGAGGACAATTTTTCATGAAGTGTCCACCCTTTCCGCACTTGTAACAAAGATCATTGTTCTTTGATCTATTAGAGATGTCCCTTTCTAGCACTTCTCCATTTCTTCTGACCATTTTATGAAACCTTTTCTTTAAGTAAGCCATGTAACTGTCTTCCTCAATCGAATCAATGTTATCAGCTTTAAGTACTCAGTACTTTTCCTTCTGTGGTTTTCTCCTTTCAAGAGTTGGTGGAGCAGCCATGAGGATCCTTCCTATGTGTTAGCCTTATAGGAAGAACCTGCTCTAATACCACTTGTTAGAGACTGTGTCACGCCCCGAACCTGGGCCTGGACGTAACACGGCACTCGGTGCCTGACTACATGTGACCGAGCGAACCAACTGGCTGGCTAAATCAACATGTGGTGTAACTATGAGCTAGAGGTAAATATAAACATGATAATCTACTAAAGAATCTGACTGAAATATCAAAGATGCGGAAAATATTGAAAGGTCTGCAAGTATAAACAAGTAGCCGACAGGGCTAACACATGAAATCCTGCTAAGATCTGACTGACTGGGTTATAGTCTACGAAGCCTCTAAAGAATACTACAAATTCTAACTGTTTACCGAAACAAGGTCCCCGGTATACCTTCTGAAATACTATAATGACTAAAACAAAAGAGAGACAAGGCCCCGGAAGACTGGGGCTCACCAATAGCTGATACGAGATGTCCTAGCAAGTAGAATTATCAACCTGAAAATCGTTACCTGCATCACGAGATGTAGGCCCAGGGCAAAAGGGATGTCAGTACATTTGAATTGTACTGGTATGTAAAATAGCTGAACAAAAGAACTGTCAACACTGAAATTGAAACTGAACTGCTAAATGATAAAATGATAACTGAACAATGAAGTAAGGACGTGAATGCTCCCTCTTCTGAATGATGAACAATCTGTTTATCTGAACATTAAACTGCGGCCTCAGGCCCAATATGTATATATATATATATATATATATATATATGTGCACAACTGCGGCCTCGGGCCCAAGTATATGTATACATAACTGCGACCTCAGGTCCAAAATGCATAAAGCATAAACTGCGGCCTCAGGGCCAAATGCAGGTGTTCAACATTCAGGAATTTAAATCAGGAACTGAGAATCATACTGTAATATTTGTTACTGAAATAATGAGCCATACCGACTTACATGATACTGGTATAGTGAATAGGATTAAACTGAGATGAGTATTCATAATAAGTTGATTTGTCATAACTGAAACTCATAGAATATCGAATGATTATGAAACTATGTCATCTAGAGAATATAAGTTCTACTTCTATTCATGGAACCAAGGCATAATTACTTTCTGAGGAAACTAGTAATGTTCATGATGAATGGGACGTAGGGAGAATCATAGATATTCCCAAACGTAAAGAGTTAGCCTTACATACCTCAATTTGCCCCTTAGTGATACTACAATGATCCACACTACTAAGAACCTTCAATCTACAACAACAACATCCAATGGAACCCAATATTAGTAATAAATTCCATAACTTATGCCATTTAGGCATATTATCAAACACCTTGTAGGCATAGATATTTACACCTCATAACTATAGTGTTGGTTCATCCAACTATCACCATTAACCAACAATTCATTCCACCATCATTCCTAACAAATTTATAACTTCCAACAACATATGTATGACCATCCATTCACACCCAACCAACAAATCCTATCAAATAATCACCTTTAAATCCCTACCATGGTCATGCATTTAAATTGGGAATTTATGACTTCCAATCACCATACCATAAGTTGTAATACTTGATTCATACTCATAATTCCATAATAACACCATATATGTAAGTCTAAGGGTGTAGAATTACCTCTTGTAGACCAAATCCTGAAAGACAACTTTTGGGGTGTTCTTGAGATTTTGAAGAAATCCTATGAAACCCAATCAAAATCATGTTGTAACAAGTGATTGAGAAGTGAAATCACCATGATAACACACTTAAAAACTCACCTTAGGTGTGCAATTGGATGCCTTGGTCGAGTTGGGGGTGTAGAGCAAGCCCTAAGCTTGAGAAATGACTCAGTTTCTCTTATTTCCGGTCTTTAAGATTTTTAAAACCTTCCAGGCGCGCGAGCTCGCGCGCCTGTTCGCGCGCGGGAGACAGAATACTCAGCAAAAACGCGCGACTTCGCGCTCCTGTTCGCGCTAGAGACACCTGCCCAGTAAAATGGTCATAACGTTCTGTATACACCTCCAAATGACGAACGGTTTGTTGCGTTGGAAACTACACTCAAAGGGCTTTAATTTTATAGGTTGTGAATCACACAAGTTATTATATCCATGTAGATATGCTCGCCCAAAGTGAGGTCTTGTGCATACTCATTTGCAAATTTTTAGCTATAATGAAAATTTTCAACTTGGCTTGGACTTAAGCCTCTCCTTAGACCCCAAATCACCTATAATATGTATAGTACACTTATTATCATAACCAGTCAATTACCATCACGCTAATACTCATTTAATGCATCCACAATCGATTCAAATTACGGGGTGTTACATTATTTCCCCCTTGGGATCATTCGTCCTCGAATGATGGTCCTGGCTGCAACTACGGCTATCTATGGTCATTAAATAGGTGTTATGGAGATATGAGAATACTGAAATATTATGAATACATGTATATCGAACTGAACGAGCACGTGATCACTAAATACTAAGCTAAGTAAATATTGTAGGATATAGAGATTATAATATAAGACCTGAATGGAAATGTTAATTACCTTCCACATTTTCCTTTTGCTCTTCAAATAGATGGGGATATTTGGACTTCATGTCTTCCTCGGCTTCCCATGTAGCCTTTTCAACCTTTTGATTTCTCCAAAGCACTTTTACTGAAGCAATTTCCTTAGTTCTGAGCTTGCAGATTTGTCGATCAAGAATAGCCACTGTAATTTCCTCATAAGACAGGTTGTCCTTAACCCCTATAATCTCCGTAGGAACCACAAGTGACGGGTCTCCCATGACTTTCTTCAACATGGACACATGAAACACTAGGTGTACAGCAGCTAGTTCTTGTGGAAATTCTAACTCATAAGCCACCTGTCCGATCCTTCGCAGGATTCTAAAAGGACCAATATAGCGGGGGATAAGTTTCCCCTACTTCCCAAATCTCATAACGCCTTTCATGGGCGATACCTTTAGAAACACCCAATCATCAACTTGGAACTCTAAGTCTCTACGTCGTACGTCTGAATAGGACTTTTGGCGACTTTGAGCCGTCTTCAAATGCCTTTGTATCAAATTGACTTTCTCCATGGACTGATATACCAAAGCGAGGCCTAACAACTCCGCTTCTCCGACTTCAAACCAACCAATTGGTGATCTACACCTTCGCCCATACAGAGCTTCGTACGGTGCCATCTTGATACTAGAGTGATAACTATTATTATAAGCAAACTCAATAAGAGGTAGATGATCGTCCCAATTACCTTTAAAATCAATAATACATGCCCTCAACATATCCTCAAGAGTCTGAATGGTTTGTTCCGCCTGGCCATCTGTCTGAGGATAAAAAGTGGTGCTGAGGTTCACCCTTGTGCCCAATCCCTTTTGAGAGGATTTCCAAAAGTTTGTTGTGAACTGAGCACCACGATCTGAGATAATGGACAAAGGAGTCCCATGCAATCGGACATTTTCTTTGATATACAACTTGGCATAATCCTCAGCCGAATCTGTAGTCTTCACTAGCAAGAAGTGAGCTGACTTGGTAAGTCGGTCTACAATCACCCAAATCGAATCATACTTCCGGAACAAGAGAGGTAGACCTATTATGAAGTCCATGTTTATCATTTCCCATTTCCAAATGGGAATTTCTATATTCTGAGTTAAACCGCCAGGCCTCTGGTGTTCGACTTTCACCTGCTGGCAATTTGGACACTTAGCCATGAAATCTACTATATTCATTTTCATATCATTCCACCAATAAACCTCCTTAAGATCATGATACATCTTTGTGTAACCTGGGTGAATAGAATACCTAGAATTGTGGGCCTCTGACATAATCCGCTCTCTGAGCCCATTTACATCTGGAACGCATAGTCTGCCTCTATATCTCAAAGTGCCATCATCTCCCCCTTGTTCAAAATCCATAGTCTTGTGTTTGTGAATTCCTTCCTTCAACTGCAATAAGTAAGGATCACCGAACTGTTTTTCTTTTGCTTCGGCTACTAAGGAGGATTCAGCCCTGTTCTGGAGAACAACGCCACCATCTTCGGAGTCCAAAATTCGAACTCCTAGATTTGCTAAGCGGTGGAATTCCTTCATCATAGTTCGCTTGTCTGCCTCAACATGAGCTAAGCTCCTCACAGAACGCCGACTAAGAGCATCAGCTACAATATTTGCTTTCCCCGGATGATAGAGGATATCAACGTCATAATCCTTAAGTAATTCGAGCCACCTTCTCTGACGTAGATTTAATTCTCTTTGCTTGAAGATATACTGGAGACTCTTGTGATCTGTTAAAATGTCAACATGTACCTCATACAAATAGTGGCGCCAAATCTTAAGCGCGAACACCGCAGCTGCTAATTCAAGGTCATAAGTCGGATAATTCTTCTCGTGAGCCTTGAGTTGTCTCGACGCGTAGCCTATGACTTTACCGTGCTGCATTAATACACACCCAAGACTAACCCCTGAAGCATCACAATAAACAACGAACCCTTCGGTTCCTTCTGGTAGTGTCAGGACTGGAGCTGAAGTCAATCTCTTCTTTAACTCCTCAAAACTTTTCTCGCATGCGTCCGATCATTGAAACATGACTTTCTTTTGAGTTAATCTAGTCAAAGGGGACGAGATAGAAGAAAATACCTCTACGAAATGCCTATAATAGCCTGCTAGACCCAAGAAACTTCTTATATCAGATACTGAGGTGGGTCTAGGCCAATTCTTCACTGCCTCTATTTTCTTAGAGTCCACCTTCACTCCTTCCCCTGAGATGACATGGCCCAAAAACGCTACTGATTTCAACCAGAATTCATACTTAGAAAACTTTTGCATATAGCTTGTGATCTTGCAGTGTCTGCAACACAATTCTGAGATGTTCGGCATGGTCAGTCTCGCTACGGGAATAAATCAAGATGTCATCAATAAACACGATAACAAACAAATAAAGATAAGGCTTGAAGACCCTATTCATAAGGTCCATGAAAGCTGTTGGTGCATTTGTTAAACCGAATGACATTACCAAAAATTCAAAATGCCCATATCGAGCCTTAAAAGCTATTTTTGGAATATCGACTTCCTTAACCTTCAACTGATGGTATCCCGATCTGAGGTCAATCTTGGAATAACACTGGGCATCCTGAAGTTGATCAAATAAATTATCTATCCTGGGAAGAGGGTACTTGTTCTTGATGGTGACTTTATTCAACTGATGATAGTCAATGCACATACGCAACGACCCATCCTTCTTTCGGACAAACAAGACCGGTGCGCCCCAAGGTGAGACACTTGGCCTTATAAATCCCTTATCTAGAAGGTCTTTCAACTGGACTTTTAACTCTTTCAACTCTGCCGGAGCCATTCTATAAGGCGGAATAGATATTGGCTTAGTGCCTGGAAGTAGATCAATTCCAAAGTCAATCTTTCTATCGGGAGGAATTCAGGGAGATCTTCGGGAAACACTCCAGGAAACTCATTTACAATTGGTACTGGAGAGTGGGGATCTGAGCATTTGCATCCTTAACTCGAACCAGATGATAGATATATCCCTTGGAGATCATCTTTCTGGCTTTAAGATAGGATATAAACCTACCCCTCGGGACTCTTCCCATGTTTCATACCACATGTTGGCAACATCCTTCAGCTGGTACACAGCAAGCTCTGCTGCCTCAGTGTCTGTAGCATGCATTACTCGAAATATCTTTTGAACCTCATCAATGAAGTTTTGCGGATCCTCATCCTTTTTAGACCCTGTAAAGATGGGAGGTTTCATGTTGAGGAATTCCCTAGACCTGGAACTACCCGTCTCATGAACATCACTTGTTCCCTACCTTTGAGCCTGATTAGCTGCAATCTGGGTGAACAACTGGATAGCTCCCCTGACATCCATGTCTGAAGCACCAGGCACTGAGCCCGATGCAACTCCCTGGACTGGAGTGTCCTCATCTTGAGCAGCATTAGTTGTGGCTCCCTGGCTAGTAGCTGAGGCCCTCCTAGTGTACTTTCTTTTTGCAGGCATTTTTTTTGAAATACGCCATTCGCACGGGTTAAAAAGATTCCTGAAATCATAGCTCTAATTGCATGATCTAGAGTATGAAAGAAACGGAACAATCCTAGATGTCTTGGTGGTCAACTATTTACATGTGTGGCACGCACACACACATAAAAGAGACCCCACTGGACATGGCTTCATAGACTCCCTAGGACTCTTGAACCTAGGGCTCTGATACCAAGTTTTGTCATGCCCCGAACCTGGGCCTGGACGTAACACGGCACTCGGTGCCTGACTACATGTGACCGAGCGAACCAACTGGCTGGCTGAATCAACATGTGGTGTAACTATGAGCTAGAGGTAAATATAAAACATGATAATCTACTAAAGAGTCTGACTGAAATATCATAGATGCGGAAAATACTGAAAGGTGTGCAAGTATAAACAAATAGCCGAGAAGGCTAACACATGAAATCCTGCTAAGATCTGACTGACTGGGTTATAGTCTACGAAGCCTCTAAAGAATACTGCAAATGCTAATTGTTTACCGGGACAAGGTCCCCGGTATACCTTATTAACTGAAATACTATAATGACTAAAACAAAAGAGAGACAAGGCCCCGGAAGTCTGGGGCTCACCAATAGCTGATACGAGATGTCCTAGCAAGCAGAATCGTCAACCTGAAAATCATTACCTGCATCGCGAGATACAAGCCCTGGGCAAAAGGGACGTCAGTACATTTGAATTGTACTGGTATGTAAAATAGCTGAACAAAAGAACTTCAACACTGAAACTGAAACTGAACTGCTAGCTGATAAACTGATAACTGAACAAGGAGAGATTGACTTCTAAATGATGAACAACCTGTTTTTCTAAACATTAAACTGCGGCCTCAGGCCCAATATGTATATATATATATATATATATATATATGTGCACAACTGCGTCTTCGGGCCCAAGTATACGTATACATAACTACGACCCCAGGTCCAAAATGCATAAAGCATAAACTGCGGCCTCAGACCCAAATGCAGGTGTTCAACATTCAGGAATTTAAATCAGGAACTGAGAATCATACTGTAATATGTGATACTGAAATAATGAGCCATACCGACTTACATAATACTGGTATAGTGAATAGGATTAAACTGAGATGAGTATTCATAATAAGTTGATTTGTCATAACTGAAACTCATAGAATATCGGATGATTATGAAATTATGTCATCTAGAGAATATAAGTTCTACTTTTATTCATCGAACCAAGGCATAATTACTTTCTGAGGAAACTAGTAATGTTCATGATGAATGGGACGTAGGGAGAATCATAGATATTCCCAAACGTAAAGAGTTAGCCTTACATACCTCAATTTGCCCCTTAGTGATACTACAATGATCCACACTACTAAGAACCTTCAATCTACAACAACAACATCCAATGGAACCCAATATTAGTAATAAATTCCATAACTTATGCCATTTAGGCATATTATCAAACACCTTGTAGGCATAGATATTTACACCTCATAACTATAGTGTTGGTTCATCCAACTATCACCATTAACCAACAATTCATTCCACCATCATTCCTAACAAATTTATAACTTCCAACAACATATGTATGACCATCCATTCACACCCAACCAACAAATCCTATCAAATAATCACCTTTAAATCCCTACCATGGTCATGCATTTAAATTGGGAATTTATGACTTCCAATCACCATACCATAAGTTGTAATACTTGATTCATACTCATAATTCCATAATAACACCATATATGTAAGTCTAAGGGTGTAGGATTACCTCTTGTAGACCAAATCTTGAAAGACAACTTTTGGGGTGTTCTTGAGATTTTGAAGAAATCCTATGAAACCCAATCAAAATCATGTTGTAACTAGTGATTGAGAAGTGAAATCACCATGATAACACACTTAAAAACTCACCTTAGGTGTGCAATTGGATGCCTTGGTCGAGTTGGGGGTGTAGAGGAAGCCCTAAGCTTGAGAAATGACTTAATTTCTCTTATTTCCGGTCTTTAAGATATTTAAAACCTTCCAGACGCGCGAGCTCGCGTGCCTGTTCGCGCGCGGGAGGCAGAATACTCAGTAAAAACGCGCGACTTCGAGCTCCTGTTTGCGCTAGTGACACCTGCCCAGTGAAATGGTCATAACTTTCTGTATACTCCTCGAAATGATGAACGGTTTATTGCGTTGGAAACTAGACTCAAAGGGCTTTAATTTGATAGGCTGTGCATCACATAAATCATTATATACAGGTATATATTCTCGTCCAAAGTGAGGTCTTGTGCATACTCATTTGCAAATTTTCAGCTATAATGAAAATTTTCAACTTGGCTTGGACTTAAGACTCTCCTTAGACCCCAAATCACCTATTATATGCCTCGTACACTTATTATCATAACCAATCAATTACCATCATACTAATACTCGTTTAATGCATCCACAACCGATTCAAATTACGGGGTGTTACAGACTGTGCGTCCACCAGACTGTATAGAGAACCAGGTTCTCTTTGTGTTTCCTCTGAAAGTACTGATGAACCAAATTGTATAGCGATCTGGTCCTATATTAGTTTTGTACAGTGCTAAGTTTTTGTAAGTCCACCAAATAATAGAGTACCTGGTCCTTTATCGGGTTCTGCAGTGAATGCTATTTAGCAGAATGTATATAAGGCCGAGTATTTTTACGTGGAAAATCCCACACAAAGGGATCAAAAACCCACGACCTACACCTGTAGGCTTTTTACTTCACTAACTTGCAATCGCCTTATTACAAGCCACTTTACAATAACTCTATTGCAAAGACTTCAACTAACTTGTGATGCCCTCATCACAAGCCACTCTATGACTATCCTAGTTACAAAGAATTTGACTAACTTGTGGTATTTCTACCACAAGCCACTTTGTCACCCTACAGTTACAAAGGCTTTGACTAGATTGTGATGTTTCCACCACAAGTCACTTTGTCACACTACGGTTACAAAGGATTTTTCTTATGACTCAACCTAATCAATGCTTCTAAGAAATCTGGAAGAGTTACAATGAAGAATACATAACAAATACTCAACAACCTAAGGACTTAAGATATCTTCGATCTTGGATCAGGTCCGTGAGGTTGAAGCATCTTTGTTCTTAAGAGAGGTTCTTGAACACTCGAGAGAATATTTTCCTTTTCTAATTTTGCAAGCCTTGAACCTGAATCTTATGCCTTGCATAAGGTTTATACTACACAAGACATCCTTAGTGATGTCCAATCTCAATAGTGATATCCAATCTAAATAGAAAGTGGCTGATACACTTTCTACTGTACTGTCCGCTGCACTGTTGCAGGTAGTCACTTTCTGCAATTTCTTTCCAGCTGTACTTGGCTTGTACTTCTGTTAGAGAACCCTAAGGGACCAGGTCCCTATTGTGTTCCTCTTTGTATAGTTGAGGACAATCACTCAGTTGCGTTCCAGCTGTATAGTTGACTTGTACTTTTGTCAGAGAACTCTAAGGGACCAGGTCCATGTTGTGTTCCTCTTTGTATAGTTGCGGATAGGCACTTTCTGCAGTTGTGTTCCAGTTTTATAGTTGACTTGGACTTCTGTCAGGGATCACCAAGGGATCAGGTTCCTAATTTGGTACTTTTGCACACTGCCCAGATTGTCTTGTGTTGAGTCACTTGAATCATTGTACTTTAGTTGATCAGAGAATGAGTGGGCACTGGAAATAGTGCAGTGCGGTAGAATCTTCATTTCCAGCTGTGTCCAATTGACTTTGTGCTGCCGTGAGGAACCCACAAGAGTATCAGGTCCTTGTTTGGGTTCCTTCCTTCTAAAGCTTTAATGAAGCTGTAGCAAGTTCATATTTGGCTGGAATCCGTTAGATGCAGTGTAATCCAAGTGAGTCAGGTTCCCTATCTGGTTCTTGACAATAAGTTTGTTAGATCATCAAAACACAAGACAAAAATATTGAAAACCTATCAATTTCCCCCTTTTTGATGATGACAAACTTAGCATTAAATACGAGAAGTTAGAGTTCAGAGAACCATATTGGACAAAAGGATACCACAGGTTCCCCCTGACTTTATGCCCTTACTTACACATGTTTCCTCATATGTTCCCCCTGACATTTTGCTATCATTCTTGGTATTTTATCTGGTTCCATGCAGAAAGTTTGTTAGATCATCAAAAAATAGCTCAGAAGACTTTAAGCCCATCAATTTTCCACTTTCTGATGATGACAAACTTTTAATATTGATGACTATTTGACTTAACCAGATAAGGTACCAACAACTGCATATGTTCCCCCTGACTCGATTCACTCAATTCTTCCCCCTTTTGGCATCAACAAAAAGGCACAGTCAGACAAAAAGACATAAAGAAGTCCAACAAAGCTAACTCATGCCACATATGTGCACACAATCATGATAGAAAAGAGAAGCAGAAAAGAAAACAAGCATTGTACAAGCAAAAGAAGAGCTGTTTTATTGATAAGAAATTTGACTGTTTTAATAGGAGCTGCAACGGTGAAATCCAACATGTTATCAAAAAAAGACAAACAAAGAGAAAAACACCAACCAGAAAATCATCATAGCATAAGATAACTGGCCATTGAGAGGATCCTAGGGGGTACTAGAATAGGGAGGCTGGGAAGAGGAGGCAGCAATGGTTTTGAGAGCTAGGTCCATGCAGATAGTTGTAGACAACTATTAGACAAGTAGTTTCTCCCGCAAGTTCTCCACTAGTTGCCTAAGTCAAGAATTTGTCTCATACCTGCCATCTCCTAGATTGTCGGGCAAGCATGCAACCCCACAAGACTTTTTCTGAGTTAACTATCCCACCCAAGGCCACTATCACCTAGAATGGTCTTCATTGAACCAGGTCCTCCCACAGTTTCCCACTTTTGTTTTCTAGATATTTCAATAAATTTCCCATTCCTGCTTGCAACAGCCACAATGTCACCCTCAAACAAATCTTTCTCATCCACAACCTTTTGTATATCTTTTCACTAAGGAACTAGGTTCCTCCACAAAATCTTTATCAACCTCAACCACTAGAATGTGTATATAAGCCACAACTTTCCCCTATTTCATCAACCTCTTCTTCCTCCTTTTTTTTAAATACTCTACTTACTCTTATGCAAGGCAGACTCAAAAGCCTCTTTCTTCTACAACCACCTGGTTTGTTTCAGCTAAAAGAGAATTAGGTTCTTCAACAGATTATTTTATGATGGTGTCATGAACCAGAGACTCAAAAAGCACCAGAGTTCTTTCATCCCCTAAGAATGGATTTTCTTCCCCCTGAGATTCAGGAACAAAGGAGAAGTAGGGTTTGCAACACATGGAAGTGTGACTAGAGATGAGGTGACTGAAGAAGAGTAGATGTGACTGGAGATGATGAGGAAATCTGTATGTGTACAGTAGTATCAGGGATAGTGAAGAAGTAGGTTTGTGGTGATAGTGTTAAGGGATGAGGAGATGTGGGAGTGATGTTGATGGCAAGAGAAAAAGTCGATTATTCGTTGGCCATGGTAAAAGAGAGGTGGTAAAAGGTGCAAAGAGAGACAATGGTTTAGAACTGCTGGTAAAAAGTTGGATGATGTGGCAGTTGAATTAATTTTGCTATCTTTTTCTTTGAACAAACATGTGAAAAACAAATAACTACTAACATGTGGTGCAGGAACCAGGTTCCTGACCTGTTTTTGTAAAAGGCTTTTTGCAGCTCTCCTCCGAAGTTCAACACCTTTAGCTTCTATGATCATCATGCGTGTTTACCTGCAATAGTATAGATGTGAGTTAGGCCTAGTCAGAAAACACTTTAGCCAATTTTACCTTAGTGTGACTATCACAGTCATGTCAGCAGAAACAGGTTCTCAATTAGGTTCAAGTAATCCCAATGCCATCTTGTATCTCAACGTGTTCCCTGCTCAAAGCTTTGTGAAGATATCTGCAATCTGATCTTTTGTGCAACAAGATCTTATACAAATAAGACCCTTTTCCACATAGTCCTGAGAAAATGGTGTTTGACATCAATGTGCTTGGTTTTCTTGTGTAGAACCGGGTTCTTTGCCATGTTGAGAGCACTGGTGTTGACACATAGAAGCAACACACAATCAATGTATACACCAAAATCTCCCAATTTTTGCTTGATCCACATTGAATGAGCACATCACGAGGCAGCTGCATCATATTCTTCTTCAGCTGTTGAGAGGGCTACTGAGTTTTGTTTCCTTGTACCCCATGAGATAAAAAATGATTCAAGGAAATGAGCCATTCCAGATGTGTTTTTCCTATCCACCAGATAACCTGCATAATCAGTGTCAGCATAACCAATAGGGTTGAAACTGTCACCTGAAGTATAGTACAGAACCAGGTTTTGTATTCCCTTAAAATATCTTAGAATTCTCTTAGAAGCCTTCAGATGATATTCCTCAGGATTTGATTAGAACCTTGCATGTAATCCCACACTAAATACAATATCAGGACTGCTAGCAGTAAGGTAGAGTAGAGATCCAATTACTCCCATGCTTCCATGTCAAACCTTTTCAAGATTTCTTTGATGCATTTCTGACTGATAAACGTTCCCTTTATGGACTACTTCTCTTGAAGACCCAGGAATTTATTCAATTCCCCCATCATACTTATTTCAAACTCACTTCCCATGATTTTAGCAGATTTTTTCACATAATGAGCTAGTTGTAGCTCCAAATATGATGTCATCCACATAAAATTAATCAATGAGCAGGTTCCTTCCATGTTTCTTCAAAGACAATGTATTGTCAATCATTCCTCTTGAGAAGCCATTTTCCAAGAGAAACTTGGATAGTCTATCGTACCAAGTTCTAGGGGCCTGCTTCAATACGTACAGTGCCTTATCCAATTTGAATACATGTTCAGGGTGCACATGGCGTTCAAAAACCTGGAGGTAGCTTGAGATAGACTTCTTCCTTAAGAAAACCATTCAGGAAGGCACTCATTACATCCATTTGGAATAAGGTGAATTCCATATGTGAAGCAAAGGCAATATGGATCCTAAATAGCTTCCATACGAGCTACTGGGCCAAAAGTCTCATCATAATTGATCCCTTCCTCCAGATTGAATCCTTGGACATCAAGCCTTGCTTTGTTCCTTGTAGCATTTCCATTTTCATCCAGCTCATTCCTGAATACCCACCTGGTCCCTATGATGGTTTTGTCTGAAGGTCTTGGTACCAGGCGCCATACCTTGTTTCTTTCAAATTGATGCAGTTCCTCTTGCATTTCAGTACTCCAGTTTGCATCCTACAAGGCTTCCTTGATATTTTTTGGGTTTTATTTTTAGGGGAGTATCCCAGAAGGATTCCTTCATCGTGTGTTGCATCACACATCCCAAGTTGGTCCTTCCCGTTGTTGAGAACATAGCATTTTAATCCAAAGGATATCAGATGAGTTATCTTTGGTTTTCTTCCATTGAGCAACTCATAGGGGGTTTTGTTCAGAAGAGGTCTGATCATGCACCTCCTTTCACTCCTCCTTAGTATTCCCATAGGAATTGCATGCTCTGTGTTCTTTGAACTTTGAATTTAACAGACCATGGCCCAGGTCCTTCTTTATCAATATATCCAGAAGTGAGAAACTTGTATCCCCCCCAATCCTTTATGACATGTCTTTGAATCATTATCAACTACATTCAAGCAATTCATATCAACGGTTTAGACACAAACTTCTACCTTGTTTTCTTCCCCAAACCTAGAATGTACCCTTTCTTTTCATTTTCCAAAGGGTAAATCCCTTCCTTACAGGGCTTTCAGTGAGGGAAAATCCATGGTATTTCTAGTCGTGTACTTTGAGCATCTACTGTCTATAATCCATTACAGTGCGCTTCCTCTCACTATTCCCTGCACATCTAAATTATGGGTTAGATTTAGGAACCCAAACTAGTTTGGGTCCCTTGTTATGATAGAAGGGATGGATAAGGGCTTTTCTAGTCCATGCAGGCAACATCGGTTTCTTGCGAGCGGTACCTGGTCCCCTGTTAGTAGTCACTTTCTTAGTAAACACTTTGTTTTTCTGATCAGATCGAGCCCTGGCCTGGCAATTTTCTTTGAAGTGCCCATTGTTCCCATAGTGGGTACACAGCCAGTTATCAGGAACTGTGACGTACTTGTTGTGAGGGTTTTAAGGAGTTTTCTCCTTTTGGAACCCGATTCCCTTCCTGTTTCCAATATTGTAGAAGTACATGGCAGTGACAGCATCTGAGAACTAGGTCCACTTGGTTTTCTAATGGTCAGTAACTACAACCACTAAGTCGACTCTAGTTTGTTCAGATTCTGCTAACTCTAAGGTCAAAGAATCTGTATCCTCCACAAGACTATGAAATACATTGATTAATACATTAGCTAAAGACATGAGCTTTCTTGGAGAATAGGATTTTAGATTTCTCTGAACATCCCTGAAATTTACCTCTTTGTTGTGATCGTCTTTGTCATCATCTGATCGAGCCATTAAAGCAACAGTTTAGTCATATTCAATTGATCTTTTTCTCTTGAAGTTCTTGGAGAATTCTTGCTTCAAGAGAGGACAATCTTTCATGAAGTGTCCACCCTTTTCACACTTGTAACAAAGATCATTGTTCTTTGATCTGCTAGAGTTGTCCCTTTCTAGCACTTCTCCATTTCTTCTGACCATATTCTGAAACCTTTTATTTAAGTAAGCCATGTAATTGTCTTCCTCACTCGAATCATTGTTAACAGCTTTAAGTACTCGGTACTTTTCCTTCTTTGGTTTTCTCCTTTCAAGAGTTAGTGGAGCAGTCATGAGGATCCTTCCTAGGTGTTAGCCTGATATGAAGAACCTGCTTTGATACCACTTGTTAGAGAGTGTGCGTCCACCAGACTGTATAGAGAACCGGGTTCTCTATGTGTTTCCTTTGAAAGTACTAATGAACCAAACTGTATAGCGATCTGGTCCTATATCAGTTTGGTACAGTGCTAAGTTTGTGTGAGTCCACCAAATAGTAGAGTACCTAGTCCTTTATCGAGTTCTGCAGTGAATGCTAGTAAAGCAGAATGTAAATAAGTCCGAGGTTTTTTACGTGGAAAAATCCCACACAAAGGGATCAAAAAACCACGACCTACACCTGTAGGCTTTTAACTTCACTAACTTGCAATCTCCCTATTACAAGCCACTTTACAATAACTCTATTGCAAAGACGTCAACTAACTTGTGATGCTCCTATCACAAGCCACTCTATAACTATCCTAGTTACAAAGAATTTGACTAACTTGTGGTATTTCTACCACAAGCCACTTTGTCACCCTACTGTTGCAAAGGCTTTGACTAACTTGTGATGTTTCCACCACAAGCCACTTTGTCACACTACGGTTACAAAGGATTTTTCTTATGACTCAACCTAATCAATGCTTCTAAGAAAGCTGGAGAGGAGTCACAATGAATAACACATAACAAAGACTCAACAACCTAAGGACTTAAGATATCCTCGATCTTGGATCAGGTCCTTGAGGTTGAAGCAACTTTGTTCTTGAGTGAGGTTCTTGAACACATGAGAGAATATTTTCCTTTTCTAATTTTGCAAGCCTTGAACCTAAATCTTATGTCTTGCATAAGGTTTATACTACACAAGACATCCTTAGTGATGTCCAATCTCAACGGTGATGTACAATCTAAATGGAAAGTGGTTGTTGCACTGTCTGCTGCACTGTTGCAGGCAGTCACTTTCTACAATTGCTTTCCAGTTGTACTTGACTTGTACTTTTGTCAGAGAACCCTAAGAGACCATGTCCCTGTTGTGTTCCTCTTTGTATAGTTGCGGACAATCACTCAGTTCCGTTCTAGCTGTATAGTTGACTTGTACTTTTTTCAGAGAACTCTAAGGGACCAGGTCCCTGTTGTGTTCCTCTTTGTACAGTTGTGGGCAGTCACTTTCTGCAGTTGTGTTCCAACTATATAGTTGACTTGGACTTCTGTCAGGGGAGCACCAAGGGATCGGGTTCCTGATCTGGTACTTTTGCACACTGCCCAGATTGTCTTGAGTTGAGTCATTTGAATCATTGTACTTTAGTTGATTAGAGAATGAGTGGGCGCTGGAAATAGTGCAATGCGGTAGAATCATTGTACTTTTGGGTTCCTTCCTTCTGAAGCTTTCCTGAAGCTGTAGCAAGTTCACATTTAGCTGGAATCCGTTAGATGTAGTGTAATCCAAGTAAGTCAGGTTCCCTATCTGATTCTTGACATTATGTTTGTTAGATCATCAAAACACAAGACAAAGATATTTAAAACCTATCATATCTTCCCTGGAAAGTACTGGCCAATGAAGGCATCCGAAAAATCCTCCCAAATAGCTAGAGGTGCATCATATCCCCTGGACCTCTCCCATCCCTCTTACTAAAGGATTGCTATATCTCAAAGTCGAAAACCTGCTAACTCAACTGCCTTTTTCTCCATGGCATGCATAATCCAAAAGATCCTGTGAAGCTTATCTATGAAATCCTACAGCTCATCCCTTTGATCTGTCCCCATGAACTCTGGGGACTCAAAGCAATAAACTCTTGGACCCTTGAACTCCCAGAACCCTTAAAAGATCATGCACTAGTGGATGCCCTAACCTATTGCTGGGTAGCTACCAATTGTGTCAACAAATGCACCGTACTCCTCAAGTCCTGATCCGATGGAAGTGGTGGGGGAACTATATGTGTAGTCTCCCTAGGAATCTCCTCAAGTAGTGGAGGAGTCGGTAATAGCTGAGTTGGGGTCTCTCCCTGGACCCCATCTACTGGGGGTACCCTGCTAGTCCCCTCACTTACTGTTGTATCTCTCCTCTGGCTAACTGTAGTCTTCCTAGTCACCGTCATTTGTGCATGCAAATGCCAACACATAAGTTTAACTCAAATTTCCTATAACTCAGTTCTACAGCACAATTTAGATTTGAAAGAAGAGTAACCAGCTCCTAAATGCCATGTAATCCCCTTCTTATATAATGTGGTGCATCACACATCTATAAACAAGACCCTGCTAGATACAGCTTGTAGACTCCCTAGGATAGAACTGCTCTGATACCATTTTTGTCACGCCCCGAACCAAGGGGGCGAGATCGGCATCTGGTGCCTAACTTATCATTGCGTACCAACTTGCGACTAAGGGACTCTGAACATATAATGTCATACTTTAGCCATGGTACACATTGCAAGATAATTTGTGAAGAAAAATATAAAACTGAATGGAAATTAACGCTGACTAAACATCAATATAAAGCTGGGCCGGTAAGGCCGTCATAACTACTACAGCTAACAAACCAACAAAATATACATATAAGGCCTACAAGCCCAATATACTGCACTAATGATATTCTCAAATTACACTTTAATTAAATTGTGTAAGGCGATTGGTGTCAAATATAATAACCCAACAAGGTTGGGGTCGAATCCCACAGGGAATAGGCGTGAAAATGTTACTCGAGTAGTGTGCTGCTTGACTTGGGTTGTAATTCTATTCCGTTAATTGTAACAAGAGAATGACATGATTGTGATCTGAAGAAATAACTAATTGTGGTGTTGAGAATATTAATAATTTGATTAAGGAAATCAAGGTTGTGTCTCCTTCAATGAAATGTAATGCTGTCAGTGTTAGTATGATATATTTCTAATGGAAGGTTCTTTAGATATGCAAATGATTTCTAAATGACTACCCAATATTTTTCAATAGTTGGGTAGTATTTCCTCTTTATGATTTTTCCAAATATAAAAGAGTTGCAATTAAGAGCAATCAATATATGCCAAATAAAACTCACTTATTCCTAAGCGATTCTATTAAACAAGATTTAAAGTCTTGAGTCTTTGATATTTACTTCTACCAAACTCTAACTCACGTTTCCAAGTAAAGAAAGAATTTAATGGCACTTGTTAATGTTTGCAACTACCAACAATAAATGAAGAATGAGAAATAAATATATATCAACCAACCATTATACATATATTCAATGTTAAATACCCCTTAACATAACACCCATTTATGGTCCACAACCTTAGTATTTAAAGTTAGCTACACATGCCAAAATACAAAAAGATGAGAATATTAAATGCCATAAATCTTATAAAGTGCAATATTCTTCACTCCTAAAGATTCAAAAAGAGAGGAATATTAAACGGTTGGAATGTAGCTCAAAAACAAGACAAGATGCCCCCACAAAACCCCAATATATTTATTTATAGTGGCCTAAAACTCGAGACCTATTTCGGACAAAAATACCCTTCCAGGTCAATTATGTGACCGCATATCTATCGCATAACAGACATGCGGTTCGCATTCTTGTCAAAGCCATCGCATTCTCGAACCCTAGTTTTTAGGTAGTCGTCGCATCTTGGCTATGCAGTCTGCATTGTTGATTTGCGACCATATAATGTCACCGCATTTCCAGCTTCAGCAATTTCCACAACGGGTTTGCGATCCATTATGCGGCCCGCAAACCTGTTATGCAGTCGCATAATGGACCGCATTTCTTGCACCTAAATTTGGCCAACAGACTGTTGGGTTATGCGGTTCCTCTGGGAAATATGCGGCCCTCATGTTAGATTTCCGGTCCGCATTGTTGCATCTGTGATCGCATTCTACCATTTTCTTGTCCTTTTGCGGCTTTTTGCTTTCATTTCCATGTTCTTGGGCCCTTACATCTTATATACTGCAAAACATTAAAATTACATAAGTATAAAAGATAATTACATTTAAAACAACCTAAAATCTAAGCAATTTGTATTAAATGTGATGAAATTCTCCGGCACATCAACACCCCCAACTTAAACTCTTGCTTGTACGCAAGCAACTAAAATGACACTATCCTATTCTAGACTCAATCTAAACGATATGAAACAATAGTAACCGTGGACGGTGTTAGTTGTCAGTACTACAAACATGCACTTTCGTTTATTTACCCTTCCTGAACCATCATTGTTATTTACAAAGTACCTAATCAACTCGTGAAACTTTGAGCCTCGACCAATTTGACAAAATGTTACTCTCAGCTGAGTGCACTTGCATTCGACTTCAAAAACTCAACTTTTGCCCAACCTCACAATTCATGTGCCCTCACTAGAAAGAAAGTCCCAACTCACAATATTTACAATGACAACAAAAGGGACGGATTCACCAAGACACTCACTCTCAAAAAGAGTTTCAAGTGTTACAACAAGCCATACCATAGGCTTGCCCTTATTTTAATTCATCGCTTTATTCTAAGAACATTCGATTAGAGATCCCATAAGGACTTTTTAAGCTTGTAATGTAGGTTTAAGGAAGGGTCGGATAAGCATTTGGGTACAAGTGACTACACCCTCCTTGAACACTACTCACATTTTTCTTTCTTGTTGTTCTTTGCTTCTTTTCAAATCACATAGCCCTTCTTAGCTCCTAATTTCCCACATTGAACCGCCTTAAATACCTCTCTAATTTTCTTCAAGACTCCACATTTATATATATACATACATCTCTTTTTATTTTCTTTTTCTTCTTTTCTCTTGCAAATTTTTTTTTCTTTTTATTTTTCTTTTGGAGCTTGAATAGTTTCATATCCTGAGGTATACTTTCCCACACTTACTGTACAACCTTGCCAATTTCTGGCTTTACACCACACCCCCAACTTAGGCTTTTAGCCTTATTCTCAATGTTCAAGGAGTGACGGGTTAAAAAGAGGGAATTATTTTACAAAAGGGGAAAGGTTTGTAGCGAGGTGGCCAAAGAAAAGATTAAAGGCTCAAGTGGGGTAACTAGTGATAATATCTATACAATGGGTAGCTTGAAAGGCTAACTGGTTTTTCAAAATTACAAAGACTGCCTAAGGTCTTTCTCCAACCAAATGTAATTATCATTAGCATCAAAAGACCAACCGGGCAAGTTCTAAATGGCAGAAGTAAACACAAGAATTATATATACGAAGACTCACACACATGACACATGAACTGTTTGGCTCAACATAGTTTTAGCCCTTGAGTCAACACTTAGCAACTCGAAGCTTTCATCATATTTACATGTATGACTCTAGGTAAACGTAGAGTCAAAGAGCGAGCCTCAAGTTCACAAAGTTGATTTCTTTTTTTTTTATATCAACAGAAGGGCATAGGCTATTTACATGCACATATGCTTGAAACTAGGCAATTACACCATACCGGTCAAAATGTTTCATTCTACTGCCCTGGTTCTCCTATTACACCCTTAGAAAAGAACCCGGCGAAGAAAAACAAAGGGGGATTCATTGCTAATTACTAAAGATGAACATACAACTATATACTTGTAATTGTTTTTTTTATATACAAAGATAACCTATGTACAAAAACCACACAACACAAGTATATACAAAATCACAACACAAGTATATATAAAAACCACAGAAGTTGGCTTATATAACACAAAAACATGTACAACAGTTTAATTCACAAAAAAAAGTTTGTACAAGGCTATCCCACCCCCAACTGAAAAGCATGCATTGTCCCCAATGCATAAGAATGTAAAACAAAGTTTAGGGGCTCCCTGAGGCGCACTAAGCGCTATGGGAGTTGGAAGCCGGCTGAATGATGGTGGGGTCACCCTTTGATGCTGAAGCTGGGACCGATGAGATCTCGGCCAGAGGAGTGACCTCTACTGATGGAGGAGGGATCTCTAACTGGCCCAACACTGGAGCTGGGGCCTGTGAGCTGCTAGCCTCGCCTACTGATAGCTGAGTGGTCTATGGATTGGCTTGGGAGACCATGTCTGCTAGCAAATGTTCTATCGCCTTCTGAACACCTACTTGTTCCTCCTCTGCAACTGTAGGGGCGGCAATCTTCTTACTCTTCTCTTGAGGACCTTCATCCTCATCGGACCATGAATCCTCATCAGTCTCTCCCTCGTCTGCCTCCCCACCTTCGAACTCTACAGAGTGTCCGGAATCTTCCTTAGAATGGATGTTAATATGTGTAGGGGAAGCTAGAAGCTGGGAAGCCCCGACAGTCTGAGGTGAAGGGGTTGTCATCAAAGTGGAGAAATCAAGGTCTAATCCAGCCATGGCCGTGCCCGCTCCCTGCTCTCCTTCCTTGGGCATGAAGGAGGATAGATCAAACTCTGGAGTTTGCATTTTGTGGAGCTCAGTCTTCATTGTGGCAACATCATCACGGAGCTTTGGCAAGTCGCCAACCTCACCCCGCCCTATCTTTTCAACCTGCACCTCAAGCTGCTTCAGGAAATCTCCATGAGATGTTTGTTGCTTTTGGAGGGCCGTCACTGAGGACTGGATAGGGGTCAAAGCCTGCCTGATGAGTGTGGGGAGGTTCTTCAGAAGCTGGTCTACTTTAGCATTTCCATGTTGATCTAAGAGGCCGAGCCTTGAAACGGCTGGCAGTACAGCAGAAGGTTGTGCATTGGTGGCCTGAGAGGTGGGTTGTGGAGTGGAAGTGGATGTAACAGTAGCTTGAGGAGAAACAGGAGTCTCGGAATCTGAGGGCTCTGTATCAATAGGAATCTAGGTCTGAACCTCTGGGGGAGCAATATCTATTGCATCATTAATGCGCGTGATATCAATATCCTTTAGCGCTTTCCCCATCTTGTCAGTGTGTGGCATTGGAGGGACTTCCACGGCCTTACAGAGGGCTGTGATCAAGCACGAATCTTTATGGAAGTGACGTAGTTGTCTGGTTGGCCCGGATCCCTAACTCTCGGAAGATGAAGTCACCCACATCAATCTTTATCCCAGTCATAATGCATGCAATGAGAAGAGCTTTCTCAATGCTTATGTCAGTTTCATTTCGGGGTGGTATCAATCGAGAGGTGACAAAACTGAGCCAAAATCTACCTTCTCGTGTGATATCTTCCTTGAATATTTTATGCAGAGGGTCAATCCAAGCAGGGTACCCTTGGATATCATTGACGCTATCCAACTACGCTCATTATCTTTGTTGGCCCATTTGGTATCATACTCCGCTGTGCTCGATCTCCAGTTTGGGAAGTAGAACTCATTTATGGTGTCACTGCTACAAAAAAACTGCTTCCCCCGAACCAAGACAGTATCACAGAAAACTTTGTTGCACTTGTGGTGAGGGGTCTTGGAGGCTCCATAGGATGCATAAAAGTCACGGACCACTATTTCATTGTAATCATCCGGCAGCTCAGTGAAGCACTCCTAGTTTCTAGCCTTAATGTTCTCCAGTATGTGAGGGTACTGCTCTTGTAGCCCTTTAAGACTTAGTTGTTGTTTAGCAAGGATTTTACGTTTTGTTAGCCCTTCTATATACAGCTCCCTAGAACCTTCGACCCCAAACCTGAGTTGGAAATCTTCTCCTCTTTTTCTTTTTGTCTCAGCTTGTAAGTCAACTGATGGCAAGGTCTCCTCCTCATCAGACTGGGAGGGATGTGCAACAGTAGGGTCCGGTCGTGATCATTTGGCTAGTTGTGCTTGACGACTAGTGAACACCCTTTTCTTGGAAGAAGATGTATGTTTCTTGGGAGCCATTTTTGCACAGAAATGAAGTTTAAGCAATATAGCAGACATCAGAAGAAAGAAAGAAAAAAAATTGCACAAAACATCAAGTATGACCGCATAACCACTATGCGGACCACAAATCTGTCGCAAAACTTTTGGCTGCTGAGATAAAAGAATTATACGATGGGTTATGCGATCGCATAACCATCGCATAACTAAATGCTTGGAAAGTATATTCAAACTATGTGATCACAAAGTCCACCGCAAAGATGGATTTGCGATTGCAGAATTGCCGTAAACAACATGTTACAGAAGCCATGAAACTGTTCTAGTATACGGTGGCTTTGCGATCTGCATATCATTTATGCGATGGCAAAGCCGCCGCATTTTTTCATATTCCTCAAGTGACCTAGGGTTTCCTATGCGACAAAAATGCGGACCGCAAATCGACTATGCGGTCCGCAGAAGTCATCGTTCTCAATATTTTGAACTCCACCCTCAACAATGGTGAACCTAATTTTACTACCCAGCACCCGAAGCCTAACTACTTATCCAAGAACCCCCTCACATTATGAACAAATACTCAAATACGAAGAGGAAAATAAAAGGAACAAAAACTAAAGGAAACAAAAATAGGAAAAACAAAACAAAATTTAAACTAAACTTTACATGGATGAAATCGGGAGAGGAGAACATACCAGTGATAGAGAAATGAGCACACTTGGGAGATGAATCCAACAAGTATTGTTTACTCTTTAGATTCTACTAGCCATTTGCCTTTCTCTTTTTTTCGTTTTGTTTTGTTTTCTTTCTGATAAAAAAAATTCTTTCCTTTTGTTTTACAAGTGTTTGAATGCTGGTGATATGCGAGGGGTAGGGATACTTACCTTTGCAACCTTTGCAGTGGACAAGTCACTGTATAGCACTTTATGCAACCGCATAAGTGTTATGCGGTGGGTTCTATTTGAGTTGCTCATGGACACAATGCGGTACACTTGTGCGATCGCATAACTGAAATGTGGCCCACAAAGTGCACGTCTTCGCCGCATTTCTACCACCAAATTTTGCCAAACAAACTGTCCGGGTTTGCGACCAATATGCAGTCCGCATAGTTAAAATGTGACCGCATATGTGTAGCAGACGTCCCATGGTGACTTTTCTTCCCTTTCACACGTAATTTTACCCAGTGTTATGCTCTTTTGAATCACCTGCACTCTAACACACACCTTCAATTTCTCAATTAAATCTATCAAACAAAAGTTAAAATTTAAAGGATAAAAATGGTCTTACCACACATGGGTTGCCTCCCATGAAGCGCTTGATTTAACGTCGCGGTATGATAAAGTTGGCCTTTCATTGGGTTCACTCATTGGTCGGGCACGGACTATCTTTGAGAGCCATCTGTTTACCAAGTGTTATTATCCATCTGTGTCCAAGTAGTGCTTGACTCGTTGGCCATTTACTTTGAAGGTTCGGAGCCCATCCTCCGGTTATAATTCCATAGCTCTAAAAGGGGAGACATTTACCACCTTGAACGGACCGAAGCATTTTGATATGAGCTTGCCGGAAATAATTTGAGCCTTGAGTTGAAGAGCAAAACCAAGTCACCTGACTTGAACTCCCTTTCAAATTCTTTTTGTCATGGACAAACTTCATCCTTTCTTTGTACACAGCAGCACTTTCATATGCATGGAAATGGAATTCCTCCATTTCATTGAGTTGTGTTAACCTTAAGTTTGCTGCTTCAGCCCAGTCCAAGTTCAACCTTTTTAAAGCCCACATGGCTTTGTGCTCCAGTTCTATGGGTAAATGGCAAGCCTTGCCGAAGACTAACCGATAAGGAGAAGTGCCAATAGGGGTTTTGTACGCTGTGCGGTATGCCCACAATGCGTCATCTAGCTTCCTTGACCAGTCGGTCCTGTTTACTTTAACAATCTTTGCTAGAATATTCTTTATCTCCCGGTTGAAAACTTCAACTTGGCCAGTTGATTGGGGATGATAAGGTGTGGCCACCTTATGCTTGATGCCATATTTCTCCAGTAGCCCTATGAAAGCATTGTTATAGAAGTGAGACCCACCATCGCTAAGAATGGCTCTATGAGTGCCAAACCGCGTGAATATGTTTATCTTTAAGAATGTGGTCACACTCCTTGCCTCATGGTTTGGTAAGGCAATTGTTTCAACCCATTTGGACACATAGTCCACAACCACCAAGATATATTTCATACCACAAGAGCTTATAAAGGGGCCCATAAAATCAATTCCCCACACATCAAAGATTTTTATCTCTATCACAAAGTGCATTGGCATTTCATGCCTCTTGGAGATTGATCCTTGCCTTTGGCATTGTCGCAAGCCTTGACCATTTGATTGGCATCATGATAAATCGACGGCCAATAATAACCACATTCAAGCACCTTTGTTGTCGTTCGATTGCCCCCATGGTGACCCCCAACCGGAGAGTCATGGCATGCCTTTAGAATTGGCATAATCTCCTCTTCTGGAACATACCTTCTGATGATGTTATCAGCACAAACACGGAACAAGAATGGTTCTTCCCAATAGTATTGCCGACAGTCTCTCAAAAACTTCTTCTTCTGATAAGATTCCAATCCATCCAAAATAAGGTCATCAACCAAGTAGTTAGCAGTATCGGCATAGAAAGGAGCAAAAATGTTAGATAATGCCAATATGTGTTCATCCGGGAAAGCATCGTTGATTTAAAAGATCTTCCTTTGGTCTCCCTACCTCTTCAAGACCTTGATAAATGATCTGCCACTTGATTTTCCATCCCTTTTCTATCTTTGACTTTGAAGTTGAACTCTTGCAACAACAGGACCCACCAAATCAAACTAGACTTTGCATCCTTCTTTGACATAAGATAGCGAAGAGTAACATGGTTTGTGTACACTATCACCTTGGATCCCAACAAGTAAGCCCGAAATTTCTCAAAGGCATAGACAATGGCAAAAAGTTCTGGCTTAGTCACCGTATAATTCATTTGCGCTCCATTGAGTGTCTTGCTTGCATAATAGACCGGATGAAGAACCTTGTTGGGACGTTGTCCAAGCACGGCCCCAATAGCTACACCACTGGCATCACACATGAGTTCTAATGAAAGAGACCAATCGGGTGTGACAATAATAGGTGTTGTGGTGAGCTTTTATTTCAATTCCTCAAAGGCTTTGAGGCACTTCTCGTCAAACACAAATTTTGCATCTTTCTCAAGGAGTTTGCACATAGGATTTGCAATTTTTCAAAAATCCTTGATGAAACGCCTATAAAATCTGGCATGCCTCAAGAAACTTCGGACACCTTTAATTGAAGTAGGTGGAGGAAGCTTGGAAATGATCTTGATCTTTTCCCGGTCAACCTCTATTCCATGTTTTCAAATTTTATTGCCCAAGACAATGCCTTCATCCACCATGAAGTGGCATTTCTCCCAGTTAAGCACAAGGTTGGTCTCCTTGCGTCTATTGAGCACTTGTCTAAGATTGTTAAGACAATGCTTAAAAAAGTTACCTACCACCGAAAAGTCTTTCATGAAAACCTTTAAAAAATCCTCCACCATATCTAAGAAGATGGACATCATGCATCTTTGAAAAGTATCCGGAGCATTGCACAAATCAAACGGCATCCGGCTAAAAGCAAATGTTCCATAAGGGCAAGTGAATGTTGTCTTCTCTTCATCCTCCAATGCGATGTTGATTTGGTTGTAACCAGAATATCTATCGAGAAAGCAATAGAATGACCTTCTCGCTAGCCGATCAAGCATTTGATCAATAAAAGGCATAGGGAAATGGTCTTTGCACGTGGCATTGTTGAGCTTCTGATAATCCATACACACCCTCCATCTGGTCACCGTTCTTGTTCGGATGAGCTCAATTTTATCCTTTTCAATCACAGTCATGCCTCCCTTTTTTGGCACACCTTGTACCGGGCTTACCCAAGAACTATCGGGAATAGGGTAGACTACCCCGGCATCCAACCACTTAATGATTTATTTCTTTACCACTTCTTGCATAGACGGGTTTAACCGTCGTTGATTCTCCACACTTGGTTTAGTCTCATTCTCCAATTGGATCTTTTGTTCGCAAATTCCGACGGGAATCCCTCGGATGTCCGCAATTGTCCACCCAATAGCTTGCCTATGCTCCTTCAAGACATCCAACAATTTTTCTACATGCACATCATTCAACAAAGAAGAAACGATTACCGGTAAACTATCATGTGAGCCAAGAAATTTATACCTCAAGTGTGGTAGAAGTGGTTTGAGCTCTAGTTGCGGTGGCTCAATAATAGAAGGTTTTGCGGGAGGAGTGGCTCTATTCTCCAAGTCAAGAGAGAGCTTAGCCGAAGCATAGGTGTAGGACCCAAGCCCCTCGAATGCATTGAATGATTCCATATACCCATCCATATCTTCACCATCGATGTTCACCAAAATAGCCGCCAACGCCTCACCAAGGCATTGTTCCTCCATCTTCATTTCAATCGCATCTTCCACTTCATCAATCACCGAGATGCTTTCATATTCATGTGGTAGTTTCATACCCTTGCTTGCTTGGAATGCAACCTCTTCATTATTTACATGGAATTTGATCTCATTCCATTCCGAATCCATTAATGCTCTTCCTGTGGCAAGGAATGGTCTCCCCAAAATGATAAGGATCTCTTTGTCAACTGCACAATCAAGGATTACGAAATCGGCGTGTAAATAAGACTTTCCCACTTTTACAAGCACATCATCGACAATTCCCACCGGTCTCTTTATGGAACGATCGGCCATTTGCAATCTCATACTTGTGGGCCTTAGCATTCCTAACCCTGCTTGCTTGTAAATGGCAAGAGGTATTAAGTTGATGCTAGCCCCATTATCACAAAGGGCTCTTGCAAAATCATGTGTCCCAATAGTACATGGAATGGTGAAAGCTCTCGGGTCTTCTTTATTTTGAACGGTGGATGTTGTAATGATGGAACTTACCTAGTGAGTCACATTCACCACTTCATTCTTAGTGGTTCTCTTCTTGGTAATCAAGTCTTTCAAATATTTAGCAAAACCCGGCATCTCTTGAAATGCTTCCACAAATGGAATATTCACCGAAACTGCTTAAGAATGTCATAGAACTTTTTGAGTTTGCTATCATCAACCGTTCTAGCAAGTCTTTAAGGGAATGGAGGAGGAGGTCTAGGAATAGGTGGTAGAGTTTTTGGTGTCTCTTTTACCTTTTCCTTTACCTCTGTCCGGTTTTCTTCTTGCATTTTCAACTCTTCCGGAACCTTTTCAACTTCAACAACACTTGTCTCTTCAACCTCAACCTCTTGTTCGGACTCTTCTACTTCAACCACTTTCTCACTCTCTCCTTGTAGTATCTTTCCACTCCGAGTAGTAATTGCCATGATATGAGAAGTTGGACCACTCTCACTACCCTTTGGGTTCGCAATTGTGTCACTTGGAAGTGTCCCTTTTTTCTTCGAAGTTTGTTCCCTAGAGAGAGATCTCATTTGCGTCTCCAATTTTTGAATGGATGCGGTATGAGAGCCAACAAGCTCGGTCATATTCCTCATAGAAGTGTTCGACTTCTCTTGATTTTGCAATACCCGTTCAAGCATGCTTTCCAACTTGGAATCACTTGAGGAACCTTGATTTGAATATTGAACCTTTGGAGGAACATACGGGTTGGAACTCCGATTTGAGAAGTTGTTGTTGTGATTATTCCAATTTCCTTGATTTGAGTCACCTTGGTCATTTCGCCACTGTTGGTTGCCTTGCCCTTGCGGGTTAGGCCACCATTAATTTTGATGTCCTTGACCTTGGTATTGTTGCCTTTGATATCCTCCTTGAGAGTTGTTGACATAGTTTGCCTCCTCAAAATCTTCATTTGATATGGGTTGCACATCCTCCACCACATTTACCTTCTTCGTTTGGCTTTCAGTGAACATCTTTGTCAATACATTGACATTGGTGGCAAGCCCTGCGATTACTTGATCTCTCTCTTGATTTTCCTTGATCATGTTGTTCAATGAAGGAGAACCATATGAAATTCCACCTGTGATGTCCTCTGAGTGCCATGCTTGATTATGTTGTGCCATTTTGTCAAGGATTTGTGTGACCCTTGCGAATGTCTTGTCCATAAAAGATCTATCAACTGCATTCTTGGCTATAGATTGGTTCATAGGATCTAAACCCATGTAGAATTTCTCCAACAAGATAGAATCCGGAAAACCATAATTGGGAGACCTCACCAAATATAACTTGAATCGATCCCATGCCTCATGTAGATGTTCTACCTGTACTTGCTTTAAAAAGAAAATTTTATCCCAGAGCTCAGATTTCTTACTTTGCGGGAACCATTTAGCTAATAATGCTCGGACAAGTTCAGGCTAAGAATGAATGGAATTTGGTGGCATGTTTTGAAGCCATTTCCTTGCGTCCCCAGCTAGTGAGTACTTGAACACCCTCAACCTTAGGGCATCATCAGAGACGTTGATCTTCTTATGCATCGCACACAAACCCAAGAAGTTTCTAAGATGTTGTATGGATCATCATTAGTGGAATTCGTAAAAAAAACCTCCGCTTTGAGCATTAGGATTAAACCATGTTCCACTTTAAAAGTTGCAGCACCAACAACCGAAGGTACAATAGCATTTGTATCCTTGATGTACTCATCTATGTCCGCAAAAGGATTTTCTTCCATTTCTTCCTCATATTCGGCCATGTCTTCCTATCAACACCAAGCAAAACAAGCAAAGTGTGATTGAATAGAATAAGACGTAAAGTAAAGCACACACTAATTAGTAATTTAAAATCGTAGTCCCCAGCAACGGTGCCAAAATTTGATACGCTCAAATTACACTTTACTTAAATAGTGTAAGGCGGTCGGTGTCAAATATAATAACCTAACAAGGTTGGGGTCGAATCCCACAGGGAATAAGCATGAAAAGGTTACTCGAGTAGTGTGCTACTTGACTTGGGTCGTAATTCTATTTCGTTAATTGTAACAAGAGAATGACATGATTGTGATTTGAAGAAATAACTAATTGTTGTCACACCTCCTTTTTCCGCCCCCACGAGGGGTGAAGGAGTTTTTTCCAATTAAAGGACAAACGAAACGGGATTTGTTCGTTTATTTCAAAGTCGCCACTTGGGAGATTTAGGGTGTCCCAAGTCACCAATTTAATCCCGAATCGAGGAAAAGAATGACTCTGTATTACAGTCCGCGAACCAGAAATCCGGATAAGGAATTCTGTTAACCCGGGAGAAGGTGTTAGGCATTCCCAAGTTCCATGGTTCTAGCACGGTCGCTCAACTGTCATATTCGACTTGATTATCTGATTTTATACAAATATGAACTTATGTGCAGATTTTAACTCTTTACCGCTTTCATTATTATTATTATTATCTTAACAGGGAACTGCAACGTTGTGAAAATGTATCTAGAACCGCGTCATAATCAATGTACTCGTGGTCGTCCACATACTTTCACTCCGTTGAGATTTGGATTTTGGTCACATAAATGTGCACCCGAGTTTAATAAGATAACATTATTAAATACGCGCATAAAGCGATTAGCGTATTATTATTTTGTGTAAGGCCATGGAGTTCGCTAAGCGGCCTATTCCGAGTTCTAAGTAATTATCACACACATTTTTTGTGAGGGCCCCGCAATCTGTGCGTTTTATTTGGCGAGGCTAGGCTCATTTTTATTTAAAAGGTCATCCTATAGTGGCTATGTTTTCTATTTTGTTTGCATCTAAAATAAATGCAAAGGTCCTAATTTATTTACATACCTATGAGTTATTATAGTTAAGTTTCGAACGTTATTTGAAAAAAAGAGGGACGTGATACGAGCAGTCCGTTTGGCAGTTATGGGCCCAGGCCCAGCGCACACTGTATGGACTGGACCTGGGCCATTCCTTTTCCGATAAGGGCCTGTTAATTCATTTGACTCAGGCCCAACATTTATAAGGCTGAAATGGGAACCGGTGTTATTTTATTCTAACGGTATTGTTGCAATTTATAACGAGGCAGCCTACTAAATGAAGTGAGATTAACTAGCAATGGATAGTTCAGCACTTAACATGCATTAGAAGAGATGCTAACCATAAACATAGCTAAAATTCAAGATATTGCTTACTACACTATCACCTTTTTTATCTACCAGCATACATACACAGTATGATATTAAGTTGTCATACATGACGTTTAGTTATACATGATGGCTACCTTCATTATCCTAATAGAAGATGTAAACTATTATACACAACTTAATGTTCAATATACAGACTATGTATGATTCAAAAAAAAAAACTTCAACTCTTCCTTTTTTGTATTCATGTTTCAACTTTCAGCTTACATTGACAGTGTATCAGTGGTGTACCTGGTATTGAGAAAAGCAAAAGAAGAAAGGAATGATCAGTGGAAGCAGTAGCATACACAGCAACAGCAGCAACAAGAGAAGCAGCACTCAGCAGCAAACAACCCAGCCGGCAGATGTTTAAAACCAATACAAACCCAGCAAGAAAATCCAATAATAACCAATAGGAGGAAACAACAACAGATTTAAACCAAGCAGAAGACCAGTGAACTATCAGACCAACGAAAAACCCAAAACAACTCAGCTGAAATAGTGTTCAATCAAGTATTTGCAGCCCAGCAGCATCAAAAACAAATACAGGCTAACAGAGAAGGAAACAGATGCAGAAAAGCAGTAGCTTCTGATTGTTATGGTTGAAAAACCAGCACATTCTTAACTCTTTATTACTCTGAAACAGACCATCCTCTAAAGGTTGGAAGACCAACCTTGTTTTTTCTTTTCTTTCCTTTCTCCCTTAAAAGTGTCCAGCCTCTAAACTTAACTGTCCAGCCTTAAAACCAATTTTTTCCTTTCCTTCCGGAATTAATCCTCTCTCCAAAAATCCTCCTTTTTCAAACAGTCCTCAATGAGCCTGTTTATAGACCAGCAATGACAAGCCCCCAGGCTACCTCCCCACTCTGCCCATACCCCTTAAACTAATTAAAATGCCCATGATATTCCTGACAGACACCTCATACCGCATGCTTTTCTCCTTTTTTAATCAAAGTTATGGGTGTTTAACTTATTTTAATCAACCTCCCCCATGCCATTTAATCTTGTTCCCCACTATTGCATTAGTTTAATCCTATTTCAGTACCCTATTTTCAGCCCAACTTAAACTAAACATTTCTGATCTTTTCAAACCCCCAAACTAACCCTGTTAAACCCTGATTATTACTGTATTACCCTATTGCAGCAGTAGGACATTTTGAACTTCTGAAAGTTCAAATTCAAAGCTGCCCTAAACTAAGTTCTAGTTAATGCATTGCAGTTACAAACCATACACAGATAATGTCAAACAATCCGATAAACGACAATTATTCGATCCATCATATGAAGCTATACGAATCAGAACATTTGAACATTCAGTCCTTTTAAACTAGTCGACGACATTTATCTAATCGACTATACTAATTATAACATATAACAAATAGTCGATCAAACAAACAACACAAATAGGGCATCAATTGTCTTTGACAATTTTGCACGACACAGGGAAACTATAGGCATTATCGATTCGACGATATTAATCATATTGAAATATGTATATCACTATACGTATTCAAACATAAATAGAATAACAATCGACCGAATAAAAGGTCTTACGGAGATGGAGAACAACTGACAAAAAATCTAAGAAATACGAAAACAAACTAATTAACCATGCCGATAAACTAAAATAAACTAAAACAAACAACAGAAAAGGAAAAGTGAACTTACTCTGAAAAGCTTAAACACAAACGACCCAGGCCCGAGCTGGATTTGCCCTTTTGAGGTCGAACAGATCTTAATCGACGTGTTCTCGATCGAGAACACTTCGATTAAGGTCTATTAGACCCCAACCTTCTGTTTAATCTAACCGGATTCCAAAAATTCTTGTGTTCTAGGGTTCAAATAGTCAGATTTGGGGTTTTGGGATTTGTGGGTAGATTCGGACCAAACCAAGCTTGGTTTGGTCATGAGTGAGGCTAGGGTAATGGCTGGTGTGAATCTGGGGTGGGTTGGTGTAGATCGGAGTTTTGCTCGAACCTTCAAACGAAGATTCGAGGCGATGGGGAATGATTCGAGGCAAGGGGGTAACAGATCCGTGTTCAGGGTGGTGATGTGCATCAGGGGTGTTACTTTGGTGGTCACTGGCGTCGTTGCCGCCGGGTTCACGGTGAGAGTGCACAGGGGAGGCTAGGGTTTGGGAGGTCTGGGTTTGGGTTTGGGTTTGGGACGATGAAGGGGGGTGTTCGGATGGGGGCATGGGGTAAGGGTTTGAGTTTATATACGTAGTGGGTGGTTAAATCCTGGCCGTTGGATGAATTGAGATCGAGAGGCAGGATCTTTCACTTAATGAGGAACGGCACCATTTGGCATTGGTTGGGGGGGTCGGTTTGAATTGGTTACTGGGTCGGGTTTGGAAATGGGTTGCTGAAAGGGGTCTGGGACCGTTGGATTGGACTGGATGGAAGTCTCAGATCACATGCCCTATGCGGCGTCGTTTGGGTAAGTGAATGGCCTGATCTGGACCATTCATTTGAATCAATCAATGGCTCAGGATGGGGATGCTGATACGGCGGCGTTTGGGGCGTGCCTGGGAAGCCTGGTTTGGACTGGGTCGTTGCAAGTTGGTTTGGGCCTGATTTTTAAATTTTGGCCCAAATCCGGTATTTTCCTTCTTTACAACTAGACAAAATTCCTAGAAACTAAAATTAAACACACAAATATTAATTAATACCCCACAACAAATATCACACGAATTAAAACATTTTAGTAAAATTACGATGACAACAAAATGCATATTTTTGTGATTTTCGCTTTTAAATAACCAAATTATAATCAACTCGTTCCTAAATGTACCAATTATTCCTAAATGCATGCAACATATATTTTTTTGTATTTTCTAACTATAGCGAGGTGAGCATTTACGGACAGAACAATTATCAAAATGTCACATAAATCCTCAAAATTGTACCCGAAGGTAACTTGTTTTATTTCTTTTCCGATTTCTTTTGGAGTAGCTTCCGTGAAGCAAAAATCACGTGCTCACAGCTGCCCCTCTTTGTCCGAAAACTCAAAGAGTTTTCGTGCAAAGATAAAGTGAGCGGATAAGAGCGATTTTTGCCCTGTTGGAGTACCCCGTGTGAAGCATTTTTTGAGAAAGATTTAACTGAACCTTTGCTTCAAAGGTTTCCTACATATCCCTGGCTAAAGGGGAATCAGGTTAATGTAGTTCGGGAAGTTTTGGTAGTTGGGACTACTATGGGACTGCAATGTTACTGATGTTGCATGCTACTACCACTGCTTACCGATCTCCTTGTTACACTGTGCTTAAAAGAAAACAAGAAGCTAGGCTAGACTACGGATGATGAGATCTCATCTATCTTCAACTTGTTCTTGTTGCCTTGCTTTCTTGTCGGCTTGTGTTTCTTCCGGTGCTTTTCTTCCGAGAACTTGGGGATGACACTGGCCTTTTGCTTTTCTGAATACCAGGTTTCCTCATTTTGTTCGGTCCGCTGGGGATATGGCTTTCTTCATTAAGCTTTTCGGCGGTTCCTCTGGGGATACGGCTCTCTTCATCAGATTTGTTATGCTGGGCATAATTTAATGTTCACAGGCCGCTTCTTTCAAGACGCGTCTTTTCTTCCTTTTGACTCATGCGCTTGAATTTGTGCTGGGACCTCTTGTTGCCACCTTCTGTTTTCCGGTGGTGGGGATTTTTATTGTTTCCCGCTGGAGATTCCTGTTGTAACCTTCTGCCTTCCGGTGGGGTTACTGATTTCAAGATCTGAAGTATAAGACTCAAAAGTATTCCTTTCATTATACGGGTGGGCGCCTGAATACAAAAATATGAAATATATGCGCGCATTATACTGGTGGGCGACCTAGAACATGAAAATCAGAAATGTATGCCCGCATTATACTGGTGGGCGACCTAGAACATGAAATGAAAACACAGAAATATATTCCCGCATTATACTGGTGGGCGACCTAGAACATGAAATGAACAAAGAAAAGTATTCCCCCATTATACTGGTGGGCGACCTAGAACATGAAATGAACTTACAAAAAATGTATTCCCACATTATACTGGTGGGCGACCTAGAACATGAAATGAACACAGAAAAGTATTCCCGCATTATACTGGTGGGCGACCTAGAACATTAAATGAAAAGACAAAAATGTATTCCCGCATTATACTGGTGGGCGACCTAGAACATGAAATGAACTTACAAAAATGTATTCCCGCATTATACTGGTGGGCGACCTAGAACATGAAATGAAAACAGAAAAATATTTCCGCATTATACTGGTGGGCGACCTAGAACATGAAATGAAAAGACAAAAATGTATTCCCGCATTATACTGGTGGGCGACCTAGAACATGAAATGAACACAGAAAAATATTCCCGCATTATACTGGTGGACGACCTAGAACATGAAATGAAAAGACAAAAATGTATTCCCGCATTATACTGGTGGGCGACCTAGAACATGAAATGAACTTACAAAAATGTATTCCCGCATTATACTGGTGGGCGACCTAGAACATGAAATGAAAACAGAAAAGTATTCCCGCATTATACTGGTGAGCATCCTAGGACATGAAATGAAAAGACAGAAATGTATTCCCACATTATACTGGTGGACGACCTAGAACATGAAAATCAGAAATGCATGCCAGCATTATACTGGTGGGCGACCTAGAACATGAAAATCAGAAATACATGCCCGTAGTATACTGGTGGGAGACCTATTTAATTAAGACATAAAAATATTTGAGTTTGCTTCCTCGTTCCTCCGAGAAATTTTGACAATGGCAGAAAATTTCCTGCCCCGGTTTTGGTGACCTTACTTGTGGCGTGTCCTTCTGCCATCATCAATTTTTATTTTCCTGTAGAAATCAAAGAGAATCTTGTTAGTTTTAACACGGTGAGTGATCGTGTCACTCCTGCTGGGGGATGATTGTTCATTTCCCTTTCCCTTGCTCTGTGCTCCCAAAAACTGGTTGGGGGATAAATTTGCTTGCTGGGGATGATATATGTGCTGGGGATGAATTTCTGCTGGGGATGGTTTTCCATTTATCCCTTCCCCGCTCTTTTGTTTCACAACATGTTGTGGGCGTCTCCTTCAACTTCAAAACTACTCCCTTGTTTATTTTCTCACAGCCCTACAGGACATAACATGTTATCACCTGGGGATAACGTTGTTGAGGATAGGATGGTTAGGGTTATCTTGCTGCGGATTAATTCCCTTTTCTTCCTTTTCCCTTTTAGTGGTGTTTGACCACCTTGGACCTTGGTCCGTGATCTATCGCAGTTCTTGCTGGGGATCTTTTGGAACTTGGTCCACAAGTCCTCCAACCGTCGTTTTCTTCATGTTCCCCTTATCTTTCTAAGCTAGTTTGTCATTTGGTTTTGCAACGAACGCCTTCCGTCCTATTGCCTTGGCTTTGGCCTGTGCCCTTCGCACTTTGCTTTGTACCATTTTGGCCCCTGGTAGTAAACTCTGAAAGGTCCTTCTCAAAACGAATTTCTGGAAAAGTCTTTTAGATAAAGAAACGAAAAAGATAGAAAAGAGAAAAATCTTTTTGAACAAATGCTGGGGGAGGAAGAAGAAAAGGAAAGAACTTATCTAGATGGTATGACTGGTCCCTATGATCATGTCGTGCATTACAGATTGCCTGACCTAGTCTATTTGTATCAATCAATCTGCCTGATGGCCTTACTTGCTGGGGATAAATAGGTGCCCACCTCTTCGCAAATGCGGATCCTTCTTGCCAATGTATCTTGTCGTCTTATAGTGCCCTTCGAGGGGTTTTCACTAATAAGACTCTCTCTTTTCTCTCAGCTCTCGTCGCCTTATGGTGCCTGTGAAGGTTTTCACCGATAAAACTCTCTCGTTTTATCTCTCTCATCTTTCGTCGCCTTATGGTGCCTGCGAAGGTTTTCACCGATTAAGACTCTCTCATTTTATCTTTCAACGGGGGATTGGAGTGTTGCCGATGTGACTCTCTCTTTTGGAGATTCTTTTCGGTCATCAATTCATTTCCGGTTTATGACCCTCTTCTTTGCTGGAGATCAGCGTATTATTCTTGGCTTCCATTGGCCTGACTTGGCACCTCTCAGATATTGATCGGGAGGTCTTTTTGGACATCGATGTTGGTTTTGTGTGTCAAATTTTTTAACATAACTTTGATGGGTAAAAGGTTACAACTCTTGGAATCAAACCCTTTTTGGAGTTTCAAAAAAACATAACTCCTGCCCCAGTTTTCTTGCTTGGGGAATTTTATATTTGCACTATGTTGAGCTAATGCACATTATGCACACTATGCACACTATGGTGCACTATGACCGAGCCGTGAGGCGCCTACGTATCCTCTTTGAGGAATCAGGTCAAACGTAGTTCCTGCGTTCCTTTGTTTTTCTTATGATCTTTATCTTGTTTTCATTTTTCTTTTAATTTCTTTTATTTTTTTTTCATATCTTTTTCCTATTAGTGATTCCAAAAGAGGGGTATGAAAGAATAACTAAGGCTCAAAGGGGGGAAGCAAAGGTTAAAAGTGTTTGGATAGAAGAAAGAATTGCCTCCGTCATTTCATTATCCAATAAGTACCAAATACAAACAAACGAACCAATAACTACCATAATCAAAGAAATTACGCATTACATCTTTTGGCTGCATCAGAATTGATAGCCATGTCGACACATCTTCCCTCGATATCTGTTAGACACAAAGCATCGTTGGAAAACACTCTGGTCACGATATAAGGCCCTTGCCAATTTGGGGCGAACTTGCCTTTTGCTTCGACCTGATGCGGAGGATCCGTTTCAATACTTGCTGCCCTACTTCAAATTTTCTGGGGTGCACCTTCTTATTGTATGTTCTTGCCATTCTCTTTTGATACAACTGGCCATGACACATTGCTGCCAACCTTTTTTCATCTATTAAGTTCAGCTGCTCTAGTCGAGCTTTGACCCATTCATCGTCGTCAATCCCGGCTTCAGTGACAATTCGGAGGGATGGAATTTCAACCTCCGCTGGTATTACTGCTTCAGTTCCGTATACCAACAAAAAAGGAGTTGCACCTATGGAAGTCCGGACTGTAGTGCGATAACCCAACAAAGCAAAGGGTAGTTTCTCGTGCCATTGTCTAGATCCTTCCACCATCTTCCGCAGTATCTTCTTGATGTTCTTATTGGCTGCTTCGACCGCTCCATTCTCCTTGGGACTATATGGGGTGGAATTGCGGTATGTAATCTTAAACTGTTGGCATACCTCTCTCATCAGATTGCTGTTAAGATTTGCACCATTATCCGTGATGATTAGTTTTGGGACCCCAAATCTACAGATGATATGGGAGTGAACAAAATCCACCACTGCCTTCTTAGTTACCGACTTGAAAGTTTTAGCTTCAACCCACTTGGTGAAGTAGTCGATGGTCACCAGAATGAACCTATGGTCGTTGGTTGCTGCCGGATCAATAGGCCCAATGACATCCATCCCCCATGCGACAAATGGCCATGGTGCTGACATTGTATGCAATTCTGTCGGCGGAGAATGAATCAAATCTCCATATATCTGACACTGATGGCATTTCCTCACGAAAGTGATACAGTCATACTCCATAGTGAGCCAATAGTACCCTGCTCGAAGAATCTTCTTTGCCAATACATATCCGCTCATATGTGGCCCACAAATTCCAGCATGTACCTCTGACATAACTGTCGTGGCTTGACCGGCGTCTATACATCTTAGCAATCCCAAGTCTGGGGTTCTTCAGGACAACACTCCTCCACTGAGGAAGAAACCATTTGACAAACGCCGAAGGGCTCTTTTTTGGTCCCCAGTGGCCTACTCCGGATATATCCCCATCTTGAGGTACTCCTTTATGTCATAAAACCATGGCTCGCCATCTACTTCCTCCTGTACCACGTTGCAATAAGCATGCTGACCACGAACCTGGATGTGCAAGGGGATTTTGTCGGGGTGGTGCAACATTGATGCTAAGGTGGCCAATGCATCGGCAACCTCGTTATGAACTCTCGGGATATGTCTAAATTCCATTGATCGAAATTGCTTGCTCAGATCGTGCAAACATTGTCGATATGGTATGAGTTTCAAATCCTGTGTTTCCCACTCACCCTGAATCTGATGCACCAGGAGGTCCGAGTCTCCCAAGACCAAAACGTCCTGGACTTCCATGTCTACAGCTAGTCGCAGACCCAAAATGCATGCTTCATACTCGGCCATGTTGTTGGTACAATAGAAGCGTAGCTGAGCTGTAACAGGATAATGACGTCCTGTTTCAGAAATGAGTACTGCTCCTATTCCAACCCCTTTCGCGTTTGCGGCTCCATCAAAGAAAAGCTTCCAGCTTGGTTCCTCGGGTAATTCCAGCTCACCTGTGTGTATTACTTCCTCATCTGGGAAATATGTCCTCAAAGGATCGTATTCTTTATCAACGGGATTCTCAGCCAAGTGATCGGCCAGCGCTTGGGCTTTCATGGCCGTCCTCGTCATGTAGACGATATCAAACTCTGTGAGCAAAATTTGCCATTTTGCTAACCTCCCTGTAGGCATAGGTTTCTGGAAAATATACTTTAATGGGTCCAAACGGGAGATGAGATAAGTAGTATACAATGACAAGTAGTGCTTCAACTTCTAATCCACCCATGTTAGGGCGCAACATGTCCTCTCGAGTTGAGTGTACTTGACCTCATACACTGTGAACTTCTTGCTAAGATAATAAATGGCCTGCTCCTTCCTTCCTATAACATCGTGTTGCCCCAGCACGCAACCAAACGAATTCTCCAAGACCGTCAGATAAAGAATTAATGGCCTCCCTGGCTCAGGTGGAACCAACACAGGTGGATTGGACAGATACCCTTTAATCTGGTCAAAAGCCTCTTGACACTGTGCCATCCAGTCTACCGCGGCGTCTTTCTTCAGCAGCCGAAATATGGGTTCACAACTCGCCGTGAGTTGAGCGATGAACCTGTTGATGTAATTTAGTCTCCCCAACAGACTTATTACCTCTGTTTTGTTCTTTGGCGGTGGTAAATCTTGGATGGATTTGATCTTGGATGGATCCAATTCAATACCCCGTCGACTGATGAATCCTAACAGCTTTCCTGATGGAACCCCAAAGGCGCATTTGGCCGGGTTGAGCTTAATATCATACCTTCAAAGTCTTTGAAAAAATCTCCTTAGGTCTGCTACATGGTCTTCCTGACGCCAAGACTTTATGATCACATCATCTACGTACACTTAAATTTCTTTGTGTATCATGTCGTGAAACACAGTAGTCATTGCTCGCATGTATGTTGCCCCAGCATTCTTCAGTCCGAATGGCATTACCCGGTAGCAGTAAGTTCCCCATGGTGTAATGAAAGCTGTCTTTTCCGCATCTTCTTCGTCCATTAAGATCTGATGATATCCTACATAGCAGTCTATAAAGTATCCGATCTCGCGCCCAGCGCAATTATCGATCAGGATATGGATGTTGGGCAATGGAAAATTATCCTTAGGACTTGCTTTGTTGAGATTGCGGTAGTCAACGCATACCCTGATTTTCCCATCCTTCTTCGGCACTGGTACCATATTGGCCAACCAATCGGGGTATCGAGTGACCCGAATAACCTTCGTCTGCAGCTGCTTAATCACCTCTTCTTTGATCTTCACGCTCATCTCTGTTTTAAATTTCCTCATCTTTTGCTTGACCGGAGGGTATGCCGGGTCAGTGGGCAACTTGTGAACCACTAGATTGGTGCTTAATCCCGGCATATCATCATATGACCATGCAGAAACATCTTTGAACTCCATGAGGGTTTTAATTAATTCCTCCCTGACGTTTGGCTCAATGCGGATGCTGATTTTGGTTTCTCTGACATTATCTGCATCCCCTAGATTCGCAGCCTCAGTGTCATTCAGATTAGGCTTGGGTTTCTCTTCAAATTGGCACAGTTCTCGGTTTTTTTTTTCGAAGGCTTCATCCTTGTCATATTCAGACTCATCGTCACAATCGAACTCTTGTATCATTAAGTCGGAGTCGGATTGATTTATTAGACTAGGTCGAAGTTTCGCTGTGCATGCCATATCATTAGAACCAGTAAAAAGAGAACTGTTCAGAAAGAAAAAGAACAAAACAAAATTAAAATGAGACAAGAGAAGAGAATTTTATTAAAATTGCGGGATAATAGGGTTCACGCTTTTACAAAATAAAATGAAATTTGGACTACACCCTGGAATAATCCGAAATAAGAAAGCAAAAATCAAAGCCTACTACCAGGACTCCCCCAGATAGGAAGAGGAGTAACTGTCCAATTACTGGTTTTGGCCCCAGGCCCCACAAACTGTATGTCTACTCTGCTGGAACCCTCTCCAACTTCTACCATATTGACATCAGCGAATAGCCTCTCGAAACTCTGATTCAAATCCCCGTCCATCCCAATCAATGGTCTGAGAATTTTTGGGACCGGTGACCCCTTGGAACTTGCTCTAGTAAAGGATCTTGTGAGACGCGGTATTGGTTTGGGAAGAAACAAAACTCTCTTCTTCATTTTCCGCGCTCGCTTTACATCTGTCGCAGTCGGTTTGAACCCCAGTCCAAAGGTCTCCAAATTCTTGGGCAAAGAGATAGGTTGGACAATCCTCTGAAGCTCATCCCCCAGGCCTTTTCCCGGCACAAACCCATTACCCAGCATTTCTGAAACCATCATGACCGTTACGGAAGCTACCCTAGGGTGCTGAATGATCTCACCCTCGGAAATCTTGTTTGCCGACACTGCATCGAAAATCTGGTAAACCCAGGGACCTTTGTCATCATTGGTCTCTATGAAGGGCACAATGGCCCCTCTCATGGTGCACGCAGTGTCCTCTCCGTACAGTACGACCTCTTTTCTATCCCACTCGAACTTCACCATTTGATGCAAGGTGGATGGCACTGCTTTAGCTGCGTGGATCCACGGTCGTCCCAACATAAGGTTATAAGATACTGCGGCATCTAATACTTGGAACTCCATGGTAAACTGGACCGGACCGATGGTCAACTCAAGTATAATATCCCCCTCGGTGGCTGTTCCATTTCCGTCAAATCCTTGGACGCAAATGTTGTTCTTGTGGATTCTTCCGTGGTCGATCTTCAACTGGTTCAGGGTGGATAATGGACAAATATTGGCACTTGAGCCGTTATCCACCAATGCCCGAGTAACTGCCGAATCTTCACATTTGACAGTTAGGTAGAGAGCTTTATTATGCTCCGTGCCCTCCACTGGCAGATCATCATCTGAAAATGTTACCCTGTTCACCTCGAAAATTTTGTTGGCAATCGTTTCCAGGTGATTTACAGAAATCTCATTGGGCACATGAGCTTCATTCAGTATCTTCATCAGGGCCCGACGATGTTCATCCGAATGGATTAATAATGATAGCAGTGAGATCTGGGCCGGTGTTTTCTTCAACTGTTCGACCACGGAGTAATCCTGCACTTTCATCTTCTTTAAGAAATCCTCAGCTTCTTCTTCTGACACAGGTTTCTTTGTTGCAGCTGGATTGGGTCTTCTCAACTCCGCCGGAGCAAAACACCGTCCTGATCGAGTCAGTCCCTGCGCCTCACAACTATTCTCCTCCACTTGTTGTCCCTTGTACATCACCACTGCCTTTTCATACTTCCAAGGCACAGCCTTGCTATCAATCATTGGTGTTTGGACTACTGGTTTTATGATGACCAGTTCCCTGCAGACCCCTTTCACAACAACCACGGGTGTAGATGATGCTCCCGTTATTACCAACTTGGCTGGTTCTGGTTTCCTTGTAGCGGCAGATGGATTCTTCCCCAATATCACCACTGGCTTGACATCTTCCCCCTTCAACTGTACCCCTGCTTCCTCATTGATCGATTTTTCTTTTGGAGTGGCACGGATCATCATCACTGTCTGTGGGGGTTTCTTCGGCTCCCCTACTTCGTGCACAAGCTCGATCATGTGGGCTTCAGGGTGCTTTGGCAATGGGTTCTGGTTAATGTTAGGTGCCTCCGGTGCCTGTACCTCGATCTTGTTGGTATCAATAAGATCTTGTATTGCATGTTTCAGCCTCCAACATTTCTCGGTATCATGTCCGGGAGCTCCCGAACAATATTCACATCTTACCGAGTGATCCATATTTTGGGGTAAGGGATTTGGTAATCTAGGCTCAACAGGATTTAATAAACCCAACTGCCTCAATTTGTGGAACAAGGCAATATAAGTTTCCCCCAACTCAGTAAAAGTTCTTTGCCTCTGCAATCTTTCATTTCTGGCGGCCGGATTTCCCCTGAAACCCATCCCTGGAGGGTTCCTGTAGGCTCTTGGTGGTGGATAGGTGTTTTGTGGTGGTGGGTATGTGTTATGTGGAGGTGGGTATGTATTGTGGGGAACCGGCGCGCGCCATTGTGGGCGAACCGGAGGTTGGGTGTATGTCTGGGCTTGATGGACGGTGAAATGTTGTTCTTGTGGTTGGTAGTAGGGTTGTGGAGGGTAATTTGGAATGTGTGGGTAGTTTAGACGATGGGGTCTGGGTTGGTAATGAGGGGAAGGACCTCTAGATCTGGACCAATTGTCGGCCTCTAATGTCGTGACCTCCTCTCTCCTTTTCTTCCCTAGCGCACCTCCCGTGCCGCTCTGAATGGCCTGAGTTGTTGCCTTAATTGCTGAATAACTCAGGATCTTATTGGACTTAAGTCCCTCTTCTATCATACCTCCCATTTTCACAACTTCATTAAATGATTTGCCAACTGACGTCACCAAGTGACCAAAGTAAGTTGGCTCGAGAGTTTGTAAGAAGTAATCCACCATTTCTCCTTCTCTCATTGGGGGATCAACTCTGGCTGCCTGTTCTCTCCATCGGAACCCAAATTCCCGGAAGCTCTCTCCGGGTTTCTTCTCGAGCTTTAGCAATGTGAGACGGTCTGGGACTATCTCAAGGTTGTATTGGAAATGTCCTGCGAAAGCCTGTGCCAAGTCATCCCAGGTGTACCACCTGCTCGGATCTTGTCTTGTATACCACTCTAACGCCGACCCGCTCAAACTCTGGCCAAAGTAAGCTATTAATAGCTCATCTTTGCCCCCTGCTCCCCTCATTTTGCTACAAAAACCTCGTAGATGTGCCATAGGATCACCATGCCCTTCGTATAAATCGAACTTGGGCATTTTGAACCCTGCTGGTAATTGAACGTCAGGGAAAGGGCATAGATCCTTGTAAGCCACGCTGACTTGGTTACCTAACCCGTGTATGTTCCTGAAGGATTGCTCCAGGCTTTTAAATTTCCGCATCACCTCGTCCTGCTCTGGGCTCTTAGCCGGCTTTTCAATCTCCGCCGGGACCTCAAAGTGGGGATTATAGGTATGTGGCTCGGGTGCTTTGAATGTGAGTTCAGGGGGGTAGTATTGTGTATCGTGAGCCTGAAACAGTGGCTCACTAGATGATCTGTGCAATGGGGCTGGGGGAGGTGCCACAAAGACGGGAACATTTGGTGGAGGAGGGTTTTGAGTGGGTGGTGGAGCTTGGGAATCATAAGCCTCTCTTCCCTGATAATAGTGATGGCTTGGGAAACTTGTTGAAGGACCGGGAGAGGGGTATTCCGGCGTGTGTACTGGTTGGAGGGTAGGAGTAACGGGTAGTTCTTGCCCCTTCTGGGCTCTAGCTAAGGCTATCTGCATTTCATTCATTTCTAGCCTCATTTTTTCCATTTTCTCCAGGGCTTCCTTCAGCATCTGATTGGCCGTTTTTTCCTCGGTACTATTTTCTGAAGTAGTCATGCTCGTTGTTACCGGTCCTTTGGATCTGGTTTGATAAGGGTGTGTTGCCAGAATGCTTTAACAACTAACTGTCTGATATTTGTGGAAAACAACAAACTTGTTATCGTTAGAATTTAACAGATTTGATAATAGCACATTGGGGATGCAATGCTCCTAGGCAGTAAACCATTTCTAACATGCTTTGCTTCAAACACATGCGTCATCCCGGCTTGCTTATTTGCCCCTTTAAAGTACTTTTGGGAACCCCTGTATTTCTTTCAATTTTTTTTCTTCTTATTTTTTCTTTTTTCCTTTCTTTTTTTTCCTTTCTTTTTAATGGCGGTCGAATCTTATGTGGATTTCCTACGTATCACGTCCCCGCGTGAATCAGACCGGGAGTAGTTCAGCCCAATAAAAGATAAACAATAATAAACATTTTTTTCACAATTTTCATATTAAAACGAACTGGGTTTCAAAGGTTTGAAGATGACCTACAAACTCGAAAATCAAACAGCCCACATATTCTAATCAAAAGATTTACAAACTCCAAAACAAATGGCCAGCTTCCTTTCTCCGTTTGACAAATGCAACCAAACGGTTATTTTTGCAAATGTGGCCCCTTCCAAATTTCACATGAATTTTGAGGCCGGGGAGGATTATTTCATGACACTTTACAAACTCGTCCGTTCTTTTTCCAAAATAGCCTTTCGACAACTGAAAGATATTCTAAGGCTATTTCGGCAAGAACGGTTTAAGACGCGACTGAAGCTGGCTCGGCTTATTTTTGACTAAAAATCCAAACAGTATTCACCTGACCGCTGACTCTTTGTTTTTTTTTCAAATTACAATAAAAACCTGGTGTTGCAATCACGGCCCTTCAGCGCCTCGGGGACGAAGATGTTTAAGGCTGTATGGGTCAACTGGACCAAAATCCTAAAACAATGTTCCAAAGTTGGCTGTTTATGCAAAGTCAGCCCTCCGGCGTCCCTTTCGGGAAAATTCGGCTATGTCTTGATAAAACAGCGTCACCCGACTTCTTAAAAATTTGACATATATATTTTTTTTTGCTATTTTTTTGTAAAAGGAGAGATTGGACATTACCCGACTTATTTATGACAAAATTAAAATTTTGACATGTTTTTTGTTTATTTATTTATTTTTGGCTATTTAGCAAAAGAGGAGGTTGGACCCGATGAGGGTTGCCTACGTATCTCACATCCGGTGAGAATCAAACCCGCATAGTTCGGGTAAGAAAATTAGCTAAATCACGAATCCAATTCTCTTTCCTCAAAAATCAAAATTATTTGGACATTGGTTTTCTCAAATGAGCAGCTCAAAATTCCCGTTATCACCCACCGGTCAACATGCAAATTCGAAGCAAATTAAATGCGCCAACACACAAGATGCAACAAGATGGTCTTTTTTGTTCCAGGTTGTTATTCCTAGATGGGCCCAACCCCTGTGTTGAGCCCCCTAAGTTAGATGCAACGTGATGCAAATAAGCGTTTTCCTACTAGGGATCTGGCATGAAGTCATGTTTTACTAAGTTTCAAACTGGGCTTTGTTCTAGACTGTGTACCCGAGCGGACAACTCGAGTCGAGGAGGGGGCTAGTACCGGGGACCCGCGGGATCGTCCGGCTTTGTAACTTGTCCGGCCTCTTTCTTATTTCAGGTATTGACACTAACAGAATAGGGAGTCTCGACCAGCGAGCTTCTCCCCGGAGGTAAGAAGAGAAGGGTTTCGGCACAGTTTATATACAGTTCAGATAATATCAAAGCGGTAAAAGACAACATTTAGCACGTTATGCAAAAACATGTAATAAAGATCAGATAATAAAGCCAAATATAACAATTATTCTAAGCTCGAATTCTTGAACCCTGAACCAGTGGTTCTGGGTTAAATCCCCAGCAGAGTCGCCAGAGCTTTCACACCTCCTTTTTCCGCACCCGCGAGGAGTGAAGGCGTTTTTTCCAATTAAAGGACAATCGAAACAGGATTTGTTCATTTATTTTAGAGTCGCCACATGGGAAATTTAGGGTGTCCCAAGTCACCAATTTAATCCCGAATCGAGGAAAAGAATGACTCTGTATTACAGTCCGCGAACCAGAAATCCGGATAAGGAATTCTGTTAACCCAGGAGAAGGTGTTAGGCATTCCCGAGTTCCGTGGTTCTAGCACGGTCGCTCAACTGTCATATTCGGCTTGATTATCTGATTTTATACAAATATGAACTTATGTGCAGATTTTAACTCTTTACCGCTTTCATTATTATTATTATTATTTTTAACAGGGAATTGCAACGTTGTGAAAATGTATCTCGAACCGCGTCACAATCAATGTACCCGTGGTCGTCGACACACTTTGACTCCGTTGAGATTTGGATTTGGGTCACATAAATGTGCACCCGAGTTTAAGAAGATAACATTATTAAATACGCGCCTAAAGCGATTAGCGTATTATTATTTTGGGTAAGGCCATGGAGTTCGCTAAGCGGCCTATCCCTAGTTCTAAGTAATTAACACACACATTTTTTGTGAGGGCCCCGCAATCTGTGCATTTTATTTGGCGAGGCTCGTCTCATTTTTATTTAAAAGGTCGTCCTATAGTGGCTATGTTTTCTATTTTGTTTGCATCTAAATAAATGCAAAGGTCCTAATTTATTTACATACCTATGAGTTATTATAGTTAAGTTTCGAACGTGATTTGAAAAAAAGAGGGACGTGATACGAGCAGTCCATTTGGTAGTTATGGGCCCAGGCCCAGCGCACACTGTATGGACTGGACCTGGGCCATTCCTTTTCCGATAAGGGCCTGTTAATTCATTTGACTCAGGCCCAACATTTATAAGGATGAAATGGGAACCGGTGTTATTTTATTCTAACGGTATTGTTGCAATTTATAACGAGGCAGCCTACTAAATGAAGTGAGATTAACTAGCAATGGATAGTTTAGCACTTAACATACGTTAGAAGATATGCTAACCATAAACATAGCTAAAATTCAAGATATTGCTTACTACACTATCACCTTTTTTATCTACCAGCATACATACACAGTATGATATTAAGTTGCCATACATGACGTTTAGTTATACATGATGGCTACATTCATTATCCTAATAGAAGATGTAAACTATTATACACAACTTAATGTTCAATATACAGACTATGTATGATTAAAAAAAACAACTTCAACTCTTCCTTTTTTGTATTCATGTTTCAACTTTCAGCTTACATTGACAGTGTATCAGTGGTGTACCTAGTATTGAGAAAAGCAAAAGAACAAAGGAATGATCAGTGGAAGCAGTAGCATACACAGCAACAACAACAACAAGAGAAGCAGCACTGAGCAGCAAACAACCCAGCCGCCAGATGTTTAAAACCAATACAAACCCAGCAAGAAAATCCAATAATAACCAGTAGGAGGAAACAACAACAGATTTAAACCAAACAGAAGACCAGTGAACTATCAGACCAACGGAAAACCCAAAACAACTCAGCTGAAATAGTGTTCAATCAAGTATTTGCAGCCCAGCAGCATCAAAAACAAATACAAGCTAACAGAGAAGGAAACAGATGCAGAAAAGCAGTAGCTTCTGATTGTTATGGTCGAAAAACCAGCACACTCTTAACTCTTTATTACTCTGAAACAGACCATCCTCTAAAGGTTGGAAGACCAACCTTGTTTTTTCTTTTCTTTTCTTTCTCCCTTAAAACTGTCCAGCCTCTAAACTTAACTGTCCAGCCTTAAAACCAATTTTTTCCTTTCCTTCCGGAATTAATCCTCTCTCCAAAAATCCTCCTTTTTCAAACAGTCCTCAATGAGCCTGTTTATAGGCCAGCAATGGCAAGCCCCCAGGCTGCCTCCCCACTCTGCCCATACCCCTTAAACTAATTAAAATGCCCATGATATTCCTGACAGACTCCCCATACCGCATGTTTTTCTCCTTTTTTAATCAAAGTTATGGGTGTTTAACTTATTTTAATCAACCTCCCCCATGCCATTTAATCTTGTTCCCTACTATTGCATTAGTTTAATCCTATTTCAGTACCCTATTGTTAGCCCAACTTAAACTAAACATTTTTGATCTTTTCAAACCCCCAAACTAACCCTGTTAAACCCTGATTATTACTGTATTACCCTACTGCAGCAGTAGGACATTTTAAACTTCTGAAAGTTCAAATTCAAAGCTGCCCTAAACTGAGTTCTAGTTATTGCATTGCAGTTACAAACCATTCACAGATAATGTCAAACAATCCGATAAACGACAATGATTTGATCCATCATATGAAGCTATACGAATCAGAATATTTGAACATTCAGTCCTATAAAACTAGTCGATGACATTTATCTAATCGACTATCTAATTATAACATAGAACAAACAGTCGATCAAACAAACAACACAAATAGGGCATCAATTGTCTTTGACAATTTTGCACGACACAGGGAAACTACAGGCATTATCGATTCGACGATATTAATCAAATTGAAATATGTATATCACTATACGTATTCAAACATAAATAGAATAAAAATCGACCGAATAAAAGGTCTTACGGAGATGGAGAACAACTGACAGAAAATCCCAGAAATAAACAAACAAACTAATTAACCATGCCGATAAACTAAAATAAACTAAAACAAACAACAGAAAAGGAAAAGTGAACTTACTCTGAAAAGCTTAAACACAAACGACCCAGGCCCGAGCTGGATTTGCCCTTTTGTGGTCGAACAGATCTTAATCGAGGTGTTCACGACCGAGAACACTTTGATTAAGGTCTATTAGACCCCAACCTTCTGTTTAATCTAACCGGATTCCAAAAATTCTTGTGTTCTAGGGTTCGAACAGTTAGATTTGGGGTTTTGGGATTTGTGGGTAGATTCAGAGCAAACCAAGCTTGGTTTGGTCACGAGTGAGGCTAGGGTAATGGCTGGTGTGAATCTGGGGTGGGTTGGTGTAGATCGAGGTTTTGCTCGAACCTTCAAACAAAAATTCAAGGCCATGGGGAATGATTCGAGGCAATGGGGTAACAGATCCGTGTTCAGTGTGGTGAGGTGCATCAGGGGTGTTACTTTGGTGGTCACCAGCGTCGTTGCCGCCGGGTTCACGGTGAGAGTGCACAGGGGCGGCTAGGGTTTGGGAGGTCTGGGTTTGGGTTTGGGTCTGGGATGATGAAGGGGGGTGTTCGGATGGGGGCGTGGGGTAAGGGTTTGAGTTTATATACGTAGTGGGTGGTTAGATCATGGCCGTTGGATGAAGTGAGATCGAGGGCCAGGATCTTTCACTTAATGAGGAACGGCACCGTTTGGCATTGGTTGGGGGTCGGTTTGAATTGGTTACTGGGTTGGGTTGGGAAACGGGTTGCTGAAAGGGGTCTGGGACCGTTGGATTGGACTGGATGGAAGGCTCAGATCAAATGCCCTATGCAGCGTCGTTTGGGTAAGTGAATGTCCTGATCTGTACCGTTCATTTGAATCAATCAATGGCTCAGGATGGGGATGCTGATACGGTGTCATTTGGGGCGTGCCTAGGACGTCAATAGTTGGGTAGTATTTCTTCTTTATGATTTTTCCAAATATAAAATATTTGCTATTAAGATCAATCAATATATGCCAAATAAAACTCACTTATTCCTAAGCGATTCTATTAAACAAGGTTTAAAGCCTTGAGTCTTTGATATTTACTTCTACCTAACTGTAACTCACTTTTCCAAGTAAAGAAATAATTTAATGGCACTTGTTAATGTTTGCAACCACTAACAATAAATGAAGAATGAGAAATAAATATATATCAACTAACAATTATACATATATTCAATATTAAACACCCATTAACATAACACCCATTTAGGGTCCACAACCTTAGTATTTAAAGTTAGCTACACATGCTAAAATACAAAAAGATGAGAATATTAAATGTCATAAAGCTTACAAAGTGCAAGATTCTTCTCTCCTAAATCTTCCAAAATAGAGGAATATTAAAGGGTTGGAATGTAGCTCAAAAATAATACAAGATGCCCCCACAAAACCCCAATAAATCTATTTATAGTGGCCTAAAACTCGGGACCAATTTCAGATAAAAATACCCTTCCATGTCAATTATGCGACCGCATATCTGTCGCATAACAGACATGCGGTCCGCATTCTTGTCAAACCCATCGCATCCTCGAACCCTAGTTTTCGGGTAGTCGTCGCATCTTGGTTATGCGGTCCGCATTGTTAATTTGCGACCGCATAGCGTCACCGCATTTCCAGCTTCAGCAACTTCTACAATGGGTTTGCGATCCATTATGCGGCCCGCAAACATGTTATGCGGTCGCATAATGGACCGCATTTCTTGCACCTGAATTTGGCCAACAGACTATTGGGCTATGCGGTTCCTCTAGGAAATATGCGGCCCGCGTGTTAGATTTGTTGTCCGCATTGTTGCATCTACGATCGCATTCTACCATTTTTTTGTCCTTTTGCGGCTTTTTGCTTTCATTTCTATGTTCTTGGGACCTTACACCTCATACACTGCAAAACATTAAAATTACATAAGTATAAAAGATAATTGTATTTAAAACAAGCTAAAATCTAAGCAATTTGTATTAAATGTGCCGAAATTCTCCGGCACATCAACAAACTGACAGGATATGTCACAAGCCTCTACTGATGGATGCACTGTGATTGAAATAGGGCCCCGACCTACCAATAACCTATATACATATATACATCAGATATACACAAAACTTCTAGACCTGACAACTCCGAAGGACGTGGAGCTTACTGATAAAGTTGAACTCGGGAAACACCTACTAAGGAGGTCTACCCGCCTATCTATCTAAACCTGCACGCATAAAATGCAGTGTCCCCAGAAAAAAGGACGTCACTACGAAATAATGTACCGAGTATGCAAGGCAATAAAATAACTGAAAGCTGAAACTGAATTGGTAATATAATAACTGAAAGCAACTCGGAGTCAAAGATGCTCTGAAGATATGCTCACCTGCTGATACTAGCTCAACTCTCTTAATATAGTAAGTAATATAGTTGTCCGGCCTTAAAAGGCTCGGTATATATAATTGCTTTGTCGTAGTAGGCTCGCTCATAGGCGCTCGGCCATACTAGGGTCTGTATCTCGGCCATGCTGGGCTTGCTCATAGGCGCTCGGCCACAGTAGGCTCGGTATATAACTTACCATCTTATCAGAGGTTGCCCAATAGGGGTATGCCCATTGATTATAGCTTGATGGTGGTGAAAATACTGTAATACAGTATATATGTAGACCCTCTGCTCTATTGACTGGAAGCAGACAATACATAATTGAATATAACATCCCAATAAGGGAGAATACTGTGACTTATGAGACAAGGAAAATATACATAAATTTCATAATATGAATTTTTCTTTATGTCTCGTTATCAAACACATGTAACTGCGAGATCATGCCAAAATGAAGGAAGACCTTAGCCTTAACATACCTGGAGTAGAAAAAAATCTGTGTGATATTCTTGAGAAGGATTACACCATACTCCCTTAGAATCGAACAATCTCGTTGCTATTATAATAGGGAGTGACTATCGTCCTTGGTTTTACATTTCGTATAACTCACTTACCAAATGAATTTTTGTTATTAATTCAAGATAAGAGTTCTTGGCTTTGCATTCTGTATAACCCACTTACGAAATGAATTTTGGTATTCATTTAAGATAAGATTTCTTGGCTTTGCATTTTGTATAACCCACTTATGAAATGGATTTTGGTATTCATTCAAGATAAGCGTTCCTGGCTTTGCATTTTGTACATCTCACTTACCAAATAAATTTCAGTATTAACTCATGACAAGTGTAGGGATGAGTATTATGACTTCTTTTTCTATGTGTTTGCAAGGAGTGTCTTAGAATATTATCCATGTGGCATCTTAATTGATTGTCCAAAGTCAAGTCATTATCCAACCCTCCTCTACTTGCTGCCACGTGGGGTGACGGGGGCTTTGTCCCCACCTACATTTATTCACAAATTCTTAATTACATGGTTAATCTCTCATTAAACCAATAATTCACCAATTATTCATGTAATTAAAAATTATCTCAAATTACTTAAAATAATACTCATTTTTAATATACCTCATACATCATACTATCATGTTCATATGGTACCTTGTATGGCACTAGTCCATAAATACGGGATTATAGCTTGGACCGTATTTTATCCCAAATTGCCAAACTTCCACGAAACTCATTTTCTTCTATTTGCTTACCTTCTCTCCTTCGCGAATTTATTCATCACGTGTTTGAAATAGCATAATGCTTATAATCTCAAGAAAATCTCATCCCTGAGTCTACGTCAATTAACTGAAGACGAAACTTTAACGTATGAAAAATACGAGATGTAATACCTTGCCCCTTCTACCTCTCACCCCTAACCTTGGTCCTTATCTCCCTATAGTGTGTCTAATTCTAGTAGCCCAGTTGTGGCATATCCTTTCTTTTGTGTCTAGTTCTGATTAGTATGCAGGAACATCTGGTTTATTTTGTTTTAATGCCTTTTGATCAAGGCCCTTGGTTTAATTTAGCATTATTTAATGAATTCTCTCATGTTATTTTCCTGCTTCTCACATGTCTAATATCATCAGCATCATTTATTTGCTTTGATTTCTCTTGTGTTTGTTGTGTAGTCCCAATGGCCATAAATTTATGAATGGTTGCAAAGTTCATCTCACAACTGTTTCATTTTTTTGATGATGCCAAAAGGGGAAGATAAAGTGGGAGGGGGGTCATCTACTAGTTCACTTGTTCTTGATAATTGATTGTTTGATATTGTTTCTGTTATTGGTTTGATAGTTCTCATCTGGTTCATAAGTACAAAGTTTGTCATCATCAAAAAGGGGGAATTTTTTGAGTCATGAGTTTTGATGATTAACAAGTGTGTGCAATGAACATGTACTAAGAACCAGGTTCTCACAGTAGTTGTTGAAGGTCCATATAGGGCAGTAACTTTTTACGCAAAAAGTTATTGCAGTCTGATATTGGTGGAAAGGACTCTTGATGCGATTAGGGTTGTTGCCTAAGGATATTTGCAGATACGAGTCGTAAAGCTTGAGGAGTCCTTATGATCTCAAGATTTGCAAGTAAAAGGGAGTTTGACTGTGCTTAGGACTCCCAAATATCTCGAAGTTGTGAGGAGTTAAATACCTTATCTATGGACTGTTGAAGATTTATCTTTTTCATACCTTGACTGAAGAAAAGAGCATAGCATTTTCCAATTCAAAACACACGTAAAGTTACTGATCAAGTTTGTTCTGAAAGTTAATTTCTTTTCTACTTGAGTCAGATGTGTATTAGGAGATTGAGTTGTAATCATGATTTCATTCAAACAATGTTAGTTGGAGTAATGCCTAAGTTTACAAGTTAGAGTAACTTGTAATCTTCATACAATAAGTAGAAGTAGGCGAAGTGCGGAGGTGTATTAGGTTACAAAAGTTGTAATTGGTATATTTGGCTCAGTTGTTCTATTGAAGTTGAAGTTAACATCCGACGTGGTAGGTAGTAATTTTTTCACCTTTGAGCCGGGTGATTTTTCACGTAAAATCGTTGTCTTTTACTTTCCTGTTTATTTTATTTACGCGTAAGGAGTAAGGTAAAGAACCAAGTCCTTTAGTAACGTAGGAATGGCACTCAAATAAACAACAGTGAACTAAAAATTTAAAAGATGATTGCGTACACCTTGTACTTGTAATTGTAGTACAGATCACAAGCTATGTCTCCTCTGCTCCGTAGCAACAACCTGGAAATAAAAAGTTGATATATCATATACGGATTTGAATCAATCTAACTCGAAGCTTTTTATTGGTTTCCTAAGATTTTAAACATATGCTAAAGAAAAGAAATGTTCCATACATAATGATATCCAAATAAGAATTCACGAAAGAGAACTTATTGTATACATGCCACTCAGTTCTTAATGAAAATAAAACACAATCCGCTGGAAAAGTTGTCGCAAGAACGTGGGAGTAGATGAAACAATCACAAAAGGCAATCCAAATGCATCACATCAGCTATCGGAGAAAAAAAGGATAATTCTCCATTAACAAAGACAGTTTTCTGCTACTTTGGAAACTTTTTTTCTTCTCTTTTACCTTATAGCAGATCCCATAAGCTGATAAGCATCAGATGAATATGCAAAACAGAAGGGCTGAACCTCGCATTCAGCCTTCATTCAGATGTACAATCTTATTTGCCGGACTGATTCGAGTTCCATTTCTTGAAAATAGTATATTATTTTATCTTAAATAGGTATTAATCATCACCAATGGCAACATTTATCATATTATATACAATAAGGTCATGAATGCATATAGGAATAACACCAAGTAAATTTTTGTAACTTTTTCCTTTATTCCCTCTTTTCGTTCCTTTCCTATTCTAGGCAAAATTACTTCTCTTGCGCAGTAAAAATTTTCATACTTGACAAACTCGCTCCGAACATTTTTATCTCCTTCATGCTCAACTCAACACCAGGAAAACACAAATTATTATTCAATAAAATCATTAAAATTCCAAAGGTCGACTTCTCCCACGAAGCCCTAAAAGAATGAAATTTATGCAAATTAGAAGTACCAACTTCCATAAACCACAACATCAACTCTCAAAACAACTTAGGCTCCAGTCAAGAACTCATGAGTACTGAATATTCAGAGGCTAATTCAGAATAGAATCTATTTATATGATCATTTAATATACATATAAATTCAAGTTTTATCCATCAATCAACTCCTTGTTCTCAAAATTCTCAATTGGTACCTCCTTTCTACCCTTTCAAAAGTAGTATATTAGCCTTTCAAGAGAAAAATTAGATACATGTTTTAAAAATATATCAGAATACTGGAATAGACAGCAAATTAATTATGTGTTCCCATATTATTCAAGAATGTATTGTCATGAAGCTCTGGAATTACAAGGGCAGATGAAATGAATAAGCCATGGTTTCTGAAAAGCAACTATATCTCACTTATGAATAAGTTAATGTTTCTCAAAAGCAACTTTTGTTCTAAAAGGCTAAACTCAAGTTTCACTAAACCACTGAGCCACACAGATATTCTTCAAGCTGAACTGCTTGCCTTATACCATGGGCTACAACTAGCACATGATCACAATTTCCGACCCTTACAAGTGGAAACGGGCTCTCAGGTACTCCTCCACATCCTATCTACCACTCCACTAAAATACTCACATATCATTTTTGAATGCAGGTCGATGCTCCAGGATCTCCAAGTGATTCAGCTGCAACACACATTTAGGGAAGGCAATACTGTGGCAGATGCACTAGCCAAGCATAGGAAGACAATCAAGTATTTCCAAACTACTGATGTTCTACTTTTTGACAATCTACCTTCTTTTGCTTTACCGCTGACCCCTGTTAGCTAATGATGTAACAAGAACTGTAACTCTCCATTCAGTTCCCAGCCTTGTAACGCACGAGGTATGTTTTTAATATAAAAGCCTTCTAGCAAAAAAAAAAAAAAATCAGTGGATATCGACTCTGTGGCTCACCTTAGGATATAACTGTATCAAATAATTCAAATTGTATCAATATAAACGTATGAAGCAATATTAATTGAATCCAAGTACAGAAAAATTGGTTATAAATTATTGATGCTAACTTCATCAAATATATATATGTGCTACCATAAGACGTTCGGCATAGTTTATGTACGTATCTATGAGCTTAGATACTTCATGTTATAAACTGTTATAATTTATGAGTAAATGCAAGTTGTACTTTGAAATTTATTGTTCAAATCTTGTATGTAATGGTTCATGGCAAGGTATGGGACTTGAGTCCCATATCAGTACTGTAATGTGTTGATATTGTGGTTATATGGTTTTGGACTCTCCCGCCTTAATAGCTAACTTTTGGAGTGTGGTTCTCCCTGGGTTGTATCAATGGTATCAGAGCCACCCACCGCTCTCCGTGCCCACCGTGTTATGGATGGTGACGCTAGTATTGTTGTGTTCGCCCGGGGCTAAAAAAATCTAGCGCAAAGCTATCGGGACGATGGATGCGGAGCGTGGTGGTTTGTTATGGTCCATTGCAAGGTATGAGATTTAAGTTCCATATCGGTATTGCAATACGCTGATGTGGGGTTTATATAGCCTTGGGCTCTCTCACCTTAATAGCTAGCTTTTGGGGTGTGGTTCTTCCTGGATTGTATCATTCTAGTTAGCATTTTCGTTGAGACTAATGTTAAAATTTTTGATAAAAGCGTAAAAACTTTTCTTTTTGGACTTTGCCAACTTATTCATCTTCATCATCCACGTTCTTTCTTTCCATCCTATTTCATTCTAGAATAGACGGCTAATACTAAAATAATAAATGAAATAGTCGTCATCTTGTTAGATTATTATACGTGCAGCGAAATCAATCTCAATACTCCCATGTATTCTAAACAACTAGCATATAGAGGATTATATGGGTTACCTCTTGATGCGTGAATGCAACTAGTTAATGAAGTTTGTCTCCAGTTTTAGTGAATCAATCAACAGATGTCACAGTTTTTTCACCAGATCGCGATTCCAGTAGTTCCAATATCTTCTATTGTGTTACAAAATTCAAGTGGGCGAATTTTTGTAAGAAAACGTGTTCAAGGTGGAAAACCCATATATTCCAACCACATGTCTTAGGGTTAAAATCTTTTTCCAAAATTTAATTAAGAAGGCTTATTATTATGAAATTAATTCAAAATATTTAAATTATTCCTACAATAATAAACTACGAATTGTTCCACAAAAAATCCGTAACTACGCTCCTCAGTTAAACTTCAACATTCTTCTATTAAACCTTATTTAACACCCCATGTTAAGGCTCAGATACTACTCAATTAAATTAAATTAATAATTTAATTTATTAATTATTTTCTTTAAACTTTTGCTTAATTTGTTTTATGTGTTAGATAAAAACTCTATCGGCTGGGTCTTCACATGAAAACTTATAAGCTTTCATAAGGTGTATCAATCTCTAAACCGAAATATGAATTGCATCAACTAGTTATTATTTTGTCAATGTACATTATTGTTGTCTAATTTACTAGGCATATTGACCACAAAAGAATATTATCTTTTCACAAAATCATAGCAATAAATATTATATCACGATCAAACGTATAAGTACATTTAATATACTATAGAATTATTTAATTAAGTCACTATAAAATAGTTATATCGACTTGGTCTGTTTATGCAAATGTGCTAAGTATAAGTAGCTGGAATTAAATCATTCCCATAATCAAGATAAATTTTATTTGATCTTGTGTTATAATCATTCTGATGACGTGTCAAATTTTATTATTAGATTGTACATATAAACTTTATGACTAATAAGAACTGAGGATTCAATCTTCAATGTATAAGTTAAAATTCTTTGCACTAAATCATCTATTATATAAGCAAAGGGCACATAGACGAATACTGTTAGTAAATCTATATTACTGTAATAAATAATTAAAAATAATAAAGCAAGAGAATGTCAAAATAATATCTGAAAAAATTGGAATAAACTGAGCCCACAGAATGCACAAGTATCCGAGGTGCAGGAATATTATCCTCCCACGATAGAACGATTTAACTCACCAGAGTGTTGGTACTAAAAACGCGGGTGAAACAACAAACCACTTGAAGGATGTAAAACACACTGAAAATTTTGTGCAGAAGAAGAAGAAGAAGATCAGAAAATTTCGTAATTTAAGATTCTGGGATTCAAATCATATTTATACACTTTCTGGCACTGTTTCTGAAAAGGTTTGCAACTTTTCAAAAATAGCCATGGCTGTTGGATTAGATGGAAATATTTCTATTTGAAATATTGTGGGAAAACGGATTTAAATAATTCGAAAAAGAAAACGGACCGGACCAGCTCACGTTGCGGGTCCTGGGTTAATTCGGATTAAATTTTTGTTAATTAATTAAATAACTGAAAGAAATTTTGTCCAAAGAAGATTAATCAATCAATCGTTGACCGAAGCCGAAGCCGAAGCCGAGCAGAGCGAGCGACGACAACGATGGTGTGAGGCTTGCCTTCTTCTTAACTCTTTAAGAACTAGAAGAAGAGCAATTGCATATATACCCATCAAAAGTCTTTTCTTCCTCCAATGTAGGACAATGTCCCTTTGCAAAGGAGGAAAACTCAAATATTTTATTTTTCCTCCATTTCCCATTCACCTTCTTTTAAGATAAACCAAGCTTAAAAGCCAAATAATCCCTCACATGAATGGGTAATGTCTATAAAATAAAGGAATACACGAACCCATGTGTGATTTACATGCAAGAATTAACTGCATCTGGATAAGTAGGTTTCCCTTTGAACTTTCCGTAGTAAACTTATATCGGATATACTCGGTCAATCGATAGATTTGATATCTTTGAACTGTCGAGCTTTGTTATATACCTAGACAATATAAGTCACACAATCAACCCTTAACCATTTATGGTTCTCACGATTGTATTCGTTTCAGCCATGAACACCACCTGATTTCATGAGTGCTTAGAGAATGGGCCTTTACTTTATTTCCCTTGAAGTGGCTTACACTTCACACTCATATAGGTGATTTCAAAATGTGTAATCTTATAGATAAACTATCTGGTCATATCCTGCCAGACTTAGCAAATCATTAAAAAGCTTTAAGTTGTATTGACTCGTCAAAAAAGCCTTAATACTTTACCTCAATTTTTGAACATTGTCTTCATCACGAGAATGAGTTTAGTTATTTGACAATTTTGAACCGCCATTCATAATTTTGTTTGATATCTTTGAACCTAACTCTTGGGATCTCATGTCTACTAGGTAGACTAACCACCATGATGACTTGTCCTAGGCCTTAACCCAATTCCCTTTGATGATCTTTCAACTACCTCTCTAGATAGGCCTCTTGTAAGTGGATTAGATATGTTATCTCTTGACTTTATGTAGTCAATCGCGATACAACCACTAGAGAGTAGTTATCTAATAGTATGGTGTCTCCGTCGAATATGATAAGATTTTCCATTATACATAATGTTCTTTGCCCTACCTATTGTCGCTTGACTATCACAATGTATACATATAGGTGCCAAAGGTTTAGGCCAAAATGAAATACCTTCTATGAAATTCTTGATCCATTCATCTTCTTCACCATCCTTATCTAAAGCTATGAATTCAAATTCCATTGTAGAATGGGCGATGCACGTTTGTTTGGATGATTTTCAAGACACTGCTCCACCCCTAATAGTGAAAACATATCCACTCGTGGATTTAACTTCAGATGATTCGGTGATCCAATTTGCATCACTATATCCCTCAATCACGTAGGGATATTTGTTATAATGCAAAGCATAATTTTGGGTATGTTTCAGATACCCCAAAACATGTTTCATTATCATCCAATGTATTTGATTCGGATTACTTGTAAACCAACTCTATTTGCTAATAGCACATGCTATATCTGGTCGCATACAATTCATGATATACATCAAACTTCCCAATACTCTTACATAGTCTAGTTGTGAGTCACTTTCACCTTCATTCTTTTGAAGTGCATAACTCACGTCAATTGAAGTCTTGGCAATTTTAAAATCCAAATTCTTGAACTTGTCAAGTACTTTTTCAATGTAGTGAGATTGTGATAATGCTAGACCTTGTGGAGTCTTGTGAATTCTAATTCCTAAGATCACATCAGCAATTACTATGTCTTTCATATCGAATTTGCTAGCCAACATGCGCTTTGTAGCATTTATATCTACCATATTTTTGCTCATTATTAACATGTCATTAACATATAAACAAACAATTGTCGCGCCCCTTTTTTCCGTCACGGGAGTCTGGGTTTCGACATTCATGGGGGAACAACTCGTTTCCTCTTGGGAATTGGGTATTTGAAGAGTCGCCACCTAATGGATTACGGTGTGTTAAGGCACCTAGAGCGATTAACTCATGTAACTAGTTTGCATTACTAGAGATTAGGGTAAGGGCTCGAAATAACCTTGAGCGGAAGGTGTTAGGTACCCCTCGCAGTCCACAACAATAGGTCCCGGCCGAACTTAAACTATGTGAATTAGTCATTTTAACAAGTAAATAATTTCAACACATATTTGCAAATAAAGGCATATTTTCACATTCTAAGTACAAGTATGATTCAGGTAATGAAAGTAAGAGAGAGGTTTGAACAGCTTACACATGTATGTGTAAAGAAAAGGAAGTTTATAGAATTCAAACACATAGGGGAGTTAGGAAAGGGAAGTCCTAAGTTGGTTAACCTACAGGATCATACCCATGCAATGCCCGGTAATCATTCCTCTATGAGGGGTTATACGTGACATTAGCGCGCAGGTCATCATATCATTTACTACCCAATTCCCTCCCCTTGGTCATAGCCTAAAGCGTTCTGGCAACCTTGAGATATATCTTATGCGTGCACTACCCTTCCCTTTCTTGTGGCCCTAGAGGTATTTAGGACCTCTACTTTAGGTAGTTCTAGAATATCCTAAGGTACTTAAAGGAGAAAAATCTAGGCGACAACCAAAACAATTAGGACTGGACCAAAGATAGAACAATTAAAGGCTCATATTTTACCTCCACAAACAGAGCAAGTAAGTGCACGTCTCAAACAACAGTTTTCAAATATTTAATAGAAGCCCTAGAATAAAATATCTAGGTGAGCAGAGAATATGCAGTATTGAGTTAAGACCAAAGTGTAAAAAAAACTTAATCAGTTTGCCTACTAATTTTTAAACATGTTGAATCTGGGCAATCACAAATAACAAAGCATAGTTTTACAATTTGAAGGATTTTAGTCGCCCTACAGGCTTGCCTAAGCATGTAATAATGATGTCCTATAAGCATGGTGTTACGCCTCGCAATATTATGTTGATATCACATTCCACAATATTATATTACGATGATGTTGCACCTTGTAGTATTGTACATTGAATTTTTCGTAAGGTAATTGACACCAGTCCAACGAAAAAATTATTTGGAGATTATACGGATTATGCTATTTCAAACAAGTGATAGGTAAATTCGTGAAGGTGAGAAGGGAAGGAAGTCAAAGAAAATGAATTTTCGTCCAAGTGGACATATTGGGATAAAATACTGGCCGAGCGATAATACCCGATATTTACTAACTAGTATCATACAAGGTACTATATGACCATGATACTAGGATGTTTAAAGTGTATTAAAAATAAGTAGAATTTTAAGTAATTTTACACAATTCTTAATTATATGGGTAATTGGTTAATTATAGAGTAGCGGGATATTAACTAATTAAATTAACTAATTGTGGGATAAGATCAAAATTCCACGTGGCAACAAGCCACTACACCAACCGTATGACTCTTAGTCATAATTTATGACTAAGAGTCGTTTTAAATATGTGGCAACTTAACATGTAATAGTAAAAGATATTTCCATCTAAGCTTTTTCAATACCAAGATCAGATGTGAGTCTTTCCAAGTACTAACATGACTTATTATAAATATTCCTACAAATCCTAAAGGCAAGAGATTATTATGTATTTTGTAAGTAAGAGACTTTCAGTTAAAAGTCTCAAACGAGATTTTACAAATAACTTTTGTTTCATACATCTCTTTCCATAAGGCTCTTCTACAAAGTAAGATAAGATTAACATGATTTTGCTCATCAAAAATTTCATACGAAATAATATTACGTAATAGCAACGGAATTTTGCGATTCTAAGGGAGTACAGTGCAAACTTTCTCAAGAATATTATACTGATTTCTTCCTACTTCGATCCGCCATTATGTGTTATCACAATTGACGTGTGCTAGAGGGATTTTCAAGAGAATCGGCTCAGGTATGTTAAGGCTATCCCTTCTTTCTTTTAGCATGATCCATACGATACGAACGAAACATGCAAATGCACAAATTCCATGAATGACTCTATTCATAGACGTATTAGAGATATCTATGTTCTTGAATTTTCGTGTGTCATAATATTTTATTATTTGTTCATGGGTCTCAGAAAAAAATACGAAAGTTGAAAAGAGTTTACATTATAATATTACTCAAAGGCAAAATGGTCTTATGAAGCTCCGAAAGATTTTATTAACATACTTTTCATGCATTGACCCATGACCACATGGCGTTATATACGTGTATATATGTATGTATACATATGTATATGGGATATGAGAAAGGTTATGGCGTTATATACACACCACCACCTGATCAGCTGGTATATGATAATAATGTTGCCCACAGTGGCTGAAATATGGCTCAGGCAGTGTTATATATATATATATATATATATATATATATATATGTCAACGGGATATGGGAATAGTTATGGCGTTATATACGCACCACTACCTGATTAGCTGATATACGTTGATGATTTGCCCATAGTGGACAAGATGACATGATGGGATGCCCTCAGAGGCTGATGATGTTATGAGACATGTACCTATGCACGACATGACATTCATATGCATATGCATAATACTATAATTATTTCGTGATTTACAAAGTTATTCATACTTACGGATTGAGTCATGTACTCTATATTTCTTCCATGTCTCTTATGTATTTATTCATGTGCCTTACATACTTGGTATATTAATCGTACTGACGTCCCTTTTGCCTGGGGACGCTACGTTTCATGCCCGCAGGTTCCGATAGACAGGTCGAGAGCCCTCCAAGTAGGCTATCAGCTCAGTGAAAGATGTTGATGCGCTCCATTTGCTTTGGAGTTGCTCGTTTGGTTAGTATAATTTAGACGTGTACTTTTTGGTATGGAGGGACTCTGTCCCGACCTTTATGATATTTATGTACTCTTAGAAGCTTTTAGATATATATCGTGTACGTGAAAGATTGTACGGCCTTGTCGGCCTATTTTTTGAGTTTATAAATGATTATGTTGGCCTATTAGGCATGTATGTCATGTGTGATGATGTAATAAGAAATATACGTTACATTGGTACTCGGTTGAGTAATGTACCGGGTGCCCGTCATGGCCCACTGGTTTGGATCATGACAAAAGTTGTATCACAGCAGTTCTGTCCTAGGGAGTCTACAAGTCGTGTCTAGTATAGTCTTGTTTATGGGTGTGTCATGCACCACACTTATAAGTAGGAGGCTACAGAGCATTTAGGATTGTCACTCTTTCTTCTTACTCTAGATCGTGTGGTAGAGTTCACTTATAAGAATTCAAATTTCGAAATTCTATCTTATTCGTAATACGATGATGCCTACATTCAGAAAGGCGGTCGATAAGGGATATAGTTGTGGAAATGTTGAGGTAGAGGAACTCGATTTTGCATCTTGCTTATGATGAGTAAATGTGAGGTATTTAGCAGATCATGGTTGTATTTAAAAGGTGTAAGCTTCCTGATAAGAAACCTTAAGGCAAGAATGTCTATCCATCTTTATGTGAAAGACAATGAGAGATTAAGAAGATAAATACAAGTTTCAACAACCAAAAGAAGCAAGATGAAGAAGGGTATGAGGCACGCAGTTAATGAAGGTTAACAACGTTTATAATTGAGGCAAAGGAACATAAGCTTTTTGAGTTATATTCAATAGTAACATAGGTATATACAATTGGTCGCACCTATTCCAGATATGCCCTATGAGGGGTTAATAGAAGTAGTATAAGAAAATATGATGGATGGAATTATTTGTGTCAGTTGACATTTCCGAAGGATATTGCAAATGTTCTAATAGATCTCTTTATGAGACACCTAGATGGTTCACTCTAAAATAGTGTAGCCAGATATGAGTACTACAAAGACATGCACTATAAGCCTTGAAGGGATAAATATTACCTTAGTATGGCTCGTGTCCCTAGTAAAGCGAGAACATTAAGCAACTTGAAGAGCCACTGGATGGATAAAATGAAAGCTAAAAGCGAAAGAATGTCATATTGAAGTTTTCACAAGAAAAGGGATATGTAGAAATATTAGGAGAGTAATGAGAAGAGAGATAAAGAAGCATTATGAATAAGGTGTGATATATAGATGAAAATGGTAGAGTTTTATAGAACCTATAGTCAAATGAAGAAAGAGACAAAAGGTGATGGGCCTTAAGACAACAAAAGAGTATAGGCCATAAGGTTATATCCTCATTTCGAGAAATAAGTTCGTGACTCCAACCCGACTACCAGAGGGGAGGTTAATCCCTAGAGTAACAGAAATTAGTATGTACTGGTAAACAAGATAAACTAAATATGAATTAGGGACTGAATTATTGGAAAGTACTCGGCATTATGGTAGTTTCAGATTTTGTTCTGGCGGTAATTGAATGGACCACAGAAGAAGATTCATGATAAATTCAGAGAATGGTCATTCAGGGAGACGCTTCCCTAGAGCAAGCAATGTGAGCAAAGTTAAACTTAAGAGACTGTATGTGTCAGTTACACTAAGTGTCACCCTCGCGAGTAAGGGAATTTATCATCCTTGGTAAAGAAGGATTGCCGCAAGGAAAGTAAGGATCATTGATGTTGAGAAACGACGCCAAAGATGAAGAGGTAAAACATCTATAGGTAGATCCTCGTGGCTTCAGCTTTTAGTACACCAATAAAAAGGGCAATATGGAGTGATGTGGCATTAAGTCAAAATTAAGTGGTTCTAGTGACTATGGAATGGTAAAGGAAGAATGCGATAAATGAAAGAGGAATGAGATGGCACTTATTCAAATCATATAAATCGCTTTGATTCAAGAATATTGTGCAAGCACGATGTCAAGGAGAGGAAGTAAAGGTTCCTGCTCGAGCTGTTATTAATAAATAAGGAGCCCATGCGAGACGTAAGTTAAAACAAAGTAAATAACCCAAGAAAGATTACGAGGAATATTGATACGAGAATGGGCCAACGAATAGTTAGTAATTGTTCAGGAAGAGCCCAGTTATGGCTAAACAGGAGGTTACAGACGAGTCATTAGATCGTGTAAGATAAACATAGTATAACCCAACATGGAGAATTCAGCCTTGAAGAATATCATTATAATACTTGAGATATATTCAAACAAGAGTTGGGGTAGTTAAAGGTACCGTATGAGTGCTACAGAGATAAAAGAAAGTGCCACTGGGAAGGCAGTTAAAATATCAGTTCAGAAACAACCATACAAGCACAACGTCATTGAGATAAGTAACTACGGATAAGTATAGGCAAGGAAAGACATCAGAAGGTCTGTCGAGTATACGATGTAATAGGCTCACAACTTTACAAGAGTCAGAGGGTCTTCCCTAAGTACTACGATGAGAGACTACTTGAGAAAATAAGGAAAAAGGCTTCAACCTAGGCACTGTGAGCACGTGATTTTCGCCCTATATGAAATACTCCCATAAATTCAAAATAAAACAATTTCTTCCATTGTTTACAATTTTGTGGATTTTTATGGCATTTTCTGTTAATTGTTTGCATATTGCCTGGGCATATTATTTTATTTACTTAATGAAAAACACAAAACTAGGCTGCATTTGCATTTAGGATTTAACTTTGCATTTTTAAATATTAATTAGTAATTAAGTTGCTTTACAAAAATGAAAAATCACAAAAATAGTTTATTTTGCTTTCTTTAGTTTTGATTTTTGAATTTTGGTAGTTTTTCTTTAATTTGGTATTTAATTAGTCGTGGTAGTTATTATTTAGAGTTAGTTAATTCAATTTGATGGGATAATTTATTTAGGAATTAATTTAGGTTTATGTTTTAATTTTAATTTAAAAGAAATTAGAAAAATTTAAGAATTGAATAAGAAAGCCTAGTTCTGGGCCATTTTCGTTTTAAATTCCCTAGGCCCAAATATTTTGCCCTGAAACCCGTCCCGTTTTTTGGCCCAGACCCGCCCCAATCCGGTCCGCCCCACCCCAAAACTAAAACGATGCCATTTAGTGCAAATGTGATCCTAGCCGTCGAGGTTTGCCTTATCTAAAGGCTTAGAAGTGAGGAATACTTAATATATAAGGGTCCGAACCAGCCACCCCCCTCCCCAGACCCCTACCCCCTCTCATCTCCTTCACCTAACCCTCACCGCCTCCGCCGTGAACAGCCTGCCGGAAATCATCTCCTCCGGCAGTGTTACTCCAATTGACCTCATTTTTACACCACCGATTCCTCTCCTTCTCCTCTTTCCAAATCTCCAAATCCCCATTCTCGAATCCCAGCCCAGCCTCTCGAATCGTCAATTGAAAGTTAGACCAAAACCTAATTTCTCCCAAATCACTCCAAAAATACACCACAGAACCACCATGTCCCCCTCATTCCAAATGCCTAAATACTCGCCTTCGAATCATCTTGGACCTTCTCGAATTTCAGATCGAAATTTAACCCTAACTCCCAATCGGCGGGCTTGTTTGAAGATTCAAGATTGTAATAGACTTTATTCATGTGTTTTCACATTGAGAACATACAATTAAGGTCTATTCCGGTCAAGAAATCAAAAATTCCGTCGAAGTTTTTAAGTTTGCATTTGTCTAGTTTTAGGTATTGTTCCGGCCCTTCTCTTTTCTTTTATTGCATCATTCTTCTTTTTCTTTGACTCAGCTCAGCTGCATGTGTTGTTCTGTCTCCTCCCCTCATTTCTTCGTGATGTGTTCACTTTTCTTTCATTTCTTTTTCTTTTCTGTTTGATTGATTAGTTTAGGGACAGCTTAGTTCATGTATTTAGTCAATTAGTCTGTTTTTTTTGTTTGAGCCTCATTTCAACAGTTTTTTTTGGGTCTTTTAAGAAATGTTGATTAGTCTATTAAGATATGGCTAGTTGGCCAAGATTGAATTCGAATTGTGAAATCACAAGGCCCAAGTGGGAAATGATTCGAATGGCTTTTGATCCCAAGGCTGGTTCAATCTACTGGGTCAACTTGACCCGTGTTTGGTTGGAGAGGTAATTTTCAGGGTCATGAGGGGGTAGTCTAGGAAATTGGCCTAGGGAATCTCATGGTAACTGAACTAGGAAGCTTCTTTGAAGCTGGGGAAGAGGCTGTTTTGAAACTCTGATATTTGAACTAAGGGTAGTTATGCAAAAACAAAAACTGGCTAGGGATCTCTAAGCTAAAAGCAAAATTTGAAAAGGGGTTAAAGGGTAAAACTAAAATCTGAAAGGTTGCCCTATTGGCTTGCCCAAAAAGGAACCTTTTCTGGCATTGAAAGGGGACCCAAGAGATTTAAGAGAAAAAATCAGAAGAAAAATAATAGCGGTTGAAAAATCTCATAAAAATCACTGTTTCATTCAGTTTTCCTTTGTGATTCTTGAAGTCGTCAATTTCTGAAACAATTTTTTTGACTCATCTGGGGTAAAAATGGATTGAACTTGGGTATTGAAAGAGCTGGTTTAAGTTTGTTGATTGGTTTACTGTTCTATTGATTCTTTTGAGTGGATTATCACTGTTTCAATTGCTGAATCTGGGCTGGCTGTTACTGTTTGTTACTGAATGCCTCATTTTTCTGTTTTGATTTGAATTCCAGGTACATTTTTCTGAACTTTACTTGATGTAAGTTTCAGTTTGATGATGGAAATGAGAGGTTAAGGGATGGCAGCAGACTTATCTGAGTTTTATTTACCCTTTTTATTGTTTGTGCTTTAGATCACATGAATCATTATGTATTCTAGCTGGTTTCTGTTTGAATGGTGAAGTTCCTATAGTTGTATTTGGTTTGAGACTGTTAGAATATTATGTAAAGGACTCAATCAAGTTATTATATTTCAAATGTGTTTGAGCCTTAAATGAAGTAAGTAGGTGTGCTTGGTAGTATTCTCATGCTTGAATTGGTGCGAACGAGGCTAAAAGGAAAGTGATTAATGTTTGGTATGCTGTTAGAGGATTCTGTGGGGTGTTGAAACATAATAGTGTTGTTTGAAAATGAGATTGATTAGCTGATGTAGCACCAACAATTTAAATTGTTGGTTTGGATACTGTCAATATTGAAAGAATTTAACTGAGCATATGTGATTGTTTCAAAGTCTTGGTTATTTGATCCTTTAAGTTTTGTTAATGTGAGGCCCAAAGAAGGTTAAATTCCCATGTTAGCACTGTAAGCTAATTCAAGGTTTTGAAAATTAAGAGTCATGTGTCGTGTAGTCTCTCAAGAATTGGGTTCTAATTGTTTTCAAATCATGGCGTTGCTAAAGCTTCTTGTAATTATCCATTGGTCCGTTAAAGGGTGATCTAAATTGTTGTGTCTATGTTAGTTCATCATTAATTTCCATTATTTCGATCCCTACTTGCACGCTGTAAGGGCTCGATAGTGAGTCCAGTTCGTTGTAGCTTCAGGTGCTTTGAAATTGGGCTCACCTTGGGCCCAAATGCGTGGAAATAGGATCTGGATCCTTTTGTCGCCGCTTCAGCCCCGTTTTTTTATTACTAGTCCATATTAACTAAGGCCCATTTGCCTAAGTTGAACAAATCCCCCATCTCTTAATGATCAATTAGTCGTATTCTTAAGTAGTTTCAAGGGGTGCTATTAAATAGAAGATAGTGTGTGGCCCTTGTGTTTAATTTAGAGACCTCTTGATTAGAATAAATCGAGGTGCGCCGTGCCAAACAAAAATGACAATTGCATGGCCCTCGTGTGATTAATTTTATTTTGATCCTTAGAATTCGAGGTGTGCTATTTAGCGAATTTTCCATGGCCCTCGCAAAGTGAAAGCGCGTAGTTGCTTTAGGCGCGCTATTTTAATAATTTACCTTCCTAAACTCGGGTGTGAATTTCATGTGACCCAAATCAAATTTGAAAACATTGAATAAAATATGTTTAGGATTATGGGTGCATTTCATGTGGCGCGATCCAAAGACGTGTTTTAAACGACGTTCAATGTTCTTTAAAAATTGAATAAAAGCGGCTAAAAGTTAAAATTTGCGCATAGGTTCATAATTGTGTAAAATTAGATAATTAAGCCGAATATAACAGTTGAGTGAGCGTGCTAGAATCACGAAACTCGGGAATGCCTAACACCTTTTCCCAGGTTAACAGAATTCCTTACTCAGATTTCTGATTCGCGGATTGTTAAACAGAGTCAAGCTTTTCCTCGATTCGGGATTCAACCGGTGACTTGGGACACCATAAATCTCCCAAGTGGCGACTCTGAATCTTTCAACAATAAATCATGTTTCGATTGTATTTTAATTGGAAAAACTCCCCTATACACCTCTTCTGGGGGTGTAGGTAAAAAGGAGGTGTGACAGCTCTGGCGACTCTGCTGGGGACCGAACCCAAAATTTCTGGTTCAGGGTTAAAGAATTCGAGCTTAGAATAATTGTTATAGTGGGTTTTATCCATTATTTGATTTTGTTACATGATTTGGGCCTAATGTTCTAATTGATTGCTTTTACCGCTTTAATATTCCGTGAACTGTATATAAACTGTTGTGAAATCCCTCCTCTCTCTGAGTCTTCTAAATCATGAAGAAGTGTGCACTTCGTGTGACTTCTTTTCTGTTAGAGTCATATTCCCAATTTAGAACGAGTTTCGGACAAGTTGCAAAGCCGGTGAAGCTTCTGTATTCCCGGTACGCTGCCCCCCCTCGGCTCGAGCTGTCCGCTCGGGTAAGCCAAGTCTAGAACAATAAACCTAAGTTTTGAACCTAGTATAACAAGACCTCATGCCGGATCCCTAGTAGGAACGTTTGCTTGCATCATGTGCATTTAACCTTGGAGACTCAACATAGGGGTTGGGTCTGTCTAGGACAGGTATACCAAAAACGAAAAAACCATCCTGATGCATCTTACTTGCTACTTGTGCATTTATTTGCTTCGGACTTGCATGTTGACCGGCTTATGAATATTGGGAAAAGTCGAGGAAGGAAAATAGCATTGTAGAGGGCTAAGAGAGTTAATCACCTGTGTTGAGAAAAACCAATGTCCAAATAGCACTGAAACTCTGCCGAATATTTGAGAAAAACGAGATGAAAAATAAAAAATAAAAAAAATTTGTTTGTTTTATTTGCCCGAACTACGCTGGTTTGATTCTTACAGGGAGTGAGATACGTAGGCAACCCCCCTCGGGTCCAACTTCCTTTTTTGCAAAAATAGACCAAAAAGAACAAAAAAATTAATTTTATTGCAAATAAGTAAGGTGATGTCATTCTTGTCTAAAATAGCTGAATGTCCCCAAAGGGCACCGAAAGGCCGTTTTTGCAAGAATAGCCACCTTTGGTCATTTTCAAGGTTTTGCCGGTTAGCGAACACAACCTTAAAATCTTCATTTTCGGAGTGCTGAAAGGCCGTATTGGCAAAGCCAGATATTTTTGTGAAAATTTTGGAAACAAATGGTTATTTTTCTTGAGTCAAAATGAGTCATAGTTTCCTTTTAATTAAAATCACCTTAATAAATGTGAAGGATGAGCACAATTCAAAATGAACCTTTCTCAGTCCGTGAAGAGATCCTTTTGGAGATACATATGTGGTGGCATGATTTGGGGGAAGATAGCAGAAAGGTTGTGACAAAAGAATTGGGTGGTCTTATCGGGCTCTTGAAGGTTAAGACAAGAAAAGACGTGATTGAGGCTTTGGTACCATTCTGGGACCCAGCACATAATGTATTTCACTTTGCTGATTTCGAGTTGACTCCTACACTGGAAGAGATAGCAGGCTATGCCGGTTTCGAAGGAAATCTTTGAAGTCAATACCCGATGGCACCGAAGAGTAACCCCTCATAAATTTTTGGACTTGTTAAGCATCAGTCGTGACATCCGAGACGGAAATTTGGCCAAAGGATTCTGTACCTTCTACTTTCTGTATCGACGTTACGGGAATCCCCGTGGCTTCGAAATGCCAGATACCGGTCTTACTCACGCGGGAAACCAAGACAAGTGGGAAGCTCGGAGAGGATTAGCTTTCATAGTGGCGTTCCTGGGTATTTTGGTTTGCCCTAGAAAAGACAGGAACATAGAGTTGGGACTTGTAGGTATAGCCGACTTTATGATGAAAAAGGCAAATGAGACTATAGTGTCGCTGATCTTAGCGGAAATTTACCGAACTCTGACCGATTGTCGAGAAGGAGGGAAGTTCTTTAAAGGGTGCAATATATTGTTATAACTATGGATGGAGGAACACCTTTGCCACCATCCCGGATACTTGAATTGTGGTATGACTGGCCTTGAATGCATTGAAAAACATGAAAAGCGGGTAGAGGGTTATGAGTTCCCGAATGGTACAGAAGCATGGCATGCTCAGTTGAGATCTCTAACTGCAAACAAGATCGAATGGACGATCGAGTGGCTCTCGATCAGTGAAGTAATCTATATGTCGGCTGAGGCATGTTTTTTGCTATTGATGGATCTTCGGAGTATCCAGAATTACGCTCCGCACAGAGCCCTACGTCAGTTAGGCCGATACCAGACCATCCCACACGATGAAGATTTGAGTCGGCAGGTCATTGAGTTAGAGCCAAAAGCTGCCTTCCCAAAAGAAAAAGTGCGTCGGATTTGGCATCAGTGCAGATTTTTAGGGCCTAATACTCAAGTACGAGATCTATCCAGAGGCGAGGTGGAGCCTAGTTACACTACTTGGTATGGTAAAAGATCCCGAGTTCAACATGAGCCCGAAAGGCCCGCAAAGAGACCCCATGTCCAATAGTTCACCGACGGAGCACAAGTGCAATGGGACTGGTTGACCAAAGAAAATGAGTACAGGGCTACCATAAGCAAATTGGAAAAACAAGTCAGGGACCTTCATTTTGAAAATATCTTGCAAGTCGCGGCAGATGAAGGAGAAAAGAAAAAGCTAGCTAAAGAAAATGAGGCCCTTCGAGCCCAAATTTAGAAAATGAAAATAGCGGCAAAAAACTCCGCCCGAAGTGCCAAAGACCAAAAACTCATAAATAACCTGAGGCAGAAAGTGAATGACCATAGTTTTGATTTGAACAAAGTAGAAAATGAACTAGCCAGGGCTCAAAGGCAATTGGCTAAAAATGCAGATGAACGAGCACGCCTGGTTAAGCAGTTGAAAGAAAAGTATGACAATGAGGTCGCGGGATTAAAGAAAAGGGTTATCGCCATAGAAAACAAAATGATCAAACAGGCTAAAGACTTAAAAGTTGAAAGAGAGCATTGTTATACAGCATTGGCACAATTAGAAATAGATTTGCAACAACTTCAGGAGTAGAATCAAGTGGCGGAGCAAACTTTGGAGGCCAGGGCCAGTAGATCAGGCGTTTGTTACAAGAAAAAGGTGTCATAAGAGAGAGAATTAGAAACATTGCCGATTACATTGTTATGAAGTGCCAAGTCTGTGAGGATATGACTCGCACCACCTTCTTCACGGCAGTGATGACATTTGTTAAGCAGATAATGAGTGACTTGGACCGACATCAAAGAGATCTTGCATATAGGCCCGCGGCGAGACCGAATGATGTCCCGCGGGCACCAGGAGCATTGATGTATTCATGATTTTTCATTTGAGTTTGTATTTCCTTTTCCGTTAGAGGCTATCAGTTGTGTTGAGTCTGTATTTTCTTTCTGCTGGAGTCTGTCATTTGTTTTCGAGTCTGCATTTTCTTCTGTCGGAGTATGATAGTTTATTTTTGGAGTCTGTATTTTGTCTTTTCATCAGCGTCTGCTAGTTTCTCTTGGATTCTGTTAGTGTTGAGTCTTTGTAATCAAAGCGTTTTCTTTTTATGAAAATTGAAATCCCAAAAATTATTTTATTATTTACTTTCATATTTATCTCTCAGAACTACGCTCGGTCTGATTCAAGCGGGGTCATGATATGTAGTAAATCTCCATAGGATTTGACCATAACCAAAAAAATGACGAAAAAGAGAGAGGAAAAACAAGAAAGAAAAAGAAAGGAAAAGAGAGGAGAATAAGAAAATCAAGAAAAAGAAGCAATAGCAAAACAAGAGAGAAATGAGAGGATAAAAACAAAGAAAAAGCAAGGGCAAGAGTAAAAAGACGAAAAGGAAAAAAGAAGAAAAAGAAAAAGTCGGGCTAACGCAAGCATCCGATCAAATGCATAATAGAAACAGCTAACTACTTAGGTGCATTCATTCCCCAAAATGTGCGGTTACCAATCTGTCAAATCCCTAATCGCTAACAAGGTTTTTGTTGATGTATTGAGTCCAGGCAGGTGGTTAGTTGATTGACATTCTGGCAACTCACTCATACAATTCTCGATCAAAAGACAAGCTGAACATGGCTAACCAAGAATTGGAGGCAAGTATTATTGACCGGTCAAAAGAGGTGGAAGAATTGGATGTTAATGCGATGAAGGAAGAGATGTATAAGTTAAAGCAACAAATGGCTAAAATGTACCAAGCCTGGGCAAAGGGGCATCCACCACCAGTTTATCCCGCCAACCCTACTTATATCCCACCATCGGCCCAACCTCAGGAGCCACCCACTGTGAACTCATCTCCAGTCTTTCCCCTCTACCAACAATGCTATGGAACCACTTCCCATACTTCTCAAGCTCCACCACCCAAACAAGTCCCATACCCTCCTTCACCAATCACTCCTATTTTTGTGGCACCTCCACCCGCTGCATTACACCGATCTTCCAGTGAACCTCTATTCCAGACTCACGACAACCAGTATTATCCCCCTGAACCCACCTTCAAAATCCCAGAACCATATTCTTACACCCCTCATCTTGATCTCCCGGCAGAGACCGAAAAGCCACCCAAAAATCCCGAACATGAGGAGATGATCAGAAAGGTCAAAAGCTTAGAACAATCATTTAGAGATATGAGGGGGTTGAGGGGTCAAGTAAGTGTGGCCTATAAAGATTTATGTCTGTTCCCAGATGTTCAGTTACCAGCAGGGTTCAAAATGCCCAAGTTTGATCTGTATGACGGGCATGGTGACCCAGTAGCACACCTAAGAGGATTTTGTAGCAAGATGAGAGGAGCAGGTGGAAGAGATGAATTACTGATGGCATATTTCAGCCAAAGTCTGAATGGATCAGCATTGGAATGGTATACCATACAAGATCACAACAGGTGGTACACATGGGATGATTTAGCCCAAGCCTTCGCCTGCCATTTTCAGTACAATCTTGAAATTATTCCAAACCGTCTGTCATTGATGAATATCGAGAAGAAGCCCGGGGAGTGTTTCAGAGAGTATGGATTCCATTGGAGGGAACAAGCTGCGAGGGTTGACCCTCCGATGAAAGAAAGTGAGATGGTTGATTATTTCTTGCAAGCTTTGGAACCCACTTATTTTAGTCATTTGGTGTCAGCAGTGGGCAAGTCTTTTAATGAGGTTGTAAAAATGGGAGGCATCGTTGAGGAGGGACTCAAGTCCAACAAGATTATGAGTTATTCAGCAATCAAATCCACCACACAGGCCATTCAAAACAGTACTGGAGATGTACTCGGGAAAAAGAAGAAAGAGGATGTTGCGGCAATTGAGTTGGGAGCTTGGGTCGGGTCCAGGGGCCTCCCACATTACTACAACCAGCCTCGGCCTTATCCCCAAACGTACCCCCACATTCCATATAGACCGCCACAACACTACTTCCCACCGCCCGATCCCTATTTTTCCGTCCATCATGCACAAACCTATACCCAACCTCCTGTTCACGCACAATGGCGTGCGCCAGCTCCACAAAATACATACCCAGCTCCCCAAAATACCTATCCACCCCCAAAAGCCTACAGAAATCCCCCTGGAACAGGTTTTCGGCCCAATCAAGCCTTTAAGAATGAGAGGTTGCAGAAACAGAAGACTTTCACTCCATTAGGAGAATCATATACTAGTCTATTCCACAAATTGAGACAGTTGGGTATGTTGAATTCGATCGAGGCTAAACTGCCAAATCCCCCTCCCAGAAATCTTGACCACTCAGTGAGTTGTGAGTATTGTTCAGGGGCCCCGGGGCATGACACAGAGAAATGATGGAAATTGAAAATAGCTATTCAAGAGATCATTGACACTAATCGGATTGAGGTACAAGCTCCGGAGGCACCCAATATTAACCAGAATCCATTGCCAGCCCATCATGAGACAAATATAATTGAGATAGTGCATAAGGGAGGGGAGCCTAAGAAGCCTTCGCAAACTGTCATGATGATTCGGGCTAGTGAAGCCAAGCCATTTGAAAAGTCAACAAGTGAAAAGTCTGTAATCAAGTTGAACAGGGCAAATAATGAACCATCTGTGGGGGTCAAGAAGGGGTCCTCAAGTGACATTGCAGGGAAACATGAAATAGCGAAAGTGGTTGTGCCAGGAGTGACAAACAGATTCTGTTATTATCAAACCGGTAACTCAATTACCGATAGTCAACAGCAAGGTAGTCCCATGGAATTATGAATGAGTGACAGTGACTTACAAGGGGAAAGAGGTTAAAGAAGAAGTGTGTGAGACCCATGGTTTGACTCGATCGGGGAGATGCTTTGCCCCCGAAGAGTTGAGAAAAGCTAAGACCTCCAAAGATAACCCAGTGTTGGTGAGAAAGCTGTGACCGAGGAAGAAGCAGAGGAATTTCTGAGAAAGATGAAAGTACAGGACTATTCCATTGTGGAGCAGTTAAGGAAGACACCGACTCAGATTTCATTATTGTCATTATTGATCTATTCCGATGAGCACCGTTGGGCTTTGATGAAAATCTTGAATGAGCCCCACGTACCTGACAAAATCTCAGTAAACCATTGGAAAAGATAGCTAACAAGATATTTGAGGTAAACAGAGTCACTTTTTCTGATGATGAGTTGCCCATGGAGGGTACTGAGCGCAATAGAGCCCTCTATCTGACGGTGAAATGCAAAGATTCCGTGGTTACTCGGGTACTGGTCGACAATGGTTCCAGCGCGAATATTTGCCCCCTCTCTACTCTGAACAAGTTGAAGGTGGATGATGAAATAATTCACAAGAACGGTATCTATGTTCGAGGATTCGACGGTGGAGGGAAAGATTCAGTCGGGGATATAGTGCTTGAGCTCACAATAGGGCCAATTGAATTTACTATGGAATTCCAGGTGCTCGATGTGGTTGTTTCTTACAATCTTATGTTAGGACGACCCTGGATTCATGCTGCCAAAGCGGTCCCGTCTACTCTGCATCAAATGGTCAAGTTTGAATGGGATCGACAGGAAATTATTGTCCACGGTGAAGATAATTTGTGTGTTCCCAATGATTCCATTATTCTGCTCATAGAGGTTGAAGACGACAAAGGACCATGGGTTTATCAGGTTTTTGACATGGTGTCGGTAGATAAAATTCCAGAAGGGAAGTGCGTGCCAACTCCAAGGGTAGCTGCTGCATCAGTCATGGTAGCCGTTGAAATGTTGAAAAATGGTTTTGTACCGGGCAAGGGTTTGGGTGAATCTCTGCAAGGTATCGTACAGCAGGTTTCTCTTCCTAAAAACTTGGATACATTTGGTTTGGGGTTCAAGACCACAGTCACAGACGTAAGAAGAGCCAAAAAAATGAAACAGAAGGCATAGGCCCTTCCAAAGCCGGTCCCGCATCTTTCCAGATCATTTGTCAGGTCCGGTACCAGAAAACGCTCAGTGGCAACGGTTCCTAATTCAGTGGTTAATGTAGATAGAGATTTGATTGAAAAGTTCGAGAGGTTATTCGCCGATGTGAACATGTTGGAAGCTGGAGAGGGCTCGAGTAAAGTGGATGTGCAGTTTGTTGGGCCCAATGCAAATATTAACAATTGGGAAGTTACTCTTCTCCCCACCAGGAAGGAGTTTTGGTAGTTTGCTTTAATTTTCTTTCAGTTTATCTGGATTACTCCAGGGTTGTATTTCAGATTCTATGTTCTGTCCGTTTGGATGTATAAACCTTGTTATCTTTAATTTCAATGAAATGCAATCTCCCTTTTGTAAGGCCCCGTGAAAACATGTACCCAAAACCTGGTAGTTCGGACCTTTTGAACTGATCTATGCTATAAAAAAGTCAAGAAATATTGTTTTCTAGAAAATGCGATTCTGCGGTTGAGAATGCGGTCGCATATCAGGTATGCGGACCGCATAATTGCCGCAAAGTGAGTCAGTGTGTTAGTCGAATTTGAGGTTAAATATGCGATCCGATATGCGATCGCATAACCGATATGCGGACCGCATAGTCGTCGCATATTTCCCTTGGGATTTTTGTGAGGGGCAGTTCTACGGTGCATTATGCAACCGCAGAACGAGTACGCGGACCGCATTTCTGCCGCATACCCAGGCAGTGTGTTCAGATTTTGGGAGCACTTTTGCGGTCCATTCTGCGGACTGCATTTCCACTCGGCGATCGCAAAGTGCGATCGCATACCTAACTCAAGCTCCTATTTTTCTAAATTTTAAACCCGACCCCTTCTTCAAAAAAACACCCCAACCCCTCATTTTAACCTATTTTCTGAACAAAACTAGAGAGAGGGAAGAGAGAATTCTTGAGAGAGAAAGTCTTATCTCCACCAATTTGATTTTTCAAAGTCATTCAGGCCGGAAAATTTCAAGTAATTGTCTTCATCTCCGTTCTTGCAGGTAAAATCTCCAACCCTTTTTCATTTGTTTTCAGATTTAAACAAAAAGGGGGATTCTCATGCGTTGATTCTTGAAAATAGAAGTTGAAATACACATGTATGTCCTTTAAAACCTAGAATCTAGTAAGAGGAATTGGGTAGAAGTAAAGATTTGCAAAAGAGTGGTTGATAACCTAAGTAAGTTCGGGTTGAGTTTGTGAACTTCAATTCTAAGTTATATGTGTTAACTTGTGAACTGGATTGATGGTACTAGGTTGTTGGTGAATTGAAAGTAGAAGTTAAAAAGGAAATTCGGCTTATCTAAATGTCTGAATTGTCAGCAAGTAAAAGCTGAGCACCAGCGGCCCGGTGGGTTAACTCAGCTTATGGAAATACCAATGTGGAAATGGGAGATGATCAACATGGATTTTGTGGTAAGGTTACCTCGCACTCAGCGCAAGTTCGACTCAATTTGGGTAATAGTGGATCGACTCACCAAATCAGCTCACTTCTTGCCAGTCAAGTCCACGGATACTGCGGAACAATATGCTCAATTGTATATCAAGGAAATAGTAAGGCTTCATGGCACTCCACTTTCTATTAACTCATATCGAGGGGCCCAGTTCACAGCTAATTTTTGGAAGAAATTTCAGCAAGGTTTGGGTACTCAGGTGAATCTCAGCACGGCTTTCCATCCGCAAACTGATGGTCAAGCGGAGCGGACTATTCAGACGCTTGAAGATATGTTATGGGCTTGTGTCTTGGATTTCAAAGGTAATTGGGATGATCACTTGCCACTTATAGAATTTGCTTACAATAACAGCTTTCATGTTAGCATTCAGATGGCCCCATTTGATGCATTGTACGGGAGGAGATGTAGGTCTCCGATTGGATGGTTCGAAGTGGGTGAAGAAGAATTGTTAGGGCCAGATCTCGTGCACCAGGCTATGGAAAAAGTTAAAACCATTCATGAAAGGCTGAAAGCTGCTCAGAGTCGCCAGAAATCTTATGCGGACATTCGTCGAAGAAAATTGGAATTCCAAGTAGATGATTGGGTGTTCTTGAGGGTACCTCCTATGAAGGGAGTCATGTGATTTAGGAAGAAAGGGAAGTTGAGTCCTAGATATGTCGGGCCGTATCGGGTCACTCAAAGGATAGGACATGTGGCCTATAGACTGGAATTGCCCCCTAAAATGTCATTAGTGCACCCGGTGTTCCATGTGTCTATGTTAAAGAAAGTGGTTGGATACCCATCCACCATCATGCCAATCGAGGCTATCGAGGTCAATGAAGAGTTATCATATGAAGAAATTCCGGTCGCAATTCTTGATAGGCAAGTCCGCAAATTGAGAAACAAGGAAGTTGCTTCAGTTAAAGTGCTATGGCAAAGTCAACAAGTCGAGGAATCCACTTGGGAAGCGGAAAGTGAAATGAAAGAAAAATATCCCCATCTGTTTGAACAAGTCTAGTAGTGATCGTGCGAACTCTTGTCTCTAAGTAAACTGATGTTGTGTTCAATCTGGTGCAAAGACACCCCATATTTTTCCCTAAATGCTTTACTATTGTAACTCCTCAAGTTGTGCAAGAATTGTATGTGTTGTGATTATTTGAGTCATGCGCAAGCCCTTTTTTGGTAAATGAAAGTTTTGTAAGAACTCAGGTGATAAGTGAACGATTAAAGGTAGTGTAGATTGGTAATGATTAATTGAAATGCGTATAGTGTATTTAAGTGGTTGAACTGTATGGAACTCATTGATGTGACCAAATTATGTGTAGGTGTTGAGGTAATGAATTGTATACCAGTTGTAGGGATAATAGGGATAGCGTAATGGTGCTTGGAAATAATGTTTTGGGGGCTCTCTGACAGGTAGATAAGTCTAATTACAAAGGGAACTCTAGCAAAAAAAAAAATCAAAAATTGGGAGTTTGCATATCATGTTTTCAAAACCAACCGATTTCTAAAATCCTCATTCGAGGACGAATGATTTCAAGTGGGGGAGGATGTAAGGCCCCGTGAAAACTTATACTCAAACCTGGTAGCTCGGACCTTTTGTACTGATCTATACTATAAAAAGTCAAGAAATACTGTTTTCCAGAAAATGCGATTCTGCGGTCGAGAATGCGGTCGCATATCAGGTATGCGGACCGCATAATCGCTGTAAAGTGAGTCAGTGTGTTGGTCGAATTTGAGGTTAAATATGCGATCTGATATGCGATCGCATAACCGATATGCGGACCGCATAGTCGTCGCATATTTCCCTTGGGATTTTTGTGAGGGGTAGTTCTGCGGTGCATTATGCGACCACAGAACGAGTATTCGGACCGCATTTCTGCCGCATACCCAGGCAGTATGTTCAGATTTTGGGAGCACTTTTGCATCCATTCTGCGGACCACATTTTCACTCTGCGATCGCATACCTAACTTGGGCTCCTATTTTTCTAAATTTTAAACCCGACCCCTTCTTCAATAAAACACCCCAACCCCCCATTTTAACCTATTTTCTGAACCAAACTAGAGAGAGGGAAGAGAGAATTCTTGAGAGAGAAAGTCTTATCTCCACCAATTTGATTTTTCAAAGTCATTCAGGCCGGGAAATTTCAAGTAATTGTCTTCATCTCCGTTCTTGCAGGTAAAATCCCCAACCCTTTTTCATTTGTTTTTAGATTTAAACAAAAAAAGGGATTCTCATGCGTTGATTCTTGAAAATGGAAGTTGAAATACACATGCATGTCCTCTAAAACCTAGAATCTAGTAAGAGGAATTGGGTAGAAGTAAAGATTTGCAAAAGATGGGTTGATAACCTAAGTAAGTTCGGGTTGAGTTTGTGAACTTCAATTCTAAGTTATATGTATTAACTTGTGAACTAGATTGATGGTACTAGGCTGTTGGTGAATTGAAAGTAGAAGTCAAAAAGGGAATTCGACTCCAGGTATGTATGGCTAACTTTAACCTTTGTAAAGTCACCTTGTTGGTGTACGAGTAATCGGTATGTGTTACTTATGTGGACTATTTGTGAAATTCTTGTGATTAATGTGCCTTGAACATTGTTGGTTAAGTTTTCCGTTATAGTGGTGTGAGTAAAATGGCAATAATACAAGTGCGTGTGGGTATGAATGTGTTACGTGGTAAGAGCTGTGGAACAAACGATGGAAAGAAATCGTAATTGATACAATTGAAACAACTGTGGCAATATCATACGTGACTTGTTGTGGGCAATTATCGTTGTGACTTGAATTGTGTACGGGTTATTGTATATGTTGGAATTGGTATTGATGTTTATGAACACTCTTTGTGAATTTTTGTTGTTGTTGTTGTGTGAAATATGATTGTCCGGTGGGATCGGGTTGCGCGCCGCAACACGAAGTAATAAGGTGTGGGTTGTGGTGATAACGGTGGCCGAGGTAATAAGGGTGGACGAGGTAATAAGGGTGGAAAAGTGATCGAAATCACTATTTAAATGAAAATATGTGAAAGTTGTGAAATCGTTGATGTGATGAAATAATGTTGAAAAGGGAAAAGGAGAGATTGTGAAACTTGTTTGGCTTTGGTCGTTCCTTTCTTGTGCATTTGGTTGTTGGTTCTATTACTATTTGTTACTTGTGTATTGTTTGATTTTACTTGGGGTAAAGTTTGTACATACATACCAGTACAATTCAAATGTACTGACATCCCTTTTGTCGGGGGCGCTACATTCGTGTTATGATTGTAGGTGGTTCTAAAGCAGGTACTCTAGTCCACCGGCAGTAGCATCTCCTCCACTTTCCGTCAACTGTATTGGTGAGCCCCTTTCCTCTCGGGGCCCTGCGTGGCTCATGCCGCTTTTCTTCCCGGAGTCTTATTTTGGTATTTGTGTAAGGTATAGCCGGAGCCTTGTTGCCGTCATTTCCGTATTATTCTTCAGTTGTATTTAGAGGCTTCGTAGACAGGTTGTGGGTAGTGTCGGGGATGGGAATTTAAAATAGAAATATTGATGTTTGGCAATGATGTATAAAACTTGTAATACTTTTAATATTGCGAATGAAGTTGCTAATGAAAATGAAATGGATATCGTTACTGATATGTTTATACAATTTGATTAATGGAGTCCATCTCCAATTTATTCATGAGTTAGTTTGGGTAGAATGAGGTCTAACAGGCTTGCTTGGTCGGGTTTACTCGGTTGAGCACCGGTCGCGCTCCTTGGATTTTGGGGTGTGACACATTTTTCTTCCTTCCTGATAGTTTTATTTTTGTTTATCTTTTCTTCCTTGTACAGTTCTTTTTATGCTGACTTCAATGATACGACATGCATGAGGAATCTCCAGCCCAGTCTTAAAAGCCAATCTAATTCTGAAATAGTAATTCAAGAAATAGAGTGTGATATTGAATCGGAATATGACGAGGATGAAGCCTTTGAAGAGATTAGTAAAGAATTAGGCCATTTTGAAGAAAAATCCAAGCCTAACCTGAGTGATATAGAAGCAATCAATTTAGGGGACCAAGATAATGTCCGGGATACTAAAATAAGTGTCTATCTTGAACCACAACTCAGAGAGGAGATAATTAAAGCATTGTTCGAGTATGAAGATGTTTTTGCATGGTCCTATGACGACATGCCAGGTCTAAGCACTGACTTGGTGGTTCACAAATTGCCCACTAACCCGGCATTTCCCCCTGTCAAGTAGAAGCTGTGGAAGTTTAAAACTGATATGAGTGTGAAGATTAAGGAAGAGGTCACCAAACAATTTGAGGCCAAGGTCATTCGGGTCACCCGGTATCCCACCTGGTTAGCCAATATTATGCCTGTGCCGAAGAAGGATGGCAAGACCAGGGTGTGTGTTGATTATCAAGATCTCAACAAGGCGAGCCCCAAGGAAAACTTCCCATTGCTGAACATCCACATATTGATCGATTATTGTGCCAAACATGATATTGGTTCTTTTGTGGATTGTTATATGGGCTACTACCAAATCTTAATAGATGAGGAGGACGCAGAAAAGACGGCATTCATCATGTTGTGGGGAACGTACTACTATCGGGTCATGCCATTTGGTTTGACAAATGCTGGGGCAACCTACATGAGGGCAATGACGACCATATTCCACGACATGATACATAGGGAGATCGAGGTTTATGTGGATGATGTGATTGTAAAGTCTAGAAAGCAGTCTGACCATGCCAGAGACCTGAGAAAGTTCTTCCAAAGGCTTCGCAGGTACAATCTCAAGCTTAATCTCTGAGTTTGTTGGGGAGATTGAATTACATCAGCCGGTTTATTGCTCAGCTCACGACAACTTGTGAGCCTATTTTCAAACTGTTAAAGAAAGATATTGCAGGCAAGTGGACAGACGAATGTTAGGAAGCATTTGATAAGATAAAGGGGTACTTGTCAAACCCACCTGTGTTGGTCCCTCCAGAACCAGGGAGACCTTTGATTCTATATTTGATAGTCTTGGACAATTCATTTGATGTGTGTTGGGACAGCATGACATCACTGGCAAGAAGGAGCGGGCCATATATTATTTTAGCAAGAAGTTCACATCTTACGAGGTTAAGTACACTCATCTTGAGAGGACGTGTTGTGCCCTAACTTGGGTAGCCCAGAAGTTGAAAGATTATTTGTCATCTTATACCACTTACCTTATCTCTCGCTTGGATCCGTTGAAGTATATCTTCCAGAAGCCTATACCCACGGGAAGGCTCGCAAAGTGGCAGATCTTGCTCACAGAATTTGACATTATCTACGTGACTCAGATTGCGATGAAAGCACAAGCATTGGCCGGCCATTTGGCTGAGAATCCTATGGATGAAGAATACAAACTTTTGAATAGTTACTTCCTTGATGAAGAGGTAAGGCACATTGATGAGCTGGAACAGATTGAAAGGCCAGGATGGAAACTTTTTTTTGATGGGGTTGCTAACATGAAAGGCGTTGGGATAGGACCGGTACTTGTTTCTGAAACCGGACATCATTACCCTGTTACGGCTCAGCTTCGATTCTACTGTACTAACAACATGGCTGAGTACGAGGCGTGCATTTTGGGTTTGAGGATGGATGTGGATATGGGTGTCCAGGAAGTCTTGGTCTTGGGTGAGTCAGACCTTCTGGTGCACCAGATTCAAGGAGAGTGGGAAACGCGAGATCTAAAACTCATACTGTATCGACAATGTTTACATGATCTTTGTCAGCAATTCCAATCAATAGAGTTCAGGCATATTCCGAGGATTAATAATGAGGTCGCTGATGCTTTGGCTACTCTGGCATCAATGTTACAACATCCAGATAAGGCTTATGTGGACCCTTTGCATATTCAGGTCCATAATTAGCATGCTTATTGTAATGTGGTGGAAGAAGAGCTCGACGGGAGCCTTGGTTTCACGATACCAAGGAATACATCAGGATGGGGGTGTATCCAGTACAAGCCACAGGTGATCAAAAGAGAACAATTCGTCGCTTGGCAGGTGAATTTTTCTTCAGTGGAGGAGTTTTGTACAAAAGAACTCCAGATCTCGGGTTATTAAGATGTATAGATGCTAGACAGGCCATAGGTATCATGACCGAAGTGCATTCTGGAGTCTGTGGACCACACCTGAGAGGGTACGTATTGGCAAAGAAGATTCTCCGAGCAGGTTATTATTGGCTCACTATGGAGCGAGATTGTATCAGTTTCGTGCGTAAATGTCATCAGTGCCAAGTGCATGGAGATTTGATTCATTCTCCACCATCTGAATTACACACGATGTCTGCATCATGGCCCTTTATTGCTTGGGGCATGGATGTCATTGGACCAATTGAGCCAGCAGCATCCAATGGGCACAGGTTCATTCTGGTAGCCATAGACTACTTCACCAAATGGGTAGATGCTAAAACATTCAAGTCGGTAACCAAAAACGCGGTGGTTGATTCTGTGCACTCAAATATCATTTGCCGGTTTGGGATACCAAAGGTGATCATTACAGACAATGGGGCTAATCTCAATAGTCATCTGATGAAAGAGGTGTGTCAACAGTTCAAGATTACACATCGCAGTTCCACCCCATATCGCCCCAAGGCGAATGGAGCAGTCGAGGCATCCAACAAAAACATAAAGAAGATACTTCGAAAAATGGTGGAGGGTTCTAAGCAGTGGCATGAAAAGCTGCCATTTGCGTTGTTGGGTTATCGCACTACTGTCCGTACTTCAGTAGGGGCGACTCCTTATTTGTTGGTGTATGGCACCGAAGCAGTGATACCCGCAGAAGTGGAAATTCCATCCCTTCGAATTGGTGCGGAGGCTAAGATCGATGACGATGAGTGGGTCAAAACCCGCTTGGAGCAATTAAGTTTGATCGATGAGAAGAGACTGGCAGCAGTATGTCATGGCTAGTTGTATCAACAGAGAATGGCAAGAGCATACAATAAGAAGGTGCATCCACGGAAGTTTGAAGTGGGTCAGTTAATATTGAAACGTATCTTGCCCCATCAGGTTGAAGCAAAAGGAAAGTTCGCCCCAATTTGGAAGGGGTCGTTCGTTGTAGCTGGAGTGTTTTCCAATGGTGCATTATACTTGACAGATGTAGAAGGCAAATGTGTAGAAATGGCTATCAACTCTGATGCAGTCAAGAGATACTATGTATAATTTTCTTTGTTTGATTGTACTTGTTTGTATTTGGCATGTTTTGAATATTGAAATGACGAAGGAATTTTGTTCTGCTATCTAAACATTTCATCCCTTGTCACCCCCTTTGAGCCTCATTTATTTTCTTTAATACTCCTATTTCGGAATCAGTAACAAATATCGTAAACACAAGCGTAAAAGATAAGTAAAGGAAGGAGAGAAAAATAGAAAGGAAAGAATGAAAAGAGAAAGAAAAGAATGAAAAAGTAAGAAAAGAATGACAAGAAAAAAGAAGAAGAAAAACAACAAAAGAGAAAAAGAAAGCAAACAAAGAGAAAAAGAAAAATCACAACAACAGAGCAATTCCTATGTCATGAACTACGTTCGACCTGATTCCTTTTAAGGATACGTAGGCAGCCTCACGGTTCGGTCCCATCTAACTAAAAACCCAAAAGTGCCCAAACAAGAAACTGGGGCAGAAGTTGTGGTTGTTATCAGAAATCTGATTCCGAAAATTGTAATTTTGAACTCATTCGAATTGTTATGAGCTTTTTATACCCTTTCTTTCTAAACCCATCACAAAGCCATATTACGGTCCAAAAAAAGACCTTCCGATCAGTCTTCGAGAAATGCCAAGTCAAGCAGGTAGAAGTGATTCATATCAGGGGCAATACTCTGGTCCAAATAGGAAAAAGAAATCAAAAATGAGAGAGTCTTATTGGTGAAAACCCTCATGGGCACCATAAGGCAATGAGAGCTGAGAGAAATGAAAATGAGAGAGTCTTATTGGTGAAAACCCCCATGGGCACCGTAAGGCGACGGGAGCTGAGAGAAATAAAAATGAGAGAGTCTTATTGATGAAAACCCTCACGGGCACCTTAAGGCGAAAGTGAGTTGATGGATGGACGAGTGAGAGAGGTCTGCTGGCGAAAACCTTTCAAGGCACCGCAGGATGAACAAGGTTAGGATTTGGGTGAAGAAATCAGGTTATGGAAATTCCGGGGCAACAAAGTATGGAAACTGAAAGTTGATTGGTTGGACAGCTTGGGCCGATTAATCCGAAATGCATGTCATGATCATTGGTACCAGCTACTTCACTCAGATAAGTTTCTTTTCTTTTTCCTCTTCAGATAGTCTTCCAGTTTTGGATTTTCTTATCCTTAACTCTAAAAGTCATTGCATTTCATTTCTTTTGGGTTTATTTCTCTAAGATGTTCCCAATGCCAGTTCTGTTTAAGCAAATAAGAAGGAATTTCAAAGCTCACTACCAGCTTCAGGATTGCAAAGCACAGTGCGGCCAGCAAGAGTTCCATCGGCAAAATGATTTGGAAATTTCATAGGAGATGCAGAGGTTCCATTAAAGGGATCAGAGGTGTGAAACAATGGCTCAGGTATAGAACACTCGGGTCATTCAGGGTCATAGGATTTTGAAAGTCAATCGGAAAGTCAAGCAGTTCAGGGCAAGTTCGGGGAAGCCAATCAAAACAAAACAATGCAGCGGAGAGACCTTCAGCAAAGAATGTCATCAACTAACCACCACATTTTAAACTGACGAATTTTTCTCTGATTAAATAGGGGTAGGAAATTTCGGTTGTTTCGTAGAAACCCTCCGTGGAGAAAGGCAGTCACCAAACAGGTTTGATTTTTTATTTTCAGGACCCTCCTGAAAAATGGGACCTAGTGTAAAGTTCAAAAATAGTGTGCTGTAGCATAAATGTATCCCAAAGGAATATAAGTTGGCTTAGAAGTTTGCATGTTCGAGATAAGATTCAATTAAGAGTTTTCAGGACCCTCCTGAATAATGGGACATAGCTTTAAGATTTCGATTAGATAACAACATTTAGCGTAAATTCTGTTGTAAGGTAGTATAATTCAGACATGAAAGTTGTCACCCTTAGGATAAAATTTGACCTTTGATTTTCAGGACCCTCCTGGATAGTGGGGAGTAGTTTAAAGATCCTCTTAGATAGCAAGATTTAGCAGAAGTCACACGTATAGAAGATATAACTTAAATTTAAAATTGTCGTTTAGTTAAGAGTTGTCAGGACCCCCCTGACTAATAGGACCTAGCTTTCAAATTCTTAGTAATACTTGGTAATATGATTCAGTTTTACACTCACATCTGTGCCCAGCCACCAAACTGGGGCAGAAACTTTTCTTTGTTTTTGTCTGTTTTGTTAAAGTCAGGAGCCCGCTTGGAGAGCAGGGAATACATTTTAAGTCAGCAGTCAGGAGCCCGCCTGGAGAGTAGGGAATACATTTCAAGTCAGCAGTCAGGAGCCCGCTTGAAGAGCAGGGAATACATTTCAAGTCAGCAATTAGGAGCCCACCTGGAGAACAAGGGAGTACAATTCAAATTTTAGCTTTCAAGTTCTTATTGATAATTGGCAATGTGATTCGTTTTACACTTACATATGTTCCCATATACCCAAACTGGGGCAGAAAAATTTCCTCTGTTTTTGTCATTTTGTTGAAGTCAGGAGCCCTCCTGGAGAGCAGGGAATACATTTCAAGTTAGAAGTCAGGAGCCCGCCTGGAGAGCAGGGAATACATTTCAAGTCAGCAATCAGGAGCCCACCTGGAGTGCAAGGAATACATTTCAAGTTTAGCAATCAGGAGCCCGCCTGGAAAGCAAGGAATACATTCAAGTTCAGCAGTCAAGTGTCCACCTAGAGAAATGGAAAACATCTCAGATTACAATTCAAGGCGGAAACAAAGGGATTCCACCAGGAGAATACAAGTCAACAAGGCAACAAGAACCACAAAAAGCAAGTTTGAAGATATAGATAGGATTTTGTAATACATAGATCATAGATTAGGCTAGCTTCTTTTATTTTGTCATGGTGTAATAAGGGATTCAGTGACCATTAGCAGCAGCAAGAACAGTGAAGTCACAGCTCCATGGTAGTCCCAGCTACCAAACATTCCTGAACTACACTGACCTGATTCCTTTTTAGACAAGGATATGTAGGCAACCGCGGAAGCAGAGTACGGTCAAATCTTTCAAAAATGCTTCCCATGGAGTATTCAAACGGGCAAAAATCGCTCGTATGCGCTCACTTTATCTTTGCCCGAAAACTCTGCATGTTTCCGAACAAAGAGGGGCAGCATTTTATCTTCCACTGTTTACAATTTTGTGGATTTTTGTGGCATTTTCTGTTAATCTGTCAAAACTAGGCTGCATTTGCATTTAGGATTTAACTTTGCATTTTTAAGAATTAATTAGTAATTAAGTTGCTTTAAAAAAATTGAAAATCACAAAAATAGTTTATTTTGCTTTCTTTAGTTTTGATTTTTGAATTTTGGTAGTTTTTCTTTAATTTGGTATTTAATTAGTCGTTGTAGTTATTATTTAGAGTTAGTTAATTCAATTTGATGGGATAATTTATTTAGGAATTAATTTAGGTTTATGTTTTAATTTTAATTTAAAAGAAATTAGAAAAATTTAAGAATTGAATAAGAAAGCCTGGTTCTGGGCCATTTTCGTTTTAAATTCCCTAGGCCCAAATATTTTGCCCTGAAACCCGTCCTATTTTTTGGCCCAGACCCGCCCCAATCCAGTCCGACCCACTCCAAAACTAAAACGATGTCGGTTAGTGCAAATTTGATCCTAGCTGTCGAGGTTTGCCTCATCTAACGGCTCAGAAGTGAGGAATACTTAATATATAAGGGTCCCAACCAGCCACCCCCCCCCCTCAGACCCCTACCCCCTCTCATCTCCTTCACCGAACCCTCACCGCCTCCGCCATGAACCGCTTGCCGGAAATCGTCTCCGTCGGCGGCGTTACTCCAATCGACCCCATTTTTACATCACCGATTCCTCTACTTCTCCTCTTTCCAAATCTCCAAATCCCCATTCTCGAATCCCAGCCCAGCCTCTCAAATCTTCAATTGAAAGTTAGACCAAAACCTAACTTCTCCCAAATCACTCCAAAAATACACCACAGAACCACCATGTCCCCCTCATTCCAAATCCCTGAACACTCGCCTTCGAATCATTTTGGAACTTCTCAAATTTCATATCGAAATTTAACCCTAAATCCTAATCAGCGAGCTTGTTTGAAGATTCAAGATTGTAATAGACTTTATTCGTGTGTTTTCACATTGAGAACACACGATTAAAGTCTATTCCGGTCAAGAAATCGAAGATTCCGTCGATGTTTTCAAGTTTGCATTTGTCCAGTTTTAGGTACTGTTCCGGCCCTTCTCTTTTCTTTTATTGCATCATTCTTCTTTTTCTTTGACTCAGTTCAGCTGCATGTGTTGTTCTGTCTCCTCCCCTCATTTCTTCGTGATGTGTTCACTTTTCTTTCATTTCTTTTTCTTTTCTGTTTGTTTGATTAGTTTAGGGACATGTTAGTTCATGTGTTTAGTCAATTAGTCCGTTTTTTTGTTTGAGCCTCATTTTAACAGTTTTTTTTGTCTTTTAAGAAATGTTGATTAGTCTATTAAGATATGGCCAGTTGGCCAAGATTGAATTCAAATTGTGAAATCACAAGGCCCAAGTGGGAAATGATTCGAATGGCTTTTGAGCCCAGGGCTGGTTCAATCTACTGGGTCAACTTGACCCGTGTTTGGTTGGAGAGGTAATTTTCAGGGTCATGGGGGGGTAGTCTAGGAAATTGGCCTAGGGAATCTCATGGTAACTATAATAGGAAGCTTCCTAGAAGCTGGGGAAGAGGCTGTTTTGAAACTCTGATATTTGAACTAAGGGTAGTTAAGCAAAAACAAAAACTGGCTAGGGATCTCTAAGCTAAAAGCAAAATTTGAAAAGGGGTTAAAGGGTAAAACTAAAATCTGAAAGGTTTCCCTATTGGCTTGACCATAAAGGCACCTTTTCTAGCATTGAAAGGGGACCTAAGAGAGTTAAGAGAAAAAATCAAAAGAAAAACAACAACGGTTGAAAAATCTCATAAAAAATCACTGTTTCACTCAGTTTTCCTTTGTGATTCTTGTAGTCGTAAATTTCTGAAACAATATTTTTGACTCGTCTGGGGTAAAAATGGATTGAACTTGGGTATTGAAAGAGCTGGTTTAAGTTTGCTGATTGGTTTACTGTTCTATTGATTCTTCTGAGTGGATTATCACTGTTTCAATTGCTGAATCTGGGCTGGCTATTACTGTTTGTTGCTGAATCCCTCACTTTTTTGTTTTGATTTGAATTCCAGGTACATTTTTCTGAACTTTACTTGATGTAAGTTTCAGTTTGAAGATGGAAATGAAAGTTTAAAGGATGGCAGCAGACTTATCTGAGTTTTATTTACCCTTTTTTTATTGTTTGTGCTTTAGATCACATGAATCATTGTGTATTCTAGCTGGTTTCCGTTTGAATGGTGAAGTTCCTATAGCTGTATTTGGTTTGAGACTGTTAGAATGTTATAAAAAGGACTCAATCAAGTTATTATATTTCAAATGTGTTTGAGCCTTAAATGAAGTAAGTAGGTGTGCTTGGTAGTATTCTCATGCTTGAATTGGTGCTAACGAGGCTAAAAGGAAAGTGATTAATGTTTGGTATGCTGTTAGAGGATTCTGTGGGGTGTTGAAACATAATAGTGTTGTTTGGAAATGAGATTGATTAGCTGATGTAGCACAAAAAATTTAAATTGTTGGTTTGGATACTGTCAATATTGAAAGAATTTAACTGAGCATATGTGATTGTTTCAAAGTCTTGGTTATTTGATCCTTTAAGTTTTGTTAATGTGAGGTCTAAATAAGGTTAAATTCCCATGTTAGCACTGTAAGCTGATTCAAGGTTTTGAAAATTAAGAGTCATGTGTCGTGTAGTCTCTCAAGAATTGGGTTCTAATTGTTTTTAAATCATGGCATTGCTAAAGCTTCTTGTAATTATCCATTGGTCCGTTAAAGGGTGATTTAATACTGTTGCGTCTATGTTAGTTCAGCATTAATTTCCGTTATTTCGATCCCTGCTTGTACGTTGTAAGGGCTCGATAGTGAGTCCAGTTCGTTGTAGCTTCAGGTGCTTTGAAATTGGGCTCACCTTGGACCCAAATGCGTGGAAATAGGATCTGGATCCTTTTGTGGCCTTTTCAGCCCCGTTTTCTGATTACTAGTCCATATTAACTAAGGCTCATTCGCCTAAGTAGAACAAATCCCCCATCTCTTAATGTTCAATTAGTCGTATTCTTAAGTAGTTTCAAGGTGTGCTATTAAATAGAAGATAGTGTGTGGCCCTTGTGTTTAATTTAGAGACCTCTTGATTAGAATAAATCGAGGTGCGACGTGCCAAACAAAAATGACAATTACATAGCCCTCGTGTAATTAATTTTATTTTGATCCTTAGAATTTGAGGTGTGCCATTTAGCAAATTTTCCATGGCCCTCGCAAAGTTAAAGCGCGTAGTTGCTTTAGGCACGCTATTTTAATAATTTACCTTCCTAAACTCGGGTATGCATTTCATGTGACCCAAATCAAATCTTAAAACATTGAATAAAATATGTTTAGGATTGCGGGTGAATTTTATGTGGCGCGATCCAAAGATGTGTTTTAAACGATGTTCAATCTTCTTTAAAAATTGAATAAAAGCAGCTAAAAGTTAAAATTTATGCATAGGTTCATAATTGTGTAAAATCAGATAATTAAGCCGAATGTAACAGTTGAGCGACCGTGCTAGAATCACGGAACTCGGGAATGCCTAATACCTTCTTCCGGGTTAAATGAATTCCTTACTCGGATTTTTGGTTCGCGGATTATTAAACAGAGTCAAGCTTTTCCTCGATTTGGGATTCAACCGGTGACTTGGGACACCATAAATCTCCCAAGTGGAGACTCTGAATCTTTCAACAATAAATCCCGTTTCGATTGTCCTTTAATTGGAAAAACTCCCCTATACACCTCTTCCAGGGGTGTAGGTAAAAAAGGAGGTGTGACAGGTACAACGACCTAAATAGGAAATGGTCGTGTAACAATAATCTCTCAACAACATTGTAAGCGTTCCAAAGGAAAGTGACACCTACCGTGGCTAATGAACGGGAAGTAAAAAATTAAAAGTAATATTCGAGATCATATGCATTGTATGAAAACTCTGGCAAGTGTGGACACTAAGATAAGCTAAGTATGGATGCAATAAGGGGGCAGAAAGGCCAGGAAAAGTAATAGCTTATGTTGAAAGAAAAATAAGATGGAACGGAAGAATTATTCGATCAATGATCCAGAGTTAGTATGTTATGGATACACTCAAGATTTTGGAGCATTATCCAGGCAGCATATTTGTTGATAATCATACAACCACATAAGGATCCGGTATAAGTTAAAAGAAAGAATTGAGCCCAGGGCATAGACAAAGGATTAAATTATTAGAAAATTGTATCATGGATATTCCATAACGCCCATGAAAGGCTATGGTAATGACTGATAACATGAGCCACAGATCGAAAGATAGCTTAAGCCTACGTAAAGGTTGATCAGAAGGAAGAGGAAACTAAAGAATTACATCACCCAAGTAAATCAAAAGTCTGATTATTGGACCTAGAAAAAATTATAGAAGTTGTGCTTGAGAACATGACAGAATCACTCTTAATATCAGATGTTCAAGAGAAATAACACAACAACCATGATCTATAATGGCTCTACAAGGAAACCAGTTAGAAGAAGTACCATCCTCATAAGAAGTCAGTACGAAGCTCCCATCGGATTGTGTCTGTACCAGAGGTGCGAGTACTATAATAGAGCTTCAAGTTATTGATGTGAATTACACCTAGGTGGAAGGGAGGTCAGGAAATAAATAGAAGATACGATGCGAGATCTTAAGTTAAGTAAGGTAAAGTAAACGACGTACGAGATACTCAAAGGCAGAAGATCGTGAATAGTCCATACTTCGGATAGAAGGCTATACGCATGGGGATCCAATAACCGGGAATGATAGCGGCATCCTCAGTGGCATGTCTTCCAACCTATGATTTCTAGGTATCGAGAGGTCTAGTTAAGAAAGTAAAGAAGAGTTAGAGACGATGTGATGTCTCTCTTGATGTTCTAAAATAACACAAGGAAATTTAAGCAAGTTGAAGGAAGATTACGAGTAGTATAAATAGATATGTATAGGTTGCGAGCTAAAGTATGGTAAAGCAACAAGGTTTTAGGAAGACAGGAATACGGATAAGAAAGGGTAGTGAAAAGGTGACGAGAATGGATTACTCCTCAGGATTAGGCCCATGAGAACAAGGGAGCTAATGGCTTCTCTATGTTATAGTAAGCTTAGTATAGCCTGAATGGACTCAAAGGAGTTACTCTTCATAAGTAGCATTTAGAAGAGATGGAATGCTGCCCTAATAGTAGAATAAGGGTATAATTGTGATAGAGAAAGGATGACATTTGGACCTTCGATTGAGTAATGATTGGGAAAAGAAAAGTAAAAGTAAAAGAAAAGGGATTCATGAATTGTACGGAATTGAAATACCCACGTAAGAGAATCACTTTGGGATGCTATAGAATACAGTTATTGCAATACAGTATCGCCGCTAAGTGGATTAGGAAAATCACTTCGAATATTCTTTGATGTAACATAAGCCCTAGTGGCAAAGTATTGCGTAAGAAGTTTCAAGTTATCAGTGGTATATTATAGATCAATATTGAGGTGAATCAACAATGGAAGGACAAAAGTCACTAAGTATGAGATGACATTAGGCCGTCATTCTAAAGATGGGCAGTAATGAGGAAGCATTAAAGGACTTAAATTTATACATATGGAATAAGCAACGAGAAAAAGCTGGGGTTTGGTAGCAGACCTTAGCAATGATAAATTAAAGTAAGAGTTATGGCAGTAAATTCATACGAATGGCTAAACGGACCTGTGCGATGAGATAAATATTCGTGAATTCAACAAAGTACCGAGCAAAGAAATTCAGTATACTCATAGATGCCTAAAGGGACATCTTATCAAGCTCTACATATGAAGCCTAGAGGTTGGGCACACTTACAAGGTCAAAATCGTACAGGCTGCATGATGAAAGGTAGCAACAGTTACAAGATTGGAAGGATTCCGACTACAAGTTGTGGGGTGAGATGGAGGCCTAAGAGGGGAATGCCCAAGACCTTGGACTTATTCACGGAACAGTCGTCTAGTTAGCAAGGGAAGTTCAAAAGTATTCGGAAGATATAAGTTATGAAAATGATAAGAGCATTAGTCAACATTCGAGGACGAATGTTCCAAAGGGGGGAAAAATGTTACGCCCCGCAATATTACGTCGATATCACGTTTCGCAGTATTATATTACGATGATGTTGGACCTTGTAGTATTTTACATTCAATTTTTCGTAAGGTAATTGACACCAGTCCAAGGAAAGATTATTTGGAGATTATACGGATTATGCTATTTCAAACAAGTGATGGGTAAATTTGTAAAGGTGAGAAGGGAAGGAAGTCAAAGAAAATAAATTTTCGTCCAAGTAGACATATTGGAATAAAATACGGGCCGAGAGATGATACCCGATATTTACTTACTAGTACCATACAAGGTACTATATGACCATGATATTAGGATGTTTAAAGTATATTAAAAATAAGTAGAATTTTAAGTAATTCAACACAATTCTTAATTATACGGATAATTGATTAATTACAGGGTAGCGGGATATTAACTAATTAAATTAACTAATTGTGGGAAAAGACCAAAATTCCACGTGGCAACAAGCCACTACACCAACCGTATGACTCTTAGTCATAATTCATGACTAAGAGTCATTTTAAATATGTGGCAACTTAACATGTAATAGTAAAAGATATTTCCTTCTAAGCTTTTTCAATACCAAGATCAGATGTGAGTCTTTCCAAGTACTAACATGACTTATTATAAAGATTCCTACAAATCCTAAAGGCAAGAGATTATTATATATTTTATAAGTAAGAGACTTTCAGTTAAAAGTCTCAAACGGGATTTTACAAATAACTTTTGTTTCATAAATCTCTTTCCATAAGGCTCTTCTACAAAGAAAGATAAGATTAACGTGATTTTGCTCATCAAAAATTTCATATGAAATTTTATTACGCAATAGCAATGGGATTTTGCGATTCTAAGGGAGTACAGTGCAAACTTTCTCAAGAATATCATACGGATTTTTTCCTACTTCGATCCGTCATTATGTATTATCACAATTGACGTGTACTAGAGGGATTTTCAAGAGAATCGGCTCAGGTATCTTAAGGTTATCCCTTCTTTCTTTTGGCATGATCCATATGATACGAACGAAACCTGCAAATGCATAAATTCCATAAATGACTCTATTCATAGAAGTATTAGAGATATCTATGTTCTTGAATTTCCATGTGTCATAATATTTTATCATCTGTTCATAGGTCTCAGAAAAAAATACGAAAGTTGAAAAGAGTTTACTTTATGATATTACTCAAAGGCAAAATGGTCTTATGAAGCTCCGAAAGATTTTATTAACGTACTTTTCATACATTGCATTCATGTGCATTGACCCATGACCATGTGGTGTTATATACGTGTATATATGTATGTATATATATGTATATGGGATATGGAAAAAGTTATGGCGTTATATATGCACCGCCACCTGATCAGCTGGTTTATGATGAAGATGTTGCCCATAGTGGCTAAAATATGGCTCAGACGGTGTTATATATGCGTATATATGTATGTATGTGTGTGTATATATATATATATATATATATATATATATATATAAATGGGATATGGGAATAGTTATGGCGTTATATGCACACCACCACCTGATCAGCTGATATACGTTGATGATTTGCCCACAGTGGCCAAGATGACATGATGGGATGCCCTTAAAGGCTAATGATATTATGAGACATATACTTATGCATGACATGACATTCATACGCATATGCATAATACTATAATTATTTCGTGATTTACAAAGTTATTCAGACTTACAGATTGAGTCATGTACTCTATATTTCTTCCATGTCTCTTATGTATTTATTTATGTGCCTTACATACTCGGTACATTATTCGTACTGATGTCCCTTTTGCCTGGGGACACTGTGTTTCATGCCCGCAGGTCCCGATAGATAGGTCAAGAGCCCTCCAAGTAAGCTATCAGCTCAGCCGAAGATGTTGGTGCGCTCCATTTGCTTTGGAGTTGCTCGTTTGGTTAGTATAATTTAGACATGTACTGTTTGGTATAGCGGAACTCTGTCCCGACCTTTATGATATTTATGTACTCTTAGAGGCTTGTAGACATATGTCGTGTACGTGAAAGATTGTACGGCCTTGTCGGCTTATGTTTTGAGTTTATAAATGATTATGTTAGCATATTAGGCCTGTATGTCACGTGTATATGATGATGTAATAAGAAAGATACATTACGTTGGTACTCAGTTGAGTAAGGTACCGGGTGCCCATCACGGCCCACCGGTTTGGGTCGTGACACATGGTATCTAATCATTAATCAGAAGTGCAGTAAACCAGTAAATAATTTTAAGCAGGCAGTTTGGATCCTATAGGCATGTTGTCTAGGTGTAATGACTGATTTAGACTTGCAAAAATTTATTTTTAAAAACCCTATAGGCATAGTATCTAAATGCAGCAATTAGCTCAAGAACCTTATTGACATGCGGAAACTGTTTTTAAACCTTGTCAACATATAAAGGCTGTTTTCAAACTTATAGTGTCTAAACATACAAGATTTGATTTTTTAAACACTATAGGCATGATATCTAATGCAAGCAAATAACCCTAAGAACATGGTCTCTAATGCATGCAAATAGTCATAGTAACCGAAGACATGATTTCTAACATAGATTTACACAATGTAAGACCTAGAAGCATGTTTTCTACCCAGTATTACCCACAGAACCATAAAACTACCCCCCCCCCTTCACTAGTCGCCCTAATATTCGTTTAAAATTAATTATTACAGACCAATGATTGAATAAAAATTATATAAATAGAATATGCATTAAGCTATAGGGAGCCTGAAGTAAGCCCAAAGAAAATCCTAGCATACTAAGCCTTCACTAGTCTCAAATGCCCAAGATTCATTGCCACATTTGTGTCCAGGTATGTCAGAGTTCCCTAAGGACCTCAAGGATCCCGGACAGTGCTCACACCCAGACTTTCTCAAATAAAGACTGATCATGTGCAGTGTGGAAGAGCCAGCCCTGATATGCCAGAGTTCAGAGAGATCTCAAGGATCTCTAAGTAGTACACATACCAGAGGGGCAGGACTTGATAATCTAAGAGTAAGTGAGAGTGCATAATTTTGAAAAGGTTTTTGGCAAACAGTAGAGAGAGGACTCTTAAAAGTGAATAGATTTTTTGAAAACCAGTACTAATTTGGTGGTAAAACAGCTTGAGAAAATGTATAAAAATACTTTGAAATCCAAACACAAATCACAGAATAACCATATTCAGAACACTTGGCAAGCAGGTTCCACACAAGGGGAGAAGGGGTTGGGGATACATAGAATACACCTTAGTGTATAGTGGAGCACATAAACAACATGGTGTATAGAATTCTTAAAGGGTTCTGCAGAACTAATAGGGCAGCTATAAAGTAGGTCATTGAGACATAGAGCAAGGATCACAGTAGAGCCACATTGAAAACACATGAACACTGTACAGAATCAACAACGAAACTATAGTTACCTCAGGGACTAGATGACTTAGCATGAGCAAAACAAAATGGGAAAGAACTTAAATGGACAGGCTAGGCAAATATCAACAAGTAGACATAGTGTAGGCATGCTGAACAAAACAAGATTTAAACATGCTAGGTAAACAATAGACAGGCCAGCATAATTTAGACATGCTAATCACATATGGAACCAGGCAGTATTTGGCATGTTAGATAAATAGTAGACAAGCAAGTAAGTTGACACATGCTAATCACATATTGAATAAGGTGTATTAGGCATGCTAGATAGACAGTAAACAGGAGTAGGAAGGAACACAGGACGGATGGACTAAGGCAGTAATGAAACACATAGGGTTTAGGTTCTAAAATTTAATCAGGGGCATACCAGTTAGGGAAAGAAAAGACAAGATGTAAGATAGGTATTGTGCAACTTTCAGCCATGGCTTACAGCCGGCAAGACTAATGAAGATCACAAGTATCAGAAAGAACAGAGAGCTTTTAGAGTGTAAGAGTAGTGATGAACTAATGTTCGTGTGTAAGAAGTTAAATAAGAGAGTTTATATAGTAGTTCAAGAGTAGAGCAAATAAGGTAAAGTAATCAATAATCAGCAATTAAGGGATCTCAAAATCTATCACACAAAGAGGTTCAGCATAGTCTTTCCCTTAATTAAGGGCAATTAGCCAACGGTAATGACAGTAACTAGTTAAGGCAAGAGGTTCAAATTAGACTGAGTAAAGAAGTATAGAATCGGAGACCTTATTAAGGAAATGAGTTCAAATCAAACTAAATAAAGAACTTTCGAATAAAATAGTGAAGGGCTTAATTAAGGAAAGAATCATGTAAAGAATCAATAAATATACAGCAATTAAATAAGGCTAAAATGACTAATTAAGGTCATAATCACGGAAATAATCAAGAATCATGCACACGAATTTTTTAACAGAACAAATCACTCAACAATTCTGGAAAGAACATATCAATTCCCATAAACAAAATAGGTTAAGTAAAACTTTTAGGAACATAGAGAAATTATACGGGAAATAATTCAAAAACCCCTAATTTGAAAACACTTGAAAAAGGAAAACAGCCATAGAAAACTTGAAAGCACGTCAATACACAGAGATTCGAACAACAGAAATCATAGAAATCAAAACCTGAAATAGCGTAGTGTTTAAAAACCAATTAGTAGTAGAGAAGTAAAAACCCCAAAAGAATAGCCATGGAAGTTTGAAAATACTTCAGATATCCAGAAAAACAAACCCTAATATAACAAAAATGTTCAAAAATCGATTAATCAGTAAAGAAATAAAGGAGCCTTAAGGAAAAAGCAATGACGAACTCAAATCGTTCCAGATCTACAAGGATTTGGACGGATTCAAGTCCAAATGCTAAGTTTTGAAGAAAAGAGAAAGGATAAAGAGAATCTGGCCTTTGAATCAAAGATTTGAGCCGTGAAACTTTGATAGAAATCACTCGCAGACCATAGACAGACTTTGAAGAGTTTTAAGTGAGATCTGGACCAGATCTCTTCGAGGTCCTTCCACAAAACCACACAATCGAGCAACCAGGGCAAATAGGAGACTAGTAGAGGCCTCGTACAGCCATGGGAAGCCATAGATCGAGTAGGAATCAAAGGGATTAGGGTTGGTTTTGGGTGGCGGCGGATAGGGTTAAGTTTGGTCTCAGAGAGAATTAGAGAGGAGAGGGTTTCAGGGCGGTGGGTGTAAGCAAATGACTAGGGTTTGGGGGTCATTGGGACTAAAAAAAGGAAGCTCTTAATGTGGATCGTTGATCTAAAGGATCAATGGCCATGATTTGATGGGGGTTTTAGGTCGAGTAGACTTAAATTGGGTTAAGGGCAGATGGAATTTGGGCCTGGGTAAATTTGGGCTGGTGTGTGATTGAATTTGGGCATTTAATTAGGCTAGGTCCAAAAATAGAAATGGAAATTTGTTAAATACATATTTATTCGCTAAAATAATTTTTAAAAATAGTTAATAAATTATAAAAATGATTTCCATGTCTGGAAATATTTTAAAATAATTATTTAATATTATAAAAATATAAAAGGCTATTTTCTTGTAAAGTAATGTAATAATGCATGCATAGGCTATAATTGCAAAGTAATTGCAATTGCATCTTAAAAATACAAATGTGGCTATTTGTGCAATAATTGAAACTTAGTACAAATGCAAATGATAAAATTAAGCCACGAAAATTATTATAAAACTATTTGTGATGCAATCAATGATTGTTTTATAAATAAAATGCTAGGAGAAATTACTTAAAATATATTAAAAATGTAGAAATTGTATGAAAAATACCAATTGATGCCTAGGCATAGTTTTGAAAATATTATGAGAAAAATTGGGTATCAACAGCTGCCCCTCTTTACCCGGAAAGGATGAAAGAGTTTTGGGGTAAAGAAATGATGGCCAATTTTGACTGAATGGGATGTTTTGAAAGATAGAGGCCGGACTCTGGTCTTTGAGCTGCCTATATATCCCTGGTTTTACAGAAATCTAGCCATGTGTAGTTCCAGATTCATTGGCGGAATATACCGATGAAATCATTACAAGAATGGACACGAGATGTCGGAATAGGTGAAAGAATGGTTATGGTGAATGGTTACGTTTTGAGATAGTTGAAGGAACTGGAGCAAGGTCACTCCTGCTAGTATAGTAGTTACTTACTGGTCACCTGTAGATAAAGAGATTCCACATGCACTTATGCAAAATTTGAACATGATATAGATTCCCTTTAGACCGTGAAAGTAATCTTTGGACGGTTAAGGATGACGTCCTCAGACCATGATGTCCTGGGCCATGAATTGTTCAGTGAGGGATTCGTAGGCCATGAAATGATGTTCTCAAGCCATGAAGATGGTGCCTCCAAACCATAAAGCCTTTGAATAATTATATACAAATTTGAGAGATCCTCAGGCCATGGCATGGTGTCTTCCGGCTATAAGGATGATGCCTTTTAGACTATGTCGCCTTTGGATAGATGGGCGATATTTCAGCCCATGAGATGCAATAATATGATATTAACAAGACAAGGCTTAGTCCTGTGGAATGAAGGGCAAAGCTTAGCCCGATTGAAAAGTAAATATATAATACCGGAATAGAGCAATATTTATGCAACGAGGGACAATGCTTAGTCATATGCAAATGCGGAGGTAGGGATTAGCCTCATGCAAATATGGAGGCAGGGATTAGCCTCATGCAAGTATGGACGTAAGGATTAGCCTCATGCAGATATGGAGGCAAGGATTAGCCTCACGCAAATAGGGAGGTAGGGATTAGCCTCATGCAAATATTGAGGAAGCGATTAGCCTCATGTGAATATGAAGGCAAGGATTAGCCTCATGCAGATATGGAGGCAAGGATTAGCCTCATGTAGATAGGGAGGCAGGGATTAGTCTCATGCAAATATGGATGCAGGGATTAGCCTCATGCAGATAGGGAAGCAGGGATTAGCCTCATGCAGATATGGAGGTAGGGATTAGCCTCATGCAGATATGGAGGCAGGAATTAGCCTCATGCAAATATGGAGGCAGGGATTAGCCTCATGCAGATATAGAGGCAGGGATTAGCCTCATGCAGATATGGAGGCAGGGATTAGCCTCATGCAGATAGGGAGCCAGGGATTAGTCTTATGCAAATATGGAGGTAGGGATTAGCCTGGAAATATGGAGGATGAGATTAGCTTCATGCAGATATGGAGAGAGGGATTAGCCTCATGCAGAGAACAAGTCAAGGCAAGGATTAGCCTCATGCAGATATGGAGGCAGGGATTAGCCTAATGCAGATATGGAGGCAAGGATTAGCCTCATGCAGATATGGATATCCTCATGAAGATATGGATGCAAGGATTAGCCTCATGCAGAGAATAAGTAGCAAATAAGGGTAGAACATTTCTTAGCTGGGGATACGTTCTGTGTTTGGTGGCCTGTTTGATAGTAATTTTGCTTCGTGTATATATGTTTCCGAATGCTATCGCTACGTCAGATATGCCTGCGTTGAAAGAAAAATTGTAAGATTTGTGAAGGGAGGTTTGTTCACATCTTTATCTTCTGGCCTTGCTATGCTCCGTTCTGGGGTCCTCGTTTGAGTTTCCATGGGTAACACCTGACTGTTACGGAAATAGAGTTTTCGAAAATATGCGATTATTTATAAAAAATAGAGTCATATTAGAAACATATTAAAATATCAAGTAATTTTTAGATGAACTAGTGACTGTAACACATTTCAGAGACATTGCAGCTTTCTCATGTTAGAATTTTGAGGGTCCTCCTCAAACTTCTGCCCTAGTTCGGCAAATGATCCATCGGACGTTTGCGAGCAACGAGACTCGTTGGACCTTTTTCAAAATTTTGAGAATCCTTCTAGAAATTCTGCCCCCGTTTCTTAACCGATTTCTGACTGTCTGGCATATGTTGGCGTTGGCTGGACTTGCTCCGGAATTTTGAGGGTCCTCCTCAAAATTCTGACCCAGTTTCTGATCTTGGGGGAAATGGAAATTTTATTATGATATGACCGAACCCTCGGGGCTGCCTACGTATCCCCTGTTAAATGGGAATCAGGTCAAGCGTAGTTCAATTACATCATATAAGGAAATATAAATAGTCTAAGTATAGTATCTCTTGACTGCATCTGAATTGATTGGTTTTGGCCAAATTTCTCCTTCCATTTCTGCAAGTATGAGTGCTCCTCCTATTAGCACCTTGTGAACCATGTAAGGACCTTGCCAGTTGGGAGAGAATTTCCCTTTGGCTTCATCTTGATGTGGGAAGATCTTCTTCAGTACCAGCTGTCCTGGCGCGAGCTGTCATGGTTTGACCCTTTTGTTGAAAGCTCTAGACATTCTGTTCTGGTAAAGTTGACTGTGACATACTACATTCATCTTTTTTCCATCTATAAAAGTCAATTGTTCATAGCGGCTCCTTATCCATTCTGCATCACTGAGTTCGGCTTCCTATATGATCCTTAAAGAAGGGATCTCTACCTCGGCTGGGATGATAGCTTCGGTACCACAAACCAGCATGTAAGAAGTTGCTCCGGTTGATGTTGATACCCAATTTTTCCCTATATATTTTCAAAATGACATATGTGTGCATATATAAGTACCCCAAAGGGTTTTGGCATTTTTAATGATTTTTAAATCAATTTACGGCCTATTTTTACATCATAAAATCCCAATAATTATTCCCCAAAAACTTTCCATTTTGGAAAATAATTTACTTTATTCTCATAATTACCTCAAATATAGTTGGCATGATTTTTGCATATTTTTACAAATTCGTTTGGTATTTTAAAACTAAATTGCATGTAATTGCAATGCTAGCCTCTTTAAGATTTAATAGCATTTTTCTTAAATATAAATTGATCCCAATATTTTAAATTAAGGTTTACATATTATTTATTAACTTAGTACCTTTAATTTGCTTTTAAAATATTTTTACTATTTTTATAAAATAATAGGGGAAAAACTGGTTTCAATTTTAGCCTCAATTCGTTTCAATTTTAACCACAATTCCATCTCAATCTCAGCCAATTTCAAGCCCAAATTGGACCAGCCCAATTGAAATTTAACCCGACCCCTGACCCATTAACTAAACCCGTCTGTTTGTATCTTCAGATCCTGGCCGTTGATCATTTTGATCAATGGCCCTCATCCCTCCTTTCCTTTTTAATTTCGAACGACCTAACCCTATCTCTCATTTCTCTTCGACCGCCGCCCTCAAACCCTCTCTTTCTCTCAAACGCTCTCTAACACTCAAAAACACTAGCCGTCTTCCTCATCTTCTCCGACCAAATCTCACCGGAGTCCATGGCTTCTCAGGCCATGGACGGCCTATGCTCACCTCTCTTCACCCCCAAATCATGGTTGTTTGAGATTTCGAGGTTCAACCTCAATGATTCCCGTTCAGATCCTCCACAGATCTGAGGTCCTATGGCCTCTCCGGCTTTGTTCCGACGTGTTCGAGCCTTAAAAAGCATAGCTATGGCTCAGACCTGTTCGAGACCAGACCCTTTCCAAGCCTTCTCGTTTCTAGGGTTTCTGAGAAACCCTAAAGCTGTTCGAGGTTCCTTTTGCTTTTATTTTCTTAGATATGTGGTAAATCTGTGTTATACTCGAAGTTTTAAAACTTTTCCCCAATTTTTCTTTTTTAAAACTAGTCTGTTTCGATTTAGGGTTTTCAAAAATCTTAAAACGACCTATGTCTCTTCTCCTTCTTCTTTTCTTTTGTGTGAATCTGTATATGCCATGTTTCTTACGAGTTTTTCGCTTATGTTTTATGTTCTTTCCTCGCATGTCTTCTCCTATGTTCTTGTGTTTTGCCGTTATTACGCACGTTCTTCTGTTTTTGTGTTTTGTTCTTTCTCCTACTGGGTTCTATAAGCATGATTTATGTGTCTCCCTCGCATATCCCTCTACTGTATTTTTTACTGAGCTTTTGCTCCTTGCCTGCCTTCACTGGATTTTTTTTGTTTAAAGCCCTAAGCATGATTCTTCTACTGTTTTCCAAAACCTGTATTGCTTGTCTCTCCTGAACTTGTTTAAGCAACACAGCTTTGCCTAAATGTATTCCCTACGTTTCAAACTTGTTGTTCTCTCTGTTTGCTTATTCTCTCATGAGTTTTTGAGAGAGGCTATTGAGCCTATTCTACTTGTTGATCTTCGCCTATGTATCTGATTTGAGTCAGAAAACCCTAGTGTTGGAGGTTTTTTGACAAGCTTGGTTGTGTGCTTAGGCTAGGGTTCCATCCAGAACCCTGACCCTCTTTCAAAGACTCACTTTGAGTCAATGAACCTAACTTTCCTTGCTACTCTGATTTCTTTGCTAGTGTTGCAACAACTCTCTCTTGTCTCTGTATGGTTTTTATATGACTCTCTCTTCTTTCAAAAGGCCTTTGGCCAGCCTGTGATTGATTCCGAGTCCCTTTTCAAAAGGGTATAATTGATTGTTAATGATTTTCTTCAAATTAAGTTTCTCCTCACCTTTTCTTGGTTGGATCCATTCATGCCAAGGCTCAAACCTTGATTTTTATTGGCTGTGATTGATTGCTTTCCCTTATTTAGCCCAAACCGTATAATATTGAACTATTTCCTTAAATGAATTTCCATGTATTTACCCCTGTTATACTGCCTTAGAAAAGATTTAAAATCAAAATCCTTTCCTTATTTGTCATGCCCGTTTGAAATCAATCCCTTGGCTGAAGGGAAATCTGTGTGATTGACTTTCAAAATTATTTTCTTACCTTCTTCTCACTTGTCTTCTGCACTATAAAAGGGGCTACCCCTTTTGCACTTAATAGGGACATACACAGAAAGACTTCGAACTTTTCAATACTTTCTCTACTACTACTTTCTCAACTTCTAGTATTGAGCACCCTGCTCCTCTTCTCTTTCTACTTTCTGAAACATTCTTGAGTTCTCTTTGAACTCTCAAGTATTTGCTGAAGACTCGATTTTGCTCCTGCTAACTTCTGGCTGTTTACATGCTTTTGTTGTTTTGCTATTCTAGTACTTGCAACTGGTATGTCATTCTTAGTTAAATAATGCCCCCTTAACTATGTGTTTATTTCCTAGCCTGTCATGCTCTCTCTTTCACCATGTGTTTACATCTTATTCTGTTATGCTTTCTTTCCTTATGTTTCTGCAACTCTGTATGTGCTCTTCTCATGTGAATCCCTTCCCTTTACTACTTTGTATGGAAGTATAGTTCCAGCCATGACAGCACTCTGTTATTGCTGCCCATGACTTTGAACTAGGTTCTTTGAACCTCCTAACTCAATCAATTCCCACTCTCCCCTTTATGTGCTTGAGCCTGGACCTGAGTCTGGTGGTGTCCTAATCACCATCCAGACCTAGGTTTGACCCTCAAGGGTCTGCTCCTAACTTGTTTGACCAAACAAATGGTCAGGGGTGTGCCAGTCTGCACCTGTGGCTGGGTATGACCACCATTTGTTATGGCTCCCCAATCCCATTTCACTTTGCACTTACTCCTAGCTCTAAGTTCTGGCCCTCTCTTGCAAGCCATGCTTTGGGACCCTTGAGCTCCCACTGAACTTGGATGCCTGATTGCTGGCTATTCTGCACTGCACTATTCTAATTCTAAATGGTATCTTGAGTGTAAGTAATGCCGGGAATCCTTGAGATTCCTTGGAACTTTGAAACACTTTGGATAAAAAGAAGGCTTTGGAAATCCGGAATTGGTTAATCACATGTTATTGGACATTAAGATTGAATTAGGCTGCTCGGATCTAGCTGTTAGTTTTTAATGTATTTATTTTCTTTCTTTTGGTCTATAATAATTTGTATAAAGGATTTGGGGAATATAGTAAAAGGGTGTGGGAGGGGTTTTACATTCTTGCATCAGTAGGGGTAGAAACCATGCTTTAGAATTTTAATTTTTTAGAAATCCTACCTATAGAGTTGTTCAATGTTTCTGGTTCCACATCACCTAGAGACCATGCCTATAGGGTCAATGCTTCATTGTGTTACAAATAAAATAGAAATCATGCCTATAGGACTTAACGTTCATGTAATCAATGCATATAGAGATCATGCCTATAAGGAATGCATATGTATTAGGCAAACTGTAGGGTTAATTAACACAATCATCTTTTACAAGTTCAATAACAGGTTTTAAAAATCAAAGTAGATATCATGCCTATAGGATTTGCATCAAACTCGTCTGATTCGCTTAAAGTAATAATGATCTATTAACTGGTCCTTAACGTCTTAATACAACAACGATTTCAGAAGTATTAATTCTTTGACAAAAACTCTCTTGACTCAATATGCTTTTGAATCCCTCAAATCGACATCTTTTCTGAAACACTTTCTTTCTAAACATTATGCCTAAACGTTTTACTCAGACCCTGAAATTGTCTTTCAAAACAGTTTACACTTACCCTTTCCTTAGATATTTCTATCTCTAAAACTCTTTCACAACCATTTTTGTGTTTTATTTTTACTGCAGTCTATATTTTCTTTTCAAAACTCCTCTGCATTAGACTACTTTTCCTGAAACCAGTACCTTTTAAATCACTCGCTTGAAATACCTTAATTTCAGACAATTGGATCCAAGTTTCCTAATGCAGACTTTCTATCAAAACATATGGGTTGAACCAGTCCGTTCGCTGTTTAAGTTTAATTTAAAGACCAAATCAGTATGTGTTAAGACATGCTAAACTAAGTGTTTGTTTGATTAAGGGGTTTACTTGAGCCTTACCTATTTGTTTTGTTCATCCTTATATTTGTTACTTGTTTTGTATGTCGCAATTAGAATTTTAACCTTTGAACGCCATATATGCCTATATCCCTTTCCTTCCCTTTTAGGATCAGAAGTCCTGATACCCCGGGACTGATAGGTTGAGACGGGTACTAGCATGCAATAAGTAAACGAGTCTAATCGCGTTTAAATACCTTAACGGGGTGGGAAGGGTAAAATATGGATATGATGACCGATGCGCTAATATCACATGCGACCCCTCTTTTGAGGAGTGATCATTGGGTATTACATTGAAGTGATCCATATTAATTATATACTTAGGACTCCCCTCCCTTTATTTACTTTTATCTCTTCTTGTAAAATTGTTCGAATCTCTTTTTCATAAATTTCTGCCCTCTCTACTTACCTTTGAAAATTTTCAACTTGGTCGCAATGTTATGTGTGAATCCTTATTTGAGCCTTGATTGTTTACTTGTAAAGTCACAATTGCAACATGACCGGGAACCGCACTAGTGGATCTTGAGGGTTGCCTAACACCTTCCCCTCGGGATAATTTCTAGCCCTTACCCTAATCTTTGGTCCCTTCATCTCAAACCCTTCTTAAAGTGTCCTAATGCACTATAATCATTAGGTGGCGACTCTTCAACTTCTAAACTCAATTCTCGAAAGGGAATAGAGTTGTCCTCCCAATGTCGTATACCCGATTTCTGACCCCACGGTTAGAGAAAAAGGGGGCGTCGACAGCATGGCGACTCTGCTGGGGAGTTTCTTTAGGCTTTTACCATTGCATGTTGTTTGTGACTTTATTATCTCATTAATTGCTTTATTTACTGTCTTTTATTCTTTCACTACGAAACTGACTTGGCTCTTCATGTCTTTTCTTTTCTTTAGCTGCCTTCCTTTACTACTTTATTTCAATGTTGTTTACTGCAATTATTGTAATCATTTATCTTATGAACATGAAAATATATGTCAATTTGTTTCATTCTTGTAAACTGCATCTTCAACATCATATTCCACTCGTGCCAAACAAACACCATAGCCACGCTTATAATGAGTGGTTGCGCTCTTCCAATATTATCACCCTTTATATTCGGCAAAGGCGTATTTGCGGTAAAACCAGTCGATCAGCGGTGGAGTCGACGGTTCCGTGCCTTTCCCTCTTGAGTTGTCCGCTCAAGGATACCTATCTAATACCCCAATAGAAACCTTACTCTGTCTAACTGTGCATGTATCATGGCCAAACCTAGCCGAGTCAGTTATGTTGTCCACATAATGACTCATTAAGATAGCCTTGTCCAAAGTCCATCGGGTTTCCCTAAAACCCAAACGGACACCTACATGTTCTGTGCATTTATTTGGAGAACTAAATGCTTTTTATGCTAATTATTGGTTTAAATAGTCGAGTCTGGCGAGGTAAGGGTCTAACACTCTGTTTTGCAGAAAATGAGGCACGAAGTCCCCAGATTTGGCATGGTAACCAACATTCATCCAAGGCTGCTGAATTGGTGGGAAGATCTTCACTCCGGTGATCAGACACTCATCCGCAAATACTTAGGGAATCTGCCTTCTCTTCTAGAAATCCAGCCTGACAACAAAATCATAGAGGCTGCAACTCTGTTCTGGGATAGTGACAGGTCCGTATTCCGCTTCGGGAACCTTGAAATGACTCCTTTGCTCGAAGAAATAGGAGGCTTAGCTGGTATTCCTTGGGAGACTCCGGGTTTGCTTATGCCAGAGAATCGCAAAGGTAGGGGTTTCCTTAAGATGATGGGACTAAAGAATAACCCAGACTTGACCTGTTTGAAAGACTCCTACATCCCATTCGACTATCTGTACTAGAGGTACAGCTATAGCAAGTCATACCGCACTTACTCAGATGAATTTGCCCTCACCTCACTGGGGTATATTCACAGAAGCATCTTTGTATTCATGTTTTGTTTCCTGGGGATGATAGTGTTCCCTATGAAGAAGGCTAGGATCCATACCAGATTGGCCATGGTAACCAAGACTCTGATGGAAGGAATCGGCGGATAGCCTTTCAGCTAGTGCCCATGATTGTTGCTGAGATATACCGGGCTCTGGACAACTGTCAGCGAAAGGCCAGTCATTTTGAGGGATGCAATTTATTACTTCAGCTCTGGATCATGGAGCACTTCCAGAAAGGAGAATACCGACAAGAGATCTTGCGCAGAGACTGGGATGATCACATTGCCTTCCACCAGCCAAGGCATATGAATTATATGCCTAACATGTTCGCTCAGCCAGAGGACGCTAGAAGATGGGTGGAGCTATTTGAGAATCTAAAAGAAAACCAGGTACAGTGGATGGTCGAATGGTTCCCTACGGAAGAATTCATTGTTCGATTCCGAGACGCACCATTTCTCATACTCATTGGTATAAGAGGAACTTATCCCTACGTTCCTCTCCGAGCCATGAGGCAGGCTGGAAGGAAGCAAATCATACCAAGGGTCGACAAAATGAGTCACTTTAGGGCAGATTTCCACGACGATGATAGCCCTCACAAATGCCAAGCTCAACACATGTGGCATTGCAAGCTCATTTTGGGGAAAGAATCTATTGAGCCAGACAAGTATCACGCTGGTTGCGTGCCGCACTATTCGGGTTGGTTGGAAGATAATCACAATGGTATGGGTTAGCCCGAGTTCATTCATGGACACAGAATCATCGACGAGAAAACTGAGGCACGGGTTAAGTGCAATCAACTGCGCAAGAGAAGTCGAGAGTGTGAAAGTGAGCATCGGGAAATACAAAAAGCCCATCAAAAGTTGATCGAGGAATGGAAGGATATGGCTGTCAGCGCCAACAAACGACTAGGGTATTTGGAGCGGGGTCTAGTGGAGCTAGAAGTAAAGTTCCTCAAGAGGATTGAGGATTGTCGGAACGCTGAAGGGAATGCAGGCGGACATTTGGCCTAAGCTTATCTGTTGCTAGGACTGCGCGAGCTGGTGAAGCTGTTCGAGGGGGATAAAGATGCCAAATCTGGGGAAGGTCCTTCTAGGACCAAGTAGTTAGGAGTCTTTTATTTTGCTTTTAATGATGTAATAAGGTCAATGGCCACTAGTGACATTTTATTTTCTTAGCATCGTTGTGAATTCGTCTTATTTTTATCAATAAAATGAGGCATTTAGCATTATAAGTTCTCCAAATTAATTTATCGCTAGGCCTTCCTCGGGCACAACGAGGCACCCAAATTAGGACGCGATTTATATTCTTGCACAATGTGTTTAAATATTGTAACATTTTCTTCTCATAACCTGCACTAACTTGTTACCTTTTTATTTTTCTTTATTTTTATTCCCCTCCCCAAAGGTTAGTTCGCGCACTCTGGCACCATCAGCATACTCAACAAGATCCAAGGGCCCTCCACCTCCTCCTCCTCCAAGTCCTACCAGAAACAGGAACAAAAGCAAAATGGGAGATGCAAATGCTAGAAAGGAAATTGAGGAAACTTCTCAGAATACTCCAATTACCAAGGGAACTGCTGCTCATCTTGAGCAGACATTGCTGAAATTTCGGGAGGAATTGGACCAAGTCCGGAACTTGGCAATCCTATCAATCACTCTTGTCGCTCCTGATGTTAACGCCCAGAACCCCGCACTTCCATAGAACACCCCACAACCACCAGTACAACCCGCTCACACCCAAGCCTACAACACATGCAATAACACTCCACTGCTCATTCCTGAACCGCAAAACACCACAAACGACAACCTCCACAACACTCTTATCTTTGTGGACACTATACCCCACTACACCCAGCCAATCTCAGGTGCATCTGACTCAGACGACAAAGACTCCCTTATCAGGAGTTTGGCCGCTGAACTCAAGAAGTTAACCAGCCGAGTCGAGGGCATGGAAGGAAACAAAGTCATAGAGGGGCTGAATTTTGAGGACCTCTGCATTCAGCCAGATGTTGAACACCCGGAGGGGTACAAACCTCCCAAGTTCGAGATGTTCGACGGTACAGGTGATCCTAGGGTCCATCTAAGAATGTATTGTGATAAGCTGGTAGGAGTTGGAAGGGACGAGAAGATCCGCATGAAGTTGTTCATGAGGAGCCTGAAAGTCGATGCCTTATCTTGGTACATCAGCCAGGATTCAAAGAGATGGACAAGTTGGGTGAGCATGGCATCCTATTTTTTGGACCGATTCAGGTTCAACACAGAGAACGCACCAGATGTGTTCTACATTCAGAATCCGAAGAAGAAACCCACAGAAACCTTTCACGAGTATGCTACTCATTGGAGGTCAGAAGCTGCTAAGGTCAGGCTAGCCTTAGAGGAAGAGCAAATGAACAGGTTTTTTATCCGGGCTCAGGATCCGCAATACTATGAAAGGATGATGCTGATAGAGGGTCAGAAATTCTCCGACATCATTAAGTTGGGAGAATGGATTGAAGATGATATCAAGAATGGTATGGTCACTAATCGCGAAGCATTACAGACCACCAACAACGCCTTACAGTCTGGTGGCACGGCAAAGAAAAAGGACGTGAATTCCGTAATGGCTGCGCAAAGAACCAAATCCCCTATGAAATACCAAACATATCCCTCAACTTCACTCACATATCAACATTCCCCAAATTACCAAGCACCCTCACCCACATACCAAATTCCACCACCCGCCTACCAATCACCTCCACCACCCACATATCAACCCACTTCACCAAGATATTCCCAGCCCGCACCTGTGTAGCAAGCATATAACTCCCAACCTTCTCATTACCCATCACCACCTACTCGCCAAAACATTCCTCGACCCAGACCAAATTTCGACCGCAGACCTCCCAGACAATATACCATCATTGCTGAACCAATTGACCAACTATATGAAAGACTCAAAGCAGCCGGTTATGTTACCCCTATCCCAGCCATAACTCCAGAAAATCCCTCTCAATGGGTCAACCCGAACAAAACCTGCGCATACCTTTTCGGAATGAAAGGCCATACCATCGACGAGTGTCGCTCGTTGAAAGACAAGATTCAGACCTTGATTGATAATAAGGTCATTATAGCAAAGGAGCCCGCTCCCAATGTCTGCAGCAACCCTCTGCCTGACCACAAGGGTAGAGGCATCCATATGATCGAGATTGAGGATGATTGGAACCCCAAAGGGTCAATCGGGTTGATTGCTGAAGGAGATGAGCCTAAGAAGCCAACGGTCACCCTCAACCCCATTGTTGTTCAGATCCAGCCTTCTAAGGGCGATGAGGTAAATGTGTCCGTACCACTCGAGTTCTAAGCGCCTCCTGCAAAGGCGCCGAGGCCAATTAAGGTTGAGTTTGGGATCCCAAAAGCACCTACACCGTTTGAAGTTGTTGTGTTACCCCCGAGGATGCCTATTCCGGTTTCCATGACAGAAGTAACGTCGTTCAACCCAAACGCCATACCTTGGGATTACATAGCGGAAGCTAGGAGAAAAGGGAAGACACATACTAGAGAAGCGATCACCGCACAGGGCATGACCAGAACTGGCAGGATATACACTCTGAAACATTTAGCTGAGTCCAGCAAGCAAGCCTCTAGGCGGTCTGTCGAAACTGGACCCGATGACCTTTGGAGAAAGATACAGGCCAAAGAATACTCGGTCGTTGAGCAACTGAACAAAACACCAGCGCAGATTTCCATCCTGGCTCTTTTGCAAAGCTCTGAGGCACATAAAATGCCTTAATAAAAATATTGAGTGAAGCTTATGTTCCCAGCAACATAACGGGAGGCGAAATGGCGAATATGGTAGGACAAGTGCTGGAAAGCCACAAGATCACCTTCCACGAGGATGAGTTACCACCAGAAGGACTGAGTCACAACAAGGCATTGCATATCACCGTATAATGCGAAGATTATTTCATCACCAGAATCTTGGTTGACGGGGGATCCAGCCTTAACATTTGTCCACTAATAACTCTCAGGACATTAGGGAAAGGTTTGCACGAGATCAAAGATGGAGCTATCAATGTTAAAGCTTTCGATGGGTCCCAAAGATCCACCATTGGGGTAATTAGCCTATGCTTGCAGATGGGACCTACCTGGTTTGATGTGGACTTTCAAGTTATAGATGTCCCGGCATCCTACAATTTATTGCTGGGACGACCCTGGTTCCACGCCGCTGGGGCTATGGCATCAACCTTGCACCATGTTGTAAAATTTGAATGGAATCATCAAGAAGTGATCATTCATGGTGACGGTAGCAACCCTATATACAACCGCCAAACCATCCCGATGATTGGAGGCAGAAGGAGAATAGGCAGAGAAACATACCACCACATTGAAAGAGTCAACGCTGTAGACAAAGACAAATGGTAGGATAACAAGATCGAGAGTATCCTAAATTGGAGTGGGTATGAGCCCGGAAAAGGACTTGGCAAGAATCTCCAGGGCATCACCAAGCCCATCAAGCTAAAGGAACATGGTACCACTTTCGGCCTGGGGTATGAATATACATGGGAGGAGTTTAATGATTGGTCACCACTATGGCGTGATCCCTACTACCCACTGGAGCACTCGATACCTCACCTAGAGCAAACTTTCCAGCCGGCAGATACTATATATGGGTCGGAGGAAGATGAAGCATTGGCAGCCGTGAAGAATCTGTTCCTGGAGGATGATGATATAGATTGCAGTGTTATCTTCGAGGAGGAAGGGGAGTAAGTCCCTTCCATACAAGTTGTGAACCGAGGGGAACGCCTCACCAATTGGTCGGTCAGGACCACCAGTGCCCGGAAAGCTTCGGGGTAGCAAGGCTAAACAAAAGCACCATGCATCACATTTTTACTTTTTACTAGCTGATTTTATTTCCGCATTGTCTTTAATTTTGAAAAGAGCTCTGATATTCAAAACAATTATGAAAGCATTTTCCAAGTTTATTACATATCTCGCTCTTATTACTTTTCTCTATCATTTACTTTATTTTACACAGCATTACTATTACATATCTTGATGATGAACCAACGACTGTGACTTGCAACGAGGCAATGCAACAAACGGATATAGATTCAGAGGAGGATGATATACCAGAAGAGGTTGTCAGAGAGGTCGAGAACTTTGAGAATAGGCCTAAATCTAACTTGGATGAAACTAAGATTGTTGATTTAGGGGATGCAGAGAATATCAAGGAAACGCGCATCGGCGTGCATTTGTCACCATCAGAAAAGAAAGAGTACAAGGAGTTCCTAAAGGAATATGAAGACATATTCGCCTGGTCATATGATGACATGACTGGTCTCAACACATCCATTGTAGCTCACAAGTTGCCAACAGATCCGACATGCCCGCCAGTAAAACAGAAGCTCAGAAAATTCAAATCCGACATGAGTTTGAAAATCAAAAAGGAGGTTACCAAGCAAGTCAAAGCCAGGGTTCTCAGAGTGGTAGAGTATCCGACATGGTTAGCCAACATCGTTTCAGTACCAAAGAAAGATGGGAAGGTTAGAATCTGTGTCGACTACCGGGATCTCAACCGGGCCAGTCCCAAGGATGACTTCCCCTTACCGAATATACACATCTTGATCGATAAGTGCGCCAAGCATGAGCTACAGTCGTTCGTCGATTGTTTTGCTGGATACCATAAGATATGGATGGATGAAGAAGATGCAGAGAAAACGGCTTTCATCACGCCGTAGGGAATGTACTGTTACAAAATGATGCCATTCGGTTTGAAGAACGTTGGTGCCACCTATATGAGAGCCATGACTACCATCTTTGATGACATGATACATAAGGAGATAGAGGTATATGTGGATGATGTCATCATCAAATAAAAGAAAGTCAGGGATTACATGGCAGATCTAAGAAAGTTCTTCAACAGACTGAGGAGGTACAATCTGAAATTGAATCCTTCCAAGTATGCATTCGGGGTTCCTTCCGGAAAATTATTGGGTTTCATCATGAGCCGTCGAGGAATAGAATTGGATCCATCAAAGGTCAAAGCTATCCAAGAATTGCCACCGCCAAAGAACAAGAAGGACGTGATGAGTTTCCTGGGAAGACTCAACTATATCAGTCGGTTCATAGCTCAATCCACGGTCATTTGTGAACCAATCTTCAAAATGTTGAAGAAGGATGCTGCTACCAAATGGACTGATGATTGTCAGAAAGCCTTTGACAGAATCAAGGAATACCTATCAACGCCGCCGGTCTTGGTTTCGCCTGAGCCAGGAAGACCCCTATTGCTTTACCTTGCGGTATCGGATAGAGCATTCGGTTGTGTTTTAGGACAACATGATGAAACATGGAGAAAGGAGCAAGCCATTTACTATCCCAGTAAGAAGTTCACACCGTACAAGGCCCGGTATTCTCTTTTAGAACGCACTTGTTGTGCTCTGACTTGGGTTGCTTTGAAGTTGAGGCATTACTTTTGTGCTTACACTACTTATCTAATATCCAGAATGGACCCTCTGAAGTATATCTTCCAGAAGCCCATGCCCACTAGCAAGCTCGCCAAGTGGCAGATCCTGCTAAGTGAATTCGACATTGTTTACGTGACCCAGAAAGCAATCAAAGGGCAAGCCTTGGCATACCATCTCGCCGAGAATCCCCTAGACGGAGACTACGATCCCCTAAAAACGTATTTTCCCGATAAAGAGGTATCTTTCATAGGAGAAGATATTGCAGAATCCTATGATGGTTGGAGGTTGTTTTTCGACGGAGCTGCAAATTTCAAAGGAGTTGGCATAGGAGCAGTCTTAGTATCAGAAACCGGCCAGCACTACCCGGTATCCGCCAAGGTCAGATTCACATGCACCAACAACATGGCCGAGTACGAAGCATGCATCTTAGGGCTCAAATTGGCCATTGATATGAACATTTAGGAGTTACTGGTGATCGGAGACTCAGACTTGCTCATACATCAGGTTTGAGGAGAGTGGGCAACCAAGAACTCTAAGATACTTCCCTATTTGCATCACATACAGGAATTGAGGAAAAGGTTCACAAAGACAAAATTTCAGCACGTCCCCAGAATCCAGAACGAGTTTGCTGATTCATTAGCTACTTTATCATCCATGATCCAGCATCCAGATACAAATTTCATTGACCCTATCCCAGTAAAGATTCATGATCAGCCAGCTTATTGTGCCCATGTTGAGGAAGAAGCAGATGGAAAACCATGGTTCCATGACATCAAGGAGTACTTGACAACAGGGGAATATCCAGGACTTGCCAACGCTACTCAGAAGCGTACACTTCGTAGGCTATCCAGCAACTTTTTTCACAGTGGAGGAATCCTGTACAGGAGGACTCCCGATTTGGGTCTACTAAGGTGTGTCTAAGCAAAAGAAGCATCCAGGCTATTGGACGAGGTGCATGCACGGACCTGCGGGCCGCACATGAATGGTTTTGTCTTAGCAAAAAAGATAGTCCGAGCAGGGTATTTCTGGATGACTATGGAAACAGACTGTATCCAGTATGTTTGCAAATGCCATCGCTGTCAGATACATGCAGATATGATAAAGGCGCCTCCAAACGAGCTTACTGCGATAAGCTCACCATGGCCATTCGCCGCTTGGGGAATGGATGTTATCAGACCTATCGAGCCTGCCGCATCAAATGGGCACAGGTTCATCCTAGTGGCAATCGATTATTTTACCAAATGGGTCAAAGCAGCATCATACAGGGCGGTCACTAAGAAGGTTGTGGCGGGTTTCGTCCGCGACCGCATTGTTTGTCAGTTCGGGGTTCCGGAATCAATCATCACCGATAATGGTTCCAATCTCAACAGCGACTTGATGAAAGCAATGTGTGAAACTTTCAAGATCAAACACAAGAATTCTACAGCCTACAGGCCTCAGATGAATGGAGCTGTGGAAGCAGCCAACAAGAATATCAAGAAGATACTAAAGAAGATGGACGAAAGGCACAAATAATGGCATGATATGTTATCATTCACCTTATTGGGATACCGCACTATAGTCTGCACATCGGCCGGAGGAACTCCCTACATGCTGGTTTATGGTACAGAGGCGGTCATCCCCGCCGAGGTAGAAATCCCCTCCTTAAGGATCATGCAAGAAGTAGAATTGGATGATGCAGAATGGGTAAAAGGTCGCTACGAGCAGTTAGCCCTTATAGATGGGAAAAGGATGAATGTGGTTTGCCACGGTCAGTTGTATCAGAACAGAATATCCAGAGCCTTCAACAAAAGGATTAAGCCAAGGAAGTTTACACCAGGGCAACTGGTGTTGAAGAAAATCTTCTCACATCAAGATGAGGCCAAAGGGAAGTTCTCTCCTAATTGGCAGGGTCTGTACATGGTTCACCGGGTTCTAACTGGAGGAGCCCTTATTCTTGCGGAGATGGATGGAGAAGTCTGGCCGAAGCCAATCAATTCAGATGCAGTGAAACGATATTATGTGTAACTACTTATGATTCCCTTAATGATGTAATTTGAACTACGCCTGACCTGATTCCCTTTTAAGAGGGGATACGTAGGCAGCCCTATGGGTTCAGTCATAATTTAATAAAAATTCCATTTTTCCCCCGCTATTGGAGCCGGGGCAGAATTTTGAGGAGGGCCCTCAAAATTCCGAAGTTAATTTTAGTTCATGCATCACCAGAAGCGCCAGCCCAGCAAACTGGGGCAGAATTTTGAGGAGAACCCTCAAAATTCCAAAGATGTTTTCTAGTCATTTAGCACAGCCGTCAGAAACGTCCGCTCAGCAAACTGGGGCAGAATTTTGAGGAGGACTCTCAAAATTCCGGAGAAAAGAGGTTGTAATGTCTTGAACCACGTCGCAGTCATTGGTTCATCTAAAGAAAACTATTTTTGATTATATATTTACTAGAGCATGCATAACTATTATCCGAATTGCTATTGTTTAGCGACGCTACCCCAATAACACACAACATCAAAGGCCCGGGGAAGACAAACTAACCTTTCCCCTTACAGAACTCACGATTTTTCTTTGTATGCAGGCACTCGGCTCACAATATCGTCAGGTATATTTATGAACGCATACTTTCCCAAGAATGCAACTTCTCAGAATCATCACTTGCCCGCAATTGATATCCATACACAATCTCCCCAGCAATCATATTGTCGTAATCGGCTATCAGCTAAGAGATCTTACTACTAATCATCCTTTTACATTCCTGCATTGCATAAGGCTACCTTTCTGCCTTCCGAGGTTAAGCTCTACCTCCATCTGCATCGCATAAGGCTACCTTTCTGCCTTTCGAGACTAAGCATTGTCTCCATCCGCATTTCCCTGCATTGCATAAGGCTACCTTTCTGCCTTCCGAGGTTAAGCTCTACCTCCATCTGCATCGCATAAGGCTACCTTTCTGCCTTTCGAGACTAAGCATTGTCTCCATCCTCATTTCCCTGCATTGCATAAGGCTACCTTTCTACCTTCCGAGGTTAAGCTCTACCTCCATCTGCATCGCATAAGGCTACCTTTCTGCCTTTCGAGACTAAGCATTGTCTCCATCCGCATTTCCCTGCACTACATAAGGCTATCTATGTGCCTTCTGAGGTTAAGCTCTACCTCCATCCTGCATAAGGCTACTTATCTGCCTTTCGAGACTAAGCTCTATCTCCATCTGCATTTTGCATAAAGCTACTTATCTGCCTTTCGAGGTTAAGCTCTACCTCCATCCTGCATAAGGCTACTTATCTGCCTTTCGAGACTAAGCTCTGTCTCCATCTGCATTTTGCATAAGGCTCCTTATCTGCCTTTCGAGGTTAAGCTCTACCTCCATCCTGCATAAGGCTACTTATCTGCCTTTCGAGACTAAGCTCTGTCTCCATCTGCATTTTTGCATAAGGATACTTATCTACCTTTCGAGGTTAAGCTCTACCTCCATTTTGCATAAGGCTACTCATCTGCCTTACGAGACTAAGCATTGTCTCCATCTTGCATGGCTGAAACATCGCCACTTTATTTTTCGAACGGTTGAAATATCGCCACCTGTATTTAAATTCTCGCTTTGGCTGAAAGATCGCCACCCTTTGCATTCATTTGGATGAAAGATCGCCAACTTATTCAAAGGCGTCATAGTTCAGAGGCACCATCGGCATAGCCCGAGAACACCATTTCATGGCCTACAAATCTTTACTTTTATGCTCTTCATGGCCCAGGACATCATAGTCCGAGGACTTCATCCTAACAGTCCGAAGACAACATTCATGGTCCAACGGGAACTTGCAACATGTTTTAATTATGCACAATATATGTCGCTTTGCTCATTTGTAGGTACACCAGCTAGGAAACGGCCGTCTCAACAGGAGCGATCCCGCTCCAGTCCTCCGCAGCCTATTCGACTCCAAACACCTTTTCAAATCTAATCATTTCATCCGTCTTTTTGAATCTCCATCGACATACTCTGTCAATGGGTCCTGAACTACATATGTCTTGATTCCTGTAAAACCAGGGATATGTAGGTAGCTCAGAAGCCAGGGCTCGGTCAAAACTCTTTTCAATCACCGATCCGGTCAAAATTGACCATCTTGTCTTTACCCGACAACTCTTTTATCCTCCTCGGGTAAAGAGAGGCAGCTGTTTATACCCAATTTTTCCCTATATATTTTCAAAATGACATATATGTGCATATATAAGCACCCCAAAGGGTTTTGGCATTTTCAATGATTTTTAAATCAATTTACGGACTATTTTTACATCATAAAATCCTAATAATTATTCCCAAAAACTTGCCATTTTGGAAAATAATTTACTTTATTCTCATAATTACCTCAAATATAGTTGGCATGATTTTTGCATATTTTTACAAATTCGTTTGGTATTTTAAAACTAAATTGTATGTAATTGCAATGCTAGCCTCTTTAAGATTTAATAGCATTATTCTTAAATATAAATTGATCCCAATATTTTAAATTAAGGTTTACATATTATTTATTAACTCAGTACCTTTAATTTGCTTTTAAAACATTTTTACTATTTTTATAAAATAATAGGGGGAAAACTGGCTATTTCAATTTTAGCCTCAATTCGTTTCAATTTTAACCACAATTCCATCTCAATCTCAGCCAATTTCAAGCCCAAATTGGACCAGCCCAATTCAAATTTAACCCAACCCCTGACCCATTAACTAAACTCGTCCGTTTGTATCTTCAGATCCTGGCCGTTGATCATTTTGATCAACGGCCCTCATCCCTCCTTTCCTTTTTAATTTCGAACGACCTAACCCTATATCTCATTTCTCTTCGACCGCCGCCCTCAAGCCCTCCCTTTCTCTCAAACGCTCTCTAACACTCAAAAACCCTAGCCGTCTTCCTCGTCTTCTCCGACCAAATCTCACCGGAGTCCATGGCTTCTCAGGCCATGGACGGCCTATGCTCACCTCCCTTCACCCCCAAATCATGGTTGTTCGAAATTTCGAGGTTCGACCTCAGTGATGCCCGTTCAGATCCTCCATAAATCTGAGGTCTTATGGCCTCTCCGGCTCCGTTCCGACGTGTTCGAGCCTTAAAAAGCATAGCTATGGCTCAGACCTGTTCGAGACCAGACCCTTTCCAAGCCTTCTCGTTTCTAGGGTTTCTGAGAAACCCTAAAGCTGTTTGAGGTTCCTTTTTCTTTTATTTTCTTAGATATGTGGTAAATCTATGTTATACTCGAAGTTTTAAAACTTTTCCCCAATTTTTCTTTTTTAAAACTAGTCTGTTTCGATTTAGGGTTTTCAAAAATCTTAAAACGACTTCTGTCTCTTCTCCTTCTTCTTTTCTTTGTGTGAATCTATATATGCCATGTTTCTTACGAGTTTTTCGCTTATGTCTTATGTTCTTTCCTCGTATGTCTTCTCCTATGTTCTTGTGTTTTACCGTTATTACGCACGTTCTTCTGTTTTTGTGTTTTGTTCTTTCTTCTACTGGGTTCTATAAGCATGCTTTATGTGTCTCCCTCGCATATCCCTCTACTATATCTTTTACTGAGTTTTTGCTCCTTGCCTGCCTTCACTGGATTTTTTTTGTTTAAAGCCCTAAGCATGATTCTTCTACTGTTTTCCTAAACCTGTATTGCTTGTCTCTCCTGAACTTTTTTAAGCAACACAGCTTTGCCTAAATGTATTCCCTGTGTTTTAAACTTGTTGTTCTCTCTGTTTGCTTATTCTCTCATGAGTTTCTGAGAGAGGCTATTGAGCCTATTCTACTTGTTGTTCTTCGCCTATGTATCTGATTTGAGTCAGAAAACCCTAGTGTTGGAGGTTTTTTGACAAGCTTGGTTGTGTGCTTGGGCTAGGGTTCCATTCAGAACCCTGACCCTCTTTCAAAGACTCACTTTGAGTCTATGAACCTAACTTTCCTTGCTACTCTGATTTCTTTGCTAGTGTTGCAACAACTCTCTCTTGTCTCTGTATGGTTTTTATATGACTTTCTCTTCTTTCAAAAGGCCTTTGGCCAGCCTGTGATTGATTCCGAGTCCCTTTTCAAAAGGGTATAATTGATTGTTAATGATTTTCTTCAAATTAAGTTTCTCTTCACCTTTTCTTGGTTGGATCCATTCATGCCAAGGCTCAAACCTTGATTTTTACTAGCTGTGATTGATTGCTTTCCCTTATTTAGCCCAAACTGTGTAATGTTGAACTATTTCCTTAAATGAATTTCCATGTATTTATCCCTGTTATACTGCCTTAGAAAAGATTTAAAATCAAAATCCTTTCCTTATTTGTCATGCCCGTTTGAAATCAATCCCTTGGCTGAAGGGAAATCTGTGTGATTGACTTTCAAAATTATTTTCTTACCTTCTTCTCACTTGTCTTCTGCACTATAAAAGGGGCTACCCCTTTTGCACTTAATAGGGACATACACAGAAAGACTTCGAACTTTTCAATACTTTCTCTACTACTACTTTCTCAACTTCTAGTATTGAGCACCCTGCTCCTCTTCTCTTTCTACTTTCTGAAACATTCTTGAGTTCTCTTTGAACTCTCAAGTATTTGCTGAAGACTCGATTTTGCTCCTGCTGACTTCTGGTTGTTTACATGCTTTTGTTGTTTTGCTATTCTAGTACTTGCAACTGGTATGTCATTCTTAGTTAAATAATGCCCCCTTAACTATGTGTTTATTTCCTAGCCTGTCATGCTCTCTCTTTCACCATGTGTTTACATCTTATTCTGTTATGCTTTCTTTCCTTATGTTTCTGCAACTCTGTATGTGCTCTTCTCATGTGAATCTCTTCCCTTTACTACTTTGTATGGAAGTATAGTTCCAGCCATGACAGCACTCTGTTATTGCTGCCCATGACTTTGAACTAGGTTCTTTGAACCTCCTAACTCAATCAATTCCCACTCTCCCCTTTATGTGCTTGAGCCTGGACCTGAGTCTGGTGGTGTCCTAATCACCATCCAGACCTATGTTTGACCCTCAAGGGTCTGCTCCTAACTTGTTTGACCAAACAAATGGTCAGGGGAGTGCCAGTCTGCACCTGTGGCTGGGTATGACCACCATTTGTTATGGCTCCCCAATCCCTTTTCACTTTGCACTTACTCCTAGCTCTAAGTTCTGCCCCTCTCTTACAAGCCATGCTTTGGGACCCTTGAGCTCCCACTGAACTTGGATGCCTGAGGGCTGGCTATTCCGCACTGCACTATTCTAATTCTAAATGATATCGTGAGTGTAAGCAATGCCGGGAATCCTTGAGATTCCTTGGAACTTTGAAACACTTTGGATAAAGAGAAGGCTTTGGAAATCCGGAATTGGTTAATCACATGTTATTAGACATTAAGATTGAATTAGGCTGCTCGGATCTAGCTGTTAGTTTTTAATGTATTTATTTTCTTTCTTTTGGTCTGTAACAATTTGTATAAAGGTTTTGGGGAATATAGTAAAAGGGTGTGGGAGGGGTTTTACATTCTTGCATTAGTAGGGGTAGAAACCATGCTTTAGAATTTTAATTTTTTAGAAATCCTGTCTATAGGGTTGTTCAATGTTTCTGGTTCCACATCACCTAGAGACCATGCCTATAGGGTCAATGCTTTATTGTGTTACAAATCACATAGAAATCATGCCTATAGGACTTAACGTTCATGTAATCAATGCATATAGAGATCATGCCTATAAGGAATGCATATGCATTAGGCAAACTGTAGGGTTAATTAACACAATCATCTTTTACAAGTTCAATAACAGGTTTTAAAAATCAAAGTAGATATCATGCCTATAGGATTTGCATCAAACTCGTCTGATTCGCTTAAAGTAATAATGATCTATTAACTGGTCCTTAACGTCTTAATACAACAACGATTTCAGAAGTCTCAATTCTTTGACAAAAACTCTCTTGACTCAGTATGATTTTGAATCCCTCAAATCGGCATCTTTTCTGAAACAGTTTCTTTCTAAACATTCTGCCTAAACGTTTTACTCAGACCCTGAAATTGTCTTTCAAAACAGTTGCCACTTACCCTTTCCTTAGATATTTCTATCTCTAAAACTCTTTCACAACCATTTCTGTGTTTTATTTTTACTACAGTCTATACTTTCTTTTCAAAACTCCTCTGAATTAGACTACATTTCCTGAAACCAGTACCTTTTAAATCACTCGCTTGAAATACCTTAATTTCTGACAATTGGATCCAAGTTTCCTAATGCAAACTTTCTATCTAAACATATGGGTTGAACCAGTCCATTCGATGTTTAAGTTTAATTTAAAGACCAAATCAGTATGTGTCAAGACATGCTAAACTAAGTGTTTGTTTGATTAAGGGGTTTACTTGAGCCTTACCTATTTGTTTTGTTCATCCTTATATTTGTTACTTGTTTTGTATGTCGCAATTAGAATTTTAACCATTGAACTCCATATATGCCTATATCCATTTCCTTCCCTTTTAGGATCAGAAGTCCTGATACCCCGGGACTGATAGGTTGGGACGGGTACTAGCATGCAATAAGTAAACGAGACTGATCGCGTTTAAATACCTTAACGGGGTGGGAAGTGTAGAATATGGATATGATGACCGATGCGCTAATATCACATGCGACCCCTCTTCTGAGGAGTGATCACTGGGTATTGCATTGAAGTGATCCATATTAATTATAAACTTAGGACTCTGCTCCCTTTATTTGCTTTCATCTCTTCTTGTAAAACTGTTCGAATCTCTTTTTCATAAATTTCTGCCCTCTCTACTTACCTTTGAAAATTTTCAACTTGGTCACAATGTTATGTGCGAATCCTTATTTGAGCCTTGATTGTTTACTTGTAAAGTCACAATTGCAACATGGTCGGGAACCACACTAGTGGATCTTGAGGGGTGCCTAACACCTTCCCCTCGGGATAATTTCTAGCCCTTACCCTAATCTCTGGTCCCTTCATCTCAAACCTTTCTTAAAGTGTCCTAATGCACTATAATCATTAGGTGGCGACTCTTCAACTTCTAAACTCAATTCTCAAAAGGGAATAGAGTTGTCCTCCCAATGTCGTATACCCGATTTCTGACCCCACGGTTAGAGAAAAAGGGGGCATCGACAGTTGATGTGCGAACTGTAGTGCGGTACCCCAACAAAGCAAAGGGTAGCTTCCCGTTCCATTGCTTGTGGTTTTCTACCATCTTCCTTAGTAACTTCTTAATGTTTTTGTTGGCTGCTTCTACGGCTCCATTCATCTGAGGTCATAGGTTATGGAATTATTGTGCTTGATTTTGAAAGTCTCACACATGGCTTTCATCAAATCACTATTGAGATTGGCAGGTTATCAGTGACAATAGACTCGGGAACTCCGAATCGGCAAACAATACGATTTTTGACAAAGTCTGTGACGACTTTCTTGGTCACAGCTTTCTAAGATGCAGCCTCTACCCATTTTGTGAAGTAATCAATGGCTACTAGAATAAACTTGTGCATGGTTGAAGAAGTGTGCTCGATAGGACCGATGACATCCATTCCCCAGGCGGCAAAAGGCCAAGGTGAGCTTGTGGCATTGAGCTTATTTGGCGGCACTTTTATCATGTCGACATGCACTTGGTATTGGTAGCATTTACGGGCATAACGTATGCAATCTGTCTCCATAGTCATCCAAGAGTAACCAGCCCTAAGTATCTTCTTGGCGAAGACAAAACCATTTATATACGGGTCGCAGGTCCCTACATGTATATCCTCAAGTAGTTTAGAAGCTTCTTTTGTGTCGACGCATCTTAGCAACCCCAAATCAGGAGTTCTTCTGTACAAGTTTCCTCCGTTGTAGAAGAAGTGATTGGACAATCTTTGGAGCGTGCGTCTCTGAATGTGGTTTGCATGCTCCGGATATTCTCCTTTCGCCAAATACTCCTTGATGTCATGGAACAAAGGTTTTCCATCTGTTTCTTCTTCAATATGGGAACAATACGCCGGTTGATTATAAATTCTCACTGGGATAGGATCAATGAAATTCTTATCTAGATGTTGTATCATGGATGACAAAGTGGCCAATGCATCGGCAAACTCATTCTGAATTCTGGGCACATGCCGGAACTCCATCTTCGTGAAGCTCTTTCTCAATTCCTATACATGGTGCAGATATGGCAATATCTTAGAATTCTTGGTGTCCCACTCTCTTTATACCTGGTGCACAAGCAAATTTGAATCACCGATTACCAACAGCTTCTGAATATTCATGTCGATTGCCATGTTGAGTCCTAGTATGCAGGCTTCATACTCTACCATGTTGTTGGTGTAGGGAAATCTGAGTTTAGCAGATATCGGATAATGTTGACCTGTTTCTAATACCAAAACTGCTCTGATGCCCACTCCTTTGAAATTTGCAGCTCTGTCGAAGAACATCCTCCAACCATTGTATGCTTCGGTAATATCCTCTACCACGAATGATACCTCTCCATCAGGAAAATATGTTTTTAGGGGTTCGTATTCTCCTCCCACCGAATTTTTAGCAAGATGGTCTACCAATGTTTGTCCTTTGACCGCCTTTTGAGTTATGAAGACGATATTAAACTCACTTAACAGTATCTACTACTTGGCTAGCTTCCTAGTTGGCATGGGTTTCTGAAATATGTACTTCAAAAGGTCCATCCTGGATATGAGGTATGTGGTATAGGCACAGAAGTAATGCCTCAGCTTCTGGGCCGTCCAGGTCAAAGCACAACAAGTGCGTTTTAGCAGAGAATACCGTGCTTTGTAAGGTTTGAATTTCTTACTTAGATAGTATATGGCTTTCTCCTTCCTCCCTATCTCGTCATGTTGTCCCAGAACACATCCAAAGGCTCCATCCACTACAGATAGATAGAGTAGCAAAGGTCGTCCCGGCTCTGGCAGGACCAAGAATGATGGTGTGGACAGGTACTCCTTGATTTTGTCAAAAGCTTTCTGACAATCCTCGGTCCAGCTTGTCTCGGCATCTTTCCTCAGAATCTTAAAGATGGGTTTGCATATGACTGTGGACAATTCTATGAAGCGACTAATATAGTTGAGATGTCCTAGGAAGTTCATCACGTCCTTTTTGCTCCTAGGCGACGATAACTCCTGAATGGCCTTAACTTTAGATGGGTCCAGCTCGATCCCTCGAAGACTGACAATGAATCCCAATAACTTTCCTATAGGAACCCCGAATTCACACTTTGTGTGGTTCAGTTTCAAGTTGTACCTCCTTAATCTGTCAAAGAACTTTCTCAAGTCCTCTGTATGATCCGCGACCCTCTTAGATTTGATAATGACGTCGTCCACATACACATCAATTTCTTTGTGTATCATATCATGGAAGATGGTTGTCATGGCTCTCATGTAGGTGGACCTGGCATTCTTTAGACCAAATAGCATCATCTTGTAGCAGTATACCCCCCATGGTGTAATAAAAGCGGTCTTCTCTGTGTCTTCTTCATCCATCCAGATCTGGTGATGACCTGCGAAGCAATCTACAAAGGATTGGAGTTCATGCTTGGCACAATTGTCGATCAGGATGTGTATATTTGGCAGTGGAAAGTCGTCCTTGGGACTTGCTCTATTTAAGTCTCGATAGTCAACACATACTCTGACTTTCCCATCTTTCTTCGGAACTGGCATGATGTTGGCTAACCAGGTTGGGTACTCAATCTTCCTGAGGACTTTGGCTTTGATCTGCTTAGCAACTTCCTCCTTAATTTTCAGGCTTATATCTGGTTTGAATTTTCTGAGTTTCTGCTTTACTGGAGAACATATGGGATTAGTAGGCAACTTGTGAGCCACTATAGACGTGCTCAAACCGGTCATGTCATCGTATGACCATGCGAAAATGTCCTCATACTCCTTTAAGAAATGAATGTACTCCTCTTTCTCTGTCGGCGATAAGTGAATGTTGATGCTAGTCTCCTTGATGGTCTCGGTGTTCCCCAAATTTACTACTTCGGTTTCGTCCAGGTTGGACTTAGGCTTATTCTCAAAGTTTTCAACCTCCCTGACAACTTTCTCAGGTATCTCATCTTCTGCATCTGAATCACTATCATCGTGTTGTGTTACCTCATTACATGTCACAATCACTGGTTCATCAATAAAAGTAACAATAACGTTGTAGAAAGAAAAATATGGAAAGTAATAATAAATAATAAAGAGCAATGCATTTGATTAAGGCTTAGAACATCCAAACGAGTACGGATCGATGAATCGAGCATTTCTTTTGAAACAAGTGAGTCTTTAAAAACAAAATTACTGAAAATCTTAGATGCTTAGAATGGCTAATAGAATAAAATCTGCCAAGCTACCCAGGGACTCGGTGGGCCCGGGATGGTGTGGCAGTCCAATTCCTGAGAACAGCTCCCTTCTCCACAGTCTAAATAGTGAGGCCTTCTTCCTCCTCCTCCTCAATTATTGCACTTCAGTCCATGTCTTCATCCTCCAAGAACAGATTCCTCAGCCCAGCTAATGCTTCTTCTTCTACAGTTCCCCATATTGTATCAGCTTGGTGAAAAGCTTAATCCAAATGTGGCACCGGTTGCTCGAGAGGGTAATACGGTCCACGCCATGGAGGCAACCAATCATTATACTCTTGCCATGTATACTGGTATCCGAGCCCGAAGGTAGTACTATGACACTTCAGCTGTATCGGTTTAGTAATACCCTAGAGATTCTTCCTAAGCCCTTTGCCAAGTTAATACCCAGACCATGCCAGTATGCTTTTTATTTTGCTACTCCGCCATTTGTCTTTCTCAACGGCATTGACACGTTCGATGTGATGATAGGTTTCCCCCTTTGGCCTTCTTCTGTTTCCAATAACCGGGATAGTTTGATTGGTGTAAATGGGGTTACTCCCATCTCCGTAAATGATCACCTCCTAATGGTTCCATTCGAATTTCACTGCTTCATGTAGTGTGGAAGACACAGCCCCAGCGGCGGCCTAACAGAAGATTGTATGAGGCTGATATGTCAAGCACCTGGAAATCAACGTCGAACCAAGTTGGCCCCATCTGTAGACAAAGATTAATCTCCCCAATTGTGGCTATTTGAGACCCATCGAAGGCTTTCACATTCATGCTTCCTGCCCGTATTTCATGGAAACCTTTGCCCAGTCTTTTCAGAGTATCTAACGGACAAATGTTGAAGCTTGAACCCCCATCAATCAAGACCCTGGCAATGAATTTGTCTTCGAATTGCACTGTGATATGCAATACTCGGTTGTGATTCAACCCTTCAGGCGGCAGTTCATCCTTGTGGAAGATTATTTTATGACTTTCCAGCACCTGCCCTACCATATTGGCCATCTCTCCACAGGTGATATTATTGGGTACGTAAGCTTCACTCAACACCTTCATCAAAGCATTCTTGTGTGCCTCTAAATTTTGCAATAGTGACAATATGGATATCTGAGCTGGGGTCTTGTTCAAATGATCGATGACGGAGTATTCCCTTGCTTGTACTTTCTTCCAAAGGTCATCTGGCCCTGTTTCAATGACAGGCTGCTTGGTAGCAGCATCCTTACTTGGTCCTCCCAAGTGTTCAGGTGTATAGATTCTCCCGGTCCTAGTCCTTCCTTGCACAGCATCGGATTCCTCCATCTTTGCCTTTCCTTTTCGCCTAGCTTTGGCAATGTAATCCCAAGGTATTGCTTTTGAGTCAAAAGGAGGTGTGGTTGATACTGTCACTATGAATGGTCTGGCCACTTCTACTTCAAATGGAACAGGGGTGGCCGCAGGTGGAGCTACCTATACCTAAAATGGAACTAATGCAGCTACCTCAACTTCGATCGGTGACTGAGTCTACACTACAACAGGAGTAAGTGTGACTGCTGGTTTAAAGTAATCGCCTGATCGAATGAGCCCAATTGACCCCTCAGGATCCCATTCTTCATCCATCTCTATCATATGTATCCCGCCACACCTATGATCCGGGAGAGGGTTGTTGCGAACATTGGGTGCAGCTTCTTTCGCCTGTATGACCTTGTTGTCAATCAGCGTCTGGATTTTATCTTTTAACGTTTAGCACTTGTTAATGGTGTGCCTTTTCATACAGGAATGGTGTGCACAGGTTTTGTTTGGGTTGACCTATTGGGATGGATTCTCTAATGCCACAGCGGGAACATGGGTGACGTAACCAGCAACTTTCAACCTTTCATACAGCTGGTCGATGGGTTTAGCTATAGCGGTATATTGTCTGGGTGGCTTGCGATCAAAATTAGTTCGTGGTCTTGGATAATTTTGGCAAGTTGGAGGTGACTGGAAATGAGATGGTTGGGAATTATAGGTATTATAGGCAGTGGCCGGTTGGGAATATCTGGGAGATGAAGATTGGTACGTGGATGGAGGAGTTTGATATGTGGGTGGAGATGTTTGATATGTAAGTGGAGATTTCGGGCCTTGAGCCACCATTACTGCCCCAACGTCTCTCTTCTTTGATAAGCCGCCTGATTATAATGCCTTGTTTATGGCCTGTAATGCCTCAAAGTTTGTTACCATCCCGCTCTTGATGCCTTCTTCGATTCTTTCTCCGAGTTTGATGATATCATAGAATTCATGATTTTCAATAACCATCAACCTTTCATAATATTGCGGATCCTATGCTCTGACAAAGAACTTGTTCATCTGTTCTTCGTCCAAAGATGGTCTGACCTTTGCTGCTTCTGACCTCCAACGGGTAGCATACTCGCTGAAAGTCTCGGTGGGCTTCTTCTTAAGGTTTTGGATGTAGAAAACATCTGGTGCATTTTCTGTGTTGAACCTGAATCGGTCCATGAAATCAGATTCCATACTCACCCAGTTGGACAATTTCTTAGGATCCTGGCTGATGTACCAGGACAAAGCATCTCCCGTAAGACTCCTAATAAAAAGCTTCATTCGAATCTTTTCATCCTTTCCGACCCCGACAAGCTTGTCACAATAGGTCCTCAGATGAACCCTAGGATCACTTGTACCATCAAACATCTCGAACTTGGGAGGTTTGTATCCCTCTGGCAGTTCTACATCTGGGTGTATGCATAGGTCTTCATAATTCAAACCTTTTATCCCATTGACTTCTTCGAAACCCTGAACTCGACTTGTCAACTTCTTGAGTTCCTCAACCATGTTCTTGATGAGCAGGTCCTTCTCAGCGGATTCTGGTGTATAGGAAGTTGGTTGGATAGAGCGAGGTACGATTTCTATATATATAGGGTTTTTTTGGTGAGTGCCGGACGCTTGGATGTAGTGGTGGTCATTGGTTGAGTTTTGAGGATCAGGAATGGGTTGTGGTGTGTTCTGGGGGTGTGATAAGTGGCGGTTGGTGGGTACTGGATTGGTTGATAGTGATGTTGTGGCAGAGTTGGTATTGGTAAGGGATTGAGATTTTGAGGTGGGGTTGCATATTAATGTGGTGTATGAGTGTTTTGTGGATGTTGGTTCAGTGTGTTTTGGGGAGGTGCTGGGTTCTTTGTGTTTTGTTGGTTGATGTCAGGGACATTCAGGGTGAGTGATAAGTTTGCCAAGTTGCGGACCTACTCAAGCTCTCCCTGTAGCTCCAGTATCTTTTGTTCCAACCTCAAAACCAGATCATTTGGTGTCGGGGTACTCCGACCGTCTGAAGTTTCTGCATTTTCCACATTCTCTTTTCGGATACCGCTTAAGTTGTTCATTTTAGCTTTCCTTTTGCTCTTTGTATTTCTTGGAGAAGGAGGAGGTGGAGGGCCTCTAGATCTGGTGTGATACGCTGATGATGTCAGTATGAGCGAACCAACCTTAAGGGATGGGAATAAAGAATAAGGAAAGACAAAAAGGTAAACAAGTTAGTAAGGATTCTGAGATGTTTGCAGTATTTAAACACATATTGCGGGAATGTAAATTCGCGTCCTAATTTGGGAACCTTGTTGTGCCCGAGGTAGGCCTAGCAAAAATAAATTTGGAGGAATTTAGTGTCAATAATTGCCTCATTTAATTAATGTAAAAGTAAACAATCCAAAATGAAACTAAATAAGATAATGTCGCTAATGGCACTTGGCCTTATTACACTTGAAAGGGAAGCAAGTAAATCTAATCTACTTGGTTCCAGGAGGACCCTATCCAGACCAGATGTTGTTGTCGATCAACTCTCCCAACTCGCGCAGGTTCAGTAGTAGGAATGCCCTTGCCAGATGCCATTCTTCATTTCCTTAAGCCTTCTGACAGTCGGTGACCCTCTTCCTTATCTTCCCTTCCAATTCCATTAAACTGTACTCCAGATATTCCAGTCTCTAACTGGATTTAACAGCTCTTTCTTTCCACTCGTTAATCATCTCCATGTTATCCTTATGCTGCGCCATATGCTCAGCTTCAGACTCTCGAACTCTTTTACGCAGCTTGTTGTGCTTCACCTCTGCTTCAGCAAACTCATCTATGACCCTATTTCCTGGACCAACCCTTGGTTCCAAAACTCCTGATAGATTGTCATCCAATCATGAGGGGTAAAAGTACAAATGGCCCGCATGGTATCGGTCTAGCTCGATGGTATCCTTCTCCATAATAATCTTCAGAGTCCACATATGTTGCGTTTCATTCTTATATGGGATGGCGTCACCCTGGAAATCGGCTCTAAAGTGGCTCATCTTAGCTACCCATGGTATGACTTATCTCCTACATGCCTGTCTCATAACTCTAAGGGGAGCATAAGGGTATATCCCTCTTAACCTGATCAGCACCAAATGTGGGACATCTATGGATCTTATGATGAACTCGTTGGTGGAGAACCACTCAAACATCCACTGAACCTGGTCTTCAGTCAGCGATTTGAAAAACTGCACCCATCCTACAGCATCCTTCGGTTGATCGAACATGTCAAGAATGTAAGTCATCCTTTTAGGGTGATGGAAGGCTATGTGGTCATTCCACGACCTTCGTGGAAACTCTTGGCGGTATTGACCCCTTTGGAGATATTCTAACAGCCAGACTTGTAACAGCAAATTGCAACTCTCGAAGAATCTGGACCCCTTCTAATAGCGTTCCAAGGCCCACTACATATCCGCAATGATCATAGGGACAATAGTATATGTCTGCCCCTCTATCCTGTCCATTAGATTTTAGCCACCATGGCCAGCCTAGAATGGATTCTATCCCCTTGGATTGGGAATATCAGCATGCCCAAGAAGCACACAATGAACACGAAGACCCTATGATGAACCCAGCCTAAAGAAGTAATTGAGAACTCATCATCAAAAATATGGTAAGAGTTGCTATGACCGTATCTTTCATAAAGGAAATCAAAAGGTATGTAGGAGTTTTTCAAGCACTCTAAATCATCATTTTTCTTCAACCCCATCATCTTAAAGAACCCTCTAGTGGTGTGATTTTCATGTGCTAGTAGACCAGGGCTATCGCAAGGCAACCCAGAAAATCCCCCTATTTCTTCTAGGAGGGGAGTCATTTCTATGTCTCAAAAACGGAACACAGCCCTTTCTTTATCCCAAAACAGAGTGGCAGCCTCGATTAGCATCTTGTTTGGTTTAAGATCCAATAGTGATGAAAAATTCCCTAAGACTCTCTTCACATGATTTTGATCACTTGAGGGAAGATCCCTCCACCAATCTATCAAAAGTGGAGGAATACTACCGACCATACCGAATCTGGGGACTTCGTGCCTCATTTTCTGCAAAACAAAAGAGAGTTAGGCCCTTTCCCCCTCTAGGTTCATCTATTTATACAGTAATGATTAGCATATTGGCATTTATTTCTCCAAATTAATGCACATAATCGTGGTTACGTCTGTTGGGATTGTGGAAACCCCGATGGACTTTGGACGAGGCTTGTCTTAAAGGGTTATTATGCGGATAACATATTAACTAGCTTGGTTTGACCATGATACATGTACAATTAATCAGAGTAAGGCTGCTATAGAGGTCTAGACTGGGACCTTCAAGCGGACAACTTGAGGGAGAAAGGCACGGAACCGTCAAACGCACAGCTGATCGACTAGTTTTACCGCAAATTCACCTTTTCGAATTTAAAGAGTAATATATAGGAAGAGCGCAAACACTCATCAAGCATTGTTATAGGATTGATTACGCATGAGTGGAATATGATGTTGAGCATGATTTATGCAACAGTAAATAGCATGTTGTCAAGTATTTTCACACAAGAAAATAATTAATGCAGTATTTAAATGATTGAAAGGTAGTTACGAAAAAATAAAATAAAGAGATTAGTCAGTTTCAGGAAAAATAAAGAAATCATAAATGCTTGAAAATAAGTAGTTAAATTCAAATAAGGGAAAAGGGTACGTGGGATGGAGCATCCTTAGACTAATTCACAAAAATGAGTTTGTTATGGTTAGAGCCTATAATTTTCCCAACAGAGTCGCCATACTGTCGCGCCCTTTTTTTCCCTCGCGGGAGTCCGGGTTTCGACATTCATGGGGGAACAACTCGTTTCCTTTTGGGAATTGGGTATTTGAAGAGTCGCTACCTAACGGATTATGGTGCGTTAGGGCACCTAGAGCGATTAACTCATGTAACTAGTTTGCATTACCAGAGATTAGGGTAAGGGCTCAAAATAACCTTGAGAGGAAGGTGTTAGGCACCCCTCGCGGTCCACAATGGTGGGTCCCGGCCGAACTTAAACTATGTGAATTAGTCATTTTAACAAGTAAACAATTTCAACAAATATTTGCAAATAAAGGCATGTTTTCACATTCTAAGTACATGTATGATTCAGGTAATGAAAGTAAGAGAGAGGTTTGAACAGCTTACACATGTATGTGTAAAGAAACAGAAGTTTATAGAATTCAAACACATAGGGGACCTCAAATTTAGGTAGTTCTAGAATATCCTAAGGTACTTAAAGGAGAAAAATCTAGGCGACAACCAAAACAATTATGACTAGACCAAAGATAGAACAATTAAAGGCTCACATTTTACCTCCACAAACAGATCAAGTAAGTGCACGTCTCAAACAATAGTTTTCAGATATTTAAGAGAAGCCCTAGAGTAGGATATCTAGGTGAGCAGAGAATATGCAGTATTGAGTTAAGACCAAAGTGTAAAAAAACTTAATCAGTTTGCCTACTGATTTTTAAACCTGTTGAATCTGGGCAGTCATAAATAACAAATCATAGTTTTACAGTTTGCAGGACTTTAGTCGCCCAACAGGCTTGCCTAGGCTTGTAATAGTGATGTTCTATAAACATGGTATCTAATCATTAATCAAAAGTGCAGTAAACTAGTAAACAATTTTAAGCAGGCAGTTTGGATCCTATAGGCATGTTGTCTAGGGGTAATGACTGATTTAGACTTGCAAAAATTTATTTATAAAAACCCTATAGGCATAGTATCTAAATACAACAATTAGCTCAAGAACCTTATTGACATGCATAAACTATTTTTACACCTTGTCAACATATAAAGGTTGTTTCCAAAATTATAGTGTCTAAACATACAAGTTTGATTTTTTAAACACTATAGGCATGGTATCTAATGCAAGCAAATAACCCTAAGAACATGGTCTCTAATGCATGAAAATAGTCATAATAACCTAAGACATGATTTCTAACATAGATTTGCACAATGTAAGACCTAGAAGCATGTTTTCTACCCAGTGTTACCCACAGAACCATAAACTACCCCCATTTTCACTAGTCACCCCAACATTCGTTTACAATTAATTATTACAGACCAATGATTGAATAAAAATTATATAAATAAAATATACATTAAGCTATAAGGAGCCTGAAGTAGGCCCAAAGCAAATCCTGGCGTACCAAGCCTTCACTAGTCTCAAATGCCCAAGATTCATTGCCACATTTGTGTTCAGGTATGTTAGAGTTCCCTAAGGACCTCAAGGATCCCGGGCAGTGCTCACAACCAGACTTTCTCAAATAAAAACTGATCATGTGCAGTGTGGAAGATCCAGCCCTGATATGCCAGAGTTCAAAGAGATCTCAAGGATCTCTAAGCAGTACACATACCAGAGGGGCAGGACTTGATAATCTAAGAGTAAGTGAGAGTGCATAATTTTGAAAAGGTTTTTGGTAAACAGTAGAGAGTGGACTCTTAAAACTGAATAGATTTTCTGAAAACTAGTACTAATTTGGTGGTAAAACAACTTGAGAAAAAGTATAAAAATACTTTGAAATCCAAACACAAATCACAGAATAACCATATTCAGAACACGTGGCAAGCAGGTTCCACACAAGGGGAGAAGGGGTTGGGGATATATAAAATACACCTTAGTGTATAGTGGAGCACATAAACAATAGGATGTATAGAATTCTCAAGGGGTTTTGCAGAACTAATAGGTCAGCTATAAGGTAGGTCATTGAGACATAGAGCAAGGATCACAGTAGAGCCACATCGAAAAAACATGAACACTGGACAGAATCAACAACAAAACTAGAGTTACCTGAGGGATTAAATGACTTAGCATGAGCAAAACAGAATGGGCAAGGACTTAAATGGACAGGCTAGGCAAATATTAACAAGTAGACATAGTGTAGGCATGCTGAACAAAATAAGATTCAAACATGCTAGGTAAACAATAGACAGGCCAGCATAATTTAGACATGCTAATCACATATGGAACCAGGCAGTATTAGGCATGTTAGATAAACAGTAAACAAGCAAGTAAGTTGAGACGTGTTAATCACATATTGAACAAGGTGTATTAGGCATGCTATGTAGATAGTAAACAAGAGCAGGAATGAACTCAGGACTAATGGACTAAGGCAGTAATGAAACACATAGGGTTTAGGTTCTACAATTTAATCAGAGGCATACCAGTTAGGGAAAGAGAACACAAGATGTAAGACAGGTATTGGGTAGTTTCCAGCCTTGGCTTACAACCGGCAAAACTAATGAAGATCACAAGTAGCAAAAAGAATAGAGAGCTTTTAGAGTGTAAGAGTAGTGATAAACTAATGTTCGTGTGTAAGAAGTTAAATAAGGCAGTTTATATAGTAGTTCAAGAGTATAGAAAATAAGGTAAAGTAACCAATAATCAGCAATTAAGGGATCTCATTATCAATCACACAAAGAGGTTCAGCATAGTCATTCCCTTAATTAAGGGCAATTAGCCAACGGTACTGACATGAACTAGTTAAGGCAAGAGGTTCAAATCAGACTGAGTAAAGAAGTAAAGAATCATAGACTTTATTAAGGAAAGGAGTTCAAATCAAACCAAATAAAGAACTTCAAAATAAAATAGTCAAGGGCTTAATTAAGGAAAAAATCATGTAAAGAATCAGTAAATATACAGCAATCAAATAAGGCAGGAACGACTAATTAAGGTCATAATCACGGAAATAATCAAGAATCATGCACACAAATTTTTTAACAGAACAAATCACTCAACAATTCTGGAAAGAACATATCAATTCACATAAACAAAATAGGTTAAGTAAAACTTTTAGGAACACAGAGAAATTAGACGGAAAATAATTCAAAAAAACCCTAATTTGAAAATACTTAAAAAAGGAAAACATCCATGGAAAATTTGAAAGCACGTCAATACACAGAGATTCGAACAACAGAAATCTTAGAAATCGAAATCTGAAGTAGCGTAGTGCTTAAAAATCGATTAGTAGTAGAGATGTAAAAAAACCAAAAGAAAAGCCATGGAAGTTTGAAAATACTTCAGATACCCATAAAAACAAACCCTAATATAACAAAAATGTTCAAAAATCGATTAATCAGTAAAGAAATAAAGGAGCCTGGAGGAAAAAGAAATGACGAACTCAAATCATTCCAGATCTACAAGGATCTGGACGGATTCAAGTCCAAATGCTAAGTTTTGAAGAAAAGAGAAAGGGTAAAGAGAATCTGGCCTTTGAATCAAAGATTTGAGCCGTGAAACTTTGATAGAAATCACTCACAGACAGACTTTGAAGAGTTTTAAATGAGATCTGGACCGGATCTCTTCGAGGTCCTTCCACAAAACCACACAATTGAGCAACCAGGGGAAATAGGAGACAAGTTGAGGCCTCGTACAGCCATGGGAAGCCATAAATCGAGTAGGAATCAAAGGGCTTAGGGCTAGTTTTGGGTGGTGGCGGATAGAGTTAAGTTTGGTCTCAGAGAGAATTAGAGAGGAGAGGGTTTCAGGGGCGGTGGGTGTAAGCAAATGACTAGGGTTTGGGGGTCATTGGGACTAAAAAATGAAGGTCTTAATGTGGACCGTTGATCTATAGGATCAACGGCCACTATCTGATGGGGTTTTGGGTCGGGTAGACTTAAATTGGGTTAGGGGCAAATGGGATTTGGGCCTGGGTAAATTTGGGCTGGTGTGTGATTGAATTTGGGCATTTAATTAGGCTAGGTCCAAAAATAGAAATGGCTATTTTTTAAATACATATTTAATCGGTAAAATAATTTTTAAAAATAGTTAATAAATTATAAAAAATGATTTCCATGCCTGAAAATATTTCAAAATAATTATTTAATATTTTAAAAATATAAAAAGCTATTTTCTGGTAAAGTAATGTAATAATACATGCATAGGATATAATTTCAAAGTGATTGCAATTGCATCCTAAAAATATAAATATTGCTATTTGTGTAATAATTGAAACTTAGTACAAATGCAAATGATAAAATTAAGCCACGAAAATTATTATAAAACTATTTGTGATGCAATCAGTGATTGTTTTATAAATAAAATGCTGGGAGAAATTACTTAAAATATATTTAAAAATGCAAAAATTTTATGAAAAATATTAATCGATGCCTAGGCATAGTTTTGAAAATATTATGGGAAAAATTGGGTATTAACAACAATGACTTCATGACCTGAAGTATTTTTAAAGTAAACACATTTGTCACACTCGTTGATTTTAAACGAACTTGCCAACATTGTTTGATCAAATTTGACATGCCATTGTTTGGGTGCTTGTTTAAGTCCATAAAGCGACTTAACTAGTTTGCACACTTTCTTTTCTTTACCCGGAACCACAAAACTCTTGGGTTATTTCATGTAAATCTCTTCCTCCAATTCTCCATTTAAGAAAGTTGTTTTAACATACCTTTGATATATTTCAAGACCATACACGGCCGCTAGTGCCACTAACATCCTAATAGATGTTATCCTCGTTACTGGTGAATAAGTGTCAAAGTAATCAATGCCTTCCTTTTGTCTATAACCTTTGATAATAAGTCTTTCCCTATATTTGTCAATAGTGCCATCAGCTTTCATTTTCCATTTAAAGATCCATTTCGAACCTAAAGGCTTATTTCCTGGAGGAAGATCAACCAATTCCCATGTATGGTTATCCAAAATTGATTGAATCTCACTATTGACTGCCTCTTTCCAAAATGTTGAATCTGAAAATGACATTGCTGCTTTAAAAATTTGAGGCTCATTTTCAAGCAAGAATGTAACAAATCTGGTCCAAAAGAAGTAGATGTTCTTTGACGTTTTCTACGCCTTGGATCTTCTTCACGTGGAGTATTTTCCGTTGGTTCTTCCCGTGGTCGTTTAGGTCTTTCACTTAACGACTCGCATTCAGTTTTATACAGATATATGCTTTCAAAGAATTCAGCATTATCTGATTTCATTACCACATTAATGTGAATTTCGGGATTATCAGATTTATACCGACATGCTTTACTATTTGTAGCATATCCAATGAAAACGCAATCTATAATTTTTTATTCGATTTTAACCCTTTTGGGTAAAGGAACTTGTAACTTTGCTAGTCACCCCCACACTTTGAAATATTTCAAGTTGGGTTTTCTTCCTTTCCATTTTTCATATGGAATAGATTGTGTTTTGATGTAGGGTACACAGTTGAGTATTCGGTTAGCTGTAAGGATAGCTTCTCCCCACAAACTATGCGGTAATCTGGAACTTATTAATAAAGAATTCATCATTTCCTTTAATGTTCGATTTTTCCTTTCCGCAATTCCATTGGATTGAGGTATATAGGGGCAGTAGTTTGATGGATAATTCCATATTCCGAACATATTTCTGCAAACGGAGATTGATATTCTCCACCCCTATCACTTCTAATTATTTTGATTTTTTTATTCAATTTATTCTCCACTTCATTCTTGTATTTCTTAAATGCTTCAATTGTTTCATCCTTACTATTAAGCAGATAAACATAACAATATCGAGTGCAATCGTCAATAAAATTATAAAATATTTTCTCTCACCTCGAGATGGTGTCGACTTCGTATCACAAATGTCAGTATGAATTAAGTCTAAAGGATTTGAATTCCTTTCAATAAACTTATAAGGATGTTTTACAAACTTAGCTTCAACACATATTTGACATTTTGATTTATTACACTCGAATTTAGGTAATACTTCTAAATTAATTAACTTTCGCAAGGTTTTATAATTGACATGTCCTAAACGAATATGCCATAAATCATTTGACTCCAATAAATGAGAAGAAGTTGAAATTTTATTCATACTGTCAACAACTATTACAATGAGTTTTAAAAGGCCCTCTGTGAGGTAGCCCTTTCCAACATACATTTCATTCTTGCTTATAATAATTTTGTCAGAAATAAATACACATTTAAATCCATTCTTAACAAGTAAAGAAGTAAAAACTAAATTCTTCCTAATAGTAGGAACATAAAGAACGTCGTTGAGCGTTAACACCTTGCCGAATGTCATCTTTAGGAATATCTTCCGTTAACCTTCAATCTTGTTTGTTGCAGTATTTTCCATGGAATGCTCTTCTCCGGGGCCAGCAGTAGAGTAAGTTGCAAATGCTTCTTTGATAGTACAAACATGTCGAGTGGCTCCAGAGTCAATCCACCACTCCTTCGGATTTCTAACTAGGTTGCATTCCGAAAGCATTACATACAGATCATCAATGTCATCGTTCTTCTTCACTATGTTGGCATGTCTCTTCTTCTTATCCTTTTTCGGGAGACGACAATCAGGGGCTTTGTGACCAGTTTTTTCACAATTGTAGTAGTTTCCCTTGAATTTCTTTTTGTTCTGCTCCTTAGTCTGTCTAGAAGACCTGTTTCTCTTCTTACTTTTTGGAGCAGTCTCCTCAACGATATTAGCTCTCATGATCGTTGAATTTCCATGAGACTTCTTCTCGGTTGTTTTGTTGTCTTCCTCAATCTTGAGACGAATCACAAGATCTTCCAACTTCATTTCTTTGTGCTTGTGATTAAGATAGTTTTTGAAATCTCTCCATGAAGGAGGCAATTTTTCAATCATTGCAGCCACTTGAAATGCTTCATTCACTACCATACCTTCAGCAATAAGGTCGTAAAAAATAAGTTGAAGCTCCTGAACTTGGGTTCCAACAGTTTTGTTGTCTATCAATTTATAGTCGGGAAACTTGGCAACCACAAACTTCTTCAAGCATGCATCTTCAGTCTTGTACTTCTTCTCAAGTGTGTCCCATAATTCTTTCGCAGTATTCATAGCACTATAGACATTGTACAAGTCATCCTTCAAAGCACTTAGGATATAGCCTTAAAAAGAAAATCTACTTGTTTCCACGCTTCAACAATCATAAATTTCTCGTTGTCTGGCATGTCCACAGCAGGCACTAGAGGTTCTTCACTGGTAAATTTCTGCATACCAAGTGTGGTAAGCCAGAAGAATACCCTTTGCTGCCATCCTTTGAAGTTGGCTCCAGAAAATTTCCCCGATTTCTCGACCGGTGGAACAATAGTTCGGCTTGATGAGGCTATCGTCGTTGCCACAACAGTCGCGAAGAATTTCCGTTATCAATTGCCATATCTCACTGTCAACAATAGAAGAGTTCAGTTAATGTCAAAAATAGAACAGTAAATAGTATTGTAATTAACGATAAACAATATGTTTATTAAATAAAAACCGAAGTTTTTATATACTGTTTCGCAAAAAATTATGAAGTTTTTATGTTCTTCAAATCATTTCTGAATTTCAATACTCCGATGAAGTTTTTATATCTTCAAATCAAAATAAAAAAATTCAGAAGGAGTAGAAAATCACACAGGTTTTAATCTCCACAAACAGAGTACAGATTACGAATAAAAAATAATTTTCTTAAGATTGTTAGTAAATCTGTATTACTGTAATAAATAACTAAAAACAATAAAGCAAGAGAATGTCGAAATAATATCTAAAAATAATTTCAGAATAAATCGAGCCGGCTTAATGCGTCGCATGTCCTTAAGGAAATTATTTTCCTCAAGTACCCGAGGTGCTGGAATATTATCCTCCCAGGATAAAATGTTTTAACTCACCGGAGTGTTGGTACCAAAAACGCCAGTGAAACAGCAAACCACTCGAAGGCTGTAAAACGCACTTGAAAACTTTGTGCAAAAGAAGAAGAAGAAGATCAGAAAATTTCGTAAGGAAAGATTCTGGGATTCAAAGCATATTTATAGACTTTTTGGCACTGTATATGAAAAGGTTTGCAACCTTTCAGAAACATCCATGGCTGTTGGAACAGGTGTGGATACTTCTATTTGAAATATTGCAGGAAAATGGATTTAAAATAATCCGGGAAATAAAATGGACCGGACCGAGTCACCTCGTGGGTCCTAGGTTATTCCGAATTGAATTTTTGTTAATTAATTAAATTAATTAATTAATTGAAAGAATTTTAGTCCAAAAAAGATTAATCAATGAATCGTTGACCGAAGCCGAGGCCGAGCGACGACGGCGCGAGGCTTACCTTCTTAACTCTTTAAGAGCTAGAAGAAGAGCAATTGTATATATACCCATCAAAAGTCGTTTCTTCCTCCAATATGGGACAATGTCCCTTTGTCAAGGAGGGAAACTCAAATATTTCATTTTCATTCCATTTTTCATTCACCGTCTTTTAAGCTAAACCAAGCTTAAAAGCCCAACAAATACATGGTATGTTTAAATAAACTTTATTAAATTAAATAAATAAATATATAACAACGCATGATTTATAGTAGGAATTTTTACCTCCTATATCAAAGGTTAACACCTTATTTATTTTAAATAAATACCATTTAAAAAATTATATTCTATAGATACCTTTTAATATTTTTAGCAAAATATCTAATTTTGGTTAACTCCTACCCCTAAGCCACTAAATACGCTATTCAGTTACACTATTTTCTTTCTCTCTCTACTTTGATACATGTCATTCTCTTCCCCCATTCCCTGAAAACACAATGCTCAATCTCAAAATTCTTCTCACCCACATCACCTACGTTCTCTCCGATCCCAATTTCTCCAATTCCATCGGTCGTTGCTTTCTCTTAAATTTTTTAATATACACCCGATTTGAGCAAACTTCATACACTACTTCCGCTTCCTTCTTCTTCTCTTTTTCTTATTTTCTTTCTTCTCCATTCTTCTTTGTTGCTATTTGAAAGTTATAGGTATGTTAATATTGGAGAAAGAAGAAACTAAGTGTTTGGATTCTAATAATGTGAATTGTGGGATTTGTTTTGAGCAATATACTATTTTTTCCGATCGGCGCGCACTACACAAGGGTTTTTGCTCGACGACGGATTCGCCGGAAATTAGAGTTTGTTCTTGAATAAAGACGACGGAGTTTGGGGCTGAGCAACTTGATTTTCTGTTAATATATTTCAATGTATTTTCAACGTATCACGTTGTATTTTTATGTATTTCATTGTATTCATTGTCTTTTTTTTCATTGTAATTCAATGTATGTCGTTGTATTCCATGTATTTCATTGTATTCACTGTCTTTTTTTTCATTGTATTTCAATGTATCGCGCTGTATTCTATGAATTTCATTGTATTCATTGTCTCGTTATATCCCATGAATGTATTCATATATTTTTTTTAATTAATAAAATTTATATATTCAGATGTATTATATAATTTCTCTGAAGATTGTTATGTTTTTGGGGTATTTTTCGGTTGAGAATCTTTTTTATAACTGAAAATACAAATTTTGGTGTTATAATTGAGTTTGTTGAGTTATATTAGGAGTCTATTATGTTAATTGATTCACTTTCCGTTTAAAAATAGTGTAATCCCATGTTTCACGTCGTGAATACAGTCGAATACATCCGAATACAATAATATGTCCAGCTGTAATCCCATATTTCACGCCATGAATACAGTTGAATACACTCGAATACAACAACTGATTAGCTGGACTTCTCTGATTCACGCTTATTTTTGCTATTGTATTCATGAATACAGTAGCTTAAATACATCTAATACATCTTATAACAACAGAAAACATATCTATAATTCGTAATATAGCAAATGGTATCTATAGATAGCTAATTACCACTAAAAGATAGTGCTTTACGAAAATTTATGTTTATAGTATATCCTAAAACATCTGATCAACCAGCTCGAATACTGGACCGCCCGTTTCTGCCCATTATATCTCGCAACAATCTTCTCTTTCTATCACTTTGCTTTGTGCTTGAAATCTGATCTCACCGAGCCAGGCAAAAGAAAAGAAGAAATGAGTGATCCGGAAACAACAACGAGCCCGTAAATAAACAACCTTTGTGGGATAATATTTACTTGCTTGATCCCTACTTTCTGTTTACGGTAGTAAGAAGGATGTATCACTTATACTCAGATAGCGACTTCCACAAGTACATTTTTTTAAACGGAAAATGGCCAAAAATTGTTCTTATGGTTTGATAACGAAATATTGTGTAGTCCTTTTTAATTTGTTGTCCTCATTTCATTAGGATATGTGAGTGTGACCCCCCAAACCAAATTTAAATTTTGCCGCCCCAAATATAGACCCACATCAGATTTTTGGACCACCCAAAGAACCATATTTTCTCAAGCTTATCTTCATCCCATCATCAATACACTTTAGAATCACCATTTACCCACCTAATCATACCTCCAGAATATTTGCTGCTTCAATTCACCACATCACACGTGCACCTTTTCCTCCTTTGCACTACAGCAGTATCTCAAAGTCAGGCACATTTTGCTCTTTTTTCACCTTTCCCCCTCTAATTCTAGCGATCTCCATCTCCGTCTTACCTTTTTCCTCAATCTCAATCCATCCCCCCTAAAAACCTTCAATACAATATCAAAATCAAATGTTACAGCCTCCACAATTCAAATCTCAGACCTCATAATTATAATTCACTATTTTGTGATTTCAATCAGTTTAATTATTTTATGGACACCTAAGTTACAACACCAAAATAAAAAATTTCGTCCAGTATTCATCACAGACCAAAGTCAGGAAAGAAACATCAGCAACTTGATAGAATATAAGTGCGAGAACTGCAATTGGGGTGGTGGAGGTGGACAAAACCCTAGAAATCGACGAGCGAGAGGGAGGGAGTTAGGGGAAATGCCAAGCGTGGCTGTGAAATTATACGATGTATTTTTCAAATTCATGTTAAAGCTGGAGACGAGAAAGTAATTGCAAGTTTAGATTTTAAAAAATAAAAGTAATTGACGTAGATAATACAAAAGGAAAAGGGTGATAAGAAAAGAAAAAAATATAAATTAAAATTAAAAATTAGTCAATATTTATTTTGTTTTAAAAGTTAAAATTTAATTTTTTTAACTTCAAGACAATTTAAGATATTTTTGTCATGAAAAATTAAACGAAAAAATTAAAATTCATGATGCACTGGTTAATTACCAAATTGCCTGGTATCATTTTTATATTTAAAAATGGGAACCACGTAATATTCTGTTAGTCGCAGGGGTATTATTAGTCCGAAAGATAATATTGTTTATATTTAGAGGTAAATGGAATTTACCAAATCATCAGGATATCTTTGGCCTTTTCCGTCTTTAAAATAGTAATATAAAATTGTCAATTTAGTTTGTATAAGTCCTTGTAAATCTCCACAAAGCAAATCCTTTCTGGAACCATGGCCACTAATTATTGCTAAAACAAGATAAAATCATATACTCTACATTTAGTTGACCTTTTATGCTTTTCCAAGTTCTGGAAAATAGTGACACTTCTTTTTTGATCAATATACATCTATCATTCCTTATGGTCGGCAGCTTTCTACTTTAGTGAAAATGACACGTCAATTTTCAAGGAGCTCACATGGAAATTAAATACGGCAGTATTTGAGAACATACATTCTGTTCTCACATTTTAGTTTGTGGCACTTTCAAATATAATTTTATGCTTTCTACAGATACAAAAGAGAATGGAGTAAACCAAAAGAAGATAGCATTTTGCGCTTGTGGGTCAGCCAAAGCAATTAGACTCAATCAAGCATGAGGCATGTAGCCTTATTGTGGATCAGAACCTCTATAATTTAAAAAAATTATGTCAAAATTCACAGTTAAAATTAAAAAAATTGACTTTGAAAATTCGAACAATATCACATATATTAAGATAAGTGAATTGACTTTTTGCGTTGTTGTGGGTCAGCGACAGCAATTAGAGACTCAATAAATCAAGCATGAGGCGTGTAGCTAACCTTACTGTGGATCACAAACTCCATAACCAGTACCCTACACACTAAAAAAGAGGGTGGAACAATATAAACTAATGGTAATGCGTGTTCCAGATTCCGTTCCTTCCCCATACACTCACTTATCTTACTTTTAGGGCGGATTCAACTTTATGTTACTGGATTATTTGTATTCAGTACTTTTTGTTGGAAAAATATTTAATAATGGAAACTAAGATTTATCAAAGTTTAAGATGTGTCAAGGACATTATCTTTTAAGCATATTTCGTTCATACCGTGATGAATAAAATTAAATGTATTCCTCAGAATTTAACAAACACTTCTAATATAAATTAGGATGAAAAACAATAAAGATGAATAAAAGAAAACCCGAAGAAGAAAACGTTCACTCTTATTTCTCTGTTATTTTCCTTACTTTATAGAAGTTATAGCTGTCAACTTTAATAGCTTATAAAAGCTATTTTGAATACATTAAAATGTCTAACCCAATTGTCAGAAGTCCAACTTTAGAAACTATAATAATTAGCCACTAAGGCTATTCAAGAGTAATATCAAATTTCAGTTACAAAATAATTATTATGTTTGAAAATATATTCAAATTGTTGTATCGACCCGATCAGTTGTTTTGCGTATTTGCATCTCGTTTCTCCTTTTGATGCTTCACATATGTGCATGTGTGGTTTTATGGCTTGTTGGGTTAGTTAGTTTCCTGCCGAGAAGATTTCGAGATGATTTGGACCCTTTGATTCTTGGTTTAGAAGTTTAAGTTGATTATGTTGACCAATATTTGACTTTTGTAAAAATGATATCGGAACGGTGTTTTGATGGCTCAAATAGCTTCGTATCGTGATTTTGAACTTGGGTATATTCCCATAATCGAAGTAGGAGGTCCGTAGGTTGATTTGTGTTGTTTTGTCGAAAAGTGGCAATTTGAGGTTTAGAAGTTTGACGTAGGTTGACTTTTAGTATCGGGCTCGGAATTCAGTTTTTGGACTTGAAAAAGGTCTGTTATGCTATTTAGAACTTGTCTTCAAATTTTGGTTTCATTTGAAGTTGATTTGATAGGATTCGGACGCTTGGTTGCAATTTTAGCAGTTCTTGAACTTTTCTTTGAAATTCATGTAGTTTGATGTCCGATTTATAATTCTAGATATTATTTTTGTATTTAGATCGCGTGAGCGAGTTCGTATGATGTTTTTAAACTTGTGTGAATATTTGGTTTGGAGTCCCGAGGGCTCGGATGAGTTTCGGACGTATCGCGAAATGATTTGTAGTAAAAACTGGACTACTGGCGTTGATGCCTCAGGTATCACAATTGCGAACACTAGCATCGCAATTGCTATCTGTCACGACCCCAAATACCGGTCGTGATAGCGCCTATCACATTACTAGGCAAGACAATCCGAAGATGTAACCACAACCCTTTTTACTGTTAATAAGACATAATCTAACACGGATTTAAATTCTAAATTTTCATAGTAAGTGTTTAAGACAACTAAATGTGCGGAAAACAATAAAAACATAAGACAACACAGCCCCAAATATCTGGTGTCACGAGTCTAGAGCCTCTAATACATAACTGACTATTTATTACATCATAAGTCTAGAAAATGCGGAAAAGAACAAGATAGGAAGGAGAAAGCAGGGCTGCGAACGCTATGCAGCTACCTTTCAATCTCCGGCAACATCTGAAAATGCTGAGGACTCTCACTCCGCCGCTCGGGCACCTGGATCTGCACACAAGGTGCAGGGAGTAACGTGAATACGCTAACCTAGTAAGTAACTAAAGTAAATAAGTTCTGAAAGCAGTGACGAGCAGTTAAATATCATATAAATGAATAGGCAACAGGATAACAGATCAAATTCCACAGTTTAAAACCAGTTTCGTCGAAAAATCATCAATTTCAGTTTAAATACTTGAAATCATATACTTAGCAATTTCTTACAATAGAGGCTTATTTTAAAAGAAGAGTGAAATCAGTGAAAAATATCATAACTGGACCCCTCGAGCAAAGTGTCATTCAATGTATGGCCTCTCGGGCAGCCTCTCAGTCACTCAGTACCCACTCTCAGCACTGAGGCTCATTAATACCTCATAATAATAGAAATCATAGAAACCGCTGCGGCGTGCAGCTCGATCCTTAGTTTATAGTCGACTGCGCTCACTGGGGGTGTGCAGACTCCGGAAAGGCTCCTACAGCCCAAGCGTCATATCGTTGTGGCGCGCAGCCCGATCCAATATATATATATATCGATGCGGCGTGCAGCTCAATTCATATAGTATCGTTGCGGTGTGCAGCCCGATCCATAAATCATACATATATAAATATCCTCACCATTAGGTTCTCAACCTCTCTCAGTCATTAACCTTACAGCCTCTCGGGCATAACAGTAGAAATTAGGAAACTCAGTCCAAACAGTCCTCACATTTAGAAGTAGATTGATAAAACTAGTTTTAAACATTTAAACAGGTAAAACATGACGGAGGATATGCTTTCAACAAGTAGAGTGAGGAAAAAAACAGTAAAATGCCCCTAAGGGTCTCAACAGGTCGGCACAAGGTCCCAAACATGGCAGACAACCCATAATACAGTATAAATGACTAAAGTACGAAATATCATAAGATTCCAAATCAAATACGTGGCTTAATAGTCGCTACGGGATGGACCAAGTCACAATCCCTACCGGTGCACGCCTACACGCTCGTCACCTAGCATATGTGTCACCGCATTTATCAAAACAAGCCAAATACCGGGGTTTTGTACCCTTCAATTCCATATTTACAATGGTTACTTACCTCAAACCGGTGAAAATACTACTCCACGATGCCTTTGCCCCTCGAATCGGCATCCACTCGCGTCGAATCTATCCAAAATCAGAATCACGACGTCAAAATATGCTAAGGGAAAACAATCAAATAATACCAAAAATCCCGAAATTAACCAAACCCGACCCTCGGGCCCACGTCTCGAAACTCGATAAAAATCACATCAACGGAATCCTTATCCTCCCACGAGTCCATACATACCAAGAACACTGAAATCGGAGTCCGAATGACCCCTCACGTAGCCTCGTCGACTGGCTCACCTCTCGCTGCACCTTTATTGAAGCTATGTTTTTTGACCTCAACTTCCAAACCTGCCGATCAAATATGGCCACCGGCTCCACATCATAAGTCAAATCACCATCCAACTGAATCATGCTGAAGTCCAAAACATGAGATGGATCGCCGACATACTTCCGGAGCGTGGAAACATGAAACACTAGATGAACACTCGATAAACTAGATGGTAATGCAAGCTTGTAAGCCACCTCTCCAATCTTCTCAAGCAACTCAAAAGGCCCAATATACAGAGGACTCAACTTGCCCTTCTTTCCGAACCTCATCACACCCTTCATGGGTGAAACTCTGAGTAGTACCTTCTCTCCCACCATGCAAGCAACATCACGAACCTTCCGGTCCGCGTGACTCTTTTGTCTAGACTGCACCGTGCAAAGCCGATCTTGAATCAACTTAACCTTATCCAAAGCATCCTGAACCAAGTCAGTACCTAATAGCCTAGCCTCACCCGGCTAGAACCAACCCACCGAAGATCGACAATGTCTCCCAAACAAAGCCTCATACGGAGCCATCTAAATACTTGATTGGTAGCTGTTGTTGTAGGCAAACTCTGCAAGCAGTAGAAACGGATCCCAAGAACCCCCAAAATCCATGGCGCAAGAGCATATCATATCCTCCATAATCTGAATAGTACGCTTGGACTGTCCGTCTATCTGAGGGTGGAATGATGTACTCAACTCAACCCGTGTGTCAAACTTTCGCTGCACTACTCTCTAAAGCTATGTTGTAAACTGCGTGCCCCGATCTGAAATGATAGATACCGGTAAACCTCGAAGGCAAACAATCTCGTGGAAGTAGATCTCAACTAACCGCTCCAAAGAATAGGTAGTACCAACTGGAATGAAATGTGCGGACTTGGTCAAGCGATCCACAATCGCCCAAATGGCATCAAACTTCTTTGAAGTCCGTGGGAGCCCAACTACAAATTCCATGGTGATATGTTGCCCTTTCCACTCTGGAATCTCAAGCCTCTAAAGCAATTCGTCCGGTCCCTGATGCTTGTACTTCTCCTGCCGATAATTTAGGAACCATGCTACAAAACCCCACTATATCCTTCTTCATCCTCATCCACCAATAGTGTTGCCTCAAGCCCTGATACATCTTTGGGGCACTCAGATGAATGGAATACCGCAAACTGTGGGCCTCCTCAAGAATCAACTCACGTAGCCCATCTACATTTGGCACACAAATCTGACCTTGCATCCGCAACATCCCATCATCCCCAATAGTAACCTCCTTGGCATCACCATGCTGAATCGTGTCCTTAAAGACAAGCAAATAGGGGTCATCATACTAACACTCTCTGATGCAATCATATAAGGAAGACCGAGAAACTACACAAGCTAGAACCCGACCAGGCTTCGAAACATCTAACCTCACGAAATGATTGGCCTGAACATCTGCTGTAAGAGGTCTCTCACTAACAGGAATAAATGCAAGGCTACCCATACTCACCGCCTTTCTACTCAAGGAATCGGCCACCACATTGGCCTTCCTGGGATAATACAGAATGGTAATATCATAGTCCTTTAGCAGCCCCAACCATCTCTGCTGCCCTAAATTTAGATTATTTTGTTTAAACAAGTGTTGGAGACTCCGATAATCTGTAAATACCTCATAAGACATTGTGTAGAGATAATGCCTCCAAATCATCAACGCATGAACGATGGATGCTAACTCCAAATCATGAACTGGGTAGTTCTTCTTATGAGGTTTCAACTGGCATGAAGCATAAACGATCACTCTACCCTCCTGCATCAAGACACACCCAATACCGATCTGAGAAGCATCACAATACACTATATAAGAGCCTGACATTGAAGGTAAAACTAGAACCGGAGTTGTGGTCAAGGCAGTCTTGAGCTTTTGAAAGCTCTCATCATACTCATTTAACAACCTGAATAGAGCACCCTTCTAGGTCAATCTGGTCAAAGGTGCTACAATGGACGAGAAACCTTCCACGAAGCAACGATAATATCTGTCCAAGCCGAGAAAACTCTGAATCCCAGTAGTTGAAGACGGTCTAGGCCAACTCTAAACCGCCTCTATCTTCTTTGGATCTATATTAATCCCCTAACTGGACACCACGTGCCCCAAGAACGCCACCAAACTAAGCCAAAACTCACACTTGGAGAACTTGGCATAAAGTTTCTCCTCTTTCAACCTCTGTAGTACAATCCTCAATAGTTGTGCATGCTCCTCCTAGATTCGTGAGTATACCAGGATATCATCGATAAATACTATGACAAACAATTCAAAATATGCTGGAATACACTGTTCATCAGATGCATGAGTGTTGCTGAGGCGTTGGTCATCCCAAAAGACATCACAAGGAACTCATAGTTACCATAACGGGTCCTGAATGTCGTCTTCAAAATATCTGAGTCCCGAATCTTTAACTGGTGATACTTAAACCTCAAATCAATCTTAGAGAACACCCTTGCTCCTTGTAGTTGGTCAAATAAATCATCAATACGCGGCAAATAATACTTGTTCTTGATTGTAACTTTGTTCAAATGCTTATAGTCGATGCACATCCGCATAATACCATCCTTCTTCTTCACAAACAGAACTGGCGCACCCCAAGGCGACACACTAGGCCTAATGAAACTCTTATCAAGAAGCTCCTAAAGATGCTCCTTCAATTCCTTCAACTCTGCTGGTGCCATATGATACGGAGGAATAGAAATGGGTTGAGCACCCGACACCAAGTCAATACCAAAATCAATATCCCTGTCGGGTGGCATGCCCGACAGGTCTGTTGGGAACACATCCAGAAAGTCTCGCACTACCTAAATAGAATCAATAGTAAGAGTATCAGCACCAACGTCCCTTACAAAAGCCAGATATGACAGACACCCTTTCCCAACCATCTGTTGGACTTTCAGATATGAAATCACCCTCCTGGAAACATAATCTAGAGAACCTCTCTACTCGATCCTTGGCAACCTCGGCTTCGCTAATGGTACAGTCTTAGCGTGATAATCTAAAATAGCATGACATGGAGATAACTAGTTCGTACCCAAAATCACGTCAAAATTAACCATACTAAGTAATAAGAGATCAACCCTAGTCTCCATTCCTCCAATAGTCACCAAACACGACCGATACACACGTTCCACAGCAATAGTATCGCCCATCGGCGTAGATATAGGAACATGTAAAACTAAGGGCTCACGGGGCATATCTAAATAATGAGTAAAATAGGATGATATATAGGAATAAGTAGAACCTGGGTCAAATAATGTGGAAGCATCTCTATGGCATACTGAAATAATGCATGTGATCATTGCATCTGAAGCAACAGTCTTTGGCCTGGCAGGAATAGCATAAAATCGAACCTGACCACCACCTGATTACCCCCCCCCCATCTAGGGCGGCCTCTAGCTGTCTAAGCCCCACCCGAACTGGCTTGGAGGGTGGTGAAGTAATTGGTGTGGAAGTCATATCCTGATCCCTTTGCTGAACTGGAACTCCCAAGTGACAGGGACACTATCTCCACACATGCCCAAACACCCCGCACTCGAAGAAACTCCCCGCTGGTGGTGGGGACTGAATCGGACCTCGAGAACCCAAATAAATGCTAGAAGGACCTAGTATAGATGAACCTTGAACCGATGGAGCATGGGATGAACTCTAAGCTGGGAGAGCACTGAGAGATGACTGGCCCAGACGGGCACTATATGAACCATGGCTAGCTGATACGCCACGATGAACCGGGTGAGCCATATGACCAGGCCTATAAGGATGACCCCTATTGTGGTAGGACTTCCCCTAGAAGGAATACTGTTGAAACCACCCGAACTACAAGGCCTTTTGGCCTCCCTCTCTTCACGCTCTTGACTACGGACCAGCTCTATCCGCCGAGCAATATCAACCATCTCATCGAACCTACCACCTAATGCGATCTCCCAAGTCATAGCAAAATGCAATCCACAGCTGAGGCCATCAATGAACCTCCTAATCATCTCCCTCTTTGTAGGAACCAACCAGATAGCGTGATGAGCCAACTCTAAAAATCTCATCTCGTACTGGGTCATGAACATACCCTCCTGGTGTAGCTTCTCAAACTGCCTATGCAGCTCCTCCCTACAAGTCACTGGTACAAACTTTTCCAAGAAGAGAACGGAGAACTCGTGCCATGAAAGTGGTGCAGCATCGGCTGGCCTGCTCCACTCATAGGCCTCCCACCATCTAAAGGCCACCCCCGTCATCTAAAAAGTATAAGATCCCACTAGTCTCCAGAATACCCTCCGTGCGAAGAATCCGCTAGCACCTATCTAAGAAGTCTTGAGCATTCTCTGACTCAGCCCCACTGAATGTTAGAGGCTTTAGCCTCCCAAACCTCTCTAGTCTCTTCTGCTCATAATGGGACCCACCAGGGCCTGAGCAACTACAACCGGCTGGGCTGGTAGTACCCCCGGTGTCTGAAGTCCCTGCATCACCTGCTCTGGAGTATGTCCATTTGGAGTCTGAGCACCTCCCCTAGCCTGAGAAGTGGTTGGTGCGGCCGAAACTGAAATCGCTTGAGCCAGACTAGTGCAAATAGTCAATATCTGAGTCAAAGCCTCTTGAAGGCCTGGAATCACAATGTGCACAACTGGTGCCTAAGTTGTTCCCATCGGCTCAACCACCTCTGTAATCTGCTCCTAGGCTGGAGCAACTGGTGGGTCTACAGGTGCTGCTCTAACTGCACCTCGGTCTCTACCGCGGCCCCGACCTCTCGTAGCCCTAACTAGTGGTACTAATGGTTGTCCGCCCGATCCGGTAGCATGCATCCTTACCATCTGTGAGAGAATAGAATAACATAAGTTTAGTTTCTGGAATTAACAAATTCGCATGACAAGAACACAAGAGAGTGAAGTTTTCCTAATGGTTCGTCAACCTCTGAAAGATAAGTACAGACGTCTCCGAACCAATCCGCATGACTCTACTAAACCTGCTCATGACTCGTGAGACCTATGTAACCTAGGATCTAATACCAACTTGTCACGACCCAAAACTCACGTGTCGTGATAGTGCTTATCGCAATACTAGGCAAGCCGACAATCAAAATAAACCACGCATATTTAAATTTGGAAACATAGTAATATAAGTTCAAGAGTAAAATCTCATATATACTGATAAAAAAATACCGCGACTCAATATAATATCCCCTAAAATTCGGGTGTCACTAGTACATGAGCATCTAAATGACAACATAGTATGACTGCTAAAAACACTGTCTAGAAAGATAGAACAGTACAAGTAAATGAAAATAAGGAGAATCAAGATCTGCAGATGCCAAGGCAGCTATCTCGATAGTCTTTAACAGATAAAGCTCCAAAAGCTAGCAACCGCCGCACCCGGAGGTACTGGATCTGCACACAAAGTGTAGAGTATAGTATGAGTACAATCGACCCATGTACTCAATAAGTAACAAGACTTGCCTTGGGTTGAAAGCGGTGACCAGCTCAATAGGCACATTTCCATTACAAATTTTATCAGTACAGAATTCTAGACATGCTTTCAAGTTCAACAGTTTAACTCAAAACAGATAAAATATGCCAAGGGTGACTGAAATGAGGAATAATACATCTCTATATCTACATGTCAATTATGCATGCCAATTGTAATGCAATGCAATGATAAAATAATATGCATACTCTCGGAGTATCAATTCACTCAATCCTCCCAGTCACTCAATCCTCACAGTCACGCATTCCTCAAAGTCACTCATTCATCCCAAATGGCTCGGCACTCGCACTCAGTAGGTACATGTGCTCACTGCTGGTAAGTCAGACTCTAGAGGGGCGGATCCTGTCCAAGCGCTAATATAAGCCAATCATGACATGAATCAATTAAGCCAGCTGCGGCATGCAGCCCGGTCCCATACATCCTCCCAATTAGGCCCTCGGCCTCACTTAGTCATCAATATCTCCAGTCTCTCGGTCTCACAAGTATCATGATAATCAGTCCAAACAATGATGATATGATGTATCAATAAATGGCAATAGAGACTGAGATATGATATGCAAATGATAGATGTGACTGAGTACAAAATTTCAAATTAAGCAAATAATTCAACAACAACACGACCTTTTGAGTCCCAACGGTACCAGCATATAGCCTAAGCATGATTTCTAACATGAATCACAACTTAATTTATTTAACACATGGAGAATACATGGAAAATAACAAGTTTATATGACTACACAGTTCCACGGAATCGACCGAATCACAATTACTACAGTGCATGCCCACACGTTCGTCAGCTAGCATGTACGTCACCGCAACACCAATCACATAACACGTAATATAGGGATTTATACCCTCAAAATCAAGCTTAAAAGTGTTACTTACCTTAAACTATATAAATATCTACTCCAACAATCCCTTGCCCCGCGAATCGGCCTCCGAACAATTCGAATCTAACCACAAACAACTCGATACAATCAACATAAGCTATGGGAATCAATTCCATATGATAAAGCTAAGTTCTTATGCAAAAGTCAAAAAGTCAACTCAGAGGTCATATCTCGGAATCCAACAAAATTAATAATATCTGAACACTCATTCAACAACAAGTCCAACCATACCTAAATTACTCAAATCCGATCACAACTCGACCTTCAAATCCTCAAATTAAAGTCTATGAAGTTTTTACAATTTTTTCTGATTTTTCCAACCCAAAACACTAATTAAATGATAAAAATAATAATATATTCATGTATATTAACAAAATTCGAGTTAGAATCACTTACCTCAATCACTTCGTTGAAAATCCCTCCAAGAATTGCCTCAATCCGAGCTCCCAAAATCAAATTATGAAATATAACTCTAACCCTCGTTTTTTATATTTAAGAGTCTGCCTAGATGCCCTTCTTCGCGATCGGGGAAAATGCTTCACGAACGTAAACAAACCCATGCTAACGCAACTCACAGGCTCAACACAGTACGCAAACGTGAACTTACACACGCGATCGTGAAGAACAAAATCGCGTAACCCCAGCTTCTTCCTTTCCTCTTCGCGAACGCAACTTAACCCACGCGTTCGCGATTCATTGACTCCCCAAGATTCGCGATCGCAGACATTCGCTCGCAGACACTCGCTCATGAACGCATAGTGTAAAATCTCCATCTGCCATAGCAACCCTTCGCGATCGCAATCGCATATAAGGAAACCAGCACAAGCAAAAATAAGCAGTCTCCCAAGTTCCACAATGCGCAGAACTTGATCCGAATCATATCCGAGGCCTCCGGGACCTCAAACAAACATTCCAACCAGTCCTAAAATATCATACGAACTTGCTCGAAGCTTCAAATCATATCAAACAACACTAAAACCACAAATCGCACATCGATTCAAGCCTAATGAACTTATGAACTTCTAACTTTCATAAATAATGTTGAAACATACCAAACTAACTCCGATTAACCTTAAATTTTGCACACAAATCATAATTTACACAACACACCTATTCCAATATCCAGAACCAAAATATGTGTCCGGTAACCATAAAGTCAACTCTCGGCCATACTTCTCAACTCTCCAAACTTCTAATTTTCTAACTTTTGCCATTTCAAGCGAAAATTACCTACGTACCTCCAAACCAATATCCGGACACACTCCTAAGTCCACAATCACCATACGGAGTTATCGAAACCATCAAAAATCTATTTTGGAGCCATTTACATATAAGTCAACATCCGATCAACTATTTCAACTTAGTCTTCCAACCATGGTACTAAGTGTCGCAATTCATTCTGAAACCTCTTCTGAAACCAAACCAAATACCCAGCAAGTCACATAACCTCAAAGGAGCAAAAATAAGCAATAAATAAGGGTACCAGGCTGTTATACTCAAAATAACCGGTCAGGTCGTTATAGAGTTGTTGTCAGTTGTATTGTTGAGTTTATTATGATAGTTTAGACAGATTAAATTGAAGTTTTATTATTATTATTTTTTCCTTTTTCTCAATGCATGTTAGGCCTATCTAGTCTTAGAGAATAGGTATCATCACGACATTCTAAGGTGGGAGTTTGGGGTAATGATAATTGTATTCAAATTAATTAGCATAATGAAGATCCATTAACACAATATTAAAAGAATAAACCTAATCAATTTGAACATTTCTTTTTGATATATCAAAATTATTTTTTTAACAATCCCCTACATAACTCAAAAAGAATATTAAGTAATAAAGTAAAATAAAAAGCTTAGCTGGGAGCCTGTGTTTTCACAAATGAGCATAATGCGTTGAATCTGGTGTCTCTTGGACTATGAACCACACCTAGATAAAATAAAAATAAACTTACAGAACAATTGTTGAAGTTCAAAACTTCTATACCAAGAATTCTTTTGTAAGTTTAGTGTCTACATTATACTCGCACACACTTTGTCGTTTGTCATGGTTTTGCACTAATAAGCCATACATGCACCTGGTTTTCATGAGTACTCTAGAAATATTTTGTCATAAATTTCATAGAGCGGCCCCACTAGACACTCATATAGGTCCACCATCAAGTATATTTTGCAGCACAATACACCTCATATAATAAGCTATGAATTAGATTAAGAGTTTAATAATTCAACCTCACACTCCTTTTAGTCTTGCACTATTTACACACACACCATAAGAAGAGAAATAATTTAATAGTGCATGTCTGATCAACAAATAACTTGTCATTACCCATATGATCCTACTTCATGAGATCTCCAATCACATAGGTTGGGTTACCATCATTGTTGATACATCTCAAATTAGTAAAAGTCTCAACCCCTTGATGTTTCACTTATAAGTCAAAGGATCTGCCAAATCATCTTTGACTACACATAATATGTATAAAAAATTCTTATCTCTAAGCATTTGCTTTATGACATTATAGCTTAAGAAAATGTGTCTACTCTTCCCATTGAAAGATTTATTTTCTTACAATGGTTACTGCACCTTGGCAATCACAATTCATTGACATAATTATTGTCGGTTTAACTCACCAAGAGGTTGCTAATCAACCTCACTTTCGGACAATTTTAATACCACAACACTCACCAAAAAGTGATCGCACAATCACTATTGAGCTTTTCTCATCTGAATCAGAGATTGAATATTATCATTAGAGATTGAATATTATTACTGTATCCTTCTAATACAGTAAAAAATTCACATATACCATATTAACTCATAGTACTTTTCAAGTAAGGCATATAATCATCTCAAATGAAAAGAAACTTGACTTCTATACAAGTGCCTTTTGAAATATTCAACACATATTAGAATTTATTTTATTTTGGTATCTTCCATGTTCAAATACCAAAGTAAAAAATTTTAAATATAAAAGCAACTTTAACTTCTAAAATAAATCTCAAATTAGTAGGAAATGGGTCATAATTCAATGATGTCTTCATCCAAATGAATAAGAGACCCGACAAAATAGCTTTTCGGAGCCAAAAATATAAGTTTATAACTCAAATGCAAATTTTCACAATATGAAATCTCAAATTTGTAAGGCTTCGTTATAATTTTAATAAATAATTTTTCTCACCTTTTTTTCTTCTTAGGATCATGCTATATAACTCTGAAAATATACCTAGACCCTCACACTAAAAAAAGTATTCAGATTAGGGGATAACCTTTCCATGGTTCATAAAGAATTTTACTAGTTTCTCATAAGAAAATTCATTAATTCTAACCAATGCAAAATAATACTCTTGATTGATTTTTCTTCAAATGAAACCAAATGAAATAATTGCAAATCCAATGGCACAATAAATTTAACCACATCAACAGTAGTTAATAACACCAAATGCTTGTTGCAACACTTTTATGTGATAAGTTTGTATAATATCTGAAGCTTAATACTCAAAAGATATAATGATATAATCTTAATAAATTTTAATTTACTTCTGACGTGGAGTATAAATTTATGTATAAAAATTTATTAAAATGCAATAAATAATATATATGAATCTATAACTCTAAGGGGTTGTTTGGTATGATAGATAAGCAAAAATAATCCTCGGATAAAAATATAGTACCGCCTTATCTCTTGTTTGGTTATTAATTTTGGGATAAGTTATCCCAGGATTAAAAATAGTATCGGGATAACTTATACCTGTCGGATGGTTGAATAGAAATCTTAGGAAAAGTTATCTCAAAATAAAACGGTAAAATTGTCAATCGCAGAATTAATACAACATACCAAGCAGTCAATAAAAAATAATACCAAGATAATTAATCTTAGCATAAAAAGTCTCAATATTACTAATCCCGGCATAGTTTGTCTTCAAACTAAACGACTCCTAAGATAATGAGTCAATTCTAATAAACATTAAAAGTCGAATTCATAAAACTTAAATTCCGGATCAAAGGGGCCTATGCTTACTTTACAACTTTTTCCTATTTGCATCACCTTTTGGATATAGTACGTATTATTTAATGATAATAAAATATTAGTCGCTTATCAATGTTTTTTTGGGTGAATATAGCCACTGTTTCAAATTCACGAAATTTTGTTGGAATACACAATTTGAAGCTGCAAATCTTAATCTGAGAATTATTTCAAAAGAGATATTAATGGTTTTCACTCACAACACATTACACACATCTAACCTTTTATCAAATGAAATGCTATATATTTAAACGCATACGACTCTAGACTTTTTTCAACAATTCAAATACTCGTTTCATTAACCTCAATCAAATATATGCTGTCCAAAAGGAAACGACAACTAAATGCTAGAACCTTCCATCTTTAAAAAATTAATGAGATATATAGGCCTAAATTCAATCAAGAAGTGATCTGTCGATCTCAAGCTAGTAGTGGAGGGACACTTTTTCCATAAACCTTTGCTATAAAAGGAGGGAATCTGTAAGCGGAAAATCAAGAGTGTGACTACATACAAGAGAAAGATCAGTTTCAAAAACATTATAGTCTTTTCTTTTCAATGGGGAAAGAAATGGTTAGTAGAATTAGTTAATACTACTATTATTAAATTATCTACGTGTTTTAATATTCTCACTTTGTTTCAGATGAGTTGGACTGTCTCAGATGCTGTGGACTACAAGGGGTCCCCAGCTGATAAGTCTAAAACTGGTGGTTGGGTACCTGCTGCTCTTATCTTAGGTTTGTACTGTATTATATTGTTCCAAGAAATATTATACATTTTTTTATATTTGGAAACCCTTTGGCTTTAATATTTTAAGACCACAAATTTTAAAAGACTATATTTATTTGATTAAATTCCGTGCCGAGTCAAAGTCACATATTTAAATGAAGAGAGCATTTAATTTTCAGATAGTGTTTTTGAAGTTTTTAACTCAATCTGTGTTTCCTCATGCTTAATTATAAGATAGTGATGATTGAGAAACTTGGCATGCATTTTTGAATTCATTTTCAGATGGTTATGTTTATTATGGTAAGTCATGGAAATAAGGAGTTAAGCTGAATTCCAAAACATGCAGGACATGCATGTTGCTTCTGTAACTAAACATTAAAGGAAATGACAAGTGATGTTAATAATTAAAGATATACTCCTATTAACTAATAATGAAGAAGTGATTGATCTTCCTTGGTAAATTTAACAGTATGAAAATTTTACAGGGATTGAAATTGTTGAAAGGTTGTCGACAATGGGAATAGCAGTAAATCTGGTGACGTACTTAGGTGGAACTATGCATTTGCCTAGTTCAACTTCAGCCAATATTGTAACAGATTTCATGGGCACATCATTCCTCCTCTGCCTCCTCGGCGGATTTCTTGCTGACTCTTTCCTTGGCAGATACAAAACCATTGTAATCTTTGCCCTTATACAGACACTGGTAATTAAACTAATAATAATCATGAGGCCGTCAATATTAATAATGCTTTCAACTTTATATTAACAAAAAACATAATTATTCTACTCAGGGAACTGGGATGTTAACACTGGCCGTTAGTCTACCGCAGCTGCGGCCACCTCTTTGCCATCGTCATGATGTCAATTGCCAACCAGCAAAAGGTTCTCAAATGGGAATCCTATACATGGCCTTGTACCTCATAGCATTAGGTACTGGTGGCTTAAAATCAAGTGTCTCAGGATTTGGAACAGACCAGTTTGATGAGAAAGACGACAAGGAAAAGGCGCAAATGGCGTATTTCTTCAACAGATTCTTTTTCTTCATCAGCATAGGGACTTTGACAGCAGTTACAGTGCTTGTTTACATCCAAGATGAAGTCGGACGGAGCTGGGCTTACGGTGTTTGCTCTGTATCCATGCTCATTGCCATCCTAATCTTCCTTCTAGGTACTAGAAGGTACCGATACAAGAAAAGCTCCGGAAGTCCTATTGTACACATTTTTCAAGTCATTTTTGCTGCTATAAGGAAAAGGAAAATGGATCTTCCATATGATGTTGGCATGCTCTATGAGACAACTAATTCAGAGGCTACAAGAATCCAACACACACAAGAATTCAGGTTAGTTTTCTTTTTATATCAAAATTATGTTAGGCTAAACTGACCTTAAAATACTCTTAACATGGTGTGATATTGTTTGCTTTGGGCCAAGTCCGCAAGGTTTTTTCCAAAAGGGCTCGTGCCACACCCGATAAATACAATGGTTAACTAAGAATGTTTACTAAATTTTTTGTAGAGTACTGGACAAGGCTGCTATAGTAGCTGAGGGAGATTTTGAGGACCAATATGGATCATGCTCTGCTCCAAATCCATGGAAGCTTAGCACAGTGACAAGAGTTGAGGAAGTGAAAATGATGGCAAGGCTGCTACCAATTTGGGCCACCACCATAATTTTCTGGACCACCTACGCACAAATGATTACTTTTTCTGTTGAACAAGCTTCAACCATGGAAAGATCAATTGGCAATTTCCAAATTCCAGCAGGGTCTCTCACTGTCTTCTTTGTTGCGGCCATCTTGATTACCTTGGCTGTTTATGACCGAATTATTATGCCACTTTGGAAGAAATGGAAGGGAAAACCAGGTATAATTTTCACACCTTTTAAATATTTGAATTGTTAAGTACGGTAACTAATGATGTACTTTCCAAAAATTTAAAGAATCTATGTTTGAAGTAGCGTCAAAATTAAGAAGTTTGACCCTCGAAATCCGAACTGCATCACATAAATTCGGACGGAGGGAGTATATCTATGTGGAGAATTAAGCTAAATGTGCTTCATCACCCCTAAACATGCATGCATGGTTAATTTTGCAGGTTTTAGCAGCCTACAAAAAATATCCATTGGCCTTGTACTTTCCATAATAGGAATGGCAGCAGCTGCCTTAGCGGAGAAGAAAAGATTGACAGTTGCAAAATCCGTGGGGCGCCACAGCTCTTCAACTAATTTGCCAATAAGTGTATTCTTCTTGATCCCACAATTCTTCTTGGTAGGAGCAGGGGAGGCCTTCATATACACTGGCCAACTCGATTTCTTCATAACACAATCGCCGAAAGGGATGAAGACTATGAGCACTGGCCTTTTCTTGACAACCCTTTCGCTTGGTTTCTTCATTAGCAGCTTCTTAGTATCGGTTATCAAGAAGGTGACCGGAGGCAATGGTACTGATGAAGGCTGGCTTGCAGACAACATAAACAATGGAAGGCTAGACTTGTTCTACTGGCTTCTTGCTGTGTTGGGAGTTATAAACTTTGTGATTTACCTAATTTGCGCAACTTGGTACAAGCCAAGGAAGGCTAAGTCAGCAATACAGATGGAGAATCCGCACACTAAAAATGCAGCTGAAGAGAAGTGCTAGGATTTATGCTGTTCAAGTTGCCCTTTTCTTAATTTTATTAGCCAATATACAGTGAAAAAGCTGTTGTTTCAGTTTAGTTTCTGTTCTCTATATATCGTGTTTGGATCAGTAAATTGGTTTTCGGTTTTGCACTATCCTAATAATCTTATTTCTATCTTGATAAAATGTCTGTACTCCACTGGCTTTATCATAACCTTTGTAATGCTTCGATGATGGGAAATGCTCACTCACTAAATTCACGAAAATTAATACCTTTGGTTAGTTTGTCTCACAAAAGCACTTCGACACAAGAAATCTAATAAGTGTAGATATTGCGAGTGAAAATGGTCGATCAGAGGAAGAGTAACCGCGTTGTGTAGAGGATTTGATGCAGACTAGCATCGCAAACAAAGAAATTCGAAAGCCGTAAGGAAGTTGTAAAGAGAACCTTAAAGTAATAAGGAAGACTTGGTTATAAGGATACGGGATAACAATTCTTAGGATTATTTTATCCCACCTATGGTTCAGTTCTTTATTCAAATGTAAGAAATTTCGGGATAATACGACCCGGAATTCCAATTACGGAGTCGTGATGGCGCCTAATATTCACTTGCAAGGAAACCCAACATTAGCTAAAGAATTAACCAGTTTTAACAATTTAAAAATAAAATAATGATAATTAACGATTGATAAACTCAGAAATATATTAATTAATTACATAGGTAACGCAATCTAAACTACTCCCAAAACTCTAGAGTCACAAGTACATGAGCAACAAGAATACTATAAATATGGTGTGAAATAAAATACAACTGTCTAAAACTCGGTAAACAGTAACAATAGGATAAAAGGGGACTTCAAGGACTGCGAACATCGTGCAGCTCTACCTCAAGTCTCCTGGATGAGTCGGATCCGAGCAATCTCCTCTATGCGCCACTAGGACCAATACTGGGATCTGCACAAGAAGTAGAAGTGCAAAAGTATAGTATGACTACAACCGACCTCATGTACTCTATAGTGTCGAGCCTAACCTTGACAAAGTAGTGACAAGGCTATGACAAGACACTCACTGCAAATCTGTATGAATAATAATAAAAGACAATAGAAATATAGAGAAAGTAAGTAAACTTGTAGAAAGGGACCCGAAGGTAACTAACAGAGGGCCCTAGAATAACATCATCTCGTAACCTCATATTACAGTACAGAAATAGAGCACTACAGCTACAAACAGTTATAGTGCATCAACTCTGGTGCAGCGCGCAACCCGATCCCAACATTTATCACAATATCTGTTACGGCGTGTAACCCGATCACGGTATCATATCAATATCTGTTGTGGCGTGCAACCCATTCCCATTATCAATTTATTTAAATATCTTTGTGTTTCTGTGGTGATACTAATATTGTCTCCTTTTGTCTTTTTGTTTTCTTGAACCGCGGGTCTTTCGGAAATAACCTCTCTACTCCTTTGAGGTAGGGATAAAGTCTGCGTTCACACTACCCTCCCCATACCTCACTAGTGAAATTTTACTGGGTTGTTCTTGTTGTTGTTCAATACTATTGCAGTGCGCAACTCGTTCCCAATATCAACTCACTACATGAACAACCCAACATAACCAAAATCTGTAATCTCAGCACAAAAGGAAATAGGGTGCATAAAACCTCAAGGAACTACCAGTACAAACATAGAATAGTCAATACCTCGTATTCACAAACCTCGAAAAATCATTAATACAAGAATAGCTAAAGGACTTACAATATCGGATATATCACATTATAACCCAACATAACCAAAATCTGTAATCTCAGCACAAAAGGAAATAGAGTGCATAGAACCTCAAGGAACTACCAGTACAAACATAGAATAGTCAATACCTCGTATTCACAAACTTCAAAAAATCATCAATACAAGAATAGCTAAAGGACTTACAATATCGGATATAACACATTATAATAAAGTGCACAAATAAGGTAAAATAATAAAAGCAAGTAAAGATATGAATCAATGAAGATAATTAATACAGGTAGGAACATATATCAGGTAGGTCAATATTGATTGAAGAATGAATAAATCGAAACATGTTATAATTTATAAGCTTTAACAAAAATACTTTGAGAATATTTTATATTAGTAGTAACATGTATCTGATTATTTCATATTTTGTATATATGTATTTAGTATCTTATTTTTATTTGTTTTATTTTTAAAATTTTATTTGCAAAGAACAAGAAAATCAAATCAAAAGAAAGAAAAATAAAATAAACAAGAACAAAAGAGCCAAGGCCCACATGTCCACAATCTACTTTCTTCAAGTTCAAATTAAGATTATTGAAACTTTGAAAGATGAAACGTGTAGTTCCATACCGAGTGTAATGAATATATATGCTTAGTGTTTGGGATAATATTTTGTGCAGATTAATGATTGTTTATAGGAATTTTTACCTCCTATAGCAAAGGTTAATACCTTATTTATTTTAAATAAGCACCATTTAAAAAAATTATATTCTATAGATACTTTTTATTGTTTATAGCAAAATATCTAATTTTGGTTACATCCTACCCCTAAGCCACTAAATACGCTATTCAATTACACTATTTTCTTTCTCTCTTTACTTTAATACATGTTATTCTCTTCCCCCACAGAAAAATCGAGTCGATCACCGGAATCCGAACAATGACGAAGTCCTTCGGAGTACCAGGAATCGATCAAAGGTTAATCTACAAGGGGAAGCATTAACTTTCCCAAAATAAATATCTCCCATTTTTAGATATGAGGCAAACACTTTCTTCTTGCTTATGATACAGTAGAACTATCAATGACCTATCACATTCAGTTCAAACTCCAGTTTTATGATTATGCTGTTGTCGTCGACGACGACGTTGTACCTCTCGCCGTCAGGATGCGGAAAGACAAAACTCTCCCTTCCTCCTCTCCTCCATCAACTCACATACAATTCTTCATCCGTTTATTTTCCGGCGTCAACAAAACCCTAGTCCTTCACGCCCATTCCACCGACACAGTTTTATCAATTCACAGAAAAATCTCCCCTTCGGCATTTTCATGTATTTCAATGTATATTCAACGTATCACGCTGTATTTTCATATATTTCGTTGTATTCATTGTCTTTTTTTCATTGTAATTCAATGTATCTCGTTGTATTCCATGTATTTCATTGTATTCACTGTCTTTTTTTCATTGTATTTCAATGTATCCTAATGTATTCTATGTATTTTATTGTATTCACTATCTCGCTATATGCCATGAATGTATTCATATGTTTTTTAATTAATATAATTTATGTATTCAGATGTATTATATAATTTCTCTGAAGATTGCTATATTTTTGGGGTACTTTTCGGTTGAGAATCTTTTTTATAATTGGAAATACAAAATTTGTGTGTTATAATTGAGTTTGTTGAGTTATATTAGGAGTCTATTATGTTAATTGATTCACTTTCCATTTAAAAACAGTGTAATCCCCTGTTTCACGCCGTGAATACAGTCGAATACGGTCGAATACAATAATCTGTCCGCTGTAATTCCATGTTCCACGCTATGAATACAGTCGAATACACTCGAATACAACAACTGATTAGTTGGACTTCCCTGATTCACGCCTATTTTTTCTACTGTATTCATGAATACAATAGCTTAAATACAGCTAGTACTTCTTATAACAACAGAAAACGTATCTACAATCCGTAATATAGCAAATGGTATCTATAGATAGCTAATTACCACTAAAAGATAGTGCTTTATGAAAATTTCTCATGTTTATATGCAGGAAGCACGTGGGGCATCAATATAAGCAGAAGGCGGAATAGCCCAATAAGCACTTTTATTTGTCCTCATTTGTTATTTCGGTCTCGATACTCTACGAAGTTTTATCTAAACACTTCTAATTTTTAAAAACACATTACTTTAAACCTTTCCATCCCCGCGTGTTCTTCAAACACACGATGTGATAGTCCACATAAGATTTTTAATGACACATCATTCTTTTTACACTTTAATTTCAAAATTTTAATTTTTTCCTTTTTTTCACTCCATTCGTCCCCCACCCTTGTCCACCTATCTCTATTTCTTAGAGCAGAAACAACACTTCGATTTTACCGCCTTTACCGGCGGCAGCACCAAGGTGGACAACTAAAACCCACCATTTTCCAACTTTCCATTTCAGAGATTTTTGTCAAACGTTGTTGCCTACTACTTCAAATCCACCGTGTAAATCACCTTGAGCTCTTTTTACCACTAAAATTCCTCAATATTCCCATATGCCTACACAATTCTACATTATACATCTCACCTAATTTCACAAAGACCTTCGTCAACCACACTTCCCCCTCCAAAATCACTGGATCTCCAGCACCTCGCCATAAACTGCCCAAAAAATTAAATTTGCAGCTTCTCTCATCAAATAAAATTCCACCATTAAATATGCGATCCATCACCTGAGAATCTATTAGTCCTGAAATGATTGTTACTCAAACCAGATTCAACACTGCCACAAGACATAGATCTAGTTCATCATAAAAATATTAATGGTGGTTGCTCTTCAAAAAAAAATTTACTACTTTTTTTCTCAAATATTGACCTGAAGGTTTGTCAAAATGGAGAGGCTGGGAATAACGGGAGAAAGGAAAAAGAGAAATAGAGGAGGGGAATAACGGGAAAGGAATAAGGGGAGAAAGAGAAAAGAGAATGGAGGAGGGGTGGGAAAGAATGGGGAAGGATATAAAGAGAAATTTTTTTTTTGTCTCTTACTTTTATTTTTTTTTCTTCTTAGTTTAATTATTTTTAGTCTAACTTTTTTATGTTTACTCTCGTTATGCCATGAAATTCACGTACTTTGTCCAAATCGGTCATGAAGTTGCAACATATGCTTGGTCAACGGTCAAAGGAGTTTAAAGTAATGTGTTTTAAAAATTACGAATGTCTGGATGAAACTTCGTAGAGTATCGGGACCGGAATAACAAAACGTGACAAGTAAAAATATTTATTAGGCTATTATGCCTAAGTAGAATAATAAATGCATAACTATTAAAGTCAATTTGACTGTGGGGAGTACCTCGAATTTTTAGGGTATGTGCGGGTAATTAACAAGCATCCACGAGTCATTAATTTTTTCCGGTTGACATTTATGTCCTTACCCCTTCCTAATTAAGCTAACAAAGCCCATAAATAGTTCCTCAACAAATTGGGCTTTTAATTACCAGGCAAAACAGTCTTTGTATTTTAAAGAGATTTTTACCTATTTGTGCTACATTATAAATTTATTTATCCTTTTAGAGAGGTTATCACTTAATTACCTTTTAATATAAATATTTATTATTTATATACAAAATAATGTATTAGACTACTATTTTTCTTATTTTCTCTCTCTTTCTCTTTCTCCCAATTCTTTTTTACAACGGTAACACTTCATATCATTCTCGTAACTGGTAGGCTTCTTCTAATTCTACACTGATTCTCTTTTCGGTCTTAATAACACTATGATTGATAGGGATGGCAATGGGGTGGGTTTTGTTTGATGCGGGGCGAGGCGGAGCCGGTTTACTCTTATGCGGGTGCGGGGCGAGTTGAATAATTTTTAAAATTTTTAAAGCGGGGCAGGGCGGATTGCGGGTTTAATGCGGGGCAATATCATTCCTATGATTGATGACTAGGACCTGGGGTTCTTTGCCAACTTTCTTGGTAAATTTATCTTATGTCGGTGGTTGCTTACAATTATGTGATGGCAGACTCAAAATATCAAGGCAATTAAAAGAAATTTAATTAGTATTAGCTTCGACAACCATAATTATGTTCATTTACCTTTTGGCATCTCTATATGTTAGATGAATGGACTTTGATTTGACTGGAATTTTTTTTTTGATAATTATTAAAAAGTTTTGAAACTTTAAATTTAAAAATTAAATTTTATAAAATTATTATTTATTCTGATTGTTATTACATCGATCGTGGATATCCTTTACGGTTTATTTTAAGAGAATTATTCGAGTTGATTTTGGTTGGAATTTTAGATTGAAACTCAAAAAATAAGACATGAATAAATGAGAAAATGACTAAATATGTCCCTCTGATATGCGAAAGGGGTCAATTTTACCCTCCGTTAAAATATTTGTCCATAAATACCCCGGTGTCATAAAATTGGCTCAAATATATTTTTCCTCTGTTAGGGCTTTCCAAGGCGAAAGATCAATTCTAAATGGTATTGACATTTTAGTTAGGTGGACACCATGTGATATGCCACATCATCGCCCAAACCCAGTTTATACCCGTCTCTACACTTCTTTCACTGCTTGCACCTCCTTCCCTTCCACCACTACTTTCACAAGTTGTTCAAGTGCCGTTGGAATCCCTCATTGCTATCTCATAAAATTAAATTAAAAAAAATAAAAATAAAATTGAGCTACTAGATTTTTTCATATGCTTTAGGAAGGCATTAATTAAAGAATATCTGGTCTACCAACTAAGGTGGACGAGCGGAGACAAAAAGGTTTAACCTCCCAATATATTTATATGTGTTGTCTCCCTACTAATATGTGTTAGAAGATCCAAGTGATATATGATGTAATCTTATCTATTTTTAATCAGCGGATGGTATAAATATATTTCTTCATGCTTTGACAAAACAAAAGAGAATTAAAAAAAATTTCGAACTAGGCCTAAAATGTTAAGCAAGGTCTTTTGGGTCGCTGAAGGATGAATTTATAATTCTTTATTCTTTTCTTATTCACAGATGATCAGGAATAATTCTTATCTAGAGTTTTCATGTACACATAAAACTTGTTTAAGCAACACCCGAACAAAAACTAAACATGACCATGAACAATATAAAGAAATGCTACCTTATAAAACCCAAAAAAATAAAAGATTGAAGGAGAAAAAATATTTTCTTACCTGTATACGAAAATCTAATTGTTTAGGGTAAAATATGACATGATAAGTGATTGCATAAGAGAGTGACACGTGGAGCCGAAGGCGGAGAATAGTTAAAATCGAAGACAACGGTTCCATTTGTCACCGGAAAGAAAGACACTCATAAAGATGCAGCAAATACCTATCACCCGGTAGCATTTAATGGAGAATATTTCACAACATTTAGTATACTGCCCGTTACAAAGAATTTTTCATTTAAGATCACCGTTACACATTCTTCATTGTCCCTCATAATTGACATTAAAGAAGGGCATGATCCTAGGACCTTATTCCCTAGGTGCAGCTATAAATAGTGAATCATGTTATCATTGTAAAAGACACAAATTTTCTTACAAACTTATGCTATAATCGATTCAAAGCTTTATACAATTTTATCTACTTACTCCTTGATTTCATTGTTGTGGTGCCCAGAAGCTCTCCTCCCAGAATTATTGTTTCTGCTATTTTGTCTTCATTTCAAAGCTAAGTGTTGCGTATTTCTTCAATTATTTTATTATTTCAGGATCGAATTAATTCACTTGTCTAGAAACTATGTATAAATTCAACTGTACCATTTTACGGGTAAACTGTTTGGCGCCCACTGTGGGGCCTAGACAACCGTGTAATTAAGTTGATCCTTGCCTCTTTTACTAATGTGTTTTGATTATTTGTCTTAGCAAAAAAAAAAGTCACAAAAATTGGCAGATAATGGTGTTAACAACACACACAATCTTGAGCCCCGAGGAGACCAGTCTCATTAGGAGGATTCAGTCAGTGACACCCGCAATGAGGGGAACGATGCTATACTCGCGACATGTTCGGGAAGCGACTCCCGATGATGCTGAAGAAGAGCATGTCGTTGAAGCGGTAAGGGTCCTATAAGAGAAACAAGGGGTCATTCTAGCCCATCTCACACGGCAGAATAAGTTTATGGCAAAGTTGAAGCAGGCGTTGTCGGGAGCTTCCAATAATGGAAATAGACGAGGTCCAGTTCCTCCCGGTTCTCACGCTAATCCAACAACGCAGAGTGTAGACAACAACACTTCGAAAGGCAAGGTTATCTCCAATAGGGCTGGGGGAGCGGATCCGGCCCGACAACGAGAACCATCCCTTCAAGAACGATCTTTTACGGTTTATGAGGGAAGTGAACGCTCGCAAGGACCAAATCATGGGTGCACCACTGGTGGTGAAAGCGTTATGCCCCGCAGTATTACGTCGACGTTATGCTCTACAATAATATATTACGATGATGTTACCCTCTGCAGTAGTATATTATGACGATATTACGTCATGCAGTATTACATTACAGTGATGTTATGATTTGCAGTATTAAGTTACGACAATGTTCCGCCCTGCAGTATTTTACGTTGAATTTGTCGTAAGGTAATTGACATCAGTACGAGGAAAAGATTATTTGGGGATTATAAGGATTATGCTATTTCACAAGTGATTAGTAAATTCATGAAGGTGAAAGGGGGAGCAAGTCTAAGAAAAACGAATTTGGTCAAAGTTTGGCATTTTGGGATAAAATACGGCAAGAGCTAAAATACCCAGTATTTATGGACTAGTACCATACAAAGTACTACATGACCATGATAGTAAGGTATCCAACGTATGTTAAAAGAGAGTAGTATTTAATTAAGTTGAGATAAATTTTAAATTATGCGGGTTAATTGATTAATTACCGGGTACCAGAATATTACCTAATTAATCCAAATATTTGGATAAGTATTAAATCAAAATGTGGCAGCAAGCCACTACACATCCGTATGACTCTTAGCCTTTCTTAATTAGCTGGCAACTTAACAATCTATATACAAGACATTCCCTTTTAAATTTTGAATACAAAATCAAAACATGAGCTTTTCCAAATAATGTGACTTCTTACAGAAAAATTCCAACTTTAATCCAATGCCAAAAATGGATGGACAATACTACTTTGGAGGTGTCCTTGGGAATTTACATCTGGTTGGTTATTTATTCAGTGAGTGGCTTCAAATGGACGTCTTTGAATTAGGAAATGACCGCTCCTCCTAGAGCCTGAAGTATCGCACTGATGAACGTGAACTGTGTTCCTTTGCAATTTTCAAAAAGTGCGGTGTAATTCTTCTCTAGAATATCACACAAATTATTTCCTACTCCAGGTATATTAAGACTATCCCTTCTTTCTTTTGGCATGATCCATACGATACGAACGAAACATGCAAATGCACAAATTCCATGAATGACTCTATTCATAGAAGTATTAGAGACATCTATGTTATGGAATTTCCACATGTCATAATATTTTATCATCTGTTCATGGGTCTCAGAAAAAAATATGAAAGTTGAAAAGAGTTTACTTTATGATATTACTCAAAGGCAAAATGGTCTTATAAAGCTCCGAAAGATTTTATTAACATACTTTTCATGCATTGCATTCATGTGCATTGACCCATGACCAGATGGCGTTATATACGCGTATATATGTAAATATATGTATATGGAATATGGGAAAAGGTTACGGCATTATATACGCACTACCACCTGATCAACTGGTATATGATGATGATGTTGCCCACAGTAGCTAAAATATGATTCAAACGGTGTTATATACGCGTATATATGTATGTATTCAAACAACATTATATACGTGTATATATGTATGTATATATATGTATATGGGATATGGGAAAGGTTATGGCGTTATATATGCACCACCACCTTATCAGCTGGTATACGATAATGATTTTGCCCAGAGTGGCTGATATGACATGATGGATGCCCTCAGAGGCTGATGATGTTATGAAACATGTACCTATGCACGACATGACATTCATACGCATATGCATGACGCTAAAAGTAATTTATGATTTATAAAGTTATTCAGACTTACAAGTTGAGTCATGTACTCTATATTTCTTCCATGTCTCTTATACATTATTCGTACTGACGTCCTTTTTGCCTGGGGACGCTGCGTTTCATGCCCGTAGGTCCCGATAGATGGATCGAGAGCCCTCCATATAGGCTATCAACTCAGCAGAAGATGTTGGTGCGCTCCATTTGCTTCGGAGTTGCTTGTTTGGCTTGTATGATTTAGACGTGTATTATTTGGTATGGCGGGACTCTGTCCCGACCTTTATGATATTTATATATTTTTAGAGGCTTGTAGACATATTTCATGTACGTGAAAGATTGTACGGCATCGTCGGCCGATGTCTTGAGTTTATAATAATCATGTTGGCCTATTAGGCCCGTATGTCATGTGTATATGATAATGTAATAAGAAAGATACGTTACATTGGTACTCGGTTGAGTAAGGTACCGGGTGCCTATCGCGGCTCATCGGTTTGGGTCATGACAAAAAAGGCCGAACTCAAAGAAGTATACTCAGTTTCCATAGAAATCAAGCACGACACCAGAATTAATCACAAAGCGGTTTAAAATGCCCGACGTGCTGAAGTATGATGGAACTTCAGAACCCCAAGAGCATATTACTACCTATACAACGGCGGTGAAGGGGAACGATTTAGCTCCCCGTGAGATTGAATTTGTTTTGCTGAATAAATTCGGGGAGACTCTTATGAGGGGAGCCTTGACGTGATTTTCGTTGTTACCCAATCATTCCATAGATTCCTTTGAAATGCTCACAGAATCTTTTATTAAGGTCCATGCCAGGGCCAGGAAGGTGCAGGCCCGAAAGGCCGACATATTCAGAATTTGCATAAGGAGAGTCCGAGTTGCTGCGGGAACAAGCCAAACTCACCCAAACTTCTGGTGGATCCAGAAAGTTCAGCCAATATCATATAATAGAGGGTATTGGAACAAGCCAAACTCACCCGGAAGCGTCATTCCATACATAAAACTCCTCACCGGATTCAACCTCGCAAATGTGACAACACGATGAGAGATCCTACTGCCCAAAAATGCCAAAGGAGTGATGAAGACGACTCTATTTGAAGTGGTGGATGGTGATATGGGTTATAATATTATTCTGAGAAGACCGTGATTGCACGAGAATAGAGTTGTACCATCAACGTGTCATCAGTTGCTGAAATTCCCAACAACCAAAGGAATCAAATAGATAAGAGGCGACCAACTGGCGGCTAGGGAGATGAATGTGATTTCAGTCTCCAGTAGTAAAGAGAAGGAGCATGCGACATAGCAATTACAGGAACCGGCGTCTGCTCCCGAATCGAGTGAAGTTAGCCAGGGAGAAGAAGCGTCAGAATCTTATCAAGTGCCGAGATATTTCCAAGTACCATAAAAAACGGATGCGACAAAATCCACAGCAGAAAAGCTCGGCAAGTTGCAGTGTTTGAAAAGTTCTTGGAGAGGAAACTCCACTTGGGAACATGAATACACCTCGAGCTCAGGTCTGGCTTTATTGAATTTCTTAAATATATTGCCAATTGTTTTGCATGGTTACACGCGGATATGACAGGTTTATCCCAACGAAAGTGGCGGTACACAAGCTGAGCTTGGATCCTAACATCCCTCCAGTATGACAAAAAAATGCCTTATTGCTGAGGCCAGGAATAAATTCATCATAGAAGAGGTAACTTACCTACTTAATATCGGTTCGATCCGAGAGATAAAGTATCCAGACTGGCTAGCTAATGTAGTAGTAGTTCCTAAGAAGCACAATAAATTTTGCATGTGTGTAGATTATAAGGACTTGAATAAGGCGTACCCAAAATACTCGTTGTCGCACCCCCCTTTTTTCCCTCCGCGGGGAGGAAGTCCGGGTTTCGACATTCATGGGGGGTAATGACTCATTTCCTTTTGGGAATTGGGTATTTGAAGAGCCTCCACCTAACGGATTATGGTGCGTTAAGGCACCTAGAGTGATTAACTCTTGGGTTGGTTTGCATTACCAGAGATTAGGGTAAGGCTCGAGATAACCTCAGGGGAAGGTGTTAGGCACCCCTCTTGGTCCACAACTGTGGGTCCCGACCGAACTTATATTTACACATTAGTCCATACAAATAGTTGAATCAAATAAGTTGTAAAGCTCATTGAACAATTCAAGTAGTGAAATAAAGGTTTGAACAAATTATATAAAATAAAGTTCTAAACAAGGAGAGGATTTGGGGAAGGGAGGGGTCCTAGGTTGTTTATCTTATGGGATCACCCCACCCAATGCCCGGTAAACACTCCTCAATGAGGGGATACACGTGACATTAACACGTAGTCATCATATCACATGTCTACCCTTCCCATCCCCTTATTGGTCATGCAAAGTGAGTGTTTGGTCACCGATTCCTATTGCGTGCTGCTACCCGTCCCTTCTTAATAGTCCCGGAGGGAGTTAGGACCTCTACATATAGGTGGTTCTAGACGTACCCCCAAGGTTTTAAAGGCAAAGATCTAAGGCGACAGTCAAAAAGCATCTAGGGCTTTCACATAATGGGAGCAAGTAAAAGGCTCATAGTTTCCTCCGCAAACAAGCAGACAGGCAGCACGACTCAACCACAAGTAAGGTCTTTATTAATCAAAATTCTAAAGCAGGATTTCTAAGTGATTATGCAGAAATAGACCACTTTCAGATCCAGAAGTTATAACCTAGTAGTTGCCCAGGGACTCCTTTTAAAAGCTTATTGGAATCATAAACGTTGAATGATAGAAATAGCTTCACAGAAATGCAAGTTTTGAAAATGCCCTAAGGCTTGCCTATATGCAGTACTGTGTCTATGTTAATGCATAAACAAACAAGTTTTCGAAATAGACCCTTTTAATACCTATAGGCAGGATATCTAATGAGATTAAAGCAATTTTGAAGGGACTAGTTTTAGAAATGTTTGACACTTAATAAGGCCAGTTTTAAGAAGTAAACTAAGCGAAGTGAAATCGATTTATTAGGCTAATTAGATTTTCAGACATAATTGCGGATAGAAATCCCTATAAGCATGGTATCTAAGCGTATTACTGGTTTTAGTCAATTTGCATTAACATATGAAAGACTTACTAAATCAGAATTATGTCATATAGGAATGGTATCTATACTTGAATTGATTTAAAATATGATGGCTTGGAACCTAGAAACATGGTTTCTAACATGATAAATGCAGGATTTATGAACATGGTTTCTATTTGATGCAAACGACATTAAAAGTGAAGTCCTTATAGGCATGATTTCTATTTGATGCAGAGGAAATTAGAAGTGGAATCCTATAGGCATGATTCTCTATTATGATGCAGAGGAAATTAGAAGTGGAACCCTATAGACATGATTCTATTAAGCAAAAGCAACCAGATTCAGCAAGAATAAAAAAAATATATGGACATGTTTTCTATTGAGTGAAGTAGGCAGATTTGAAAATAAATCCTAAGAGCAGGATTTCTACCCATGTTACCCTACAAAGTATACATCTACCCAACTTTTCACTAAATACCCCAAATATCTATTTATAAATTATTACAAGCCAATAAACGAATTACATAAGTGAAATAGAAAATCAAGAAGCTATTCTATAGAGAGCCTGCAATCAGGCCCAAGTTTCCCAAAGCCTCCAATGGTCTTTCAAACCTTATTTCCATAGACAAATCAGAGTCTAGGTGCATCAAAGTTCCCTAAGAGACCCCGGGCAATGCTTACACCTAGATTAGTAGCCAAGCATTGAACCAGTGCAGTGTGGAAAGGCCAGCCTCAGTATGCCAGAGTTCAGAGGCTTCTCAAGAGGATCCCAAGGCAGTACACATACTAGAGGGGACAGAACTTATTAACTAAGAGTAGAGTGAAAGTGCAGGACACAGGTTGAAAGAAGTTTATTAAAGACTGAACTTAAAAGTCTATTTTGAAACAGTCAGCAAGGTAATAAAGATTGTTTGAAAAGGTTGGAGTGATAAACAAAATGATTTAAAATACATAATTGACATTTTTTAAAAATAGGGGAACCAATTTTATGCATATAAAATATAATTACATCTTAAAATGGGCTAACATTGCAATTAAATGCAATTTAGCTTAAAAATACTAAATATAATTGTAAAAATACATAAAAATCACATTAGCCATATTTTGGCATAAGTATAGAAATTAAATAAATGAATTGTCAAAACAATAATGTTGGAAATAATTATTGGGGATTTTATGGATAAAGGGGAGAAAATAAATCAATTTAAGCCCTTAAAATTATGGAAAAAATAATTAAAACCTTGTGCATGCTTATATATACATATATTTTGGAGGCTTTTATGCATATTTAAAATATATAGGAAAAAATTGGGTATCAACAGCTGCCCCTCTTTACCCGGAAAGGATGAACGAGTTTTCGGGTAAAGAAATGATGGCCAATTTTGACCGGATGGGATGTTTTGAAAGACAGAGGCCGAGCTCCAGTTTCCGAGTTGCCTACATATCCCTAGTTTTACAGGAATCAGGACATGTGTAGTTCTGGATTCACCTGCAGAATATGCCAATGAAATTATTATAAAAACGGACACGAGATGTGGAAGCGGCTACGATCGTGACGGTCAGAGAGAACTGGAGCGAGATCGCTCCAGCTAGGATAGTGATTGCTTGCTGGTTACCTGCAGATAAAGATGCTACAAACGTATTTGCAAAAATTTAAACATAATGCAATTTCCCTTTGGACCATGAAGGTTGTCTTCGGATGGTTAAAGATGACGTCCTCGGACCATGACATCCTGGGCCATGAATTATTTAATGAGGGATTCGTAGGCCATGAAATGATGTTCTCGGGCCATGAAAATGGTGCCTCTGAACCATGACGCCTTTGAATAATGATATGCAAGTTCGAGAGATCCTTAGGCCATGACATGGTGTCTTCCGGCTATGAGGATGGTGCCTTTAGACTATGACGCCTTTGGACAGATTGGCGATGTTTCAGCCCATGATAAGATGTAACAATTCAAGGTTTGGTCTTGCGAAGTAGAGGGCAAAGCTTAGTCCGATTGGAAAGCAAGTAGACAGTAGTAGAAAAATAGAGTAATATTGGTGCAAAGAGGGATAGTGCTTAGTCCCGTGCAAGTGGGGAGACAAGGATTATCCTTATGCTAATGGGGAGGCAATGATTAGCCTCATGAAAGTATGGAGTCATGGCTTAGACTCATGCAGAGAGAAGGCGGCGCTTGGCCTTATGCAAATATGGAGTCTGGGATTAGACTCATGCAAACATGGAGTCGGGGCTTAGACTCACGCAAATATGGAGTCAAGGATTAGACTCATGCAAGATTGGAGACAGAGCTTAATCTCATGCAAAGAGAAGGCAGTGCTTAGCCTTATGCAAAATAGAGGCAGGGCTTAGCCTCATGCAAAACTCGGGACAGGGCTTAGTCCCATGCAAATGGAAGGTAGAGCTTAGCCTTATGTAGATATGGAGTCAGACATTAAACTCAAGAAAATATAGAGTCAAGGATTAGACTCATGCAAATGTGGAGTCAGAGATTAGACTTATGCAAATATAGAGTCAGGGCTTAGACTTTTGCAAATATGGAGTAAGGGTTTAGACTCATGCAAATATGGAGTCAAGGATTAGACTCATGCAAGGAGAAGGCAGCACTTAACCTTATGCAAAATGGAGGCATGGCTTAGCCTCATGCAAGATTTGGGACAAGGCTTAGTCTCATGCGAATATGGAGTCAAGGATTAGACTCATGCAGATGTAGAGTCAGAGATTAGACTCATGCAAATATGGAGTCGAGGATTAGACTCATGCAAAGAGAAAATAGCAAATAAGGGTAGAGTATCTTAGCTAGGATATGTTCAGTGTCTAATGACCAGATGGATGGTGAATCTACTATGTGTACGAAGCTATCATCAAATTTGCCCGCGTTCAAAGAAAAATCGTAAGTTTCATGAGGGGAGGTTGGTTCTTGCTTCGTCTGCTGGCCTTTCTTTGCTCCGCTCTAGAAGCCCCTTTCGAGTTCCCCTAGACTGTTATAAAAAAAATAGAATTTTCGAAAAATATGCATTCATTGATAAAAAATAGAATTATTTTGGAAGCATATTGATATATCAAGTAACTTTTGATGAACTAGCGACTGTGACACATTCCAAAGGCATTGCAACTTTCTTATGTTGGAATTTTGAGGGTCCTCCTCAAAATTCTGCCCCAGTTTGGTAGACGACTTTTAACCATTTGCGGATGGCGGACCCTGCTGAATCTTCTTCGGAATTTTGAGAATCCTTCTCAAAATTTTGCCCCAGTTCTTGATTGATTATTGGCTTCCTGACATGTGATGGCGTTGGATGGACTTACTCCGGAATTTTGACGACCCTCCTCAAAATTCTTCCCCAGTTTCTAATTTTGGGGGAAATAAAAATTTTATTATGATATGACCGAACACATAAGGCTGCCTACGTATACCCTCTTAAATGAGAATCAGGTCAAGCGTAGTTCAATTACATCAGAAAGGGAATGTGAAATGATTCTAGGCATAGTATCTCTTGACTGCGTCTGAATTGATTGGCTTTGACCAGATCTCTCCATCCATCTCTGCAAGTATGAGTGCTCCTCCTGTTAGTACTCTATGAACCATATATGAACCTTGCCAGTTGGGAGAGAATTTCCCTTTGGCTTCGTCTTGGTGTGAGAAAATCTTATTCAATACCAGCTGTCCTGGTGCGAACCGTCTTGGTTTGACCCTTTTGTTGAAAGCTCTAGACATTCTGTTCTGATACATTGCCATGACACACTGCGTTCATTCTTTTCCCATCGATAAGGGCTAACTGTTCATAGCAGCTTCTTACCCATTTCCCATCGCTGAGTTCAGCTTCTTGTATGACTTTAAAGAAGGAATCTCTACCTCGGCTGGGATGACAAACCTCGGTACCATAAACCAGCATGTAGGGGGTTTCCCTAGTTGACGTGCGAACTGTGGTGCAGTACCCTAATAGAGCAAAGGGTAACTTTTCATGCCACTGCTTGTGATTCTCTATCATTTTCCTTAGTATCTTCTTAATGTTCTTGTTGTTGTCTTCTACGGCTCCATTCATCTGTGGTTGTAGGTGGTGGAATTCTTGTTCTTGATTTTGAAGGTTTTACATATAACTTTCATCAGATCACTGTTGAGGTTGGCGGCGTTGTCAATGATAAAGGACTCAGGAACTCCGAATCGGCAGACAATACGATCCTTGACAAAATCTAAGACGACATTCTTGGTTACAGCTTTGTAAGATACAACTTCTACCCATTTTTTGAAGTAATCAATGGCTACCAGAATAAACCGATGTCCGTTTGAAACGGTGGGCTCAATCGGACCAATAACATCCATTCCCCAGGCGGCGAATGGCCAAGGTGAGCTTATTGCATTGAGCTCATTTGGTGGCACTTTTATCATGTCAGCATGTATTTGACATTGAAAGCATTTATGGACATACTAAATACAATCCGTCTCCATGGTCATCCAAAAGTAACCCGCCCTGAGTATCTTCTTGGCCAGAATAAAACCATTCATGTGCGGATCACAGGTCCCAGCGTGCACATCCTCAAGTAGCTTAGAGGCTTCCTTTGCGACAACACACCTTAGTAATCCCAAATCTGGAGTTCTTCTGTACAAGTTCTCTCCATTGTGGAAGAGGTGATTTGACAATCTCCAGAGCGTGCGTTTCTGAATGTGATTTGCATGCTCCGGGTATTCTCCTTTTGATAGGTACTCCTTGATGTCATGGAACCAAGGCTTTCCATCTGCTTCTTCCTTGACATAAGCACAATATGCCGGCTGATTATGGATCCTCATCGGAATAGGATCAATATAGTTCTTATCTGGATGTTGTATCATTCATGACAAAGTGGCTAATGTATCAGCGAACTCATTCTGAATTCTGGGCACATGTCGGAATTCTATCTTCGTGAACCTCCTTTTCAATTCCTACACATGGTGTAGATATGTCAATATCTTGGAATTCTTGGTAGCCCATTCTCCTTGCACCTGGTGCACAAGCAGGTCTGAATTGCCGATCACTAACAACTCCTGAATGTTCATGTCGACTGCCATGTTAAGACCTAGTATGCAGGCTTCATACTCCGCCATGTTGTTGGTGTAGGGAAATCTGAGTTTAGCAGATACGGGATAATGCTGACCTATTTCTGATACCAAAACTGCTCCAATGCCTACTCCTTTGAAATTTGCGGCTCCATCAAAGAACATCCTCCAACCATCATATGCTTCCGTAATGTTTTCTCCTACGAATAATACTTCTTCATCAGGAAAATACGTTTTCAAGGGTTCGTATTGTCCTCCCACCGGATTTTTAGCGAGGTGATCTGCCAATGTTTGTCCCTTGACTGCCTTTGGAGTTACATAGACGATGTCGAATTCACTTAGTAGTATCTACCATTTAGCCAACTTCCCCGTAGGTATGGGCTTCTGAAATATGTACTTCAGAGGATCCATCCTGGATATGAGGTATGTAGTGTAGGCATAGAAATAATGCCTCAACTTCTGGGTTGTCCAGGTCAAAGTGCAGCAAGTGCGTCTACGTAGAGAATACCGTGCTTCATAAGGTGTGAATTTCTTACTCAGGTAATAGATGGCTTGCTCCTTTCTTCCTGTCTCACCATGTTGTCCCAAAACACATCCAAAGGCTCCATCTAACATAGATAGATAAAGCAGCAAAGGTCGTCCTGGTTTTGGCGGGACCAGAACTGGCGGTGCGGACAGGTATTCCTTGATCTTGTCATAAGCTTTCTAACAATCCTCGGTCCAACTTGTCTCGGCATCTTTCCTCGGCATCTTGAAGATGGGTTACATATTACTGTGGACTGTGCTATGAATCGGCTGATGTAGTTGAGCCGCCCCAAGAAGCTCATCATGTCCTTCTTGCTTTTGGGTGGTGGTAATTCCTGAATAGCTTTGACTTTAGTCGGATCTAGCTTGATCCATCGGCGACTGATAATGAATCCCAGTAACTTTCCTATCATAACCCCGAATGCACACTTTGCGGGGTTCAACTTCAAATTGTACCTCCTGAGCCTATCGAAAACTTCCTCAAGTCTGTTATGTGATCCTTGGCCCTTTTGGATTTGATAATGACGTCTTCCGCATACACCTTATTTCTTTGTGTATTATATCATGAAAAATGGTTGTCATGGCTCTCATGTAAGTGGCCCCAGCATTCTTCAAGACCGAATGGCATCATTTTGTAACAGTATACTCCCCAAGGCGTAATAAAAACTGTCTTCTCTGCATCTTCTTCATCCATCCAGATCTGGTGATAACCTTTGAAGCAATCTACAAAGGATTGGAGTTCATGCTTGACGCAGTTATCGATTAGGATATGTATATTTGGTAGTGGGAAGTCATCTTTGGGACTTGCTTTGTTTAAATCCCGATAATCAACACATACCCTGACCTTCCCGTCCTTCTTCAGAACTGGCACGATGTTAGCTAACCAGGTTGGGTATTCAACCATCCTGAGAACTTTGGCTTTGATTTGCTTGGTAACTTTCTCCTTGATTTTCAAACTCATGTCTGGCTTGAATTTTCTGAGCTTCTGCTTGACTAGCGGGCATATGGGATTGGTAGGCAACTTGTGAGCTACTATAGATGTTCTCAAACCTGTCATATTGTCATACGACCACGCAAAGATATCCTCATATTCCTTTAGAAAATGGATGTACTCTTCTTTTTCTATTGGTGACAAGTGAATGCTGATGCGGGTCTCTTTGACGGTCTCGGTGTCTCCCAAATTTATTGCTTCTGTTTCGTCCAAGTTGGATTTAGGCTTGTTCTCAAAATTCTCAACTTCTTTGACAATTTCCTCGGGTATCTCATCTTCTTCCTCTGAGTTACTATTCTTGTGTTGCGTTGCCTCATTACATGTCACAGTCACTGGTTCATTAGGAAAAGTAATAATAACACTGTAGAAGAGAAAAAGTATAAAAATAATAATGAATAATGATAAAGGAAAAATGCATTCGATTAAAACAGAGAAAATTGTTCAAACAAAGCTGGGCTCGGTGAATCGAGCATTTATTGAAACAAAGAAATCTTAAAACAAAATTGCTGGAAATTTTAAATGCCTAGAACGGCTTATAAATTCTGCCAAGCTACCTAGGGACTCGGCGGGCTCGGGATGGTGTGAATTCTGAGAACAGCTCCCTTTGCCACAGTTTGAATGGAGAGCCCTTCTTCCTCCTCCTCCTCAATTATGGTATTGCAGTCCATATCCTTATCTTCCAAGAATAGATCCTTCAGCCCAGTTAGTGCTTCTTCTTCAGCAGTTCCCCCTATTGTGTTAACTTGATGGAAAGCCTGTTCCAAACGGGGTATTAGTTGCTCAAGAGGGTAATATGGTCTGCGCCATGGGGGCGACCATTCCCTGTACTCCTGCCATGTATACTAGTATCCGAGCCCAAAAGTGGTACCATGATTTTTCAGTCGTATCGGCTTAGTGATACCCTGGAGGTTCTTTCCCAACCCTTTGCCAGGTTCATATCCGGACCACGCTAGTATGCTTTCTATTTTGTTACTCCACCACTTATCTTTCTCGACGGCATTGACCCGTTCAATGTGATGATAAGTTTCCCCTTCTAGCCTCCTTCTGTGGACAATGGCCGGGATGGTTTGACTAGTGTAGATGGAATTGATCCCGTCCCCATGAATGATTACCTCCTAATGGTTCCATTCGAATTTTATGACTTGATATAGTGTGGAGGGTACGAATCCAACAACATGGATCCATGGGCGGCCAAACAAAAGATTATATAAGGCTGGTATGTCAAGCACTTGGAATTCAACATCGAACCAAGTGGGTCCCATCTACAAGCAAAGGTTGATTTCCCCAATCGTTTCCCTTTGGAACCCATCGAAAGCCTTCACATTCATACTTCCGGTCCGTATTTCATGGAAACCTTTGTCCAACCTTTTCAGGGTATCCAGTGGACACATATTCAGACTAGACCCTCCATCAACCAGGACCCTGGAAATGAACTTGTCTTCAAATTGTACTGTAATATGCAATGCTCGATTGTGATTCAGATCTTCGGGCAGCAGCTCATCTTCGTGGAAGATAATCTTATAGCTCTCCAGCACTTGACCAACCATGTTGGCTATTTCTCCACCAGTGATATTATTGGGTACATAAGCCTCACTCAGTACTTTCATCAAGGTGTTCTTATGTGCCTCTGAATTCTGTAGTAGTGATAGGATAGATATCTGAGCAGGGACTTTGTTCAGATGATCAACAACAAAATACTCTTTCGCATGTACTTTCCTCCACAAGTCATCTGGTCCGGTCTCAATGATAGGTTGTCTAGCAGCGGCATTTTTACTTGAACCTCCCAGGTGTTCAGGTGTGTAGACTCTTCCAGTTCTTGTCATTCCTTGTGCGGAGTCAGATTTCTCCATCTTAGTCTTCCCTTTTTGACGAGCCTCGGTGACATAATCCCAGGGTATCGCTTTTGAGTTGAATGGGGGTGTGGTTGACACCGTCACAGTAAAAGGTGTGACCACTTCTACTTTAAATGGAGTGGAGGTGGCTGTGGGCGGAGCTACTTCCACCTCGAATGGAACTGATGCAGTTATCTCAACGTCAATAGGTGCCTGAGTCTGAACCATAATGGGAGTAAGTGTAACTGCAACCTTAAAGTCATCGCCTTCTCGGATAAGCCCGATTAACCCTTCGGGGTCCCATTCTTCATTTGTTTTTATAACGTACACCGTCACCTCTATGATCAGGGAAGGGATTGTTGCGGATATTAGGTGTGGATTCCTTTGCTTGTATGACCTTGTTATCAATGAGTGTCTGGATCTTATCCTTCAGTGTTTAGCACTCAGCAGTGGTGTGCCCTTTCATACTGGAGTAGTATGCACAGGTTTTGTTTGGATTGACCCATTGGGATGGATTTTCTAGTGCCACAGCGGAAATAGGAGTGACATAACCTGCGGCCTTTAACCTTTCGTACAATTGGTCGATGGGATCAACAATGGTGGTGTGTTGTTTGGGTGGCTTACGGTCAAAATTGGGTCTTGATCTTGGATAATTTTGGCGATTTAGTGGTGATTGGAAGTGGGATGATTGGGAATTGTTGGTGTGATGAACAGTGGCTAGTTGAGAATATATGGGATATGAGGGTTGATATGTAGGTGGCGATGCTTGATATGTGGGTGGAGGTGTTTGGTATGTAGGTGGAGGTGTCTGGTATGTGGGTGGAGGTGTCTGGTATGTGGGTAGAGGTGTTTGATATGTGAGTGGAGGTTTTGGGCCCTGGGCCACCATTACTGCCCCAACATCTCTTTTCTTTGATATGCCACCTGATTGGAGTGCCTTATTCGTGGCTTGCAGTGTCTCAAAATTTGTTACCATCCCGCTCTTGATTCCTTCCTCAATCCTTTCCCCGAGCTTGATAATATCAGAGAATTTGTGATTTTTGATGGCCATCAGTCTCTTATAATATTGTGGATCCTATGCTCTGACGAAGAATTTATTCATCTGTTCTTCGTCCAAAGCGGGCCTGACCTTGGTGTCTTCCGACCTCCAACGAGTAGCATATTCGCGAAAAGTCTCAGTAGGCTTCTTCTTGAGATTCTGAATGTAGAAGATATCAGGTGCATTTTCGGTGTTGAACCTGAACTGGTCCATGAAATCTGACGCCATGCTTACCTAATTGGACCATTTCTTGGGATTCTAGCTGATATACCAAGATAATGTGTCCCCAGTAAGGCTCCTCATAAAGAGCTTCATTCGAATCTTTTCATCTTTTCCAACCCCAACAAGCTTATCACAGTAAGTCCTTAGGTGAACCCTGGGATCACCTGTACCATCGAACATTTCGAACTTTGGAGGTTTGTACCCCTCTGGCAGTTTCACATCGGGTTGTATGCACAAATATTCGTAGTTCAAACCTTTTATTCCTGTATCGCCTTCAACACCTTGAACCCGGTTTGTTAACCTCTTGAGTTCTTCGACCATGTTCTTAATGAGCACGTCCTTTTTGGAGGGTTCTGATGCACAGGAGATTGGCTGGGTAGAATGTGGTATAGTTTCCACGTATATGGGTTTGCTCTGATGGGTGCCAGGAACTTAGGTATAGTGATGGTCATTGGTGGAGTTTTGTGGGTCGGGAATGAGTGGTGGTGTATTCTAGGGAGTGTGGTAGGTGGTGGTTGGTAGGTACGAGATTGGTTGGTGCAGTTGTGGTGAGGTTGGTATCGGCAATGGATTGATATTTTGTGGTAGAGTTGTGTATTGATTTGATATGGTAGGATTTTGTGGCTGTTGGTTTTGTGTGTTTTAAGGAGGTGTTGGATTCTTTGTGTTATGTTAGTGGATATCAGGGATATTGAGGGTGAGTGACAAGTTTTCCAAATTGCGGACCTACTCAAGTTCTCCTTGCAGTTCTAGTATTTTTTGTTCAAGTCTCAAAACCAGGTCATTCGGGGTCAGGGTACTACGTCCATTGGAGGTCTCTACGTTCTCAATGTTTTCCTTTCGAATTCCACTTAAGTCGTCCATCTTTGATTTCCCTCTGCTTTTTGTGTTGCTTGGAGGAGGAGGAGGTGGAGGGCCTCTGGATCTAGTATGATATGCTGATGAGGCCAGTATAGATGAACCATCCTATGGGGATGGGAATAATAATAAAAAATAAACAAAACAAAAGGTAACAAGTTAGTGGGGATCCTGAAATATTTGCAGTATTTAAACACATAGTGCGAGATATAAACTCGTATCCTAATTTGGGAGCCTCATTGTGCCCGAGGTAGGCCTAGTGACAAATAAATTTGGAGAACTTCAAATGCCAATAAATGCTTCATTTCATAATATAAAAGTAGACGAATCTAAAAACGACACTATCATAACAATAAAACAAGTCACTACTGGCACTTGGCCTTATTACATTTTAAGGAAAGTAAGTAAATCTAATTTATTTAGCCCTAGAAGAACCTTCCCCAGATTCGATCTTCCGGACTCCATAAAACAGATCTCCCAGCTCGCGCAGTCCCAGCAGCAAGTAGGCTCGGGCCAGATGTCCTCCCTCGGCTCCTTCAGCATTCTGACAGTTTTCAATCATTTGTATGATTTTGCCCTCCAGCTCCACTATTCCTCGCTCCAGGTATTCCAGTTTTTTGTTGGAAGTGACTGCCATCTCTTTCCATTCCTCAATCACCCTCACGTTTCTCTCATGTATCTACCGATGCTCATTCTCGGAGTCATGGACTCTCTTGCACAGCCTGTTGTATTTGACTTGGGCTTCAGCTTCCTCGTCTATGATTCTGTTCTCTCGACCGGTCCCTGGTGTCACTGTTCCTTTCAGATTGTCCTCCAACCATGCAGGGTAGAGAGGCTTACACCCCGTGTGAAATCTGTCTGGCTCAACAGTGCTTTTCTCCACAATGATTTTGCAGTGCCACATGTGCTGAGCTTGGCACTTGTAAGGTATGTCATCGTCTTGGAAATTTGCCCTGAAATGACCATCCTGACGACCCTTGGTACGACCTGCTTTTTGCCTTGCTTGCCTCATAACTCGTATAGGGACATATGTATATATCCCTCTCAACCCGATCAACACCAAATGTGGAGCATCTCTGGACTTGATAATGAACTCGTCCATTGGAAACCATTTAACCATCCACTGCATCTGTTCCTCGGTCAGATTATCGAAGAACTCTACCCATTCGCTGGTACTTTCCGGTTGAGCCAATCTGTCCAGAATGTAGGTCATCTGCTTAGGGTGATGGAAAGAGATGTGGTCGTTCCAAGCCCTTCGCGGAAATTCTTGGCGATAGCGGCCCTTTTGGAGATGCTCCAACAACCATAACTGTAGCAGCAAGTTGAAACCCTCGAAATGTTGGACCCCTCTTTGACAGCTCTCCATGGCCATATAGATATCATCAATGATCATGGGGACTATGGTATATGTTTGTCCATTAATCCCCTCCATCAGAGTTTTGGCAACCATGGCCAACCTGGTGTTGATTATTCCCTTTTTCATTGGGAACACTATCATCCCCAAAAAGCACATGATGAACACGAACACTCTGCGGTGGATCTGACCCAGTAAAGTGAGGGCTATCTCATCATGATAAGTGCGGAAGGACTTCCTATGGGCATACCTATCGTAGAGATATTAGAAAGGTATGTAGGAGTCCTTCAGGCACACTAAGTCGACATTCTTTTTTAGCCCCATCATCTTCAAAAATCCCCTGCCTGTACGGTTTTCCGGCACCAAAAGCCCGAGACTGTCCCAAGTTAACCCTGAAAGTCCCCCTATTTCCTCTATGAGCGGTGTCATTTCTATGTCGCCAAAATGGAACACGGCTCTTTCACTATCCTATAATAGGGTGGCAGCCTCGATTAGTTTCTTGTTTGGTTCAATGTCTAACAGGGAAGGCAGGTTACCCAAGTACCTTTTCACATGCTTCTTATCACTTGAGGAAAGATCTTCTCACCAATCAAGCAACAATGGAGGGATATTGCTAACCATACCGAATTTGGGGACTTCGTGCCTCATTTTCTGCAAAACAAAAGGGTTAAGCCTTACCCCACCGGACTTGACTATTTATACATTTATGATTAGCATATCGGTATTTGGTCCTCCAAATTAATACACAGAATGTGATTGTGTCCATTGGGATTATGGAAAACCCGATGGACTTTGGATAAGGCTTATCTTAAAGGATCATTATGTGGACAACATAACTGATCCAACTAGATTTGACTATGATGCATGCATAATTTAAATAGAGTAAGGTTTCTATGGGGTTTAAGACTGGTACCCTCAAGCGGACAACTTGAGGGGGAAGGCACGGAACTGTCGACTGCGCTGCTGATCGACTGGTTTTACCGCAAATAAGCCTTTCCGAATTTAAGGGTAATAAGTTGGAAGAGCGCAACCACTCATTAAAGTGTTGCGATGGGATTTGATACGCATGAGTAGAATATGATGTGGAACATGATTTATACAGCAGTTAATAACATGTAGGCAAGTATTTTCACATTGGAAAAATAAATACAACTTTTAAATAATTGAAAAGACAGTTACAAGAAAAGGAAAACAAAGAGACAAGTCAGTTTTCAAGGATAAAGAACCATAAATGCTAAAAAGAAACAACAGTCAAATCCAGATAAGGGAGTAGGGTATGGGATAAGCATGCTTGGACTAATTTGTAAAGACAAGTTCGTTATGGTAAGAGCCTAAAAATATCCCCAGCAGAGTCGCCATGCTGTCGCGCTCCCCTTTTTTCCCTCCGCGGGGAGGAAGTCCGGCTTTCGACATTCATGGGGGGTAATAACTCATTTCCTTTTGGGAATTGGGTATTTGAAGAGTCGCCACCTAATAGATTATGTATGGTGTATTAGGGCACCTAGAGTGATTAACTCTTGGGTTGGTTTGCATTACCAGAGATTAGGGTAAGGGCTCGAGATAACCTCGTGGGAAAGGTGTTAGTCACCCCTCTTGGTCCACAACTGTGGGTCCCGACCGAACTTATATTTACACATTAGTCCATACAAATAGTTGAGTCAAATAAGTTGTAAATCTCATTGAACAATTCAAGTAGTGAAATAAAGGTTTGAACAAATTATATAAAACAAAGTTCTAAATAAGGAGAGGGTTTGGGGCAAGGAGGGGTCCTAGGTTGTTTATCCTATAGGATCACCCCACGCAATGCCCGGTAAACACTCTTCAATGAGGGGATACACGTGACATTAACGCGTAGTCATCATATCCCATGTCTACCCTTCCCATCCCCTTATTGGTCATGCAAAGCGAGTGTTTGGTCACCGATTCCTATTGCGTGCTGCTACCCGTCCCTTCTTAATAGTCCCGGAGGGAGTTAGGACCTCTACCTATAGGTGGTTCTAGACGTACCCCTAAGGTTTTAAAAGGCAAAAATCTAAGGCGACAGTCAAAAAACATCTAGGACTTTCACATAATGGGAGCAAGTAAAAGGCTCATAGTTTCCTCTGCAAACAAGCAGACAGGCAGCACGACTCAACCACAAGTAAGGTCTTTATTAATCAAAATCCTAAAGCAGGATTTCTAAGTGATTATGCAGAAATAGACCACTTTCAGATCCAGAAGTTATAACCTAGTAGTTGCCCAGGGACTCAATTTAAAAGCTTATTAGAATCATAAATGTTGAATGATAGAAATAGCTTAAGAGAAATGCAAGTTTTGAAAATGCCCTAAGGCTTGCCTATAAGTAGTACTGTGTCTATGTTAATGTAGAAACAAACAAGTTTTCGAAATAGACCCTTTTAATACCTATAGACAGGATATCTAATGAGATTAAAGCAATTTTGAAGGGACTAGTTTTAGAAATGTTTGACACTTAATAAGGCCAGTTTTAAGAAGTAAACTAAGCGAAGTGAAATCGACTTATTTGGCTAATTAGATTTTCAGACATAATTGCAGATAGAAATCCCTATAGGCATGGTATCTAGGCGTATTAATGGTTTAAGTCAAGTTGCAATAACATATGAAAGACTTACTAAATCAGAATTATGTCCTATAGGCATGGTATCTATACTTGAATTGATTTAAAACATGATGGCTTGGAACCTAGAAACATAGTTTCTAACATGATAAATGCAGGATTTATAAACATGGTTTCTATCTGATGCAAACGACATTAAAAGTGAAGACCATATAGGCATGATTTCTATTTGATGCAGAGGAAATTAGAAGTGGAATCCTATAGGCATGATTCTCTATTATGATGCAGAGGAAATTAGATGTGGAACCCTATAGGCATGATTGTATTAAGCAAAAACAACCAGATTCAGCAAGAATAAAAAAAACTATGGACATGTTTTCTATTGAGTGAAGCAGGCAAATTTGAAAATAAATCCTAAGAGCAGGATTTCTACCCATGTTACCCCACAAAGTATACATCTACCCACCCTTTTACTAAATACCCAAAATATCTGTTTACAAATTATTACAAGCCAATAAACGAATTACATAAGTGAAATAGAAAATCAATAAGCTATTCTATAGAGAGCCTACAGTTAGGCCCAAGTTTCCCAAAGCCTCCAATGGTCTTTCAAACCTTATTTCCATAGACAAATCAAAGTCTAGGTGCATCAAAGTTCCCTAAGGGTCTCAAGGACCCCGGACAATGCTTACACCTAGACTTAGTAGCCAAGCATTGAACCGGTGCAGTGTGGAAAGGCCAGCCTCAGTATGCCTGAGTTTAGAGGGTTCTCAAGAGGATCCCAAGGCAGTACACATACTAGAGTGGGCAGAACTTATTAACTAAGAGTAGAGTGAAAGTGGACACAGGTTGAAAGAAGTTTATTAAAGACTGGACTTAAAAGTCTATTTTGAAAGCAGTCAGCAAGGTAATAGAGATTGTTTGAAAAGGTTGGAGTTATAAACAAAATCAAGAACTCAGGATAGGATCACACACAAAACCCAAATGAGTTCAATAGTCACACAGGGGGTCAAAGGGCTTGGGGATACACAACCATTTGACTGCAAACATATAACCCTGGCAAGGGTATTTGGACTGGCTTGGACATGCTCAGCAATAATTGAAACTGGCATAATCACAAACTAATCAGGGAGAATATAAACACATAGGGGTGTAGGGATTTGGGACTCATAAGAATGGTAAGCACACAGTAGGTTAAAAACAATTATCCAGGCATGCTTGAATCACACAAGGGAATACATGAATTTAAAGGGAGGGGAGTCTGCCTAACTACAAACTTCACAACAGAATCACAAGTAAAAGCAGGCTAGAAATAAAAGAAACTGAAACAAGAAGAGAAATATGTTGTTGTTGAGGCTTTAAATTAAACTAGGACATACCAGTGAAAATAGAAGTAAGTAGAATGAAAGGACCAAGAGCACAGATGATTAGCCTTGGCTTGCAGCCGGCTAATAGTAGCAAAATAACACAAGGAAGAAGGGACAACAGAGATTTTAAATAAGAGAGGAGTTTTTGAAAGCCAAGTGTTCATGTCTTATTTGTGAAAGACTTAGAGTATTTATAGTTGAAAGTAGGTAGTGGAATAAGGTAAAATCATAATAGTACACTAATTTAAGAACTCAGAATCAATCAATTAGAGAATCAAGGAAGTACTTCCTAGAGTTAAGGGAGTTAAGATCAAACGAAAAGATTCAGTACCATATAAGGTAGGAAGAACAATCAGTGCATGATTAAATAAGGAAAGGAGCCAGAGTTCAGTATGCATAAAGTAGTCAATTAGGACCAAATTCAGAAAGACCCAATTAAGGAAAGACTAAGTAAAACAAAGTACCATAGTAAATAAGGTAATGAAATCAGTTAATTCAAACAGACGAGTAGAATTCTAGGGCTTTGAAAGAAAATCTTTCAATTACCAATAGTTAAGGAAAATCAGAATCAATCATGGGGAGTCATGATTCTACATAATTCGACATATAAATAGAGACGAATGAACAGAAGTAGCAAACAAACACGGCCAATTATATAGGTAGAAAGAAACACGAGATGAGCAAACACAGTCATATAGAGGTGATATAAGTAGGCTAAAGATTCAGCAGAACATATTCGAAGCATGGTGACCACGAGAGATTAACAAGACCAAGGCAAAGAAAATCATGCTGACACACGGAATCAAAGTGAAGACAATCATGATAACACACAGAAACAGAATAAAGAAAAGCATGCTAACACACAAAAACAAGTAAAGAAAATCATGCTAACACACAGAAACAAGTAAAGAAAAATCTTTAAAAAATTAGGGATTTTAACAGAGTCGAGTTAAAAAGTAGTAGGAACATAGAATCGGTCAAAATAAACAAGGGAAAAAGGTTTAATCATAAAGAAATCGGTTGAAACAGGTATAGAAAGAACTCCGAGAAAACCCTAGTTTTCAAAAAAAAGTAAAAACGGTTTAGAATAGAGGATCTTTTAGAAGAAAGCTCGAGAATAAGCAAATCATAGAAGGAAACAGGCTTAAAGCATGAAAATAACATAAATCTGAGAGATCCAGAAGAGAGTTAAGGTTTCAAAAGGAAACCTAAGTAGAAATTGAAAGAACCTGTTGTAACTTCATAAATCGTAACACACATGGTGTGATTTTGCCCAAAATCCACTAGAGAAGCCTCAAACAACAGAATCAGAAACCCTAGGTCCAAATCGATATGGCCCAGGGCCCTTGAGGACCTTAGAGATGATGAGCAAGGCGGTGGAGTGACCATTGAAGGCTTGGGTTGAAAGGGTGGTCACCGAAGAAAGAGGCGGCAGTTGAAAGTGATTAGGGTTAGGTTGAGAGAAAAGAGGGAGATGAGAGCATCTGAAGGTGGCGGATTGAAAAAGTGATTGGGGTTAAGGGTTGATTAGAGTTAAAAAAAGAAGGGAATTATTTGGACCGTTGATTTGGGAGATCAACGGTCAAGATTCAAACGGGTAGGCGGGTTCCGGGTTTGGGTAAGGGTTAATAAGGTGTGGGTCGGGTTTTTAATTGTAAAATTGGGTTGGGATTGGGGTCCAATTTGGCTATAATTGAAAGCCAAATTTGGCTATTATTTAAATAGCTAGTTTTTTCCTATTTTAATTTATAAAAATAATAGGTAATTCTTGGAAAATAATTTAAGGTGCCAAAATGATTTAAAATACATAATTGACATTTTTAAAAAATATGGGAACCAATATTATGCATATAAAATATAATTATATCTTAAAATGGGCTAACATTGCAATTATATGCAATTTAGCTTAAAAAATACTAAATGTAATTGTAAAAATACATAAAAATCACATTATCCATATTTTGGCATAAGTATAGAAATTAAATAAATGAATTGTCAAAACAATAATTTTGGAAATAATTATTGGGGATTTTATGGATAAAAAGGGAGAAAATAAATTAATTTAAACCCTTAAAATTATGGGAAAAATAATTAAAACCTTGTGCATGCTTATATATACATATATCTGCTATTTTGGAGGCTTTTATGCATATTTATAATATATAGGAAAAAATTGGGTATCAACACTCGTTCCTATTGCCAAACATTGATTAAATTATTGATGCGACAGCCGTGCACGAGTTAATGAGGTTCCTCGATGCTTATTCCGAGTACAACCAAATTAAGATGAACTTGGAGGATCAGGAAAAGACTTTGTGCATAACGAATTTCGGCACATATTGATAAAATGTGATGCCCTTCGAGCTAAAGAACGTCGGATCCACTTATCAACGGCTCGTAAACAAGATGTTTGAAAAAAAAATAGGGAAAACCATGGAAGTTTATATAGACGATATGCTTGTTAAGTCTTTGAACGCAGGTGATCATCTTAAGCACTTGCAAGAAACTTTTGACATCCTAAGGAAGCATAACATAAAGCTTAACCCCGAGACGTGCACATTTGGGGTCAGCTCTAGCAAGTTCTTAGGATTATTGGTATCAAAAAGGGGGATTGAGGTAAACCCCGACAAGATCAAAGCTATCGAAGACATCCCGGGCCAGCTATCAAGCGTGAAAGAAGTTCAAAGGCTTGCAGGGAGATTGGTTGCTTTGAGCAGGTCTATTTCCCGGTAATCAGAGAAATGCCACCATTTCTTCGCGCTGCTAAAAAAGAAAAATAACTTCGAATGGATCCCGGAATTCCAGGATGCTTTAAGAGATTTAAAAAGGTACTTATCAAGCCCTCCGTTACTATCAAAATCAAAGGGAGGTGAAACACTGTTAGTTTACCTTGCAGCTCAGAGGTAGAGGTAAGCGCCATTTTAGTCCGTGAGGATAAAGGTACGCAATCTTCCATATATTACATTAGTATAATTTTAATGGGAACAGAAACTCTCTACCCGCATTTGGAGAAGATGGCCTTAGCTCTCGTAGTCGCCGCTCAAAAACTAAGGCCTTACTTCCAATATCACCTGATAGTTGTGGTGACTACCTTTCCCCTGTGGAAAGTCCTCAACAAACCCAAACTCTTGGGCAGATTGGTCAAATGGGTCGTCGAAATGAGTGAATTCGATATAGAGTATAAACCAAGGACTGCAATTAAGTCACAAGTTTTGGCCGACTTTGTGGCCGATTTCAGTCCAGGATTGCTTCCCCTAGAAACCAAAGAAACAGTGATTGTGTCAGAATCGACATCTGGAGTTTGGACCTTATTAAGGAACGAAGCTTCCAACGTAAAGGCATCCGGTCTTGGCATAGTATTAACCACGCCTTCGGGGGAAACCCTAAGGCAGGCCATAAGAATGATCCCTTTAACAAACAACAAAGTAAAGTATGAAGTTTTAATTGCAGGACTCGAACTGGCCCGGGGACTAGATTTCGACGTCTTAGAAGTCAAATGCGACTCTTAGCTGGTGGTAAATCATGTCTATGGGATCTTTGAAACCAAAGAGGAGCGCATGCAACAATATGTAGTGAAGGCCCAGGCTCTATTAGCTCGATTTCGGGAGTGGTTGATTACTCGCATCTCGAGAGAAGTAAATGCAGAAGCAGATGCATTAGCTAACTTCGGTTCACCAACGGAAATGAAGGGATCAGATTCTGGGCAGTAGTACAACTCATGCACTCGGTCCTGGACACAGATAGCTACTATGAGGTAAATACGACTAATTTGGTGAATGGAGGAATAAGATCATCGATTATCTCGAGCACGGGAAGTTGCCCGTAGACTCCAAGGCATCCTAAGCACTGCGCGCTAAAGTAGCACTATATAGCTTCAAAGGAGGCCAACTGTATAGGAAATCTTTCCAAGGCCCACTGGCCCGATGCTTGGGAGAGTCCGAAGCTAATTATGTTATGCGAAAATTCCACGAAGGGATATATGAAAATTATTCACGCGCGGATTCCTTAATGCTAAAACTAGTAAAGGCGGGATATTATTAGCCCTGAATGGAACAAGACGACAAAGCTTTTGTGCAAAAATGCGATAAGTTCCAGTGCTATGTATCACTAATACATCAACTAGCAGAACCATTATATTCAATTTTATCTTCGTGACCGTTCATGAAGCGGGGAATGGATATCATCAGACCACTGCCGCCGGTCCCTAGTAATGTAAGTTTTTTTTAATTTTAACTGACTATTTTTCTAAGTGGGTTGAAGCATGTCCTTATTAGAAGATCGACGAACGTGAAATGGTAGATTTCTTATGGGAGAACATAATTTGCAGATTTGGAATACCAAAAGAGATGGCATGCAATAACCAGCCACAAATTGTAGGCGAAAAGATCACAAAGTTCCTTGAAGATTTGAAAATCAAGAGAGTCACATCTTAACCCTATCATCCGAGCACAAATGGTCAAGCAGAATGAACGAACAAAGTGATTATACAAAATCTCAAGAAGAGGTTGGAAGCGGCTAAAGGTAAATGGCCTGAGGAACTACCTGGAGTGCTATAGGTGTATCGAACAACTGCCAAATCGAGCATAGGAGAAACTCCTTTTTCCTTTGTGTACGGAGCAGAAACTTTAATCCTGGTAGAAGTAGGAGAGCCTACCTTAAGATATTTCCAGGCAACCAAAGAGACGAACGACAAAGTGATGTTGGTCAACTTGGAGCTACTCGATGAGCGCAGGGACTTGGAACATATAAGAATAGATGCCCGGAAGTAGAGAATGGAATGATATTATAATCGAATAGCTAACCTCCATTATTTCAAAGTGGAAGACTTGGTTCTAAGGAAAGTAACTCAAAACACCCGGGAACTCAACGTAGGGAAGCTAGTTCCAATGTGGGAAGGCCCCTACCAGGTTTCAACTGTCACCTGGAAAGGCTCAAACGAGTTGGAGAACCAGGATGGAGAAAAACTATCAAGCAACTGGAATGTGACACGCATCTAGAGATATTATTGTTGACAAACATCACATGTACTGAAAGTATGTGTTGCACTTGTCTAGAAATTCATTAGTGGGTTCCTCGAAGGTGCAAGACTTTCAGTGTTCCAATTCGTATTCTTCGTATTTGAACAATGGGGGAGGGGGAATGATATGAGGATACGACAATAAAGACTGCCTCGTCGACCGGCACACGAAAATCGAGAGTATAATTGTATTATCGGGACCAGAAGTTGTACAAGTTAACCAAAAGAAAATGGCAATTTCATTTTAGCGTAACGAATGCTTATGTATTTTTTGAAAAAGGAAGGAATAAAGTAAAGTCCTTTTAATTTCCATCTTGTTTCTTGTCTAACTGATGAATTGATTTTATCATTTGAAAGTTAAACAAGTACTTCAAATGCTAGTGTCGTAATGAACATGAGATGTCCTCTTCAAGAGCACCGTAAACATAAGGGGGCCCTCTCTTATAAAAACCCTCATGATAAAGGGTTGATTTTGGAAGAACTTGTGCCCGAAATCCACAAGCTTTCGGGGAAAAAATAAACCCAAGGCCTTACATAATAAGACCCAAACAGTAAAACTTGCGCAGAACACTTTAAGCAAAAAAAATGCAAAAATTAAAACTTGTATAAATGATCAAACAAAGAAAAGACTCAGACAATACTTGAGCAAAAGATGTCTTTATTCACAATAAACATGCCTAAGTGGCACGGATACAAAAATTGGAAAAAGAAAGGAAAAGTGAAACTGTTGCATCTTCGGAACCCGGAGGAAGAGAAGTGTCCGCGCCCCCAGAGGAAGTGGGTAGATCTGCCGATGGCTCAATATCTTGGCCCTCATCAGTTTGGCCTTCAACGTCTTCGCCTTTTGATTCCTCTTTAGTTTCCGAAGTTTCGGAACTGGAAGCATCAGGCCCTACCGGGAGACCCCTTTTAGCAGCTGACTCAAGCTCATGGGCCTTAGTTATTTTAGCATCAAAGTCAATGATATCCGCTTTATCCTCTTCCAAGGTTTTTCTCCTCATGTTGTACATAGCATAAGTTTTCTCAACAATGAGGGAAGCCGTTTGGCGCTTAAGTTCTTCTTTGAGCTGGATGACCTTGGCAGAAAGGTGTTCCCGGGCAGATCTAATGGACTTGAGGCTAACATCGAGCTCGCAGGAAGTTGAGCTAAAAAGTCTATTATGCTCAATAGTCTTCCTATACTTCTCCTCCAATTGGGCATGTTTCATCCCCGCAATAGCAAGCTCTTTAGTTTTGGAGTTCAAGGCTGCCTCTAAGTTGGTCAATCTTTCAGCAGAGGCAGCCTCGCGATCCGTTGTAGCAAGAATGACACTATGGACTTCAGCCCATTTGACCTCGGCTTCGTCAAATTTAACCCTCAGCGGGCCAATCTCTTGGCTAAGGGTTACCAATTCTTGCTTGCTTTGCTACAAATAAGTCTCCAATACAACGACCTCAGCAAGTTTGGCTTCCAATTCTAAGAGGCGAGCAGCAATTTGCTCTCGCTCAGCCAAAAGTTGATCCCATGCAAAGGTAAGTTCTTCTTTTTCCCGAATCAACCTTTGGAGGCCCTCAGAAGCAAGAAAATTGGCCTACAAAACAAGATAGGAAAACTCAGGATATTTTCAGGCAAAAACAAAAGAAATAACAAAAGAAGTGAACAATGTACTGCTGCGGCGTTGTGCATGGCATTGTTCAAACAATCACTCTCCTGAGAGAGCCTGTATCTTTTCCCAATCTTTTTCTGAAGCCAAAGGCTTTAGATAGTTAGCAAGTTCCACCGCCCGGGATAGCAAATTGCATCCGGTGGAGACCAAGAGAGTAACGCTCCTCCTCCTTTGCGAATATTCTGAAGAGGGAGCATAATTTTTCCCCAAATTCCCATGAAATGGGGATTAGTGGAGAAGAACACCCTCTTCTCGAGTAGATGCGACCAGTGGAGATGATGTAGCAGTTGATGGTGGAAGAGTTGGTGAAGATGGAGATGAAGCTGATGGCATTGAAGGAAGATAAACAAGTGCGACAAACGCAGTGCTGGTTGTTGGTTGCTCACCAATCGAAGAAGGAAAGGACCCGGTACTCAGCCCCAAAATATCAGGCGTAGCGATTGGGATCCAGAAGCGGGAGTTGCCATTTTCCACCATTTCATACTACCCTAGAGCGTCGAGACATCGTCTTTAGTTAGTGTAACTAACTCAATAGATTGGGCGGTCTGTTGAGTTGAGGAAGGTCATTGTCTTCTATGTAAAGAAGCTCCCTCCTTGCTAGCTTCTCCATCATCGTCAATCATCACGGTATCTATTGTCGACCTAGGCGGAGGGCTCGTCACCACGACTTTCAGAGATGACGGGAAGCATTCTTCGCTCTCTTATTCTTTCCCCCGACTACGGAGGAATGCCTTCTTTTTGGTTGCTTGTTCTCCGGTCGGGGACTCTGAGAAGAAGCACTTACGTTAGAAGCAGGCCTGAAGACGCCTTTTTGTGAAAAAGCTTTTTGCAGCAGCCTCGCCGCATCAGCAAGATCAGCCAAAACATCCTTCTCGGGGAAGACAACTAAGCCCTGAGGTTGACCTATATTCAATAGGAGAGAAGAATCAAATAACTTTATCATAAGAAAAGGTAATGACATGATGAGTTAAACTTACCATGATTTTTGTCCTTCCACCCATATTTTAGGGACAGCTCTTTCTGCGAGCGGGTTTTTGGTGTAGTAACGTCAAAATTTTCTGAACCCATAGGTCCAAACCCTCAACCCTAGGGGGAACCCACCAAGTCATTGAGGCGGGTAAATGAAGAAAAGTTAACAATGAGGAGAAAAGGATATTTAACAAGAGGAGAAGCAAATTGTATACGTACGAGTGTGGTTCCACAATTCTAGAAAGGAAGGTTCCGAGGCTAGAATGATGTCACTGGTGGCAACAGAGACAAACCGTTCCATCTACCCACGATCGTTATCATCATCCATGATGGATAGCAATTCATGGTGGCCTCGCTTGCTGAAGTTGATCACCCCCGCCCCCCTCCCCCCACGGAAGATCTTGGGGAAATAAAGGTTCATCACATGAGCTAAAGATAACCCCTCTACTGTTTCCTGGCATAGACGATGAAGGCAAGCAATCTTCCTCCACACGGAGGGGCTCACTTGTGCCAAAAACACTTGATAGCGGAGGCAAAACTCCTCAATGACGGAGTTAAGCTCTCCACTCAAAGAAAATGTCCCCAAAGTAAAGGGATATATATAGAAGTACATAAAGCCCTTCTTGGATAAGGTTACCCGCTCTGCCAAGTCAGGAGCGATGATGTCTAAATCCTGGCAACAACAATCTTCCTTCACAACAGGAATACTGAAAGGACGGATGGAAGAAATATATCTACTAACAGCCCATGTATGAGGGCTAACAGAAGGAAATTTCTCTTCGAAGTCTTTTGTTGTAACAAGACTTCTAGGGATGATGGTGCTCACTTTGGAGGACCAGTGTCCTCAGCTTTGTTTTTGTTCTTTGAGGAACTGGTATTTTTTTAAGAAGAAACCATTATATGTTATGGAAGAAGGAAAAGTTTTTCTCGCTTGAAAAGAGTTAAAGAAAGGTTGAAGAACATAATACAAGTTGAATGAAGAGAGTTTGGAGAATTATGAAGTATGAATGAAGGAGGTTGATGCGTATAAGTAAAGGTTTAGGCGGCTAAATTCGTGGCAATGATTACTTCGATAACCGGCAAAAGTTATGCTGAATCGTAGGACGATGCATGTTCGGGGCATTAAATGCGGAGAGACGCGCATCTAATCAACCGTCAGAAGCTTTTTAGAGGGGATCATAGTAATTCCCGCCAAAAAGAGTGTTTCTACCAGCTTCTCAGTGACACAAAGTTATGTCACCGGAAAACAGGGGAACTATCTGTCTAGGGTAAAATATGGTATGATAAGGGGTTGCATAAGAGAGTGGCACGTGGAGCCGAAGGCGGAGGATAGTTAAAACCGAAGACAACTATTCCATTTGTTAGTGGAAAAAATGACGCTCATAAAGATGTAATAAATACCTTCTGCCCGGTAGCATTTGATAGAGAATATTCCGCAACATTTAGTACACTGCTCGTTACAAAGAATTTGTCATTTATGCTCACCGGTACACATTTTTCAATGGCCCTCATAATTGACATTAAAGAAGAGCAAGATCCTAGGACCTTGTTCCCTAGGCGCAACTATAAATAGTGAGCTTTGTTATCATTGTAAATGACACGAATTTCTAGCAAACTTATGCTATAATCGATTCAAAGCTTTATACAATTTTATCTTCTTACTCCTTGATTTCATTGTTGTGGTGCCCCAAAGCCCTTCTCCCAGAATTATTGTTTCTGCTATTTTATCTTCATTTCAAGGCTAAATATTCCGTATTTCTTTAATTATTTTATTATTTCAGGATCGAACTAATTTACTTGTCTAGAAACCACGTATAAATTCAAATATACCATTTTATGGTTAAACACTAATCTGAAGGATATGTACACTCTAAATATATCCCCACAAAAGAAAAATATACAACAGAGGGTACTCAAAATTGTTTGAAAATGGGTTAGAATTGAAATGGAATTACAAGGGAAAAAAAATCTCTACATTACTAATTATGAAATGGAATTAAAATGACAGCTTTTTTGAACACCAATAAAAATGGTGGTGGTCATGGTAATATTGATTGTGAAAGTGGTGGCGGAAGGGGAGGAGGTGTTAGTGGTGGAAGAACTGTAGGAAAAGGGTGTAACTTGGGTTGGCGATGAGGTGACATGCTATATGGTGTCCACCTAGTCAAAATGCCAGTGCTACTTAGGATTGAGCTTTCACCTTGGAAAGCCCAACATATGAAGGGTATATTTGAGCCACTTTTATGACATTAGAGTATTTATGGCCGAATAGTATAACAGAGGGTAAAATTGATCGTTTTCGAATATTAAAAAGGCATTGTTGACCAAATAACATACAAAATAAATATAACGAACATGATTGTATGCAAGGTGTATACAAGTTGTATGTGTTTGACCAAATTATGTACAACAAAAACTTTATATTGTAGCTTTTGATAGAATTCTATACGACAAAAAAATGTATATATATTGTAGCTTTTGCCTGAATTTATATATATATTATAAATAAAATTTAGTTACTTTTTGGAAATAGAATAAACCTAGCTAAATCGAGTAAATATTGTCCTAATATATATAGGAAAAATTTAAATCCTTATGTTAATTGGACCATAAGTATACAAGTAACAAATTAGGAATCGCTTGTGCCTAAGGATGAAAAGTTAAGGACCATTTTGGTTAAGACCCTCATGCTCTCTCCCCACCGAAAAGCTTAAAACCCATCTCAAAATCCCCTCGCCCATTTAGCAAGACGGAAGACGAGCGAAGAATAGCAAAACCCAAGAGAGAAGAAGAAGAAAGATGAACACAGACATTACCGCATCGGCAAAGCCCGAATACCCAGTTATAGATCGAAACCCTCCTTTCACTAAAACCGTTGCCAACTTCAACACTCTTGATTACCTTCGCCTTACTACTATCGCCGGCATCTCTGTCACTGTCGGCTACCTCTCTGGTACTTTTTTTTAATCATTTTCTATTCACATTTTCATATCGATTTGGTTGTTCTTGATTAGTTATATTTAATTTTTGCATTTGATTTGTGTAGGAATAAAGCCAGGGATAAGGGGCCCATCAATGGTAACAGGAGGTTTAATTGGGGTTATGGGAGGATTCATGTACGCTTACCAGAATTCAGCTGGAAGACTCATGGGTTTTTTCCCCAATGAAGGAGAGGTAGCTAAATACAGGAAATACTAAACTGTCTTTTTGTTTTGTTTTTGGATTTTCTGGATTTGTTTCTTGGTGGAGAAACCATGTAAGAGGGGAGTTGCCCTTTCTGATTTGAATTTTTTTGATGAAACTGATTTCGATGAAATAATCAGACTTTAGTTGCTGCCCTACTGTCACTTGCTTATTGTATTATGAATAATTCTTCTTTTGGGTTGACTCTCTAATTGGTTGCCTTTTCCAAATATATGGTGTGTAACATGATGTTCTACTGTTGGATTGCATTCCAGTAACCCATTTTGTTATGGTGCAAATAAATTGTTTATTTTGCCTAACCTGTGTTAAGCACTGACCTGAGGTAATTGAGAACTCAATTGAGTTGAATCATTTTGGTCTTACATAATGGGCATTTTCTATGCCACTATTTGAATATGTACTAGAGAAGTCACTTTACCTGTTTGGGTTATTCTATGTATGTATATATATGGTTGAGCGCGCGGGGGGGGGGGGGGATATTCTGTTCTAGCAACCTTTCCAGAATATACTGGTAAATTGGATAATGACTAGGCCTGGTATTTAAGTTTTTCTCTCCTGCTCTTTCATACCTTTCTGAAGCTTTATCATTTACTATGTTTCATAAGGGCATTTTTCCCTGTTTTTAACTTTAGTTTCAGCCATTTCCACTTTTTTAATAAGAGAAGTTACTCTTTTAACTTCATAGTATACTAGTCTGTAATGATTGTTTTAGATGTACAATAATTGTTTTGGAAGTGGGCGGAGGACCAAAAACATAATGTTACATTTGAATATGGACTGTGGAGTTGCATTATGAAAGGATGGGGAGACTATCGTTGACATATCACTTTCAGGGTAGGAGACAATAGCAAATCAACAGTGGTGTGAAGGCTGTGCATTGAGAATTGCCTTTTTAACACTTACAGAGTCATGCCAGTGGGAGATGACCAGTACAATAGATCCTTAGGATACATGAAGTGGAAGTTCATTGGATTTGAGGTTTAAGAGAAATCCTGAGGATTGGGAGCTGGTGGAACTACTTTACAAGCATATCATAGCGAATGATATACCGGACGCGTGGTGATCTGGTGCTTGTTTACAATCAAATCTTACTACCATAGTTTGCGAGGATTGGGGGGGGGGTAGAGAGAGAGAGAGCACCAAACAATTGGATCCCTATGACGCCCAAGAAGGAGTGTTTCAGCGTTGTTGGGACCTAGGGGTGCTATACCGACAACAGAAAACCCAAAAAAGAAAAGAATCACTTATGTGAGTTTGTGCTTTATGCGTCAATATTCGGGTGAAATGTAGGACCATCTCTTGTTGCATTGCCAGGAAGCGATGTTGTTGTGATGGGTAGTCCTAAGCTGGTTTGGAGTGCCATGGGTGATGCATGGACCATAAAAGGAAGCACGACACAACTGGGTTTTTTGAGGGAGAAAGAGAATAGCTTGGGCATGAGATGTTGCTCCGTTAAGGGTTGTATGAAGGAAGAGAATTAGGAGAACATTTGAAGGAGTAGAAAATGATCTGCAAATCTAAGGAATACTCCCTCCGTTTCAGCTTTGTATGACACGCTTCGGTGCAGAGTTTAAGGAAGAGAATTAGGAGAACTTTTGAAGGAGTAGAAAATGATCTGCAAATCTAAGGAATACTCCCTCCGTTTCAGCTTTGTATGACACGCTTCGGTGCAGAGTTTAAGGGAGAAAAAAAGACTTTTGAAACTTGTGGTCTTTAAAGCAGAAAGGGTGAAAGCATTGGGGGGCGATAACATTTGCGTGACTATAAAAACTTTTCATTAAAGGTAAAATGGTAAGCTTAAAGTTAAATTATTTTCAAATATAGAAATGTGTCATTCTTTTTTTTGACAGACTAATAAGGAAAGTATATCATATAAATTGAAACGGAGGGAATAGTATTTTATCTCTAGTTCCCTTTTGGTACACACCATGAGGTCCCTGTTTGTATAGAAGATTGGGTGCCTTTCTTAGAGAGCCATATTTTTGTATTGATATACGGCTTGTATATGGAATTCCCCATCAATATAAAAAAAGTGCACCTAAATCCAATGTCAAAAGATAAAAGTTTTTGTAACACACATGTAAACTAACAAGAATCAAAAACAGAAAAAGTGGCAAAGCTACCACAAATACTACTGTTCTCGATGGACCTCATTGTTGATCATTCAGTTAATTTATTACTGAAGGTGTAAATCTTCCGGGAAAGAAACTATTCATGTAAAGGTTTCATTTTAGCATGTTTCAATCAGGGAAACGGCCCAAAAAAAAAAAGAAAGAAGAAGAAACAACTACAAAAGAACCATGTATTTTGAGCTCATAAGCTTATTGCAAGTTTATCTTGATACAATATTTGTATTGCCATAGCACCATCTTAGTGCTAAGCTTTTCTATAATATATACGTTCCTTGCCTGTTCCAACAAAAAAGAGCTTATTTGCTGGAAATGGCAGTTTGGGGAATGATGGCAAGTTCTTTATCCAGAAGGTCGTATTTGACAAGAAAACACAATTTTAGGGATGAAATTTCCTAGTACGTATGCCCAAGGGTTCTGGGTTTTGGTTGTACTAGTAAGAGCGCATCACGTGATATGTAGGTTAGATGCACATCACGGGTGCAAATAAAATTCTGGTATTTATGTGGAGAAGGGTAGAAGGGGCCCCATGTTGTACAGAGTTTCGAACCGGGAACCACTGGCCCTTGGAATTTTATCGATTATTTTAGAAAAAAAAAACCAAATCTTATTATTGTCTTGATTAACCAGAAAACTGGCACTGGAAACCAAAAGGTGCACCTTGTGGAAGAGAATGGAAAGATATATTGGTGAAGCAATATACCTACATGTGAATAAGAAAAAAGTGGTGAAATAGTGGGACTGCTAGTTGCATCTTGAAATTATAGTGGAGGTGGCAAGATTAAGATGAGGACTTCAAATGCCTTCCTTTTAGGACAAGGCACTAAATGAAGAAGATACTGATGCCCTCTTCTTCAGATGTGTCAATAGAAGTGCTGCAGAACACGAATGTTTTGAAAATACCCATGCCACTTCATTGAAGGACAAGCTTTCTATAAAAACCTTTACAAACTTGATCATCGAGCTAGAGCGAGCGCAAATAGATGTGCTGGATATAGAAGAGACGGTTAGGATAGGTTTTCTTCATTGACAATCACTCTTTGAAAGTTAATGACTTAAAAGCTTTGAAGCCAACTCTTCTAATGTAGCTCGAAAGTTGCAGCAAGGATTTATTCAGTTTAAATAATGATGTCGGCTAACTAAATATTACAATCATAAATTTTAAACTGCGTATTGATGTATTTCATGTTGCAAGAAATCAAATATGGGTAGCACGACTCCAGAAGAAACTTATATGATGAATCCCTCTTAAATATTTGTTCTGTTGGTTGAAGGTCTATTGTGGTTTGACTGGTATAAGTGCTAAAGTTGCAGCATGACTGCAGGAGTAACTTTCATATGTCGAACCATGCCTTTTAAATATTTATGTTGAGTTGTTTGCAGCTTTTTTTTTTTGTGTGTGTGATTTGACTAGCATAATTGCTAAGGTTGCCATGGTATTCTGGTAGCATACCCCTAGAATTCTTTCTGGACTCTGCTCTTTTTAGTATCTGATTGTTTTATTGTTCTTAAATTGGTTACCTGCTCCGTGGATGTGTGCTTCCTTTTCTGTATGGGTTGAGAAATAGCATTGCCTGTGTGGCTCTGCCTTGTTTTCCAAAATTTCGTTTTGCCTGGTTGGTACCACTGAATGTGGCTTGCATGAAATCTTTATTGCTTGTTTTTGGGGGAAGGTGTTGCTACTGATACTGGAAGAACGAGATAATGGCGATTAACATATCACCCCTGGGTTGTCTTAGCTTCTTGACCTTTCTTTTTAGAAGAGTGATGAATAGCTTTATGCTAAACTGAAATAGGTTATTATGCCTGCAGTAAGGAGAATAGGTAATCTGCATTTTGCTGGTGTCATTGCCTAAGACTTGTGCCATCATTCATAACTTGTCTAGGCTTTGTGGTCTCAGGTTTGTAGAATTGAACAATACACGATGTGTGTTCGGGAAACATTTGAAGTTCACTTATAATTTCTCTCAAGTTATTAGGGAAACTTACTTGAAAGTGCTCTCAGATTAACATGAATGAAACATTACAATAGCAGTGGTGTTACTCGTGTGCATCTCGAGTTCTCGACTATTCCATTGGGTACCTACATTTTTTCACCCATACAAGCATCAAATAAGTATATCTGGACCATCATTTGACCACTTCTATTTCGTTAGGTATATGTGTCTTATTAGTATTAGGGGTCGTTTGTAAGGTGTATAGGAATAGTATTGAATAAGGTATTAGTAAAATTGGAATTAGTTATGCTGAGATTATTTCTTATCGGTTCTTTTGGTTTGATGTATTAAAAATAACATGCATTGCATAATTTTTTTTAAAAAGTTGTTTGGTGACAAATAATCTCGACATGTGTTGGAAAGGATTTGGAAAAGGTTTTGAAAGAGCAATTCTGTCTTTATATATGCTTATTTGTTATGAATAGAATTCTATTTAGAGTGAATGTCTATCTTGTAGAGAGTTTTACTTTGTGACTAAGTCATTCTCCCCCCCCCTATAAATAGAGGGGTCCTACCCCATTGTAAATCATCCCAAAATTCAATAAGAATTTCCTCTCTCTTTCTCTGCAATATTGTTCTTTTACTTTTATTGTTTTATTACACGTTATCAGTACGAGACTCTACCGTCTCAAGAAGCTCTTTGAGAAGATTAAGGTAACTTTTCTCCTCTTTTTAATTATGACTGACATTATGAAAAGAAAGTTCATTGCCCTTGAAATTTCGGGCAAGAACTATATGACATGAGTGTTGGATGCTGAAATCCATTTAGATGCAATGGGTCTTGGAGACGCCATTAAAGACAAAACTAAAGCATCCACCCAAGACTGTGCTAAGGCCTTGATTTTCTTGCGCCATCACCTTGATGAAGGGTTGAAAATAGAATATCTCACAGTCAAAGATCCATTTGTTTTGTGGAATGACTTAAAGGAAAGATATGACAACTTAAAGTTGGTCACTCTTCCACAAGCACGATATGATTGGGCTCATCTGAGGCTCCAAGACTTTAAGTCTGTTTCTGAATATAATTCTGCAATGTTCAGAATTACTTCTAAATTGAAACTTTGTGGAGATACTATCACTGATTATGATATGCTTGAAAAAACGTTCACAACGTTTCATGCCTCCAATATAGTCTTGCAACAGCAATACAGAGAGAAATGTTTCAAGAAGTACTCTGAGTTGATTTCTCTTCTCCTTGTGGCTGAGCGAAATAACGACTTGCTCATGAGAAATCACGAAAATCGACCCACTGGGTCTACACTATTGCCTGAAGTGGATGAGGTGTATTCCCATTATACTAAGCGTGGAAAAGGCCGTGGCCCTATTCGTGGTCATGGTCATGGTCGTGGTCGTGGCCGTGGACAAGGAAGAAATTTTCCTGGTGTTAATCACCCCCCAAAGAAAAATAACCACCAAAAGTGGAAAGGGAAAGATGAGAAGCCAAAGGCAAATGGTTCAGAAACCGAATGTTATTGTTGCGGTGGAAAATGGCATTGGGCAAATATTTGTCGTGTACCAAGACATTTGGTTGAGCTTTATCAAGCATCTCTAAAGAACAAAGACCCTGAAGCTAATTTTGTCTCTGACAATGATTTTGACATCACCCACTTGGATGTGGCAGACTTCTTTGAGCGCCCTGAGGGGAAAATAGACTACTTGATCGGTGATGGATCCGTGGTTAAAGAAGATTAAGTAGTCTGATTTTATTTTATTTTGCTTATTCGTATTAGTTAGCAAATATACATCATGTAATTATCGTAGTTTACATGAGTAGTAGTTTTAATTAGTATGTAGAATTAGTATAATCTGTCATTGAATAAAGTTTGATAGTGGTCAAAATTTGTAGTCGGTATCAGTTGTAATTTATCAGTTGAAACTATTTGCTAAAGTTTTTAAATCAACTGACACTATACGAATTTTTAAGCCAGGCGTGAATCCATGTTTGCTACTGTAATGCAGCAACATAAGTTAGTCTTTTCATCTCTACTAATCAGTGCTAAACTACAAATAAAAACAACTATTATTCGTTAATTAAGAGCATAACGGTCTAACCTTCAACTCCCCCTTCAATTGTTTCAAGAGCATCATATCCGTAAAGTGCATGCCTTCTAAAACACACTCCGTACCAACATATATTGGTCCTTGTATACCATCTAAGCCTTTCATGTTAATCTGTAAAGAATTTCAAGAAATTTTGTTTTCTAATCAAGTTGTTCAATCAAAGATTGTGCCTTACAGAATTTTTTTTTTTATCTCTGAAAATACTAATATTTATTCGTATATTTCTTTTTGTATGTCAACCTATGAGAAGCAAATATGGATATTCCACAAAGCAAACTTGGATCAAAGTTCAATTGTAAAAATATTTGTTTAATTGATTTATGTACGACACATACAATATTCAAAGAGAAGAAATATTTCTCTCATTTAAATATGTGTAAGGCAGATGTTACTACAATTTCTGGTAGTAGTAAATTAATTGAAGGCTCTGGAAGAGCTACTATAACTCTGCCTAAGGGAACAATACTTATCATAGAGAATGCAATGTTCTCCTCCAAGTCCAAGAGGAACTTGTTGAGATTTAAAGATATCCGTCGAAATGGATATCATATTGAGACAATAGATGAGAATAATCTTGAATATCTCATCATTACCAAGAATTTCTCTGGCCAAAAGAGGGTTATTGAGAAGTTCCAATCTTTATCTTGTGGCCTGTATTGGACAAGAATTAGTGCAATTGAGGCACATTCTATCGTAAACCAAAAGGTTACTGATTCCAATACTTTTTTACTTTGGCATGATCGATTGGGACACCTTGGATCAATTATGATGAGACGAATTATAGAAAACTCAAATGGGCATTCATTAAAGAATTTAAAAATTCTTTTAAATAATGAATTTTCTTGCACTTCTTGTTATCAAGGCAAGTTAATTATTAGACCATCACCAACAAAGGTTGGAATTGAGTCCCCTGCGTTTTTGGAACGTATACAAGGGGACATTTGTGGACCTATTTACCCACCTAGTGGGTCGTTTAGATATTTTATGGTCTTAATAGACGCATCTTCTAGATGGTCTCATGTGTGCCTATTGTCATCTCGCAACCTCGCGTTTGCAAAATTAATGGCACAAATAATTCGACTACGGGCACAATTTCCCGATAATCCAATTAAGTCCTATTAGACTTGATAATGCTGCTGAGTTTTCATCCCAAGCATTTAACGATTATTGCTTATCAATTGGGATGAAAGTGAAACATCCTGTAGCTCATGTTCACACTCAAAATGGTCTTGCAGAGTCTTTAATTAAACGTCTGCAATTGATAGCAAGACCGTTACTCATGAAAACGAGGCTGCCCACTTCTGTTTGGGGTCACGCTATTCTGCATGCAGCAATGCTAGTTCGTCTCAGACCGACAAATTATCATAAATATTCCCCGTTGCAACTAGTTTTGGGTCATGAACCTAATATATCCCATTTAAGGATTTTTGGATGCGCAGTATATGTGCCTGTAGCACCGCCATATCGCACCAAAATGGTCCGCAAAGAAGGTTAGGAATATATGTTGAGTTTGAATCGCCCTCCATTATTCGCTATCTTGAAACATTAACGGGGGATTTATTCACTGCTCGATTTGCAGACTGTCGATTCGATGAGACACTTTTCCCAAAATTAGGGGGAGAAGTTAGTGAAACCAAACGGGAAATTTTGTGGAAAAATCCATCATTATCTCATCTTGATCCACGTGCCTCTATTTGTAAAAGAGAGGTGCAAAAGATTATCCATTTGCAGAGAATAGCAAATCAAATGCCAGATGCATTTACGGATTTGAAAAGGATAACAAAATCGCATATCCCTGCAGAGAATGTTCCAATCCGTATTGATGTCTCCGTTGGACAATCTTCTAGTGTCATAGCTAATGAGTCAAAAGCACGCCTAAAACGTGGTAGACCATTAGGTTCTAAGGATCGAAATCCTAGAAAAAGGAAAACAAATGATCAAAATGACACTACGAAAGAATCTTACGAAGAAATCCACGATTTAATAAATTCTAAGAATCATGAGGAAACCACTGAGCCCGAGACTCAAGAAAATAAGGAACTATCAATAAATCCAATCGATATTGAGACAAATTTGAATCGAGTGGATATAGTGGTGGATTATGTCTTTGCATATAATGTTGCATCTAGCATTATGCAAGAAAGTGAGGATCTTGAACCTCAATCTGTTGGAAAATGTCGACAAAGACTAGATTGGCCAAAATGGCAAGAAACAATCCAATCAGAGTTGAATTCACTTGCAAAACGTGAAGTTTTTGGGCCTGTAGTCCAAACACCTAATGGTGTTAAACCTGTTGGCTATAAATGGGTCTTTGTACACAAGAGAAATGAGAAAAATGAGGTACAAAGATATAAGGCACGCCTTATTGCACAAGGATTTTCACAAAGGCCTGGTGTCGATTATGAAGAGACATATTCACCTGTTATGGATGCTATAACTTTCCGTTATCTCATTAGTTTTGCTGTCCATAAAAGCTTGACATGCATTTAATGGATGTGGTTACCGCCTACCTTTATGGCTCACTTGATAATGAGATATACATGAAAGTTCCCAATGGATCTAAAATGCCAAACGCACATAATTCAAAGTCCCGAAAAATGTTTTCAATCAAATTGCAAAGATCGTTGTATGGTCTAAAACAATCAGGACGAATGTGGTATAATCGTCTTAGTGAGTATTTATTAAAGGAAGGCTATATAAATGATGTCATTTGCCCATGTGTTTTTATAAAGAAAACAACATCGGAATTTGTTGTACTTGCCGTATATGTTGATGATATAAACCTTATTGGAACTCCTATAGAACTCCAAAGGGCAATTGATTATTTAAAGAAGGAATTCGAGATGAAAGATCTCGGAAAGACAAAATTATGTCTTGATTTGCAAATCGAACATTTGGCAAACGGAATTTTTGTTCATCAATCTACCTACATAGAAAAGGTATTGAAACGGTTTTACATGGATGGAGCACATCCATTAAGTACTCTGATGGTTGTTCGATCACTTGATGTGAATAAGGATCCATTCCAACCTCAAGAAGAGAATGAAGAGCTACTTGGTCCTGAAGTACCATATCTTAGTGCAATTGGTGCACTAATGTATCTTGCCAATACTACAAGGCCTCACATTACTTTTTCAGTTAACGTCTTAGCAAGATATAGCTCTGCTCCCACAAGGAGACACTGGAATGGAATCAAACACATATTGCAGTATCTAAAAGGGACTACCGATATGGGCTTATTTTATGGCAATAATTGCAGTCCTGATCTTGTTGGTTATGCCGATGCTGGGTATTTATCCGATCCACACAAGACCCGATCTCAAACAGGTTATGTGTTTACCTGTGGAGGCACTGCCATATCTTGGCGATCGACTAAGCAATCAATTGTGGCTACTTCATCTAATCATGCCGAGATAATTGCTATTCATGAAGCAAGTCGAGAGTGTGTGTGGTTGAGGTCTATAATACATCTTATTCGAGACAAATGTGGTTTGAGATGTGACAAACTACCCACGATTTTGTATGAAGACAATGCAGCATGCATAGCTCAATTGAAGGGAGGATTCATAAAAGGAGATAGGACAAAGCACATTTCACCAAAATTATTTTTCACACATGATCTTCAAAAGAATGGTGATATCAATGTGCAGCAGATTCGTTCAAGTGATAATATGACTGATTTGTTCACAAAATCTCTACCGACGTCAACCTTCAAGAAGCTAGTGCACAAGATTGGGATGCGAAGGCTCAAGGATGTGAATTGATGCTCTCATCAGGGGGAGTTAATGCGCGTTGTACTCTTTTTTCCTTACAAGGTTTTGTCCCACTGGGTTTTCCTTGCAAGGTTTTTAACGAGGCAACCAAAAGGCGTATTATTAGATATGTGTACTCTTTTTCCTTTTCTAGATTTTTTTTCCCATTGGGTTTTATTTTAATTAAGGTTTTAATGAGGCACATTACTTATCGAGTAAGCATTCAAGGGGGAGTGTTATGAATAGAATTCTATTTAGAGTGAATGTCTATCTTGTAGAGAGTTTTACCTTGTGGCTAAGTCATTTTCTCCCCTATAAATAGAGGGGTCCTACCCCGTTGTAAATCATCCCAAAATTCAATAAGAATTTCCTCTCTCTCTTTCTCTGCAATATTGTTCTTCTACTTTTATTGTTTTATTATATTATTCATGTATTAAAAATTATGGTATTGTTAATGCCATAGTTTACGATGCATAAGAATAGTACTGAATAAAGTATATAACAAATAAATGTATTAGTTATGCATATATTGAAAAACACTACCTAATAAGGTGAAAAACACTACCAAATAAGGGATTAAATATACTGAAGCTAATACTTGTATTTCCTTAGCACATCTTACCAAATGACCCCTTAGTATCGAGTATCTCCATCTAGCCCATCTTGCGGAAACTTCGAAATTCAATCCGGTATTGCATCTTCTACAATATAAAAAATAAATGTCGGGTACCTTGTCTATTTGTTTTTTTTTCTTCCGGCCTCTAATGTGATTTTTTAACTAGTCCCATGTTCTTCAGTTCAACTTTATCGTTCGTTAAGCTACACTTTTTGATGCGATATAGTATACGATGATTTAAAATTGAAGATACACCCTCTTTGGTTCCGAAGTGACCCACAACATACCGAAAGAGAAGATGCACTTTATTTATTTACTATTTATATTATATTAGTTAATTTGACCTCGCTTCTCGCGGTTACAAAATATTATTATTTCATCACGAAATACTTTTTAGTACTCGAATATTACAAATAATTTAAATTGAGCTTTGCGAAAACTAAAAATATTTTTAATTTTGCTTTGAAAGATAGTCGAAGCATATAAGTTTTAAAGCTCCAATACTAAGGTACTTTTCGATATTTAATTTTTCAAAAGCTAAACCATAAGTCATATCAAAACAAAACCTCTAAAGTGAACACAAAAAGATAAAAGCCACGACGACACAACAATAGAAAGGCTAAAGTAACAGTGTCGTCGAACCTGTTCATGCTTTCGGGAAAATAGAATTGACTAATAATTTGATTACAATAAAAATTAAATATATTTAGGCCATAAATCTAAGATATAATAATTTTATCACCTTTCTGTGTGACTGAAGCTGACGCACACCTCGTCTAATTTTACTAATCAATTCCGATGGGTGAATAGCACCATGAGCCTTCCTTTCAACCAAATACTACTGTAAATTCTTGTGTTTTTATCATATATCAAACTTTTGACAAATATTATCAATCTTTTTATTTAATGTTAACTTGCATTACATCCTTGTAAGAATAGTAAATATATAAAAATCATTATGAGCGATAAAAATTTTGTATACAGATGTCTTTGTAATTCCCTTAGAGAGAAGGGACATGTACGCTGAATAACTCTGTTAATTTTCATAGAAGGACCAGTATAACTCAATATACTATATATACTTTTTTCCTTTTATATTTGATTCTCAAAAGCAACAGAAATCTCCAAAAGAGCGTTGAACGACTATATATCCAATATCAATTTCTGAGGCTACAATGAAAATCTAATATAGTTTAAACTTCATATCACTAAATTATATATAAGCAACATTTATAGATATTGTTGTCGAATGCTCGTTTTGGAGGAAGAGAAGTACCAGGAAGTTGAACTTCTATGCAATACCAAAATCCAAGTTTATAATAAGAATCTAATATGTTCTAAACTCCATAACACTAAACTATATGTAAACAACATTTATAGATATTGTTGTTGAAGGCGTGACCTCGTCTGCTAAAAGTGAAATGGTATTTTTCGTAGAGCTGCAACTAAATTAAACTCTAATAGTGTTGATGAACTGAAACTTTAAAATTTGGTTTGAAACGCTGTTGTTTTCGAGAAACGTGAAACAATGCTTTTAGTCCTTCATAGCTTAACTGTCAGAATTTAGTATAATTGAGTATCCTATTAAAATGAGAGGAGAAAACTCAAAACTGAGAAATTAAATAAATCATACAAAGACAATCACAATGTTCATCACACTTCACTTAATATGTCTACATTCCAAGTAGTGATTGGGTATAAAATTATCTTTGTTATCTATTTTTTCTGTTCACCCAAACAACTTTTTTAGACACGTATATTTTCTACCATCTCGTTTTTTAATAATTATTTATAGTTTTTTAAAGTATTATACTCAAAGACTTTTATTATTCTAGTTTAGATATATTTAATTTTTGCTCAATTAGAAATTATAAATTAAATAATTTCTAAATAAATTAAATAATTTCTGAAAATGGAAAGAGGAGAAAATACTATTAAAAAAAGTTCATTTTCTTATTTTAAAAATAGGTGAGTTACTTGAACTTGTTTTATATTTAAATACAATATTAGCTTCAATAGATAAATTTCAAATGGAAGCTAACATATAGAAAGGAGAGAGCCTCATGACACCAATTTCAGCCACTAATTTCAATTAACGAATGACTGATTTCAATTATGAAATAATCTCAACCGAGAAAATCAATATTACCGCTCATGAATAGTTCAAATTAGCACTATCAGGAGCCTACTCAAATACCATTTGTGAATATCTCTCTATTTAAATCTCAAGTTCTGAACACTACACTATTCCAAATAAATATGCACATTCTTTTGTATACATCCAGTGCATCTCCATCACTAAAGATCTTAACGAAAACTTACCTCTTTCCAAGATGATGTTACCTTCCTCATAATAACATATGTTACATATTCTAATGATTATTTGAAACTCAGCATAGAAAAAAAATCTTAACAAATAAAAATATCATCATTTTTAAGAAAAGTGAAGATGCCAATATAAACCTGGCCAATTGGGAAATGTAAAATTTACACTTGACTAACGTCCGCGCATAAGAGAAAGCCTTTCTAGATCAAAGCTACAATATCAAGGATCTCTCTGTCCTTGCGCCCAAATTTCAGGCTTCAAATCTTGTCTTCTGAACCTGAAAACAACCAAGTTTATGCAGGATATTTGTGAAATCAGTACAACTACAACTGCTATATTAACAAAAAATCCCAAAAATACTTATATTTTCTAGATATCAGATAGAGAGAAACAAAATATGTAGAAATCAAGATGTGGACTGGAAATATGCAAAACAGTAATCTACATAAGGTTGAAATTCAAACGCCGACATCCATTCAAATGGGATAAGTAAGTAAAGGAGTAAAAAAATGCATGTTTGAACGAAGGTAGGAGAACAAACTTTTTAAAAAGGGGAGAGGATGCATCCACTCAATAGAGATGGACAAAATGTTTGAAAGATGACCAATGAATTTTAAAGTCAAATATGAAAAATCTTTTCTGTTACGTACCATTTGCTATATAATTGCTACGGATCTTTTAAAATGTGGCCGTTGGGTTCTGGAGGAACGGTTGGTTATCAGTTGTAATGGCTTTTGGAATTCATTTTCAAGAGACATGACTTTTGGAATCCTACATTATTAAATTTTTTTTTTTTAAAAAAAGAATGGGTGGGAGAAATAAGAAAAAATGGAGAAAAAAGATAATTTGAAATCCAGGCTTAGAAGAGTGCCACGTCACCGGGCTAATGCCCCTCAATTATAGATATATATAGATTTGACAGGTATCAAGAAACACTGTGTATATAAAATGTCACTCAAGATTTCTAAGACAAATTAAATCGAACCATAATCTAATACTGCTCATCAGTCATCATTTTATTTCCCAAAAAAAAAAAAATGGTATTACTTATAATCAGTTAATAGCAAAAAAACAATTTAAGAAAAAAGGTTAGCGCCATTAGGAAATGATTGATTTTAGCACGAAGCAAAGCAAAGTGAGGCAACGTGGAGACATTTCAGCGAGAAGGCAATTTTGTGGTTGATAAACACCACACATAGTAGTAGCCTGCCTATTATTCCAAATAACAATTGTACGTTCCTACCTTCCCCTGCAATACAATGGAGGGAGTATTGAGGCCTGTGGTCTCAAAAATTTCAGATGCCAAACCAATGTTCAATCTTCAGGCCTTTCCCTTAAACAAACATTTTCTTCTTATGAAACGAAACAAGCAATTAAGGAAGCCGTCAATCAAAGCCTCCGCCACCGAAGAAATTACAGCACTTACTACTACTTCAGACCCAGATATCACTTGGCAAATTGTTGTTGGCTCTTTGGGTAATACAACTCTACTGTTTTTTTTGAATTTTGCGATTAAGCACTTTATTTATTTACTTACTATTTATAATTGCCTTTTTAGTTCTTATTCTACTTTATTGTTTTTCCTGGGATAACGAATTAGTGGATGACTTTTGCAGCCGGTGTGACACCTTTTGTGGTTGCGGGAATCGAGTTCAGCAAGAGAATTGTTAAGTGCCAGTTCTACGTTTCAATTGAATATGTGCTTCGTTTTCAAAAATCTGATTGCTTGTCCCTTTTTAATATGGCAGGTGAAACAAAGGAAATGTGAAGTATGTGGGGGCTCAGGACTTGTTCTCAAGAACAACAAGTTTTATAAGCGATGTCCTGATTGTGGTACTATATATCCTACTACTCTTACTCTGTTTTTCAAATCCAAATGAACATGCACTAGAACGAACATGTTTTCATTTGTTTTCTTTGATATGAATTAATTAAACAGGTGGATTTCTACCCTGGCAGTCTTGGAGAAGATTCTTCACTGGTTAAATCTTTGTGGAAGCTTCACGCCAAGTTTGATTATCCACTCTATACATGTACTATACTAGGAAAAAGAAAATTCTCGACATGGATCTTCTTGTACATCAAGCATAATTTGGCTTTGGTGTTCTTTCCAGTATACTGTTTGTATTCATTTACATATACAGTCAGTTACCAAGCTGCCTTAGAAACTGGAATAACACTACTAACTCTTCTTGATTAATAGTTTTAAAAAAAAGTAAGGAAATATGAATTAATAAATCCATGACCACCCCCACCTTTCTTTCAGCCATCCCTATGAGGTTATGCCCCGCTGATTGCTAAGTGCTAACGGGTAAAAATTAGGGAAATTACCAGCTATGTCCATTTATAAGTAGCTCATTACTAAAATTGGTCAATTGATAAAATATTACTAATATTAGCCAATTAGTTATTTGTAGCAAAAAAATATCAAATTTTTGCTTTGTTTTGAGTGAGTTCTATTAGAATAAATTGGACACAACTTAAGGAGCTTGAATGTCAGTTTTGAGATGATTTGGTGAAGTTTTGAGGTAGTTTGAATTAAAAATCGAAGTAAAAACTGAACATAAAAAAAATGATATGTGCATCACACTGTGTATCATTTGTGTATCATATTTGTATCAATTATGTATCACATGTATATCCATGTAACCTGTGTGTGAGATACATGCGTGATACATGTGTCGCAGAAGACTTTTTTGATACAAAACCAGTCCAAATCACCTCCAATCTTCCTCAAATTTTGTATATTGACTTATCTATATATTTTCAATGAATTTCAACTATACCCATTGAATAAGTTCCTTTTTTGTTTAGATTTTTGGAATATTGTATATATTTTTGTATTTCATCACCTTATTTGCTACCTCATTCATGAAATTTTCTTTCCGTTTTGTATCTAGTATTGCTAATCACGCTTAAAAATATGGAAGGTGATTTTTGCATGTGATTATTTGAGAGAAATAACCCTATTATTTGGTTTTTCAATTTTTGTTGGCCAGTTTTAAGTCTATGACTAATGGCTGGAGGTTGGTAAATTGAGATTTATTTGGGACATTTGTGTAAGTTTCCGTAAAAATTACCTTCACCAGGTATTTATACCAAATCATATTAATTTATCATGATTAAGTGATTAATTAAGGTGAGTGTGTGTATTAATTAACTATGATTTAGTAATAATTATAGTTGTGAAGACATATGTCGTGTATTTATTGGTTTGATATAAATTGTACACATGATTTTAAGCAAATGATGTCAGCCTATATTAGCAGGAGATTATCAGGTACCTAGGTTTGAACCCCCTATTTAAGGTATACCTGTTTTTCAAACGCTTTCGGGGAAAATACACACAAAGCCTTGCATGATCATATGCAAATAGTAAAACTTGCGCAAAACACTTAAACGAAAAAGGATGCAAAGATCAAACTTGAGTAAATGTTTAAACAAAAGTACGCAGAAAGGAAAACTTATACAATACTTGAGCAAAAAGTATTTTTATTTACAACGAATGTGCCAAATGGCACAAGTACAAAAGTTGGGAAAAGAAATCAAAAATTAAGCTGCTACATCTTTGGAACCTGGAGGGAGAGAAGCATCCGCGCCCCAAGGAGAAGTGGGTAGATCCGTCGTCGGCTCGATGTCTTGGCCTTCATCATTTTGGCCTTTAGCATCATCGCCTTTCGGTTCCTTTTCAGTTCCCGAGAATTCAGAACCTAAACTAGAAGAATCGGTAGCATCAGGCCTGGCCGGAAGACCCCTTTTAGCGGTTGACTCCAGCTCGCAAGTGTTAGCGATGTCGACATCAAAGCCAATGACACCTGCTTGATCACTTCCAAGTTTTTTCTCCTCATGCTGTACATAGCATATGTTTTTTCAACAACGAGGGAAACCGCTTGGTGCTTGAGATCTTTTTTAAGTTGGTCGACCTTGGCAGAAAGATTTTTCCGTGCGGATCTAACAGACCGGAGGCTGACATCGAGATCATGGACAATAGAGCTGAAAAGTCCATTATGCTCAATGGTCTTCTTATACTTCTCCAATTGGGCATACTTCACCCTGGCGACAACAAGCTCTTCAGTTTTGGAGTTCAAGGCTGCCTCCAAATTATTTAATATTTCAGCGAAGGCAGCCTCGTGATCGGATGCAGCAAGAACGACACTATGGACTCCAGCCCATTTGGCCCTAGCCTCTTCAAATTGAACCCTCAATGGAGCGATCTCTTGGCTAAGGATCTCTACTTCTTCTCGCTCTGCTGCAACCGAGCCTCCAACACAACAACCTCAACAGCTTTAACTTCAGATTCTGAGAGGTGAGCAGTAGTTTGGTCCCGCTCGGCCAAAAGTTGATCCCACTCGAAGGTAAGTTCCTCCTTATCTCGAATCAACCTTTGGAGGCCCTCGGAAGCAAGAAAATTGGCCTGCAAAAAAAAGTGCAAACTCAAAATTACTATTATAGCAAATATAGAAGAAATAGCGAAGGGAACGAAGAATATACCGTTGCGGCATTGTTCAACAAACACTCTCCCGAGAGAGCTTGTATCTTTTCCCAATCTTTTTCTAAAGCCAAAGGCTTCATACAGTTAGCAAGTTCCACTGGCAAGACAACATGGTGCATTCGGTAGAGATCGAGAGAGTAACACTCCTCATCTTTTGCGGATTTTCTTAGGGGGCGGCATAATTTTGCCCCAAGTTCCCATGAACTAGGAACTGGGGAGAGGGACATCCTCTTCTCAGACAGTTACGGCCGGTGGAGAAAATGTAGCAATTGCTGGTGAAAATGGTAGAGTTGGTGAAGAAGGAGATGAAGCTGATGACATTGAAGGATGAGAAGTAGCTGCGGCAAGAGCAATGCTGGTTGTTGGTTGCTCGTCAACCGAAGACGACAGGGACCTAATACTCGGCCTCACTGTATCGGGCATAACGACTAGGATCCGGAAGCTGGAGTTGGCATTTTGCACCATCTCAAACTTCCCCCAGAGGCATCGTCCTCGGTTTGTGTAACTAACTCAACAGATTGAGCAGTCTGTTGAACTGAGGAAGGTCTTCGTCTTCTATGTAGAGAATTCCCCTCCTTGCTAGATGCTCCATCATCATCAATCATCACGGTGCCTATGGTCAGCCCGGGCGGGGGGCTTGTCACCATAACTTTTGGAGACGACTCGGGAGCGACATTCTTCGCTCTCTTATTGTTTTCCTCGACCGCAAAAGAACATCTTCTCTTTAGTTGTTTGTTCTCCGGTTGGGGACTCCGGCAAGAAGCACTCGCACCAGAATCAGGCCCGGAGATACATGTCTGTGTAGGAGCCTCGCCGCATCAACATGATTAGACAAAACGTCCTTCTCGGGGACGATAACTGAGCCTTGGGGTAGACCTGAATTCAATAGGAGAGAAGGGTCAAACAACTTCCTTATATGAATAGGTAAAAACAAGATAAGTTCGACTTACCATAATTTTGGGCTTCCACCCGTATTTAAGGGAAAATTCTTTCCACGTGGGGGTTTCGGGCATGGTAACATCCAATTTTTTTTGGACCCATTGGTCCAAGCCTTCAACCCTAGGTGGAACCCACCGAGTCGCTGAAATAAGTAAAAGAAGAAGGGTCAATAATGATGTGGAATGATCTTTAGCAGAAGAAAAAAAATGATAGACTTGCAAGTGTGGTTCCATAATTCTGGAAAGGCTGGAGCTGTGGCCGGGATGATGTCACTGGTGGCAACTGAAATGAACCCTTCCATCCACCCATGGTCATTGTCATCATCCATGCTAGATAGCAGAGCATGGTTGTCGCACTTGCTGAAATTTATCATTCCCCCGCGGAAGATCTTGGGGGAATAGAGGTTCATCACTCGAGCTAGGGTTAGCTTTTCTTCCCTCTCCTAGCACAGGCGCCGAAGACAAGCGATTTTTCTCCACATAGAAGGACTTACTTATGTCAAGCACACTTGGTAGCGGAGGCAGAACTCCACGATGACGGAGTCAAGCTCTCCACTCAAAGAGAACTTTCCGAAGTGAAGGGATACGTGTAAAAATACATAAAACCCTTCTTGGGTAAGGTTATCCGTTTCGCCAGGTAGGGAGCAACAATTTCCAAATCTTGATAGTGGCAGTCTTCCTTCACAGCAGAGATACTGAAAGAAGGGTATACACTAATAGCTCGCGTACGAGGCTGAGCAAAATGATACTTCTCTTCAAAATCTTTGGTAGTGACTAGCTTCTTTGGGATGATGGTGCTCACCGTAGGAGGAGCAACATCATCAGCTTTCCCTTTGTTCTTTGAAGAACTAGGGTTTTTGGAAGAAAACTCCATTATTTATCAGAAGGAAGGTTTTCTCTCAAAGAAGAAAGTTAAAGAAAGGTTAAAGACGGAGTAAGAGTTGAGCAAAGAAAGTTTGAGAAAATTTAGAGTATTATGAAGTGTAAATGAAGGAGGTTGATGCGTATAAGTAAGGTATAGGCAGCTAAAATCGTGGCCATAATTACCTCGATAACTGGGAAAAGTGATGCTAAATCATGGGATGACGCATGTTCGGGGCATTAAATACGTAGAGACGTACGTCTAATCAACCGTCAGAAACTTTTCAGAGGGGGTTAGTGAATTTTCCGACAAAAAAGGTATTTCTACCAACTTCCCAATGACACAAAGTTATGCCACCGGAAAGCAGGGGGACTATCTGTATAGGATAATATATGTTTATATTAAATGATAGTATGAGGAAGTGACACGTGGAGCCGAAGATAGGTGAATCCGAAGGCAACGATCTTGTGTGTTACCCGAGAGAATGATACTCATAAAAATGAAATAAATGCCTGCCGCTCGATAGCATCTAATGAGGAATATTCTACATCATTAAATACGCGGCCCGTTACAAAGAATATGACATTCACTGCCTGCCGTTACACATTCTTCAATGGCCCTCATAATTGACATTAAAGAGGAGGTTGATCCTAGGACCTTGTTCCTTAGGTGCAATTATAAATAGTGAGCTCTATTATCATTGTAAAGGATACGAATTATGTGAGAAACATATGCTACACTTTATTCAAAGCTCAATATAATTTTATCTTCTTGTTTATTGATATCGGTTGCTACTGTCCCCAGAAGCCCTACTACCAGAATTACTTTTTTTACTATTTTGTCTCCATCCAAGACTAAGTATTATATTTTTGTCTCGTTCATCTATTATTTTAGGATCAAATTAATTCACTTATCTATAAACCACGTATAACCGTTTTACGGGTAAACAAAACTTTCCCTTTTTATTTTGCTCCTTGCGAACCTTGCTTAGCTTTTGTATTTTGAATTTTGGTTCATTATCGATAAGGCAAGATTCATGTGAAGAATAAAATTAGATGAAAGCACTAGACATGTCAGAGTTAAACTTCACATATGACAGTGCCAATCTTCAGATTTTTTTGTCTGAAGTTTGGCCTGATAGTCCCATTTCAAATATATTTGTCTGAAGTTTGGCATATTAATCCCGAACTTCAGATATATTTTGTTCGAAGGCTGGCATGGTTGTCGGAATTTTCTCTTTGGCAAGCCTAACTTTAGACCGTATATTTTGGAATTGGATGAATTGTTAAAATTCGAAGAACAGTTGAAGAACTTCATATTTGATTTTTGAAGTTGCATTGAAGAGATGAAGTACTTAAGATTCGAATTTCTGAAATTATATATGAAGGATAGAAGAACTTTCATATTTAATTTCTGAAGTTGCATTGAAAAGATTGAACAACTTCAGATCCGAGCGGGTACACTTTGCAAAATTCTGTGCAATGCGGTATAACTTTAGACCGTATATTTTGCAATGCGGTATATGAAAATGCCCCCCAAATTAGTAAGAAGGCGTTTGGCCATAAGTTTTGGAATTTTTTTTTCAAAAAAATAAATTAAATATATGTTTGTTTATAGAATTAATTTAATTTTTGAAAAATTTTGAAAACTAAAACTTCAAATCTCAAATTAGCATAAGACCTCTTTTTGGGCCAAATCATGACCATTTGAGATTTTCTAGTCGAAAAAAAGACTTTTTAAAATGTTAAAACTTGCCCCAAAATTTATGTTCAAATATATTTTAAAATTCATATCGAACTTGGTCCAAATCAGCTTTTTGAAAAATTATTTGGGAATTTATGTCCAAAATAGGTCGTAAGAGTCGGCTATTTGAATGTTTCAATCGTGCTCTATTCCGGTCCATTTTGGGAAAGTGTTTTACTGTAATAGGTGCATGTATTTTAGGTTGGTCATGGTAAAAGCCGTAGAATATCATTTTGTTTGTCACGACAATTTAAAAGCACCACCGTGGCAACATGGTGGTAATATGGTTCGAACGGAAAAGGCCTAAAAATGTCACTCAACTAACATAAATGGTCTATCTATGCCATCCGTTAAAAGGTCGCCATATTCATGCAACTAACGTTATACTTTTGGCCTATTTATGACACTAACGTTGGGCGAACGGCACAAATAGCCACTAAAAGCTGTGGTTTTTATTTTAAAGCCACTGTTTTCAATGTATTTAGACTTTAGCCACTCCTTTTAAAAAACTTATACCTGACTGGACGAAAATACCCTTCTGGTATAACTTATACCTACGCTATCAACACAAGCAGCAGTTACACAAAGAGAAGAAGCGAGCAACAGCAGCAGCGGCGATCAACTGAGGACGAACCACCATTTCTCTTCCCGATTTCAAAAATTCAACAATCTAATCCGAAAAAACAACATAGATAAACAGTAAGTTGTAATTTCATGTGTTTCTATCAATTTTTATTTCGCTATAGTTATACTTTTTTAGATCTGCATTGATTTGGTTATATATTAGATAAGAATTTGATTTTTTTTTGAATTTCTGGATTGATAAATTTATAGACACCGCCTCCTATGATAATTCTGTATTCCGGACATAGTGTCTTCATTTTGGAAATTGAATTCAAAAAAATAAGAACACTATGTCCTTAACTTTGATTCTACTGGCCTCATTTTGCAAATTGAATAAAAAAACTTAAGGACAAAATGTCCTTCACTTTGTTGTTGTTCTTCTGTATACAAAGTCCTGTAGCTTGAGTTTCAAATTGTATGTTTTAATTTCTGGTTCAAATGTTAAGGACTGACAGTCCTTAACTCTTAAATACATGTTTAAATGTTAAGGACTAGCAGTCCTTAACTTTTAATTCCATGTTTAAATGTTAAAGGACAGACAGTCCTTAGCTTTTAATTTCTGGTTCAAAAGTTAAGGACTGGTAGTCCTTAACTTTTAATTCCATGTTTAAAACTTAAGGACTGACAGTCCTTAACTTTTAATTTTAATTCCATGTTTAAATGTTAAAGGACAGACAGTCCTTAGCTTTTAATTTCTGGTTCAAAAGTTAAGGACTAGCAATCCTTAAGTTTTAATTCCATGTTTAAATGTTAAGGACTGACAGTCCTTAACTTTAATTACATGTTTAAATATTAAAGGACAGACAGTCCTTAGCTTTTCATTTCTTGTTCAAAAGTTATGGACTGACAGTCCTTAACTTTTAATTCCATGTTTAAATGTTAAAGGACAGACAGTCTGTCACGACCCAAAATCCCAACCCGGTCGTGATGGCGCCTCTCATGAGGACAAGGCCAGCCAATCAACAAAACAATACATCTCTTTATAATTACTTAGCAGGAATAAGTCTAAATCATGGGCAATATAATCTTCAATGCGAAATTAACGTGATAGAACAAAGAAAACCATCCCAACTCAGCCCGAAATCGGGGTGTCACAAGTCATGAGCTACTACAAAGTTTACTAATATTTTATAAAGTCTGGACTTATCATAAATAACAAAGATAAGGGAGAAAACGGGGCTGCGGACGTCAACAGCTACCTCGTTACTCCTAGTCACCGCCTGGTCTGGAAAGAATCAGCGCTCAGGAGCGAATTCAGCTCTGCCTGTATCTGCACACATGGTGCAGGGAGTAATGTGAGTACTCCGACCCAGTGAGTAATAAAAGTAACTACAGTCCGAAGATAAGAAAACCTAGTAAATACACAAAGTAAGCTAAAATCCAAATATACAGCAACATATGGAACTGAACAGCTAAACAACAGTATAGATACAAATACATGAATACAATGCAATGCATATGATGGTACATTCCAGTACCCACTGCGGCGTGCAGCCCGAGCCATCCATATTTATTTATCGTCGACGGCGCTCACTGGGGGTGTGTACAGACTCCGGAGGGGCTCCTACAGCCCAAGCTCAATATCTTGGTCAGTCATTGTTACCTGACCGGTCAGCCCATTGTTACCTGACCAATTTACATCATACAGTGTCATTGTTACCACTGTTTCAAGTATATCATACAATGTCATTGGACTCCGGAGGGGCTCCTACAGCCCAAGCGCAATATCTTGGTCAGTCATTGTTATCTGACCGGTCAGCCCATTGTTACCTGACCAATTTACATCATACAGTGCCATTGTTACCACTGTTTCACGTATATCATACAATGTCATTGTTACCACTGTTTCAAGTATATCATATAGTGTCATTGTTACCACTGTTTCAAGTCACTTTATAATCAGTCCAAAAAATAATATAATAAGCCCCTTGGGCATTTACAAAATAGAAGTTTCCAGCCCGAAATACATTTAAAATGTCATTTGAGTTTTCAACACTTAGAATTACGGCTAAGTTTGCAAAACAGTAATTAAAATCTTGGACTGAAATTAAATGATATGCAAATCATGCTAAGCAGTAATATTAATCCCCGAAGGATTTTACAAGTCGGCACAAGGCCCTCAAACGTGGAATTAAGCCCAAATTTCATCAATGCATGTGCGTATCAGTCGCCAACATATTATAAGTATCAATACAATGTGCGAATCAGTCGCCAATATACTATAATTATCACTCGGGATGGACCAAGTCACAATCCCCAATCATATACGACACCGCACCTGCCATGGGATGCGTGTCACGCCTCAATATAGCGTTACGATGTGAAAGTCCGGGGTTTCAAACCCTCAGAACAACAGTTGCATCAATTACTCACCTCTAGCTCGCTATGCCCTTGCCTCTCTAATTGGCCTCCTCGTGTGACGAATCTGCCAAAAATCACACAAACCTCGTTTGAAGTTCGATTTCTAAAAGACGGGGTTTTAACCATACATATCTGAAATTCGCCCCTTAATGATACTATAATGATCCCATACAGTTATGTAACTTCAATCTACAATATAACACTCAATATGGCCAATATTAGTACTAGATCCCATAAATTATGCCATTTAGGCATATTATCAAACATCTTGTAGGTATAAATATTTACACCTCTTAACTATAGCATTGGTTCCTCCAACTATCACAATTAACCAACAATTCATGACACTATTATTCTTTAACAATTTATACTCCTAACATCACATGTGTGATCAACCATTCACACCCAAACCAACAAAAATTCCATCAAATAAACACCTCTAAATCCCTACCATGTTCATGTATTTAAATAGGGAATTTATGGCTTCCAACCACCATACACTAAGTTGTAATACTTGACTCATACTCATATTTCCATAATATATCCATATATGTGAGTCTAAGGTGTAGGATTTACCTTTTGGAAGAAATCTTGCAAAACCCTTCTTTGAGTTCTTGAAGGAATTTCTTGAAATCTAAGAATTTTTAAGATCAATCCATGTTAATATAAGTGTTTGGGAGTAGTAATCAACTCAAAATACTCCAACAATCTTACCTTAGGATCATAGGGATGAAGTTTGGGACGAAACCCCCTTGAGAGAGCAAGCCTTAACCCCAAAAATGAGTTGGGAACTCTCTAGGCCGGTCTTGGGGTACTTAAAAACCTTCAGTCGCATAGTTCGCGCGTTGTTCGCGCGTTTGTTCGCGCGTTTTGCTGAGTATTCTGCCTCAGACGCGCGAAGTGCGCGACTTCGCGCGATACTTCGCGCGCTCTGACACCTGACCAGTGAAATGGTCATAACTTCCTGTATACACTTTCAAATGACGAACGGTTTGTTGCATTGGAAACTAGACTCAAAGAGCTTTAATTGGATAGGTTGTAACTCACACAACCCCTTATATAACGAGAGATATTATCGTTCAAAGTGAGGCCTTGTGCGCACTTATTTACAACTTTCGTCTATTATGAAATTTCCAACTTGTTCCCGTTAGCCATCCGAAATCATCCCGAGGTCCTCGGGACCTCAACCAAAAATACCAATACATCTTATAATATTATTCAAACTTGTTCCAATTATCAAAACACCTCGACTAATAACAAATTATCGAATTACACCGAATTCAAGTCTAAGTTCCTTTAAAACTTCCAAAATGCGCTTTCGATCAAAACTCGACCAAAATATATCCGAATGACTTGAAATTTTGCACACATATCCAAAATGGCATAACGAAGCTACAGAAATTCTCGGAACTCCATTCCGACCGTCGGATCAAAATTTCACCTATCAACCGGAAATCGCCAAAATACTAACTTCGCCAAAATGAGCTAATTTTTTCACCGGACCTCCAAAATTAATTCCGATTGCGCTCTTAGGCCTTAAATCATCCCCCGAAACTAATTGAATCATCGGAATTCAATTCTGAGCCCTCTAACTCACAAGTCAACGTCCGGTTGACTTTTCAAACTAATTCTTCCTTAAAGAGACTAATTGTCCCATTTCATACCAAACTCGATCCGAATTGACTCAAATTCACCAAGTACACATATTGAAATATGAATAAGCATTTAACGGGGAATACGAGACGAAAATACAGGAAACAACGTTTCGGGTCGTTACATTCTCCCCAACTAAAACAAACGTTCGTCCTCGAACGTGCCCAGACTTGTTCCAAAAGCCCAACAATTGCTGAATAACCTTACCATGTATAAATCCGGGGATGAACTCACGTCATCCTATCTCACGTAGGTCTGATAATACAATAAAATTGAAATTTCATAGCCATTTAGACCATAAACCGTAGACCCACATTGTACTTTCCGAAGTCATACCCAGAATTAACACGAACCAACTGTAATAACCCACAATCCAACACTCGGAACGATAGTCTCTATTCACAGCAGTTGCCCACAATACCCAAATACCGATAGGAAACCTCTTGTTAGCTAAAGTATTATTCCAACACATTCATATACTGCCAACTATAAATAAAACACGCGATAAAACGTAACCATTTCTCAGATCAACCATTTATAAAGTCATTTCCTCTTTTACTAATATCGCAACAGATCTCCGAGCCGAACCTCGATATTATCCTCCTAACAAGCCGAAATCGATTTTTGTTCGTATTCATCACTGCCCCTAATGATCACCTCGAATCCAACACACCACTCTGGTGTTATAACACCACAATACATGCCTAAGCCACAACTTGCATAATACGCGCACCCATAAGAAACGGTCCGAACATACTCAAATTATGAATATGACTCAACTGAGAGAGTTGTACCTCAAACTCTAGTGTTGCCACAACACAAGGCTGAGACCCGGTCTCACATCATAGAAATAGGACACACAATTTGACCAGCAAGGTCATGTTTCCACACATCTTTGCTGCAACGCGCGATCTTATCCAAATAATACTCCACATGAAACACCTCAAGTCACAATGCTTGAAATCGACAACCATGCTCAATTTATGGCTGGAGCCAGAGCAAATCATTACACCTACGGTGATACAAATAACACCTACTACACAAACCTGATAGAACATAATCCAGCTCACCTCGCCACTCAACCCGTGGCATTCCCGGCATAGCCCATGGCACAATAGTTCAGAATTGCCTGACGCTAAGACAACCAGTCTAAATTCTGATATCACATACAAAATCTAACATACCAGCAAGTAAAGATCTACTCGAACCTCCAAATTTTGATAGCCGTTAAATAGTACCGATGCACACGATCCACAACCACAATATAGCCTGTACATGAGAACTCCCAGTTTCCAACTCCATGTAGCACACACATCATCATACCTTACCCCAATACTATTGAAGTGCCATCAACTTAATCACATTGGCCTTTTTCTGAAACATGTAACCTCTACAAATCACTATGATTAGAAGTAAAATTTCCTTAATCATCTGAAAATCATTCACCCTAATCATCTGAAGCTCATTTCTCTAATCACCCAGAGTTGCCTGTACTGCCTAAGAATGTTATGAATTTCCATTCAGGACTGAACCATGACCTTACACACGCAATTCTCAATCCTTCACAACATATCACATATACCATATCATCCTAAGGTAACATGAGGACTTCACCTCCCCTTCCAAACCAGGAATGTTTACATACTCAATTAGTCAAGAACTTTCATTGATCCCCTCTAGAAGAAAAACCATTACACATCTCATGCTCTGCATGACACATATAGGTCTTGTTCAAATTCTTACAATACCGACACGACGGATAAAATCTGTATAAATTCATAACACCGCCGAATCAAATATTCATTGGGTCTACACTTCTGGCAAGAACTATCACCTCATTCTGAACCAAATAATGGTCTTAGCCCCTTAATTTACTTCATATACTCAGATTGCACTGATCTCGAATTCAATGATCTCGTCTCACCCATTACGAACTGCTCAGTCAATAAACATAATCAAAAGTCGCATATGATGCCTCAATATACCAATAGGATACCAATTCGAATGCGGTACAAAAGGAAAGCAAACTAGGGAAGGAATTACCAATCCCACGCACTACTACGGACTTTCCTTAGAAAACAGGAAGCAAGGCATACAAAATAGCATATAGAAAACTATACTCAAAATCATACTGTTGCGGCGTGCAACCCGATCCAGATAACATACCCATGGCGGCGTGCCACCCGATCCACACATAGATCTCACATAAGGAGATGCACATCGAGCCAAATTTGCTCATTACAACAAAATACCGAGTATCACTCATAAGCATGCTAAGTGCATAATAATATCTCTGAGGGACATATAGCGTTATAAGCTACAAAACTCAAGCACAACTGAGGTGCGATGTACAATCTGAATTTCAAAAGCCAAGATGCTCATATAACGTCATTCCTACGCGGATTCTCAACACATAGAAATTTCTCAAGTCGTCTCATAACTCACACAACGCAATGCATCACTGTGCGAAATATCTGACAGGAAGCATCAACCTAACTACTCCTCCATGAGGACCGCATTACAAAAAAATGAACACATCTGGCCTGATATAGAGCCATTATTCACATAAAATTCACTCACCGACTTCAAGTTGATTCTGATCACACTGAACTAGTCTGATAACCTTTCAAAGGTCCATAATAACTTCCATTTTCTTCATAAAAGACAAGAACAACCATCACAATCGGAGTAATCCTCCCCAGTTCACAACCCAATATGCCAAGTGCCCTTCAGGCATGAATCTTTAATTTAACGACACCATCACAAACTTCATACTTGGTTTACATCTTTAATCAATAAAGTGATCATATGCCACACTTATATAATCTTCCCGTGGGACACACTCCCACAACCTACCACAACAATATCTGGAGTGTACCTCCAAATCATCGGTCGCTCTAATGCTGAAGAACGATCAAGAATCATTAACCAGGACGCATGACCCTTTTTGCAAAACACCGATCTTAGGTGACGTTGAAGACAATACCAACTTACCGTAAACATCGAAACTCGAACCAATATAGCATATAATCGTGTAATCGACCTATTTAATAGCAAACTCCCCAACTTGGCTCAAAGCCATAGATCAAAACGCACTCAATAAATCACAACGCATGTATTCTAATACTGCTGTAATACCATAGTGAGATTAAACTCACTCCTTCATAAGCTCGTGGGAACACAAATCATCTGGAATTTTAACTCTTCTGCAATTTTTGCATTTACTCGCACAACAGTTAAGCCCACTCTCTAGGCGACCAAAATTTTTTTACTAAGTCCCAAATTTTTCAAAAATTTCGGCAGAGTCTCATTTGTAATTGGGCCTATCCACCTGCCAGAGAATCACCAAAACCATCCTAACAACACATCCACAACTTGACAAAGCATCACAATCCATATCAATTACATAAATCTCAATACTACATGTATTATACTATCAAAATTGATACATGGACATGCGTTGCACCTATTTGAATCATAACACATAGAAAATACCTTTCAACCCCCCATTATTGGGCTATTCAACCGAGTAAGAACATATTCTTTCTTTAAATGTTTTCGACCTTCAAGGTGGTCTCCTTGACTCAACTATTTCATCATAATACATTTACAAAAGCGATCCCAGCTCCCAGACTTATCTAACTAATATGACAAATAGATTTCCCTCATAAGCCAATTACCCATTAGCTTTACCATTAGTTACTCTTTTTGGTATACCTTCCACTACCATACACATTACTCATGACGTGGATATCCAACCGCCATTCCGGCTAATAAGGACAATAATGAACATATGAGTTCAAAGCACTTGCTCACAAAATCAGCACCTTGGTGCTCAAGCCATTGGCAAAGATTCGGCCTCAAGTCCTCCAGACTGACCTAACTTCAAACTCACAGAGATTACACTTTTCCCCTCGATCGGGGAATCAAAAGCCATCGAGGCACATCTGATACTGAGCGCTCATGCGTGCATGCGAACACGTGGAAGGAATTTCAAGAGTTACTCTTCAAGCTGAATCAATAACGCACGATAAGAATTCAAGAATGTGAAGTTTTCCTAAAGGTTCTGCAGCCTCTCGAGGATAAATACAGACGTCTCCGTACCGATCCGCGAGACTCTACTAAACCGGCTCATGACTCGTGAGACCAAGTAACCTAGGCTCTGATACCAACCTGTCACGACCCAAAATCCCAACCCGGTCGTGATGGCGCCTCTCATGAGGACAAGGCCAGCCAATCAACAAAACAGTACATCTCTTTATAATTACTTAGCAGGAATAAGTCTAAATCATGGGCAATATAATCTTAAATGCGAAATTAACGTGATAGAACAAAGAAAACCATCCCAACTCAGCCCGAAATCGGGGTGTCACAAGTCATGAGCTACTACAGAGTTTACTAATATTTTATAAAGTCTGGACTTATCATAAATAACAAAGATAAGGGAGAAAACGGGGCTGCGGACGTCAACAGCTACCTCGTTACTCCTAGTCACCGCCTGGTCTGGAAAGAATCAACGCTCAGGAGCGAATTCAGCTCTGCCAGTATCTGCACACATGGTGTAGGGAGTAATGTGAGTACTCCGACCCAGTGAGTAATAAAAGTAACTACAGTCCGAAGATAAGAAAACCTAGTAAATACACAAAGTAAGCTAAAATCCAAATATACAGCAACATATGGAACTGAACAGCTAAACAACAGTATAGATACAAATACATGAATACAATGCAATGCATATGATGGTACATTCCAGTACCCACTGCGGCGTGCAGCCCGAGCCATCCATATTTATTTATCGTCGACGGCGCTCACTGGGGGTGTGTACAGACTCCGGAGGGGCTCCTACAGCCCAAGCACAATATCTTGGTCAGTCATTGTTACCTGACCGGTCAACCCATTGTTACCTGACCAATTTACATCATACAGTGTCATTGTTACCACTGTTTCAAGTATATCATACAATGTCATTGGACTCCGGAGGGGCTCCTACAGCCCAAGCGCAATATCTTGGTCAGTCATTGTTACCTGACCGGTCAGCCCATTGTTACCTGACCAATTTACATCATACAATGCCATTGTTACTACTGTTTCACGTATATCATACAGTGTCATTGTTACTACTGTTTCAAGTATATCATACAGTGTCATTGTTACCACTGTTTCAAGTCACTTTATAATCAGTCCAGAAAATAATATAATAAGCCCCTTGGGCATTTACAAAATAGAAGTTTCCAGCCCGAAATACATTTAAAATGTCATTTGAGTTTTCAACACTTAGAATTACGGCTAAGTTTGCAAAACAGTAATTAAAATCTTGGACTGAAATTAAATGATATGCAAATCATGCTAAGCAGTAATATTAATCCCCGAAGGATTCTACAAGTCGGCACAAGGCCCCCAAACGTGGCATTAAGCCCAAATATCATCAATGCATGTGCGTATCAGTCGCCAACATATTATAAGTATCAATACAATGTGCGAATCAGTCGCCAATATACTATAATTATCACTCGGGATGGACCAAGTCACAATCCCCAATCATATACGACACCGCACCTGCCATGGGATGCGTGTCACGCCTCAATATAGCGTTACGATGTGAAAGTCCGGGGTTTCAAACCCTCAGAACAACAGTTGCATCAATTACTCACCTCTAGCTCGCTATGCCCTTGCCTCTCTAATTGGCCTCCTCATGTGACGAATCTGCCAAAAATCACACAAACCTCGTTGAAGTTCGATTTCTAAAAGACGGGGTTTTAACCATACATATCTGAAATTCGCCCCTTAATGATACTATAATGATCCCATACAGTTATGTAACTTCAATCTACAATATAACACTCAATATGGCCAATATTAGTACTAGATCCCATAAATTATGCCATTTAGGCATATTATCAAACATCTTGTAGGTATAAATATTTACACCTCTTAACTATAGCATTGGTTCCTCCAACTATCACAATTAACCAACAATTCATGACACTATTATTCTTTAACAATTTATACTCCTAACATCACATGTGTGATCAACCATTCACACCCAAACCAACAAAAATTCCATCAAATAAACACCTCTAAATCCCTACCATGTTCATGTATTTAAATAGGGAATTTATGGCTTCCAACCACCATACACTAAGTTGTAATACTTGACTCATACTCATATTTCCATAATATATCCATATATGTGAGTCTAAGGTGTAGGATTTACCTTTTGGAAGAAATCTTGCAAAACCCTTCTTTGAGTTCTTGAAGGAATTTCTTGAAATCTAAGAATTTTTAAGATCAATCCATGTTAATATAAGTGTTTGGGAGTAGTAATCAACTCAAAATACTCCAACAATCTTACCTTAGGATCATAGGGATGAAGTTTGGGACGAAACCCCCTTGAGAGAGCAAGCCTTAACCCCAAAAATGAGTTGGGAACTCTCTAGGCCGGTCTTGGGGTACTTAAAAACCATCAGTCGCATAGTTCGCGCGTTGTTCAGGCGTTTGTTCGCGCGTTTTGCTGAGTATTCTGCCTCAGATGCGCGAAGTGCGCGACTTCGCGCGATACTTCGCGCGCTCTGACACCTGACCAGTGAAATGGTCATAACTTCCTGTATACACTTTCAAATGACGAATGGTTTGTTGCATTGGAAACTAGACTCAAAGAGCTTTAATTGGATAGGTATTAACTCACACAAATCCTTATATAACGAGAGATATTATCGTTCAAAGGGAGGCCTTGTGCGCACTTATTTACAACTTTCGTCTATTATGAAATTTCCAACTTGAAAAGTTCCCGTTAGCCATCCGAAATCATCCCGAGGTCCTCGGGACCTCAACCAAAAATACCAATACATCTTATAATATTATTCAAACTTGTTCCAATTATCAAAACACCTCGACTAATAACAAATTATCGAATTACACCGAATTCAAGTCTAAGTTCCTTTAAAACTTCCAAAATGCGCTTTCGATCAAAACTCGACCAAAATATGTCCGAATGACTTGAAATTTTGCACACATATCCAAAATGGTATAACGAAGCTACAGAAATTCTCGGAACTCCATTCCGACCGTCGGATCAAAATTTTACCTATCAACCGGAAATCGCCAAAATACTAACTTCGCCAAAATGAGCTAATTTCTTCACCGGACCTCCAAAATTAATTCCGATTGCTCTCTTAGGCCTTAAATCATCCCCCGAAACTAATCGAATCATCTTAATTCAATTCTGAGCCCTCTAACTCACAAGTCAACGTCCGGTTGACTTTCAAACTAATTCTTCCTTAAAGAGACTAATTGTCCCATTTCATACCAAACTCGATCCGAATTGACTCAAATTCACCAAGTACACATATTGAAATATGAATAAGCATTTAATGGGGAATACGAGACGAAAATACAGGAAACAACATTTCGGGTCGTTACACAGTCCTTAGTATTTAATTTCTGGTTCAAAAGTTAAGGACTAGCAATCCTTAAGTTCTAATTCCATGTTTAAATGTTAAGGACTGACAGTCCTTAACTTTAATTACATGTTTAAATATTAAAGGACAGATAGTCCTTAGCTTTTCATTTCTTGTTCAAAAGTTAAGGACTGACAATCCTTAACTTTTAATTCCATGTTTAAATGTTAAAGGACAGACAGTCCTTAGCTTTTAATTTCTGGTTCAAAAGTTAAGGACTGACAGTCCTTAACTTTTAATTCCATGTTTAAATGTTAAGGACTGACAGTCCTTAACTTTTAATTCCATGTTTAAATGTTAAGGACTGGCAGTCCTTAGCTTTTAATTTCTTGTTCAAAAGTTAAGGACTGACAGTCCTTAACTTTTAATTCCATGTTTAAAACTTAAGGACTTGCAGTCCTTAACATTTAATTCCATGTTTAAATGTTAAGGACTGGCAGTTCTTAACTTTAATTACATGTTTAAATGTTAAAGGACTGGCAGTTCTTAACTTTAATTACATGTTTAAATGTTAAGGACTGACAGTCCTTAACTTTAATTACATGTTTAAATGTTAAGGACAGACAGTCCTTATCTTTGTCTTGCACTTACAGTACACCTGTTCTTAATTCTACAAGGATTGCTTTATAACATATGTCCTTTGTTTCCCATTCTCTTGACTTGTAGGATGGAAACAATATGCATAATAGTTGCTTTTAATGGTAGATGGACTGAAGACTATAAATATCTTGATCATCAAACAAAGCTTTTCCTAGCACCTGAGTCAATTCAGTTTGAAGATTTCGTTAAACAGATTTTTGAGCTTATTGAATTGGATAGAGAAAAGTTTGAAATAGTGATATGGTTTGATATCAACCTTGGAACAAGCAAAGGAATGCTTGTATCCAAAGATTTAGATCTTCACACATGTATAGAGTTGCTAAAAACTCATTCACTCTTCAAGAGCTGTCGTTTCATAGTTGATATTTCGGAAAGAGTTTTTGCATCAACAAGCAATGAACATGCCAACACAAAAACTCAACATGACAATCAAGAGCGATGCCAACAGATAGTTGAAGTAGATATGGTTGAAGCTCAACCATTAAATGAAGAGGTGCATCAAACATTTGATTCTATTCAAGTAGAAGGACAAAGCATTATAGAGATTGACAACGAACAAGCTTTGGGTATTCAAGTCTTAGAGAGTGCACCGGTAATCGAAGTAGTTGCTGACAAAACCTGCACTCAAATAACTAAACGAAGATCAAATTTGAAACAAAAAGAATCCCCAACTACGATATTAAGAGAAAATGCTTCTTTGGATCAAATAAAAGTCGGATCAGTATTTGACAAGAAGAAGAGCATAATTAATTGTTTTTCTAATGTAGCAATCAAAGGACATTTTGAATTCAAAGTTGTTAGATCAAGCTCAACAAGATATTCGTTGACATGCAATGATGATAGGTGTCGTTGGTGTGTGCGTGCTTTCAGAATTAAAGACTCAACATTATTCAAGATAGTAAAGCTTGAGAAAAAGCATGACTGCTCTGTTAACACTAGGAAAGCAGATCAAAGGCATGCTACTTCAAAGTTGATTAGTGGTTACATTATCGATAATCTTCGGGACCCAAGATTTGAAGTTACACCAGCTTTTGTCATGGCAGAGATGCAAAAATTGCATGGACTAGACATTGGATATCACAAGGCGTGGCGTGCTATTCAACATGCTTCCGCTTTAATAAGAGGAAGTCCCGAAGAAAATTATGAATTATTGTGTTCATACTTGTATATGATGACAAGTAAAAACCCGGGAACTTATACTAACATAAAGATAGACGACAACAACAGGTAAACAATTTAGGACATGCTGTCTTTAGCCTTGTTAACTTTTGAGTTATAACCAGAAGTTGAGGACTGCCTATCCTTAAGTTTTGAACTTGTAATTAAAAGTTAAGGACTTCCAGTCCTTAAGTTTTGAACTTTGAAATAAAAGTTAAGGACAACATGTCCTTAACTTTATAACTTGTAAATGTAAGTTAAGGACTGACTGTCCTAAACTTCGGGTATTTTAACCTTGTTTTATATTGTATTTTCAGGTTTCTTTATATGTTTTACGCATATGGATCATCGATAGCTGGTTGGAATCATTGTAGACCAGTGATTGCTATTGATGCGACTTTTTTGAAGTCAAAATATCGTGGTGTTTTAATGATTTCAGTTTCAAAAGATGCAAATAACCAAATTTTCCCATTAGCCTTTGGAATAGCAGAATCTGAAAACAACAATTCCTATGAGTGGTACTTTAGTCAGCTTCGCAATGCAATTGGGAGCCGTGAGAATTTGATTTTTTTATCAGACAGGCATCAAGCTATTGCAAATGGCATTGTAAAGGTATATCCTGAAAGCCATCATGGGATTTGCATCTATCATTTGGAGCAGAACCTAAAGCGAAGAAAGGTGAAAAGTGAGGTCATAAAACTTTTCCAAAGTGTTGCAAGAGTATACAAGCGTAAAGAATTTGACATATACATGTCAGATATTGCAAATGTAGATAAGAAAACTTATGACTACTTGATGGAAGAACCACCGGAAAGATGGTCACGTTCTTGTAGTCCACAACGAAGATATGACATGCTCATAAAAAACATAGTTGAGTCGATGAATTCAGTGCTATTAGAAGCAAGGGAGCTGCCTATACTAAGAATGATGGATTTCATTCAAGTGAAGCTACAACATTGGTTTTATGAAAGAAGAAATAAAGCAGAAGGAACATTTTATGATGTTTCTTGTTGGGTAGAGGAGGAATTGAAGAACAGAATAGATTTAGCATTTACTTTGAACGTAAGTATTATGTTTTATGTTTATATTATGATTTTGACATTTTTTAACATAATGTACTCACTTATAATTTTTCAACATTGAAGGTCTTCCCTGTTGATTCATGGCGTTCTAGAGTTGAAGAAGAAGGAATAACTTTCTTGGTGGACTTAAACAAAAGAACATGTGATTGTTTTCAATTTCAACTTGATGAATTACCATGCATACATGCAATTGCAGCTATCGAGAAGAGAAACATCAAGAAGTCTGACTTTTGTTCGCACTGGTACTTAAAGGAATCTTGGCTGAAAACATATGAAAGACAAATACATCCTGTAGGACATACTGATTCATGGATTGTACCAGAGAGTGTTAAGTCACAAATTGTTAAACCTCCAGATTTCAAAGTGCCACCAGGTAGAAGGCAAAAGAAAAGGCATATTCCTGCTACCGAGCCATCAAAAATAACATTCAAATGTGGTCGTTGCAGAAGAATTGGTCATAATAGAACAGCTTGTATATATTCTCCGGCACTCCATCCATTTTCAAGAAAGCATAGAGAAGAGTAGAAATATACACTTATGTTTATCGACTCTTTTAAGTTTTTGCTATAGATTGTATTCATTATTATTCTAATTTGAGCGGATGCCTAGATTTTCAATATTTATATCTTGTTACGTTCTTTTAATTTCTTTTGAGTTCAACAATTAAAAGTTATTAACAGGAGTCAGTAAGTTCAACTTGCAATTTTGAAAACGTAATGACTGTTTGTCCTTAACTTTGAATTTCAAGTTCAAAAGTTAAGGACATGATGTCCTTAAGTTATAGTCCCATATTAAAAACGTAATGACTGTCTGTCCTTAACTTTGAATTTCAAGTTCAAAAGTTAAGGACATGAGGTCCTTAAGTTATAGTCCCATGTTAAAAACTTAAGGACTGTCTATCCTTAACTTTGAATTTCAAGTTCAAAAGTTAAGGATATGAGGTCCTTAAGTTATAGTCCCATGTTAAAAACTTGAGGACTGTTTGTCATTAACTACAGGAGTCCTTAAGTTTGAAATACAAGTTAAAAACTTAAGGACTGTCTGTCCTTAACTTTAAATTTTAAGTTCAAACGTTAAGGACATGAGGTCCTTAAGTTATAGTCCCATGTTAAAAACTTGAGGACTGTCTGTCCTTAACTTTGAATTTTAAGTTCAAACGTTAAGGACATAGATCCTTAAGTTATAGTCCCATGTTAAAAACTTGAGGACTGTTTGTCATTAACTACATGAGTCCTTAAGTTTGAAATACAAGTTCAAAAGTTAAGGACATGAGGTCCTTAAGTTATAGTCCCATGTTCAAAACTTAAGGACTGTCGGTCCTTAACTTTGAATTTCAAGTTCAAAAGTTAAGGACATTTGGTCATTAACTTTGAATTTGAAGTTCACTTACATTTAGTCATGAACAAATACTAACAAACTCAATGGACAAATCAACAGTTGAGAGAAACAACGAAATAAATAACAAAATGCCTTGACATAACTTTTGAAATTGTAATTTTGCATAGCTGTTACAAAAAATTACGCTATGCCAACAAAACAAAATATAAGTGCCTTTTCACAAATTTACAGAATATTTCAGAACTATCCTAAACTGGCATAATTCAGATGTCACCTTTACAGCAATTTTATACAAAAATAACACCACAATTTCTTTACAACTCCTTTGGACAGAATGTTTCATTTTCACTCTCATAATCATCACCAACATTTTCTGGTGGAGTATCATAACCAGAATTTCTTTTCCATTCACCATGTGCCCAAAGATTTGCAGCAAGTTCTTTTCGAAAGTCTTTTATGTCTTCGGGTTGGAATTGCTGCACGTCCTTTCCAATCATCAGCAACTCGGCAAATTTGATCAGGAATGCACCACAATCAGTCCTAAGAGAAATGTAAGATATGCAGTGAATTAAACAATAAATCTTAAGTACATATAAATAATATAACAAATAATAACACGTACGATCCAGTTTGGTGTGGTGATCTTTGCCACTGTATATCAAATTTGTTGAAGACATTCCCAAAAGACTTGTGATTTTTGGCAAACTGTGAGAACTTTAGCAAATGGGGGATCATGCGTGCATACATTTGCATGTAGTTCATTCCTGCTTCATATGGCTTACTGTATATGGAATCATATACATCAATCTTTTTTTGATTCAAGTCCAATACTCCCAACAAAAAGTGTGTCACAGCTTCATCATCTTCTGAAGGAAGCCGACATAGATAAAAGATTTTGTCAACCTCAGTCCATGCAATTCCACATCTACGGCTGTCCCCCCACACATATGGTGTAAGAAATAACTGATTATCACCAGCACACAAAAACTCATCACTAGCATCTTCACTGAAATCTTTATACACAAGTGCCATATAATTATCAAAAAGAACATCAGTAGTTGTGCATCGAAATGGATGATCGCGAGAGTGGTAGCATTCCTTCTTTCTCAGATAATAGAGAGCAATGTCAATATGATTCATAAAAAAGCAAAAAATAAAACAAATCAATAACAAATCAGTCATAAAATAATGAAAAAATGATAAATTAATAATAGAAAAAATAAATGCCTTGTGAATTATCTAACCTTATCATCAAGAACAAATTTGCTATCTGAAAGCTCAAGGAAAAACATTTTGCTACTGATTTTTTGATGATACAATTTGTATGGTTTTTTCCTCAAACTATTATCATCAGCATATAAATCAATTTGTCCCCTGAAAATTTTGAAAATGTCAAGTTAGAATTTTGAAAACTTTAATCTATAACTTAAGGACCAAGTGTCCTTAGCTTTTGAATTTGATACTCAAACTTAAGGACTGCATGTCCTTAGCTTATGAATTTTGAATTCAAACTTAAGGACAAGAAGTCCTTAAGTTTTAAACTTGAATCTATAAGTTAAGGACAGTTAGTCCTAAAATTAGTCTTACAATCACAGAAGTTAAGGATGTAGTGAAACACATTAAGAGACTTACTCTTTTTTGCGACCTCTCCTTTTCTCCTTGCCCAACCACACAATGAATTTCTTCACTAATTTTTCATCTTCTTTGGCATAATGAAAAATACACCTACGAGTATAGGTTGATTTTATCCAACCTAAACTCTTCAGAGTATTTTGATTGTCTGCCTTGGAACTTACTGCTTTTCCTTCCTTATCAAAAGGAGATTTCAACTGCCAGCTTAACTTCTTGTTCCTTTTACCTCGACCAAGTTCTTCTTCAACATTTCCTTCACCCTCCATAGTCAAAGTCGCATCAATGTCCATTTGTATACTTGGAGGAGTAGGAGTAAGAAGAGAAAATGACGGACCATCATAACCAATACTGTCTCTCTTTCTTTTCCTTGTATATTGGTTAAGATCGTCATCATTGGTGTCCTCTTTGTTTTCCTCTGCTGGCGACACTATATATATATATATATATACATATTCATATTAGTTTTCTGCAACAGGTCAAATGAAGAGACAAAATTTCAATTATACATATAATAATTAGGGCACAATCAGTACCTGTCTTCTCCGCAGTACCTTCTTGTGTTTTTTCAAGAGACAACTCAGCTAAAATATTGCGTGCAACATTTTCTTTTTCTTGCAATTCCACATTTTCTTTATCTTGCAGTTGTTCACCATGATCTTTAGATGCTTGTTGACAAGATTCTGCAAAAATATTTACAACAGCTAACATGTTAATAATCTTTAATTAAAACAAACATATATAAAATTAAAAAAGCACTGCCTAACCATTTGCAATATCCAAGATCATTCCAGCTACATCATCATCATCACATGTTGCATCTATAGATTTGGAACCAATCTCACTTCTGCCTATGTCTTGAGATTGTAGTCCAGTTTTCTCTTGATACTGCACTCCAGCTTCTTCGCTTGCTGCTTCAAAAGATACAATATATAATGAAATAAAGATACAATATATAATGAAAATTTTATCTAACCTTGACAGGCACAAGTTTGAACTCCAAATTTTTCTTTGTATGACAACGGTGTAGAGAGATCATACGTTCCTTCTAAGCATTTGCATACAATCTCGCTGACACTTGTCCCCAATGGACTTGTTAAATCCTCATGTGATTGCAATCCACAAACTCTACAAATTTTCTCCGGCACTCCACAAACTTCTACATGCACATGTATAGTTTATATGTATTAATCTATTGAATATACATTTCAACGAAAATAAAAATCAAAATCTATAACTAACCTTCCCCAATATCAGTAACATTTTCAGTTTCATCATCTAGATGTGCATCTCTAAATTCTCTTTCATACTGACCCTCTGCATGCACATCCATATAATCACGTTCAACACCACCTGCATCTTGGTTGAATATGCCAGTACGCTCAGTAGCACGACAATGATCATCAACTCCATATTTTCTAATTGGAACACTAGATTCTCTATCTGTGTTCATCTGATCAGCTTTCCCAAACATGTTCATCAAAGTATCAAGCTTTGATCCTAGAGTTTTCTTTAAATCCTGAGAAAGCAACTAAGTTACAAAGAGAAGGACATGTTTAAAACTTAAGGACATGCAGTTCTTAAGTTTGAACTTAAAGTTCAAAACTTAAGGAAATGCAATCCTTAAGTTTGAACTCCAAGTTCAAAAGTTAAGGACAAGAAGTCTTTAACTTTGAATTCCAAGTTCAAAACTTAAGGACATGATGTCCTTAAGTTTCATTTCAAAGTTCAAAAGTTAAGGACAAGAAGTCCTTATCTTTCAATTCCAAGTTCAAAATTTAAGGACACAAAATCCTAAAGTTGGACTAACTGAAATTACCTTGATTTCGTTCTCAATCTTTTTTTCTGATACAACAATTTTCTGATTAACTCTGGTAACTTCTGCTTGCAAATCCTTCTTAAAACTCTCTGATAATCTCTGAATCAAAAAACATAATATAAAAAAAAGGTGTTCGTAAGCAAGAAATAATCAAATAAAAAACTAATACTATTCAAAGGCAGAAACACATACTCTAACAATTTCCTTAAGTACGCCTTCGTCAAATTGTGTGGAAGAAGACCTTGAGCCTCGATCTTGTGAAACTGGCTTCTCCACACAAAGAGGCTGTGTATCTTCTTCTTCCACGGGAATAAAGGGTGACACCTCAATCAACTTAAACACCTATTATATAAGAAAAACTAAACATAAGTATACATAACTAAAACAAATAAACAAAAAAAGAGATAGTAATTACATTAACTTACTTTTTTATTATGGAAATATTTTCTACAAAGAGCATCAAATTGTGGAGACTTCATTTCAGAATAACATAACATTCGAGGATAACCAACTTCTTTGAAGTTCACAAATTGTTTCTCTTGGAAAATAGGAAGTACTTCCATAATCCAGACACAAAACGCAAAAGGAAAGCCAACTAAAGTGTAGCTATCAATATCTTTTTCTTTCTCTTTCTCCTTCTGAACATCATTCTCATTTGATTTCAAGCAACTCTTCAATGATTTTAATAGCGTCTCATAAGCAAGAGAGCCCCAGTTGAAGGAAGCGCAAAGTGCATCATCGTCAACAATTTTCATTATTTGCTCCGACACATTCCTATTTTTCCTCTTGCCCATCAAAACCGACTCAACAAAATAGAGTGTTGCCAATTTCAAAGCATAATCATCACTGCCAGCAAATGATGAAGTTGTACCATGTGGGCGACTAGAACTAAAACTATACAAATCAGCCAACTCAATTTTGTCCTTTCCAGGGAAATAGACTCTTAAAAGCCTATTCTCTTTCTCATTTAAACCTTTCATGTCAAGCGACGAATAAGACTTCAAACCAGTAATAATATGGAATGCATCACGAGTAAACTTAATATCGCGGTCAAATACCTTGAAGGTCATCGAATCAGGTTCATTACTAACAATTTCAGAAAGCAATACACAGTGCATAAGTTTACCCGAGAACTTCACACTTTGTAATCTGAAGAAGTTGCCAAAAATACTTTCCCTCAATTTCTTCCATTGGCTATTCGACAGAAAACTTTTAATTGTTTCCTTATATTGAAAATCTCCTTTCCAATATACCAGAAAATTACGCCAATCGTCAAAATCAAAAAAATGATCGCCTTCCATTATAACACTAGAAAAGAAGGAAAAACAAACAAAGATTAGGACTTAACTTAAAATTTCAAGTTTAAAAGTTAAGCAAATACAATCCTTAACTTTAAATTTTAAGTGCAAACGTTAAAGAAATACAGTCCTTAACTTATACTTTCAACTTCCAAAGTTAAGGACACTTAGTCCTTAACTTCAAGTTTCATGTGCAAAAGTTAAGGACAATAAGTCCTTAACTTTAAATTGTAAATGCAAAGGTTAAGGAAATACAGTCCTTAACTTATACTTTCAACATCCAAAGTTAAGGACACTTAGTCCTTAACTTCAAGTTTCATGTGCAAAAGTTAAGGACAATCAGTCCTTAACTTTAAATTGTAAGTGCATAGGTTAAGGAAATACAGTCCTTAACATATACTTTCAACATCCAAAGTTAAGGACACTTTGTCCTTAACTTCAAGTTTCATGTGCAAAAGTTAAGGACAATCAGTCCTTAACTTTGAATTCCAACTACAAAATTTAATGTCGTTTCTTCTTTACATTTAATGAACACAGTTAACTGAAAATTCATAATCAGTAAGCTTATGAATTTCTACGACTATTTTTATGAAATATACCTACATAATCAAATATATTGAATCAACCACAAACACATTTCAAATTTCACACACTAAAAATTTATCAAAAACAGAATCACACAAAATATACTACACTGAATCAACATATAATGCTAATTTTTGAAATTTCACACATACTTCACACGGCATTGAACCAACATACAAATAAAGAAAAACGAAAATGCATAAAACAAATATATTACCAGTCGCGATTGACAGAAGATGACGGAGAAGATGAAGGAGCAGAAGTTTAACTGAGATTGCAGTTTGCATACGAGGAAGATGAAGAAGCGCAGAACTCTGAACGAATGAAATAAGGGTTTTCGTCGATTTTAGGATTATACAAGAAATAGAGAAAGGGTAATTGTGTCTTTTCCCCCTTAGTAGTGGCTATTTTTTATAAGCATTTTAAATAGTGGATAAAAATTAAATACACCCTTATTTAGTGGCTACTACACGCCATTTTCACCACTAACGTTATACTTTTGGCCTATTTATGCCATTGTTGACTAACAATTCTATTTTCTGATTTTTAAATAATAAGAATTAATTTTTCGACCCCATCTTTTCCACGTGTCTTGATATTACTGGTTCTTCTTTACTTGACCCTACATTTCTTTTGACCCTGATTATGTATAATTAACCATGCCCAACCCGATAAAATTCAACTATCTTTTAACCCAACCCCTAATTCCTTGTCACGACCCGATAAGTCTAAAATATCATACGATCAAAACACCAAAATAACATCTAGAACTACGAATTAGACATCAAAACGCATGAAATTCAAAAGAAAATTCAAGAACCTTTAGAATCAGAACCAAACGTCCGAATCCTATCAAACCAACTCCGAATTGCACCATATTTTGCAGACAAGTTTCAAATAGAAAACAGACATATTCCAAATCCTAAAACCAAAATCCGAACCCGATAACCATAAAGTCAACGTACGGTCAAATCTAGGAAATTTTCAAACATTCAAATTGCTAACTTTTGGTAAAATAAGTTAAATCAACCTAGGAACCTCCCAATTCAATTCCGGACATACTCCCAAGTCCAAAATTATCGATTCGGGGCCGTTTACCTAAAATATTGATCGTGGTCAACTCTAGCCTCATTTTTAGTCAAAGTTCTCATTTTCTTCAAAACTTCACATAAAAGCTTTTCGAAAAGCGACACGGACCACACGCAAATCAAAAAATATTAAATGAAGCTACGGTAGGTCTTTGATCATGAAAATTAAGGCTAGAACTCAAAACGATCTATCAGGTCGTCACATTAATAAATTGTGAACACCTCCCCCCCACCCCCACCCCACATCCAACACCTTTCTCTCAGTCATCCCTATGAGGTTATGCCCCACTAAGTGATGACGATTAAAACTTATTTTTATCGGGTATTTACACAAAATCATACTAATTTATTATGATTAAGTGATAAATTAAGGTGAGCATGTATATTAATTAATTAATTATGATATAGTGATAACTGTGTTAGTGAAGAAGACGTATGTCTTGTATTTTATTGGTACCATGTAAATATATCCGTATAAATATTTACTCCACTGACTTGCCTCCGGAGTCCGGCGGCTGTGCAGCGGTGTACGCATGATTGTAAGCAAATGATGTTAGCCTATATTTTTATTGAGCTAGTACACGGGGTTGGGTATGAGGTTAGGATTTTAATGAGTGTCACACCTCCTTTTTGCGCGCCGGCCCCGAAGGGCGAAATGCGCGAGGGAGTTTTTCCAATTTAAGTGACAATATTCGAAATGAGATTATTTATTTATTTCAGAGTCGCCACTTGGGAAAGGTTTGGCTTTTGGTGTCCCAAGTCACCGGTTTATCTTGAATCCCAAATCGAGGAAAATATTCGACTTTCCAAATGAAGTCTGCGAACCAGAAATTCTAAGTAAGGAATTCTGTTGACCCGAGGGAAGGTGTTAGGCACCCTCGAATCCCGTGGTTCTAGCACGGTCGCTTAAATTGTTATAATGGCTAAATATCTGATTTAAATACATGTTGTGACTTATGTGCTTTTATTAAGTTTAAACCGCTTTTATTATTATCATTTATTTTTATAGAATTGCAACGTCGTGAAAATGCATCTCGAACCACGTCACAATCAATGCACCCGTGGTCGTCGACACATTTTGACTCCGTTGAGATTCGGATTTGGGTCACATCAATGTGCACCCGTGTTTAAGAAGGTTAAATTATTAAAGGTGCGCCTAAAGCAACTAGCGTATTGTTATTTTGGGAAGGCCGTAAAATTCGCTAAACGGCCTGTCCCGAATTCTAAGTATTTTAATATATACATTTAGAGGGCCCCGCAGCTTGTGCATTTTTGTTTGTCGAGGCTCGTCTCATTTTTATTTAAAAGGATAAACCTACAGTGACTATATTTTCCTATTAAGTTCGTCTCTAAAATAAAAGAAAATCTCTTAATTAATTACATGCTAAAAACGTAACTTATTAATTATTAGTTTACGGCTAATGCGAATGGAAAATTGCGACCGAGTTTGTACAAAGAAAAACTGCTTTCATTCTATATTCGAACGTGATTAACTATCCTATAGCTAAATTACACTCCTCCTAATTGTATAAACAAACGAATAATTGTTCACAACTATTAGCGCTGAAATTAACCTTAATTATTAACGCTTATTCGGGAGTTTATTAGATCCAAGCGTCGCACCATCTTATTGAAACTCAAGCCTATTAGATTAGTGTTCTTAAAATTGCTGCGTTGTTTCGTGCTTCAAAATATGTAAAACCTGCCGACCTTATTAATACCCACTTCATTTAAATGATGGGCCGATGCCAATATTAATTATTAATCTGCCTCATTAAAACTATGTTGAAACGAGGAGTCCAACAAGAGGGTTGGCATACATGGCTAAATTGTTGGTACTAACATAACACAATATGAAAATTTGTTTGGAATACATTTTCTGGAAATCAAATTAGACCGGATATAACGAGTTTGATAGTTCAAAGATCCCAACAGGAGTACACACAGACGCTTGCCATGATTCAGTTATACTATTATCACCAAATCAGACTAAATTGTTATATATATAGAGATACATCTGATTTAAACAGCATACTATTTAACAGTCCATGTCAATTAGAGTACATTCCAATTCATACGGAATAAATGTAGTTGGAATGAGCTTAAACAAATACGGGTTAACTATCATTCAAACTATTTGCTATATTTTGAACACGAGTACTGTGAAGCAAACTACATTCATTTCTTCATTTTTTACTTCAGCTTCAAGCTTTCAACAAACATAGTTTCAGAAATGTGTACCTGGAAATGCTTACAATTGAAGAAAAAGAAAGGTCAGTAGAGTGAACAGTAATTCGAAACAGCAACATCAAACACCACAGCAACAACCAGCCAATACAAGAATGATTCAAACCCAACTAAAACTCCAAGATTTTGACAAAGAACCAACAACAATAGCAAATGAACCAAAATAACTCGGGTAACAGCACAATAACTCGAAAATCACCCAAGTGCCTTCAAAACTGAACTTAAATGCTTTGGAAAATTCACCAAGGTAAACTTAAACAGAAAATCAACTCAAACAAAACCCAACTCTATTCATTTTTTTTTGTTTTCTAATGTTTTTTGTTTTGGATTTTGAATATCAAACTTCAATCTGGAAATCAGAAAGAAAGAGCTGTTTAGAAGAAGTTTTGATGGCTGAAATTTCTTGTTCCCCTCCTTTTCAGGGGTCTCCTCCTTTCTTTTATAGCCACCCACAGCCCCCTTTTCCCCCAGCTGTTAGTCCACTAAAATACTGAACCCCTCCCATGTGAACCTTCTATCTTTCCACCCAAAACTTAAAAGAAAGGTATCCCCACGAGATTCCCCTGACAACCTCCCTTTTTATTGCTAAAGTGGCCTGTCCCTTATTCTAATTAGCAAGTATGGGCAGCCTGAATATGCCCTGACAGCACATGCTGTCAAATTTGCTTTAATTCAATAAAGAACTATAATGCACATGCTGTCCAAGATCTAAAATGAGTGAACATGCCATCAATTCAAACTAAACTCTGAAATCCATATTAAACTGCAGCGATAAACCAATCCTTAAATGATTTCTGATTCAACTAACAGACCACGAGCAGTTAAAATAAATTCTTAGCTAACTCAAACAATGCCTTAGTAAAATTAAACAACATGAGTCAGATTACTATCATCCCAAGCTGAGACTAATTGACAACATGTATCGAATCGACTATACTAATTATAACATAGAACAAACAGTCGATCAAACAAACAACACAAATAGGGCATCAACTGTCTTTGACAATTTTGCACGACACAGGAAAAACACAGGCATTATCGATTCGACGATATTAATCAAATTGAAATATGTATATCACTATACGTATTCAACCATAAACAAAATAACAATCGACCGAATAAAAGGTCTTATGGAGATGGAGAACAACTGACAGCAAAATCCCAGAAATAAGCAAACAAGTTAATTAACCATGCCGATAAACTAAACTAAACTAAAACAAACAACAAAAAAGGAAAAGTGACCTTACTCTGAAAAGCTTAAACACAGACGACCCAGGCCCGAGCTGGATTTGCCCATTTGAGGTCGAACAGATCTTAATCGAGGTGTTCTCAATCGAGAACACTTCGATTAAGGTCTATTAGACCCCAACCTTCCGTTTAATCTAACCGGATTCCAAAAATTCTTGTGTTCTAGGGTTCGAACAGTCAGATTTGGGGTTTTGGGATTTGTGGGTAGATTCGGACCAAACCAAGCTTGGTTTGGTCACAAGTGAGGCTAGGGTAATGACTGGTGTGAATCTGAGGTGGGTCGGTGTAGATCGGGGTTTTGCTCGAACCTTCAAACGAAGATTCGAGGCGATGGGGAATGATTCGAGGCAAGGGGTAACAGATCCGTGTTCAGGGTGGTGAGGTGCATTAGGGGTGTTACTTTGGTGGTCACCAGCGTCGTTGCCGCCGGGTTTACGGTGAGAGTGCACAGGGGCAGCTAGGGTTTGGGAGGTCTGGGTTTGGGTTTGGGACGATGAAGGGGGTGTTCGGATGGGGGCGTGGGGTTAGGTTTTGGGCTTATATAGTTAGGGGGAAAATTAATCTAGGCCGTTACATCATCAACAATCGATGGCCTGGATTAACCAACTTAAATGGAAATGACGCCGTATGGGTTTAGGTGAGACCGGTGGGTCTCTGGGTGAGACGGGTCGGGTTTAAACGTGGGTATGGAGATGTGATCTTGGCCATTGATCATTCTGAGATCAACGGCCCAGATCAAGCATGATCAAGACGACGTCGTTTGGATGTCCCTGAGGCCAACTGATCTGGACCGGGCAAAGCAGTGCTTTTGGGCCTGATTTTGGGTCCAATTTAAATGGCCCAATTCCGATTTAACTCATTTCTTTTCCTTCTTTTAATTTTTGATTTAAATAAAATTCCTAACTAAATTGTAAAATCAAATAAAACCATACAAATATTAATTAATACTCAAACAACAATTATCACTCATATTAAACATTTAATTAAAATAAAATCACTCAATGACAACAAATAGAATAAAAGATGCATATTTTTGTGATTTTTCCTTTTTAAAGCCAAATTATGGTTTGATTAATTCCTAATAGTAGAACGATATCCTAAACTCACATGCGACATATATTTTTTGTATTTTGTTCGACAAAACTAAACAATCACAAAAAAAACAACAAATAACTGCCAAAAATGCCACGTAAACTCCAAAATTGTACAACAAAACCATTTGTTTTATTTTTTTGATTTCTTTTGGAGTAATTGTCGTGTAAACAAAAATCACGTGCTCACAGCTGCCCCTCTTTGTTCGAAAACATGCGAGGTTTTAGTGCAAAGATAAAGTGAGCGGATATGAGTGATTTTTGCCCGTTGGATTACTCCGTGTGAAGCACATTTTTGAAAGATTTGACCGAATCTTTGCTTCAAAGATCTCCTACATATCCTGGGCTAAACAGGAATCAGGTCAATGTAGTTTGGGAAACTTTGGTAGCTGAGACTACCATGGGATTGCAATGCTTGCTGTTACTGCTGTTGCTGTTGCTACTGCTGCTTTACTGACCGCTTTATTACAACCAAAGGAGAATTAAAACTGAACTAACTACTTATGCCTGTCGACCGCTAGTTACAAGATTCCTATCTATAATTCTTTTGCAACTTGATCTTGGGTCTTAGCTGATTCTGCTTGTAGACTTCGATCCGAATCTTGATGCTGGCAAGTTGTAGGCGCTTGTTTATTTCTGCAGTATTGAGTGAAACGGGATTGGCGGAGCTCGGGAATTTTGATCAAATTTTGAGCAACCTGCCCTTTGTTTGTTTCGATATTTGGGAACATCTTCTTTTTGTTCTTTTCTTCTTTTCTTTATTCTAGATTGAGACTCAAACCATAGGTCATCTCGATCCATGTGCCTCGAGGTCAGACCTGCTGAGACAACAAAACAAACGAACGAAATTTTTTGCCCCAGTTTCACTAGGAAAATTTCGTGAGTTAATTGCCATAAAAATCTACAGGATTGATGAGGGGATTGGAAACCTCTAGTCTAAAAGGCGCAACTCAGGGATTGGAGCCCTAATGTCGCAAAAGGTAAAAATGCGCAACTCAAGGATTGGAGCCCTGATGTCGGCTTAAAGAAAATTTGCTCAACTCAGGGATTGGAGCCCTAATGTCGGCTAAAAATAAATTGCTCAACTCAGGGATTGGAGCCCCAAATTGGGAGGATTGCCAGGTTACGCCGGAAACTGTCCGGGTTATGTCGGGAGAAAAATGAAAAAGGGCTCCTGGGTTATGCCAAGGAGGTGCACGGGTTATGCCGTGAAGACAAAAGAGGTCCCCGGGTTATGCCGGGGAGGAGAGAAAAAGGGGCTCTGGGTTATGCCGAAAAGGGAAAGAGTCCTCGGTTTATGCCGGTAAAGTCATCGGGTTATGCCGAAAAAGGTCCACGGGTTATGCCGGGAAGATTCATCGGGTTATGCCGGAAAAGGGAAAGAGTTCTCGGGTTATGCCAGTAAAGTCATCGGGTTATGCCGGAAAAGGTCCACGGGTTATACCGGGAAGATTCATCGGGTTATGCCGGAAAAGGGAAAGAGTCCTCGGGTTATGCCGGTAAAGTCATCGGGTTATGCCGAAAAAGGTCCGCGGGTCATGCCGGGAAGATTCATCGGGTTATGCCGAAAAAGAGAAAGAATTCTCGGGTTATGCCGAGGAAGTCATCGGGTTATGCCGAAAAAGGTCCACGGGTTATGCCGGGAAGGTTCATCGGGTTATGCCGGTAAGATTTATCGGGTTATGCCGAAAAAGAGAAAGAATTCTCGGGTTATGCCGGGAAGGTTCATCAGGTTATGCCGGAAAAGGGCAAGAGTCCTCGGGTTATGCCGGGGAAGTCATCGGGTTATGCCAAAAAAGGTCCACGGGTTATGCCGGGATTTTGATAGAAAAAGCTCTTTGGGTTATGCCAAGGAGATCCGCTGTTTATACCGGGATAGTTGAGGAATGAGGTCCTATGCTACCATGATTTGTTTTTCTTTTGGGGATTTTCATTTTTCTTTCTTGTCTTCTTTCTTTTCTTTGGTTTTCCTTTTATATTTCTTTTTATTTATCAAAATGCATGAAAGAATTCTGGGGAAACTTCCCTTTGGTCGTTTTCCTGCTGCAAAGCTGGTTCAACGCTCGCGCATTTCATTTCTTTTGGGCTATACCTGCTTCTTGCACGGTTGCTTTGATTAAAACCTGTTTTCAACAAAGAACAATTTATTAGTTGGAACGGTGGTTGGTTTTGTGGCCTTGATCGTCTCCATTGCTTGATCCCGTCCCCCTTTCCATTGAGAACTGTGCCGCTTGTTGGCCTTGAGGGTGAATCTCTTTCGCACTGACCAGGTTCAACCTTAGGATTACATGATGACTCGCCCGTGTGGGCTCTTTCCTTTGCTTTATTCCGCCCTTAGGAACTTTGCCTTTGAATTTCTTTCCTTTCGAACGTCTTTACTTTGGAAGCAATCAACCACCATGGTCAGTCGGGATTGGACTGACGCACTCCTAAGGCTGTGTATTTTCTTTGACTCTTGCCAGGCGGGGCCCTGTGAAACCGGTCCTGCCACCTTTTCTTTGTAATTGTTACGGAATCAGAGTTAGACCGAAAGGGATTCAAAGAAAACTATGCAAAAGGAAAACATATGAGTTTAAAGAGAAGCGTCCCTTTCGGGGGAAAAAAAGGACTTATCTGGAGTGCATGCTGGCTTCAAACTGACATGACATGCTTCTTGGACTGGATGCCCGATCCGCGTCAAACTCCAACTTCTCATGAACCTATTGATCCGTGTTTCCAAACCAGAGAACCTTTCCAGGACTTTTAGTGATGAAGTACCCTCTTTTCGGCCGACAACACCCTTTGCGGGTTTTCGCTAATCGACCTCTCTCATTTTTGATTTCTCTACTCTTGTCGCCTCATGGTGCCCGAAGGTTTTCACCGATAAGACTCTCTCATTTTATTTCTTTCAATTTGACTTCTATCAGATTCCAACAATGACGTTTTCCACTTTCCTGTCTTTGCCAATTGATCAGAAGGATATGGACAAGGTCTTTGGGGTAAAAATGATTTTGGGTGGAACTACAACTTTGGAACCCTTTCGGCGGTCTCATGGTCGAACCATTATAACTTCTGCCCCAGTTTTACTTTGGGGAATTTCTTAGACTTTATTTTTGGTGTGACTGAACCCCAGGGAGAGGCTGTCTACGTATCCTTTCGGAATCAAGTCAGACGTAGTTCATGCCACTTTTGTTTTTTTGTTTTTTTTGTTTTGTTTTTTGGATTTTTTTTTCATTTTTCTGATTCGCTTTGTTTTTCAACTTCCCTTCCCTTTTTCATTTTCATTGTTTTTTTGTATATTTTTCTTCTTTTTTTTTATTTTATTTTCAATAATATTTTCGAGTTCCAAAGAGGGTAATCAAAGAAGAGTAACCAGATCAAATGGGTTTGCAAAGGTTTGATAGTGTTTGGGTAGCGAAAATGAAAGCCTTCGTCATCTCAAACTGTGCAAAGACATCGCCGGAGCGATTTAGACATAGTACTGCATCTGCATTCATAGCGGTGTCGGGGTCATTTCTTTCGATGTCGCCCAGATACAAATGCTCCTCTTGGCAATATTTTCCAATGATGTATGGACCCTTCCGATTACGAGCAAACTTTCCTTGTGCTTCCTGGTGATGAGGAAGAATACGCCTTAACACCAGTTGCCCTGCTTCAAAATATAGGCGCGGGTCATTCTTTGTTGGTACAATTGCTCGTGACAAACTGCAGTCATTAAGGTCAACGTTCCATACGAGTCTAGACCCACTCACTGACCTCAAACTCTGCTTCAGTGACGGACATTTCCCAAACCATGAACCAATTTTCTTTAGTTGTTCCCATTTAATTTTCTCTATATTTCAAATTTTGACTCATTATTTGAAGTCTGACGGAGTTCTTGGGATCTGGGCATGAAGTCCGCAAGCATGTCATGTTATTTAAAGCTGCATTATCAGAATTGAAGAGAACTAAAAGAAAATATAGCGAAACTTTGAAAAAATAAATAAAGTGAATGATGAAATATGATTTCATTTCTTGGAATTGGGAAGACAACAGGGTCAACATTCAGGTAATTAAAAACAGGAAACTAAAGAAAGCATCTGAGTTACACCCTGGGATAGCTCGCGATGCAGAAAAAGTGGCAGGGCAGGTCTACTAGGACTCCCGCTTGATCAGGAATGGCGTAGCCTTCCAGTTTTGAAGCTCGGTGCTGGGTCCCATGTATGATACCTCGGCGGTGCTAGTGCCCTCTCCTGGCTGGACCATGTGTGTTTCGCATAGCATTTTCCTCATTGCCTTACATATTTCCTCACTTTCTTCAACCGTGAACACCTCATCATCTTCCTCTTTACTGTACTTTGGCTTCTGTGGTATGCATCCAATAACCACTGGCTCATTCAACCGAGGTGGTTTGATCGTCCCCCATACAACATAGGCCTGCTTGGATACGTCAATTTTCTTTGCCGGTTCAGCCTCGGTGATTTTATTCTTCTTCTTCTTCTCTTTCTCTTGCTTCGGGGTTGCCTTAGGCTTCCTTTCTGTATTAGCAATAGCAATTATGGCCTTAAGCGCCAGATTAAATTCTTTGTCTTCAGAAATCATCCCAATTATCGGCCCGTTGTTGTGGGCGGGCAGCGGATTATTGGTCACATTTGGGACATCCTCGTCTTTCAACACAATTTTCCCTTGCTCTAACAAATTCTCTATTGCTTGTTTCAATGTCCAACAGTTGTTTGTATCATGCCCTTCTACCCCTGAATGGTATGCACACCTGACACCCCGCTGATATGATGGTGATTCCGGGTTTTGCCTGTTTGGTGGTATGGGCTACAACAAATTCATCTGGACAAGCTTAGGGAATAGGGTGGAGTAGGGTTCACCGATTGGTGTATAGTTAGGTCTCCTGGGTGGTTCCCGAGGACGGAAGTTATTCTGGGAAGGTCGAGGATTGTAGCGGTTTCAGTAAGGAGGTTGACTTCTAGGAAGTGGAGCTTGGCCTCGATTGACTTGCTACGGCGGCTGGACATAAGGCTGGGTATTCATGACCATGTAGGGCTGAGGAGCATAGGTCACATTTTGGTGGGGGTAATAATGTTGCGGGGTTCTTTCTGAAAAACAGGGCCTGGGGTTACGATATTCTCCTACTTATGATGTTGCCATGGACGTCTCTTCCTTTTTCTTCCCTCTTGCCATTACTCCGGACCCGCTTTGGATGGCTTGGGAGGTTGCCCTTATGGCTTCCTGACTCAAAATTCTACCCGTTTTGAAACCATTCTCCACCATCTCCCCGATCTTAATTGCTTCCACGAAAGGGTTTCCTATGGCTGACATCATGTTTTGGAAGTAGTCTGATTCTTGAGCCTGGAGGAAAGTAGTGACCATTTCTATATCGTCCATGGGAGGTTTTACCCTTGACGCCTGCTCGCGCCATTTAATAGCATATTCTCTGAAACTTTCCGAGGGTTTCTTCTTCAAGTTTGACAAAGCATTTCTGTCCGGTGCGATGTCAATATTATATTGAAATTGTATTACAAAATCTCTGGCGAGATCATCCCATATATGCCATCGAGATATGTCTTGGTACATATACCACTCTGAGGCTATTCCCACCAGACTTTCCCCGAAGTATGCCATCAACAATTCTTCTTTGCCGCCGGCTCCCCGCAATTGGTTGCAATACTTCTTGAGGTGAGCAATGGGATCGCCATGCCCATCATATTTCTCAAACTTTGGGGTTTTGAAACCCACGGGTAGGTGCATGTGAGGGAATATGCATAGATCGGTATAGGAAACACTCTTCTGCCCGCTTAAACCTTGCATGTTTTTCAAACTCTGCTCGAGGCTCCTCATTCTTTTTGCCATTTCATCTTGTTCAGCAGCTTTAGGGTTCTGATCTTGCCCAGGTACAAACTCGTATTGAGGTTGTTGAGGATGACTGCTGGTGGTGAACCGAGTTGGTTCCAATGAGAAGGATGGGGCTTGGAATGTGAATGAGGAAGAGTCAAAATTGGGCCTGTGTGTAGTGGGTTGTGCCACGATTGGACAGGGCGGTGCAGTGAATATGCTTGTAGCTACATCCGTCGTTGACATTCAGGGGCAAGACTCAGAGGGTGATCCAGCAGAGTGGGCTGAAATGGCCGGGTACCCGAATGGGGTAGTTGGATAGCTTATGGGGATGTTGGGAGTCCCACTTGTCCTGGAGAACAACTCAGGGAACTCAGGGATTACACTCGGTGGCTCTTTTCCGTTATTCCAGTCATCCAACATCTCCAACATGCGGAGCCGCAGGATTCTGTTTTCCTCAGCAGTTGCTGACTCGGGAGTCGGGACGACCGAGATTGAACTCTCCTCGGAGACGGGAATTGTCGGCAAAGGAATTTCCGAAGACATCTCTACACTTCCGTTTGATCTTGTGAAGTAAGTGTGAATACTCCCTCTCGACTTAACAACGGGTAACTGAACACTCCCTTTCGACCTCGTGAAGTATGAATGTGAGGCCAGACCTCCATCAAACCAAACCACCTTTTCTAAAAACCTGAAGGACTCAGCGGCCAACAAACGGTTAGTTCGAAACAAACAACAGATAGGTAATCTCACGTTGGGGCATGATGCACCTATACAGTTAAGTGAATTTCTACATGTTTGCAACGAAGACATGCGTCATTCCGACTTCTCTTTTAGGCTTCCTTTTTTTTATTTCCTATTATTATTGTTTTCATTATTTGCAGTTAAAAATGTGACCGGATCCGATGAGGATTGCCTACGTATCACGATGTCGCGTGAATCAGATCTTGCGTAGTTCGGGACATTTGCAGTTAAAAAGTGTTCATTTTGCATTGTGCCCATCCTGCACATTTATTAAGGTGATTTAAGCAAAAATGATTTGACTATATTTTAGAAAGAAAGATCCGATTTTTGAACACGGCCTTTCAGCACTTCGGGGATGAAGATTTTAAGGCTGTGAGGGTCAATCGATCAAAACTTTAAAAGATGATCGAAAGTGGCCGTTTATGCAAGGTCAGCCTTCCGCCGTCCCTTTTGGGAACATTTGGCTGTTTTTGACAACAACAACATCACTTAATTTATTTATGACTCTTTTTTCAGAATGGTGACCCGACATTGGGAATATGGCCTCGCAGAGCCTCGGGGACGAGGATCCTAAGGCCATTGGGCAATTTGGTCAAAATTTAAAAAATGACCAAAAATGGCTGTTTATGCAAAGTCAGCCTTCCGGCGTCCCTTTCGGGAACATTCGGCTATTCTTGACAAAACGACATCACTTGACTCATAAATTAAAATTCTGACATTTTGGCTATTTCTAAAAAAGGGGAGGTTGGACCCGATGAGGGTTGCCTACGTATCTCATACCCTGTGAGAATCAAACCGGCGTAGTTCGGGCTGATCAGGCATAGAGTAAACTAAACCCCTTCTGAATACAATCTTTTAAAGGAAAGGAGAAAAATATTTTTCTGGATTTTTATATTTTGTTTTGTTTTTTTTTTATTTTTGAAAAGAGATGAATACTAAAGAAATATTTTTTTCTTTGAACTTTTTTTTACCCTTTTTTTTTAAAAAAAATTTCGAAAAATCTTTTAAGGAAGTATTTGGACTATTAGTCTGAATTTATAAAAGAGATACTACAAATGAAACAACATTTTTTTTTGAATTTTGATTTTTTTTTTTTTTACTTTTAAATAAATATATATATATATTTTTTGGATTTTGAAAGTGATTAAAAGGAATTTTTTTATATATATATCAAACTAAAAGACAAACTTTGTTTTCATTTTTTCTTCTTTTTTTTTAAAGAAAATTCCGGCGAGGTTTTGACATTACTTGGACATTGGTTTTATTTTTCCAAAAATAAGTAATTATCTCCCTACACTGCTATTTTATTTTCCTTTTTTTTAAAGTTTTTTTAGAAACCGGTCAACATGCAGAACTGAAGCAAATAAATGCGCAAAACAAACGGGATGCAGCAGGATGGTCATTTCATTTCAGGTTGCCTGTCCTAGACGGACCCAACCTCTGTGTTGAGTCCCCTATGTCAAATGCAACATGATGCAAATAAGCGTTCCTACTAGGGATCCGACATGAAGTTTTGTTATACTAGGTTTATAACCTGGGTATTTGTTCTAGACTGTGTACCCGAGCGGACAACTCGGGTCGAGGAGGGGGCTACGTACCGGGGACCCGCGAGATCGTCCGGCTTTGTAACTTATCCGGCCTCTTTCTTATTTCAGGTATTGACACTAACAAAATAGGGAGTCTCGACGAGCGAGCTTCTCCCCGGAGGTAAGAAGAGAAGGGTTTCGGCACAGTTTATATACAGTTCAGCTAATATCAAAGCGGTAAAAGACAACATTTAGCACGTTATGCCAAAACATGCAATAAAGATCAGATAATAAAGCCAAATATAACAATTATTCTAAGCTCGAATTCTTAAACCCTGAACCAGAGGTTCTAGGTTGAGATCCCCAGCAGAGTCGCCAGAGTTGTCACACCTCCTTTTTGCGCGCCGGCCCCGAAGGGCGAAATGCGCGAGGGAGTTTTTCCAATTTAAGTGACAATATTCGAAATGGGATTATTTATTTATTTCAGAGTCGCCACTTGGGAAAGGTTTGGCTTTTGGTGTCCCAAGTCACCGGTTTATCTTGAATCCCAAATCGAGAAAAATATTCGACTTTCCAAATGAAGTTTGCGAACCAGAAATTCTAAGTAAGGAATTCTGTTGACCCGAGGGAAGGTGTTACGCACCCTCGAATCCTGTGGTTCTAGCACGGTCGCTTAAATTGTTAAAATGGCTAAATATCTGATTTAATACATATTATTACTTATGTGCTTTTATTAAGTTTAAACCGCTTTTATTATTAGTATTTTCTTTATAGAATTGCAACGTTGTGAAAATGCATCTTGAACCACGTCACAATCAATGCACCCGTGGTCGTCAATACATTCTGACTTCGTCGAGATTTGAATTTGGGTCACATAAATGCGCACCCGAATTTAAGAATGTAATTTAGTTAAGTCGCGCCTAAAGAGTCTAAACGCATTATTATCTTTGGGGAAGGCAGTGACATTCGCTAAACAGTCCATCCCAAGTTCTAAGTATTTATTATGACCAATTTGTGAGGGCCCCGCAATTTGCATTTTTATATGGCGAGGCTCGTCTCATTATTTTTAAAAGGGTAAACCTACAGCGACTACATTTTCTATTATGTTCGTCTCTAAAATGAAAGAGAGAAAATCCTAACTCGTTACGAGCTTAAAAGAGGCGTACCATATTAAACGCTAGATTGAGACGAAGATTAACTGAAAGGAACATTACTAGAAATTATAAACAAAATTGAGAACGATAAAATAATATATTCGAACGTGATTAACTATCCTATAGCTAAATTACACTCCTCCTAATTGTATAAACAAATGAATAATTGTTCACGACTATTAGCGCTGAAATTAACCTTAATTATTAACGCTTATTCGGGAGTTTATTAGATCCAAGCGGCGCACCATCTTATTGAAACTCATGCCTATTAGATTAGTGTTCTTAAAATTGTTGCGTTGTTTCGTGCTTCAAAATATGTAAAACCTGACGACCTTATTAATACCCACTTCATTTAAATGATGGGCCGATGCCAATATTAATTATTAATCTGCCTCATTAAAACTATGTTGAAACGAGGAGTCCAACAAGAGGGTTGGCATACATGGCTAAATTGTTGGTACTAACATAACACAATATGAAAATTTATTTGGAATACATTTTCTGGAAATCAAATTAGACCGGATATAACGAGTTTGATAGTTCAAAGATCCCAACAGGAGTACACACAGACGCTTGCCATGATTCAGTTATACTATCATCACCAAATCAGACTAAATTGTTATATATATGGAGATACATCTGATTTAAACAGCATACTATTTAACAGTCCATGTCAATTAGAGTACATTCCAATTCATACGGAATAAATGTAGTTGGAATGAGCTTAAACAAATACGGGTTAACTATCATTCAAACTATTTGCTATATTTTGAACACGAGTACTGTGAAGCAAACTACATTCATTTCTTCATTTTTTACTTCAGCTTCAAGCTTTCAACAAACATAGTTTCAGAAATGTGTACCTGGAAATGCTTACAATTGAAGAAGAAGAAAGGTCAGTAGAGCGAGCAGTAATTCGAAACAGCAACAGCAAACACCACAGCAACAACCAGCCAATACAAGAATGATTCAAACCCAACCAAAACTCCAAGATTTCGACAAAGAACCAACAACAATAGCAAATGAACCAAAATAACTCGGGTAACAACACAATAACTCGAAAATCACCCAAATGCCTTTAAAACTGAACTTAAATGCTTTGGAAAATTCACCAAGGTAAACTTAAACAGAAAATAAACTCAAACAGAACCCAACTCTATTCATTTTTTTTTGTTTTCTAATGTTTTTTGTTTTGAATTTTGAATATCAAACTTCAATCTGGAAATCAGAAAGAAAGAGCTGTTTAGAAGAAGTTTTGATGGCTGAAATTTCTTGTTCCCCTCCTTTTCAGGGGTCTCCTCCTTTCTTTTATAGCCACCCACAGCCCCCTTTTCCCCCAGCTGTTAGTCCACTAAAATACTGAACCCCTCCCATGTAAACCTTCTATCTTTCCACCCAAAACTTAAAAGAAAGGTATCCCCATGAGATTTCCCTGACAACCTCCCTTTTTTATTGGTAAAGTGGACTGTCCCTTATTCTAATTAGCAAGTATGGGTAGCCTGAATATGCCCTGACAGCACATGCTGTCAAATTTGCTTTAATTCAATAAAGAACTACAATGCACATGATGTCCAAGATCTAAAATGAGTGAACATGCCATCAATTCAAACTAAACTCTGAAATCCATATTAAACTGCAACTATAAACCAATCCTTAAATGATTTCTGATTCAACTAATAGACCACAAATAGTTAAAATCAATTCTTAGCTAACTCAAACAATGCCTTAGTAAAATTAAACAGCATGAGTCAGATTACTATCATCCCAAGCTGAGACTAATTGACGACATGTATCGAATCGACTATACTAATTATAACATAGAACAAACAGTCGATCAAACAAACAACACAAATAGGGCATCAACTGTCTTTGACAATTTTGCACGACACAGGGAAAACACAGGCATTATCGATTCGACGATATTAATCAAATTGAAATATGTATATCACTATACGTATTCAACCATAAATAGAATAACAATCGACCAAATAAAAGGTCTTATGGAGATGGAGAACAACTGACAGCAAAATCCCAGAAATAAGCAAACAAGCTAATTAACCATGCCGATAAACTAAACTAAACTAAAATAAACAACAAAAAAGGAAAAGTGACCTTACTCTGAAAAGCTTAAACACAGACGACCCAGGCCCGAGCTGGATTTTCCCATTTGAGGTCGAACAGATCTTAATCGAGGTGTTCTCGACCGAGAACACTTCGATTAAGGTCTATTAGACCCCAACCTTCCGTTTAATCTAACCGGATTCCAAAAATTCTTGTGTTCTAGGGTTCGAACAGTCAGATTTGGGGTTTTGGGATTTGTGGGTAGATTCGGACCAAACCAAGCTTGGTTTGGTCACGAGTGAGGCTAGGGTAATGGCTGGTGTGAATCTGAGGTGGATCGGTGTAGATCGAGGTTTTGCTCGAACCTTCAAACGAAGATTCGAGGCGATGGGGAATGATTCGAGGCAAGGGGTAACAGATCCGTGTTCAGGGTGGTGAGGTGCATCAGGGGTGTTACTTTGGTGGTCACCAGCGTCGTTGCCGCCGGGTTTACGGTGAGAGTGCACAGGGGCGGCTAGGGTTTGGGAGGTCTGGGTTTGGGTTTGGGACGATGAAGGGGGTGTTCGGATGGGGGCGTGGGGTTAGGTTTTGGCTTATATAGTTAGGGGGAAAATTAATCTAGGCCGTTACATCATCAACAATCGATGGCCTGGATTAACCAACTTAAATGGAAACGACGCCGTATGGGTTTAGGTGAGACCGGTGGGTCTCTGGGTGAGACGGGTCGGGTTTAAACGTGGGTATGGAGATGTGATCTTGGCCATTGATCATTCTGAGATCAACGGCCTAGATCAAGCATGATCAAGACGACGTCGTTTGGATGTCCCTGAGGCCAACTGATCTGGACCGAGCAAAGCAGTGCTTTTGGGCCTGATTTTGGGTCCAATTTAAATGGCCCAATTCCAATTTAACTCATTTCTTTTCCTTCTTTTAATTTTTGATTTAAATAAAATTCCTAACTAAATTGTAAAATCAAAATAAAACCATACAAATATTAATTAATACTCAAACAACAATTATCACTCACATTAAACATTTAATTAAAATAAAATCACTCAATGACAACAAATAGAATAAAAGATGCATATTTTTGTGATTTTTCCTTTTTAAAACCAAATTATGGTTTGATTAATTCCTAATAGTAGAACTATATCCTAAACTCACATGCGACATATATTTTCTGTATTTTGTTCGACAAAACTAAACAATCACAAAAAAAACAACAAATAACTGCCAAAAATGCCACGTAAACTGCAAAATTGTACAACAAAACCATTTGTTTTATTTTTTTGATTTCTTTTGGAGTAATTGTCGTGTAAACAAAAATCACGTGCTCACAATGAGTATTTACATCTATTCCATATACATGTTTAAACTACATTATTTTCAAGCGCTGTCGTATTAATATGAAATAGTTTTTTTGAAAGTTTTTTTTGCATATATACTCTTGATAATAATTTTTTTTTTGCAAAGGTATAGTTTGGTCACAGAAATGTGCTTTAATTTCAGACGAAAATGATAAAAATTGGGGCTTGGAGAACTTTATGTTCAATGTAGTAAAACAGATGTAGGCATGCTGGAATTGGTCTTGGAAGTTATCAAAATCTGAAAACTCTGTTTTGCAACTCGTCATCATCATATTGATTCATTTATGTTCTATCGTGTAAAGAGAAATTTTGTTTACTCAATGTGGTTCAAGGAAAATGTGAAGTACACACAAATCATGAAGCCTTTATTCAACTCATTCAATTGGACCCAATATTTTTAACACTGACCTAGCTAGATACATATATATGTGTGAAAAACAACTAAAACTTTTAACAAATATTAAATTCTAAACCGTACGATTCAGAAGCACAATGAGTTGAGTGGTAAAAACCTTGAAAGCTGAGGCTATCAAGTTTAAATCGTAAAGTATATATTCAATTTAAAACTATGACGAAGCAGGGGAGAACAGCACTTGAATCTTTTACAATCAAGCACTGTGAGCTGAGATGAAGTCCACTTGCAACTGAATCATACTCTTCCCCAAGGTTGATATTATCCTTATTTACTACTCTACCAGCAATTATCCTGCAAACTATGACAGCTCTCTTGACATTCTTTCTGTTGGAGAAGCGACTCGCGCGCTCGCACGGGGCATCACTGCTTGTGCTTAGTTGAATTCCATCTCTTGAATTTCTGAAACCGGATTGAAGTAGCCTGCAGACACAGCAGCTGGGATCTTTGCAAATCTCAGAAATTATTTTCTTTTTACCACTGTAACAAGTCATTGTTGTGACATGGAACTGCAACAATTCATTTCCATCAACTATGCTTCTTGGGTGCATATTATTATTATACTTGTGCTCAAAGGACCTTCTCTTCACAGTTTCTCTATATTTCTCGAATTTCTCTAAGATATCTACTGTATTATTCACTCTTAGAACTTTCTTTATTTTCCGACTTTGCTTTGATGGATTTGTTGAGGCTGCTCTGAAAATCTTCTCAATAACATTCCTAGATGGATCTCCAATCTCCAGTTCTGTTTAGCCACAAACATAACATTACATCACAAGTAAAGAAAGCATAGTGTCTCCAACTATAATACTAGTACAGACACCTAAAGTTTGGTCAAAAGGTTTTGGAACATATTGGAAGACAAGAAAATAACAATACTCTAGATTCTGTTCGGGTTTTAAAAACCTAAAATTTGCTCCATGTTTGATACGACGGAACTTATTTTTCAGGAATTTTTTTTTCTCGTAAGTCATTATTTGGTATTTGATTACCAGAAATTGTCCCAAAGAGTCCTTCTTTACCACTTTTCAGATAGAGGGGGCGAGGGGGTTACTGCGAAGCTATAGTTAAGGTGCACGGATCTTACTGTCTAGTCGTTGGTACTCCGCATCTTCACGGAAAATTCAATTTCATCGGGTCCATATCGGAGACAGCGGGGCAGCCATTACACCATTCGTGCACCTTGAACTTTAATTTTATATTACTTGCTCCAACGAGCGTTTAGACATTATTATTATTAACCTTTAGTACTAAAAACTTTCATCAAGCACAGTTGAGTTTTGTAAAATTATTATATTAATTTTTGATATATATTTTCAAAAAATATTTTTTCACTCACTAGCTAACCCACCATAAAATATTTTTTAAGAAAATATTCTCCTGGAAAGAAAATTTTCAGGAAAACATTATTTATGGAAAATGACTTCTGTCATCTCATATACACACACTCTTAGTCTAATAAAATGACCCCAAAAAAGAAAAAAGAGGAGGAAAGAAGTAATGGAATGTAAAATGGATGTGTGAAACTCTCCAACATCTCATGCATGATCCATAAAACCAAACATTAATCTTGAGATAGGGAATTCTTTAATCACATTCCTTACATCCAGCCTTGAGTAATAGTTGTGCAAGTAGGAATTGAAATGCACCTTTGTGTTTATGGTCTTTATTTCTGAGGAGACAAGTGCACCCTCTATAATCCAGTTTACAAACGACGCAAGAAATGGAACGGCAAATTAAACAAAAGAAGAAATTAGAGGGAATGAATTGTGAAACATAAGTTTAAATTCTATGCATTAATTTACGATAAATTTTTTGCACAATCAGATCACTTATTTGGTAATTACAAGTAAATTAAATCTTTTGATAAGCATTAATTGAAAATATGGGAAAAGATTTTACGTAATATTATCACTGGTTAAAATTGTTAAGTGAATATAATTAAAATCTTAGAAACTTTACCGTAAAACCATCTCCGCCGGGGGTACTTGTGCTGAAATGTGGAGTTGATTGCTGGATTTTCTCTAGGAGTGACCTCATAATAATGTGTCTTCTTCTCAAAACTTGTGCGATTGCACTTGCGCTTGACTGGTTTCTGTTGTTGTGGCCAAACATCTATCAGTTTACCACCACATTTGATAGTTTCCGTCACTGACATCCACATAGCATGCATTCTATTTATATCTTCCTATCAATTTTTCCAGTTACTATAATTAAGTAGAATAAAAAAAGAAGCACGTTTAGAGCTTCATGCATGCATGCTTAACTTAGTCATAGTATTTTGTTCATAGAGCTTAAAAATAAGGTAGTACTGTAGAAGAATACATGTAGAAACTAGTATCCAATGAACTTTGTCAAGGATGAAGTATGAGGGTAGCAGTTTAGTGGAAATAGTACATACCACGTTACTAACGGATTCATCCAATTGAATTTAAGGGTTTTGTACTTATGCATTAAAAGCTCCAATTGGAAGTATTCTTCCTTTCCACTTTCAAACAAATAACATGAGGAATTTACTGGCTAGGCTGGGGTATAAACTTTGTTGTCACTTGATTTTGATAGGAAGTGGTCCATGACCCAATTTCAATCTCCTTATAGATTATATCTGGTATCTTCTGATGGGTTTAAATTGAGTATACTAGTGAAACCGAGTTGTCTCTAATGTCACTTCTTTTAGGAATGACTGCTTTGGTTCAGCGAATGCATTTATTGTTGAGTTTCTTTTTAATATAGAAATGTATTAAAAAGAGGGTGAATAGGAAATGGAGGGAAATGAAAATTTTAAGTTTTCTTCTCCTTTTAATGAGACATTGTCCCTCATTGGTAGAGGAAAAGGAGTTTGGTGGGTTTATATACAAATACACTTCATGTAGCTCTTAAAGAGTTAGGAAGAAGGCAAGCCTCGCGCCGTCGTCGCTCGTTTGGTCAAATGATCGATTGATTGATTAATTTTTTGGACCAAATTTATTTGTTAATAGTAAATATTAACGTAATAATATCCGTGTTTGTAACGGATATGTTCCAATCCGTGGATTTGTGCGTCTCCCACCATTGCCAAATGCTTGCTCCATAATAGCAAGTGATTGCTCCATTAGTTAGCAACCTGGTGCTTCGTCCACCATGGCCAAGTGCTCCACTAAATGAGTGGCAGCGGGTCCGTGTTTAGCAGCTAACTGCACTATAAATAGATGGTGCAAGCAGCTTGTTGAAGACACACCAAAAACAGAATTGAGAGCTATTGATCTTCTCTTCACCGAAAACTCAACGTTGGCTATAATTTGCATTCCTTCCTCTCAGAATTTTCATTTGACTTCTGAGTTTTCCTCCCTTGTTCTACATTGTTTTAAACTACAAACAAAACATCCGTAAGTGTGATTTGCTGCCGAACTTTGTATTCGCTGAAACACTGGGGTTTGAAGTACCACTACACTAGTGTGTAATTCGTTCTATCCTGGGAGGAAATAATCCATAACCTTGGGTACTAGGAGGGGATTAAATTCCTTAAGGAAACACTGTGAATTCAGTGGGCTCGAATTAATTTCTGTTTTATTTATATTTACGTTTATAAGCTAACGTTCTAATTTCCAGAGTCATTATTTACAAATACAGGCATAATAATAACAAGCTTAAGGAATTTAATAATTTTAATTTCTGTATTTGTGTTACTTTTATTATTTTGGAAACTATAACCTTTGTGGTTTTTGTGTACTTCCGTTTGGAGAGTAAAGCCTTCGTAGCGGTTTGTTGGAGATTAAAATCTATGTGATTTTTACTCCAGTTTTAAAGCCTTCGTGGCGTTTTGTTGGAGATTAAAATCTACGTGATTTTTTACTCCAGTTTTAAACGTTTGTTTGTGTCATTTTTTTCCCAGAAAAAATGGCGAATGACAACGGAAATCAAGCTGTTCCAATGGTGACTGCCAACGCATCGACAAGCCGAACACCGGCTTTAGCACCGGCAGAAAAACCCGGAAAATTTTCCGGAATTGATTTCAAGCGCTGGCAGCAGAAGATGTTCTTCTACCTGACTACGTTATGTCTATAGAAGTTCATCAAGGAAGATGTTCCTGATCTTCCAGATGAAACTTCAGAGAATGAAAGCTTTCTCGTGATTGAGGCGTGGAAGTATTCTGATTTTTTGTGCAAGAATTATATTCTTAGCGGACTGGATGATAATCTGTATAATGTATACAATGGCGTGGAGACGTCAAAAGAATTGTGGAATGCGCTTGAAAAGAAATACAAAACTGAAGATGTCGGGATGAAGAAATTCGTCGCTGCAAAATTTTTGGACTACAAAATGGTAGATAGCAAGTCTGTTATTACCCAAGTCCAGGAATTGCAAGTAATTATTCATGATCTACTTGCTGAAGGTCTTGTCATCAATGAAGTATTTCAAGTAGCAGCAATAATTGAGAAGTTGCCTCCATTGTGGAAGGACTTCAAAAATTATTTTAAACACAAACGAAAGGAAATGTCGCTTGAAGATCTCATTGTTCGATTGAGAATCGAAGAGGACAATAAAGCTGCTGAAAGGAGAGGCCATGAAAATTCAACAATAATGAGAGCAAATATTGTTGAAGATAACAAAAAGAGAAAGAAGGCTTCTGGTCCGAAATACAACCCAAGCAAGAAGCGGTTCAGTGGAAACTGCTACAACTGTGGGAAAATCGGACACAAATTTACAGAGTGTCGTGCTCGGAAGAAAGACAAGAAAAGGGGTCAAGCAAACATGGTAGAAGAGCATGATGATGTTAATGACTTGTGTGCCATGCTTTCTGAATGCAACCTGGTAGGAAATCCTAAGGAGTGGTGGATTGATTCTGGAGCCACTCCCCATGTTTGTGCTGTGAGGGAAGCATTTTCTACCTATGCTTCTGCTGGACCCGAAGAGATGCTTTCTATGGGAAATGCTGCTACAACAAAAATTGAAGGATATGGGAAGATATTTCTCAAGATGACTTCTGGCAAGGTCATGACTTTGAACAACGTCCTTCATGTTCCAGAAATTAGGAAGAATTTAGTCTCTACTGGACTTCTTGTAAAGCACGGTTTCAAGTGCGTTTTTGTATCCGACAAGGTTGTAATAAGTAAGAATGAAATGTTTGTAGGAAAAGGTTACCTCACCGAGGGCCTTTTCAAGCTCAATGTAATAGTTGTTGACAATAATAATAAGACTTCAGCTTCTTCTTACTTACTTGAGTCAAATGATTTATGGCATGTACGTTTGGGTCATGTCAATTATATAACGTTGCGGAAAATGATTAACTTGGAAATATTGCCTAAGTTTGAATGCGAAAAATCAAAATGTCAAATATGTGTGGAATCTAAGTATGTTAAACATCCTTATAAGTCGGTTGAAAGGAATTCAAATCCTTTAGACTTAATTCACACAGATATTTGTGACATGAAGTCAATACCATCTCGCGGTGGAAAGAAGTATTTCATAACTTTTATTGACGATAGTACTCGATATTGCTATGTTTACTTACTTAATAGTAAAGATGAAGCAATAGACGCATTCAAGCAATACAAAAATGAAGTTGAAACGCAACTTAACAAGAAAATCAAAATGATAAGAAGTGATAGGGGTGGTGAATATGAATCTCCTTTTGAACAAATATGTTTAGAATATGGAATTATTCATCAAACAACAGCCCCTTACACTCCCCAATCCAATGGGATTGCGGAAAGAAAGAATCGTTCATTAAAGGAGATGATGAACGCATTGTTGATAAGTTCTGGTTTGCCACAGAACTTGTGGGGGGAAGCCATTCTTACGGCCAGCCGAATACTAAATCGAGTACCCCATAGCAAAACACAATCCATTCCATATAAAAAATAGAAAGGAAGGAAACCCAACTTGAATTATTTTAAAGTGTGGGGGTGTTTGGCAAAAGAACAAGTTCCTAAACCCAAAAGGGTAAAAATAGGACCGAAAACAGTTGATTGTGTTTTCATAGGATATGCGACCAATAGTAAATCATATCGATTTCTAGTTCATAAATCAGAAAATCCTGACATTCATAATAATACGGTTATAGAATCAGATAATGCTGAGTTCTTTGAAAATATATATCCGTATAAAAAGGAATGTGAGTTGTTTGGTGAAGGATCTAAACGACCTCGGGAAGAAACAAAAGAAAGTACATTTTATCAGGAGGATCCAAGACGTAGTAAACGTCAAAGAACGTCTACTTCGTTTGGACCAGATTTTGTGACTTTCTTATTGGAAAATGAGCCTCGAACATTTAAAGAAGCTATGTCTTCTTCGGAATCATTGTTCTGGAAAGAGGCAGTCAATAGTGAAATAGAATCCATATTGAACAACCATACATGGGAATTGGTTGATCTTCCTCCTGGAAATAAACCTTTGGGTTCTAAATGGATTTTTAAGAGAAAAATGAAAGATGATGGCACTATTGATAAATTTAAAGTAAGACTTGCTGTCAAAGGGTATAGACAACGAGAAGGTCTTGACTACTTTGATACATATTCTCCAGTGACGAGAATTACGTCCATACGAATGCTAGTAGCTTTAGCTGCAGTTTATGGTCTTGAAATTCATCAAATGGACGTAAAGATAGCCTTCTTAAATGGAGATTTGGAGGAAGAAATTTACATGGAACAACCTGAAGGGTTTGTAGTTCCAAGTAAAGAAAAGAAGGTATGTAGACTTGTTAAGTCCCTCTACGGACTAAAACAAGCACCCAAACAATGGCATGCGAAATTTGACCAAACAATGTTGTCAAATGGTTTTAAGATAAATGAATGTGATAAATGTGTGTACATTAAAAATGTTCCAAATCACATAGTCATTGTTTGCCTATATGTGGATGATATGCTGATAATGAGTAATGACATTGCCAATATAAATGCGACTAAGCGTATGCTAACTAGCAAGTTTGATATGAAGGACTTGGGAGTTGCAGATTTAATTCTGGGGATTAAGATCCAAAAGACTCCTCAAGGTCTGGCATTGTCACAATCTCATTATATTAAGACAGTACTTGAAAAATTCAAGCACTTAGGCTTTAAAGTTGCAAAGACTCCAATTGACGTGAATCTTGCATTAGCAAAGAACAAAGGCCAAAGCATATCACAATTGGATTATGCTTGTGTGTTGGGATGCTTAATGTACATCATGAATTGTACACGACAAGATATAGCTTGTGCTATAAGTAAACTGAGTCGATACACGAGCAATCCAGGTCAATCTCATTGGATGGCAATGAAACGAGTTTTGAGATATTTAGAACATACCCAAAACTTTGATTTGCACTACAGTAAATATCCTGCGGTGATTGACGGATATTGTGATGCAAATTGGATCACCGGTTCAACTGATTCGAAGTTCACAATTGGATATGTATTCAATATTGGTGGAGGAGCGGTATCTTGGAAGTCGTCCAAACAAACATGTATTGCCCGCTCTACAATGGAGGCTGAGTTCATAACCTTAGATAAAGCCGGTGAAGAAGATGAATGGCTCTGGAATTTCTTGGAAGACATTCCATTTTGGCCTAAATCGTTGGCACCAATATGCATACATTGTGATAGCCAAGCAGCAATTGGAAGGGCTGGGAGTGTTATGTATATCGGTAAATCTCGTCATATACGACGAAGACATAAAATCGTTAGGCAACTACTCTCCAGAGGAATTATCACGATTGACTATGTAAGGTCAAGTGATAATGTGTCGGATCCACTTACAAAAGGCCTAACTAGAGAGGTAGTTGAGAAATCATCAAGGGGAATGAGACTATAGCCGAGAACAAGTCATTGTGGCGGTAACTCTACCTAGAAGACTGGAGATCCCAAGATATAGGTTCAAGGAGATCAAACAAAGTCATTAATGACGGTTCAACATTGTCAACAAAAAAAAAATTTGGTCCATTCTCGTGATGAGACAATGTTCAGTACCAAGGATAAAACATTAAGGCGTTTTAATGATTTCTAAATTTGATACAGGGTATATCAAATAGTGTATCTACGAGATGACACGTTTAGGAATCACTTATGTAAGTGTGAAGTGTTAGCCGCTTCAAGGAGAATTTTGCAAGGCCAATTCTCTACACACTTATGAAATCAGGCAGTGTTCATGGCTGAAACGAACACAACAATGAGAACCAAAGACGGTTTAGGGATTGATTGTGTGACTTATGGCTGTCTAGGTATACACTAAAGTTCGACGGTTCAAAGATATCAAATCTACCGATTGACCAAGTATATCCGACATAAGTTTACTACGGAAAGTTCAAAGGGAAACCTACTTATCCAGATGCAATTAATCCTTGCTTGCAAATCACACAAGTTTTTCATGCATACTTTCGTGATATAGCCATTCCCCATTCATGTGGGGGATTGTTGAGTTTCTTTTTAATATAGAAAGGTATTAAAAAGAGGGTGAATGAGAAATGGAGGGAAATAAAAATTTTGAGTAAAATTTTAAGTTTCCCTTTTCTTTTAATGAGATATTGTCCCTCATTGGTAGAGGAAAAGGAGTTTGGTGGGTTTATATTCAAATGCACTTCATGTAGCTCTTAAAGAGTTAGGAAGAAGGCAAGCCTCGCGCCGTCATCGTCGCTCGCTCGGCTCGGTTTCGGCTTCGGCTTCGGCTTCGGATTTGGCTTTGGATTTGGTCAAATGATCGATTGATTGATTAATTTTTTGGACCAAATTTATTTGTTAATAGTAAATATTAACGTAATAATATCCGTGTTTGTAACGGATATGTTCCAATCCGTGGATTTGTGCGTCTCCCACTATTGCCAAATGCTTGCTCCATAATAGCAAGTGATTGCTCCATTAGTTAGCAGCCTGGTGCTCCGTCCACCATGGCCAAGTGCTCCACTAAATGAGTGGCGGCGGGTCCGTGTTTAGCAGCTAACTGCACTATAAATAGATGGTGCAAGCAGCTTGTTGAAGACACACCAAAAACAGAATTGAGAGCTATTGATCTTCTCTTCACCGAAAACTCAACGTTGGCTATAATTTGCATTCCTTCCTCTCAGAATTTCTATTCGACTTCTGAATTTTCCTCCCTTGTTCTGCATTGTTTAAACTACAAACAAAGCATCCGTAAGTGTGATTTGCTGCCGAACTTTGTATTCGCTGAAACACTGGGGTCTGAAGTACCGCTACACCAGTGTGTAATTCGTTCTATCCTGGGAGAAAATAATCCATAACCTTGGGTACTAGGAGGGGATTAAATTCCTTAAGGAAGCACTGTGAATTCAGTGGGCTCAAATTAATTTCTGTTTTATTTATATTTACGTTTATAAGCTAACGTTCTAATTTCCAGAATCATTATTTACAAATACAGGCATAATAATTACATTTATATCCATAAAAAACTTTTCAACATTGTAGTGAGATAACGCACAACACTCATATTTCATCCTAGTCGACACAATTTTTACACTATAGAATCACCTAAAAAGTAATTACAGCTTCGTCCTAGTCGAGACCATTTTTAAACTATAGAATCACCTAAAAAGTAATTACAGCTTCGTCCTAGTCGAGACTATTTTTAAACTATAGAATCACCTAAAAAGTAATTACAGTTAATTGTTCATAATAAATCAAATTAGTAACGTAAGATATAAGACAACAAATTAAATTACTCCACTGGTTAAAAGAATTTACACTATCCGTGTATATATAAGTTAAAATTATGTGAATTTACCAGAAACATTGCATGGGATTGTGCTGAGCAATTACTTACGGGTCCTGCAATCATTACAAATAATGACGTACAAGAGCAACAACGGAGAAGTACAAAATTTCATTTCCATCCTATCTTTACCTCATTATATTGGGAAAATACATTTGTCACGTGTCTAATTTCATATTACGTAAAATACAACATATTCAACTATTTTATAATAGAGATTTTTACAGTCCTATACCATATAGGAAACCTTATTACCTTCAATGTTTAAGGTCTGATATAATTACATTTAGTATACTAAATTACCAATTTTATACCATAGTGTATTTTAAGAGGTACAATTAATGCAGCGTATATCCCTCCTTAATTCAAGGTATCGTATATTCAAAATCTTTTGTCACAACCCATTCTATTTTATTTTATGTTTTAAGATAAGGACCTTTTATCTAAAGCATAGATCTTCAAAATTCACAAAAGCGACAACCAAAAGGAACAAATCAGAAGGAAAAAAATTTATGCCAAGATAAAGACCGAAAATAGGTTCGAAAATATTAATCACCAAGATAAACTCCGGCCAAAAGTAAACAAGAAATAAGAACATCTACCAAAACAGTACAGATAAATTATGAGCAGATCCACACTATTGATAAGGCATATCTTAGCACCCACTACTTTCAACTAGTGCTACATATTCGTATAAGGTGAAAATTACCAAATCTACTAACTCTAAAACCTGAATCCAAGCTAAGCACAATATTAGTTAATTGTTCATCAGATAAAAACCGTAGATCTGCTTCATTCCTCAAATAGAACCATAAATTTCCATTCAATTGTAGCTTAATTGGTATTTTCGATATAATTGGGTTTTTTGCAGAAGATTTTGTAGAAGTTTTAGTCGTTTTGAATTTGTGAAAACAGAAAATATCTACAATCATAATACAAATAATCTACAATTCATCTACAAAATATCTACAAACTGGGTATATTGAATTTTAATATCCCAATTCTCATTCGATTGTAGTTTAATTGGGATTTTCGACATAATTGCGTTTGTTGCAGAAGATTTGTAGAAGTTTTAGTCGTTTTTGATTTGTGAAAACAGAAAACAAAGCATATACAATTAGAATACAAATAATCTATAATTTATCTACAAAATATCTACAAACTGGGTACATTGAATTTTTATATCCCAATTCCCATTCAATTGTAGCATAATTGGAATTTTTGACATAATTGCGTTTTTTCAAAAGTTTTGTAGAAGTTTTAGCCGTTTTTTATTTGTGAAAATAGAAAATAAAGCATCTACAATCAAAATACAAATAATCTACAATTTATCTACAATTTCTGCAATATGTCTTCTTCTTCTTCAAGTTTCAATCTGAAATTCAGTCAAAACCAAGTCTAATCTTCACCAAAACCCCTCAAAATTGAGATATAAACTCCAAACCATATTCCCGATTATTTTCAACAACACCCAATCCAAACAAATAATGATTTTTGAAAATCCAAATTTGAATTCAAAGCTTTCAAGCTTTTTAATGGCTGTCAATGGTGGAATTGCTGCTCTCTTTTCATTTGCTTTGTATTACTGAAATTTGCGATTGAGAAATAGAGAGAGATGTAGAGAGAATATCGACGAACTGAGCTTTTGCAGAACTGATTTCTACAATTTGATTCGAATTTGTTAACGATTTTTTCTTTTTTTGATTTGTGGCTTAAGGAAAAATATCGAAGAAGAGAGTTTTTGCAGAAAAGAGTCTATGTAATTTGATTTTAAATTGAAGATATAGGATTTGCGTTTCAAATTTGATCTGAAGGTCGCTAAATCAATTAGAATATTCTGTTCCTGATTTGTAGCGCGCCTAATTAGGAAGGAATCAGCTCCTAATAATTAGTATTTAATGAATGGTATAATAATTGTTGAAAAACTGTGAACATAGCGGGTAAATATGAAACTATGCACATTTTTGGTAATAAGGTTTCATATATGGTATATGAACGTGTCTAATTCCATATTACATAAAATACAACATATTCAACTATTTTATAATATCACTAAACGAAGCCCATTACTTCCCCATTCCTCGTCAAAATGGCATGGCGTAGCCATTTTTACGATTGGCTATTGAAAAATAGCCACCGATCTAAATGTAATCGATTTCTAGCCATTTTAAGTTAAAATATATTGGTAAATGAAATAATTGCCCTTGACCTTTTTAACATACTGTTTAGTTACTTTTTATCGCCTTTCTTTGTTTTTACAGCAGTGTACGGATTTCGCTTCCTCGAGAGAGCACTTTTCTTCGAATCTTGTCTGGGTTAAGTCCAATTTTCTTCAAAATTATATGGGTGAGTTTTGTTTTTACGATAATGTGTTTGAATTTTCGTTTTTATTGTTGGTTCTTTAGGTTTAAGTTTGATTTCCGTACCGTTAGGGTTTAAATATTTATTTTATTTTAACTTTTACGATTTTTTCTCTATTCATTAGTTTGTCTTATTTCTGGTAATTTTATCACTTTGTTATTAGTTTTATGTTGTAATGCTGTAATCGTTGTGTAATTTCTCTAGTTCTTGTTAAATATGGTGTTATACGGAAAATCTGTATTTTGAAGGCTTGTTTCCCAGTTTTTTATATTGTGTGATTTTTGATTATGTTTTTTGTTTATTAAATTTAGTAAAATTTTGTCCAGTATATTATACTGGAAGTCTGTCATGTGAATGTTTGTCTTCCAGTATGTTAGACTGGATTAATATTATAATATAGTTTGAGTTTTATTTCATTCCAGTATATTTTACGGGACGTCTGCTGTGTGTAAGCTTATTCTCCAGTATATTATATTGGATGAGTTCTGTTTAGACTAAAATTTTATTTTATTTGTGATTACTTTTTTGAATGACTATTTGTCTTTTTTTTTAATTATGCTCTTTGATCCAGTATATAATACTTGAGTTTTGTTTGATTTCAGTATTTTTTAAATGAAGTGTGCCATCTTTATACGGAAATCTGTCTTCTGAAGGCTTGTATCCCAGTTTTTTTATACTATATGGTTTTTTATTATATTTTTTGTTTATTAATTTAGTAAAATTTTGTCTAGTATATTATACTGGAAGTCTGTCATGTGAATGTTTGTCTTCCAGTATATTATACTGGATGAATATTATAATATAATTTGAGTTTTATTTCATTCCAGTATATTTTACAGGACTTTTGCTGTGTGTAAGCTTTTTCTCCAGTATATTATACTGGATGAGTTCTGTTTAGACTAAAATTATGTTTTATTTGTCATTACTTTTTGTAGACTTTGTTGTGATTGTGATTTATTTCTCATATATATACTGGATTCTGATTGTGTTTATTTATCTATTTTACAATACATTTTTTTCATGATTTTATAGAAATGGAATCTTCAAGTAGGATATTGAAGGTACGTATTTCTAAAATGTTGAAGTTTGTATCTTAAAATTATATAAAGTGTTGTTTATGTGTGTTGTATTTTTATTTTAGGAGGGAGATAGATTTTATGATTTGGGTGAGTGGTTTCCTGCTGATTGCTATTGGAGAGGCGATCGAAAATTTAAGAAAATAATTTTGTCGTTTATGTGTGGAACTCAAATGGATCATCTAAAGAATGACGTATTTGGGAAATTTTTAGAGTAGAATGACGTGGGTCACTCTGGGAAGTTGACTCATTGTATGTTGCTTTCTCAAGTTTTTTACAAGGATAAAACCAAAATGGTTTTTAGAGTTTTTGACAACGATGTAGCATTTACAGAAGATGGTTTCCATTCTATTACTGGGCTGAAGATTGAGGCATCTGATTATAGTTTCGTTGATGATAGAGAGAACCGTTTGAAGGAACAGTATTTCTCTAATGTGAAAAAAGGTTTGAAGGTAGATAATTGATATCGGTTTATAAAAAAGCGTTCTCGACTCCGTGATGGTGCAGCAGATGATGTATGTGATGATGTCGAGGTCTGCGATGAAGATGCTGTAAAGCTTGCTGAGATTTATATATTAGAAGTTGTTCTTTGGGTAAAAACATTAATAGAAATATAAGTGAACGTAATATGAAAATCATAGACGACGCAGAACTTTGTGCTTTTTTTCCATGGGGCAGTTTCTGCTTTGAAGAGTTCATTGATAATGTGACGACCCGACCCGTCGTCTCGTGAGTTACCGCCCCGTTTTCCCCATTTTCTATTTCTTTATGCTTCATTATCAGTGTTGGGTGTGAACGAGTTGATTTGGATTGGTTTTAGTAGGAAATGAGACACTTAGTCTCTTTAAGGAAGATTTGTTTTGGAAAAGTCAACCGGACGTTGACTTATGTGTTAGAGGGCTCGAATTTCAATCCCGATGATTCGGTTAGCTTTGGGGGATGATTTGTGACTTAGGAGTGTGACTGGAAGTAATTTTAGAGGTTCGGTGTAGAATTAGGCTTGAATTGGCGAAGTTAGTATTTTGGCGAATTCCGGTTGATAGGTGAGATTTTGATCCGAGAGTCGGAATGGAATTCCGAGAGTTGCTGTAGCTTCGTTAGGTGATTTGGGATATGTGTGCAAAATTTCAGGTCATTCGGACGTGGTTTGGTTGGGTTTTTGATCGAAAGTGTATTTCGGAAGTTTTTAGAAAATTAGGCTTGAATTCGATGAGTTTTGGGTAATTTGATGTTGTTTGAGGTGTTTTGATGATTGGAAGAGGTTTGAATAATGTTATGAATTATGTTGGCATGTTTGGTCGGGGTCCCATGAGGCTCGGATAAGTTTTGGAAGAGTTTTTGGAAGATTTTTGTCGTTTGAGCATAAGCATGTAATGATCCAAAGGTCCATTTTTAGTTCTAGAGATCGAAATTTTATTTCGAGATTTCCAGAATTTAAATAATGAATTATAGGAGTGATCTGGAAAGTTTGGTCTAATTTCATCAAGTCGCGATTGGGTTTTTGACACGAAACATGAGCTAATTGTTTAACGAGCGAAATGGATATCGCACTGAGAAAACGAGTTCCGAATTGCGTTTCTAATGAAGGAATATATTCGTATCATTATTTGTGACTCATAGGAACAAGAATCATCGAATTCCGAGTTCGTATGATGGAGTTAGAGCCATTTTAGTAAAAAGAAAAGTGCTGCAATTTCTTTGGCTGCTGCTGTATTTTTTTAGCAGCGTGAACAGTAACCGCGTGGGTGAACAGTGACCACACGCGTGAACAGTACTTCCGAAAAATTTTGGGCAGTGAGTTTATAAAACACTTCATCCGCGATTTTGGGTCATTTTTCCTTCATGGTTGATCATTTTGAGAGCTTCTTGGTGGAGATTAAAGAGGGATTCAAGGGGGAACGACTTGAGGTATGTTTCTTGGACTTAGAACTCGTTTTTATTGTGAATTCCACCTAGATATTCATGAAATATAAGCCTACAAATCAAGAACTAGGACTTAAATTTTGAAACCAAACAATTAGGATTTGATGGGTCATTTGAACTCGGATTTGGGAGTTCTTGGTATGTATAGACTCGTGGCGAGACAAGGAATCCGGTGATGTTAATTTTCTGATTTTTTGAGACGTGGTCCCGGGGCCCGGGTTTTGTCAAATTCGTGAATTTTGATATTTTTCGATTGCTTTCGATTGAGTATTGTCTCTTTAGCATAATGCGACATATTCGTTGTGATTTTGGGCAGATTCGTTGCACGAGGAGGCTAATTTGAGAGGCAAGGGCATAGCGAGCTAGACTTTGACTGTCTTGAGGTGAGTAATTGATGTAAATGATGTCCTGAGGGTTTGAAACCTCGGAATTTCACATCGTAATGCTATATTGAGGTGACTTGCACGCCGGATAACGCGCGTGGGGTAGAGCACCATTGGGGATTGTGACTTGGTCCATCCCGAGATATGTTTGTACCGTGTTTTCTACTTGAACTAAATTGAGAATCATCCTTACTTAGATTTAATTGTTACATTTGGGCTTCTTGCCAATTATTTGAATCCTTCAGGGATTGATATCACTGCTTTCGCATATTTTGCATATCATTTGACCTCAGTCCAAGGTTTTAAATACTGTTTTGCAAACTCAGCCATCTTTCTAAGATTTAAAAACTTAAATGATATTTCTAAATGATATTTCGGGCTGAGAACTACTGTTTTACAAATGACCAAGGGGCTTATGATGGTTTCTTGACTGAGCATGGATCGGGCTGCGCGCCGCAGCATTATTACATTGATATTGAGCCCGAGAGCTTGGTTGAGTACATTGATATTGAGGCCGAGAGCCTGGTTGATTATACTGAGATTGATATGAGGCCGAGGGCCTAGATTTGATGCCACGAAATGGCTTGATATTGCGCTTGGGCTGTAGGATCCCCTCCGGAGTCTGTACATACCCCCAGTGAGCGCCGTCGACGATAAATAAATGGATGGCTCGGGCTGCACGCCGCAGTGGGTACTAGAGTGTACCATCATATGCATTGCATTGCACTCATGCATTTGTTTTTATCTGTTATACCTGTCTCAGTATTTGGTACTCTAACTTAATTGACTTGTTGCTTCACTATTTGTTGTTCTAAACTGCCAGTTATAGTTTACTTTGTATTTTTCCATGATTTCTTATTCTCAGCCTTTATTTATGTTTATTACTCACTGGGTCGGAGTACTCACATTACTCCCTACACCTTGCGTGCAGATCCAGGTACACCACAAGCTAAGTGAGGAATTGTTTAGCTGAGCAGGCAATATCCAAGAGTATTGAGGTAGCTGCATGGCGTTCGCAGCCTTGATCTCTCCCCTCTATCTCTATCTTTTATTCCGTATTTTTCCTAGACAGACTTGTAATAGGTGGATATTCTGTATTAGAGGCTCATATTCGTGACACCGGATTCTGTTGGGCTATGGTGTGGTATTTTAATTGAACTTCCGTAGATTTTATTATTAATTATAAACTTGAATGAAATGACTTAGTAAATTCTCTGTGATATTTATCTATAATCTGAATAAGAATTTGGGATAATGTTGTTGAATGGTCGAGCTTGCCTAGCAGTATGTTGGGCGCCATCATGACCGGGTTGGGGTCATGACAAGTTGGTATCAGAGCCTAGGTTAATTGGTCTCGCGAGTTATGAGCCGGTTTAGTAGAGTCTCGCGGATCGGTACGGAGACGTCTGTATTTATCCTCGAGAGGCTACAAAACTTTTAGGAAAACTTCACATTCTTGAATTCTTATCGTGCGTCCTTGATTCATCTTGAAAAGAAACTTTTGAAGTTCCTTCCACGCGTTCGTATGCGCGCATGGGCGCTCAGTATCAGATGTGCCTCGATGGCTTGTGGTTCCCCGATCGAGGGGCGAGGTGTTATCTCTGTGAGTTTATGGTGGGCCAGTCTAGAGGACTTGAGGTTGGATCTTTGCCTATGGCGGGAGCGTCGAGGTGCTGATTGTGTGAACAAGTGTTTTTGAACTTATATGTTTGGTAGTGTCCCTGTTAGTGGAAATGATAGTTGTGGCTATGTGATGATTATGTTAGTACTGCGAGACGTATCTATATGATTTGGAAGTGACGAGAAGGGTCTACTGAATGATTGAAGAACTAATAGATGCTTGAAGTCCATCGTGATTCAAGTTATAGCCCGAGTTATGGGCATGTGAAGAATCTTTTCATGTCTCCTAGTTGGGAGTGAAGTAAATTTCATGTTGCGGTATGAGTACAGACTCAGGAAGATCAAGTGACTACGTAATGCTTATGGCGGTGGAAGGTATGCAGAAATGTTAGTTGGGGGCAAAACAGGTGGGTCATCTCCTGCGGGGTGTTCTAAAGTTGTGTTATCCTTATGTTATCTATTAGAAGACCTCAATTGCAATTGAATAAAATGTGTTGAAATCTAAATTGGATCGCCTAGAGAGTGGGCTTAACTATTGTGTGAGTGAATGCGAGATTTGCAGAAGAGTTAAAAATTCTAAATGATTTGTGTTTCCACAAGCTTATGAAGGATCAAGTTTAATCTCACTATGGTATTGAGGCAACAATGGAGTATATGCGTTATGAGTATAGTATGTTGTGATCTATGGCTTCGAGCCAAGTTGGGGAGCTTGCTATTGGTTAGCGGATTGTGCGGTTATGTACTATGTTAGTTCCGATTTGATGCATGCTGGTGAATCAGTTCTGGTTGTGGAAATTGGGCCGAGAATGGCACGAGTGAAGGAAATATTTTGACAAGATGTCATGAGCTCTGATGAGCAGGAGATAAGTTTCGATGTTTACGGTAAGTTGGTATTGTCTTCAGCGTCACCTAAGATCGGTGTTTTGTAAAAAGGGTTTTGCGTCCTGGTTAATAATTCTTGATCGCTCTTTAGCGTTAGTGCGACAGGTGGTTTGGATGTACGCTCCAGATATTGTTGTGGTAGGTTGTGGAAGTGTATCCCACGGGAAGATTATATAAGTGTGGCATGTGATCACTTGATTGATTAAAGATGTAAACCAAGTATGAAGTTTGCAACAGTGTGATGTTGAGTATAGTTTTCTATATGCTATTTTGTATGCCTTGCTTCCTGTTTTCTAAGGAAAGTCTGTATTAGTGCGTGAGATTGGTAATTCCTTCCAGAGTTCGTTTTCTTTTTTGTATCGCGTTCGAATTGGTAGCCTATTGGCATATTGGGGCATCATATGCGGCTTTTGATTATGTCTGGGGTGGCTTATTGCCTGAGCAGTTCGTAATGGGTGAGACGAGATCATTGAATTCGAGATCAGTGCAATCTAAGTATATGAAGTAAATTAAGGGGTTAAGACCATTGTTTGGTTCAGAAAGAGGTGATAGTTCTTGCCAGAAGTATAGACCCAATGAATTGTTGATTCGGCAGTATTATGAATTTATACAGATCTCATCCGTCGTATCGGTATTGTAAGAATTTGAACAAGACCTATGTATGTCATGCAGAGCATGGGATGTGTAATGATTTTTCTTCTAAATGGGATCAATGGAAGTTCTTGACTAGTTGAATACGTAAACGTTCATGGTTCAGAAAGGAGGTGAAGTCCTCATGTTACCTTAGGATGGTATGGTATATGCGATATGTTGTGAAGGGTTGAGATTTGCGTGTGTAAGGTTATAGTTCAGTTCTGAATGGAAATTCATAACATTCTTAGGCGGTACGGGTAGCTTTAGGTAATTAGAGAAATGAGCTTCAGATGATTAGGGTGAATGATCTTCAAATGATTAAGGAAATGGTATTGCTAATTGGAAGTGATTTGATGAGAGTATATGTCTCAGAAAAAGGTAATGTGATTAAACTGATGATATTTTGGTAGTATTGCGGCATTTTCTTGGTGGGTCCACTGGTGGTATTTGGGTTTGCTTAGTAGCACAGGGAAATTTTGAGTATCTGTTGTGGAATGATTGGGTATCAAAGGTGTGCATGTATTCGCACGATGGAAACTGGAATCAGGTATGATGATTTGTGTGTCATATGGAGTTGGAGACTGGGAGTTCTCATGTACAGGCTAGGTTGTGGTGGTGGATCGTGTGTATTCGGCACCGTTTAGCGGCAATCGAGATTTGGAGGCTCGAGTGGATCTTTGTTTGCTGGTATGTTAGATTTTGGATGTGATGTCGGAATTCAGACTGGTTGTCTTAGTGTTGAGTGATTCTGAACTATTGCGCTACGGGCAATACCGAAAATGCCATGGGTTGAGTGATGAAGTGCATTGGATTATGTTCTAGCAGAGTGGTTTATATTTCAAAGGACCAGCGGACGGTTGGGAATGATTGCTTTCTTAATTGGGCATTCGTGATGGATGTCAGTGCAAAGGTTGCTATCATTAATTCAGTTCCGGTGTTGGGGGACTTTTCAGATGAGTTGCATATGGCTAGGCATGTCGCCGGGTGAGGTTGCTGATTTCGGTATTAATTTGGTGCCGGGTACCGGATCGTCTGGCTCCGATAGGAGTTGTAGTAGTGGAAGTCGAGCGGGATGAGTAATTGGGTGTTGCTTGGTGAATAATGTACCGGTTATGTTCTATCAGGTTTGCGTGGTGTGTGTTATTTGTTTCACTATGGGTGTAATGATTTGTTTTGGCTCCAGACATCAATTGAGCATGGTTGTCGATTTCAAGCATAGTGACTTGAGGTGTTTCCTGTGGAGTAGTATTTGGATAGGAACGCGCGTTGCAGCAAAGCTGTGTGGAAACATGACATTGCGGGTCAAATTTGTGTCCTGTTTCTATGATGTGAGACAGGGTCTCAGCCTTGTGTTGTGGCAGTACTGGTGAGTTTGAGGTACAACTCTCTCAGTTGAGTCATTTTCATGAATTGAGTATGTTCGGACCATTTCTTATTGGTGCACGTATTATGCAAGTTGTGGCTTAGGCATGTATTGATGTGTCATGTCACCTGAGTAGTGTGTTTGGTCAGAAGAGATCGTTGAAATCATTAATGAATGCGAACGGATTCGATTTCAGTATGTGTGATGGGTAAATATTGAGGTTCGGTTCAAAATTTGCTATGGTAATTACCAGGAGAGAAATGACTTCATGAATGGTTGACATAGGAAATGGTTATGATTTATTGCGTGTTTCCTTTATCATTGGCAGTATGTGAAAGTGTTGGAATGAGGCTTTAGTTGTTAAGAGGTTTCCTATCGATATTCGATTATTATGTGCAGCTACTGTGAATAGAAATTATCGTTTCGAGTGTTTGAGTTATGTGGTATATCAGATAATTGCACCTGATGTTGTAGGTATGGGTTATTACAGCTGGTTCGGGCTTATTCTGAGTATGGATGTGAATTCTAATCTTGTGTATGATTTCGGAAGGTGCAATGTGGTTCTATGGTTTATGGACTAGATGGATTGTGAAATTTCAGCTATGTTGTGTTATCGGACCTATGCGAGATACGGTAGTGTGGGATCACCCACGGGTATATTCTTGGTAAAGTCGTTCAGCTATTGGTTGGCTTCTAGGACAACTCTGGGTACGCTCGAGGACGAGCGTTTGTTTAAGTTGGGGAGGATGTGACGACCCGACCCGTCGTCTCGTGAGTTACCGCCCCGCTTTTCCCATTTCCTATTTCTTTATGCTTCATTATCAGTGTTGGGTGTGAACGAGTTGATTTGGATTGGTTTTAGTAGGAAATGAGACACTTAGTCTCTTTAAGGAAGGTTTGTTTTGGAAAAGTCAACCAGATGTTAACTTATGTATAGAGGGCTCGGATTTGAATCCCGATGATTTGGTTAGCTTCGGGGGATGATTTGTGACTTAGGAGTGTGATTGGAAGTAATTTTGGAGGTTCGTTGTAGAATTAGGCTTGAATTGGCGAAGTTAGTATTTTGGCGAATTCCGGTTGATAGGTGAGATTTTGATCCGAGAGTCGGAATGGAATTCCGAGAGTTGCTGTAGCTTCGTTAGGTAATTTGGGATATGTGTGCAAAATATTAGGTCATTCAGACGTGGTTTGGTCAGTTTTTGATCGAAAGTGTATTTCGGAAGTTTTTAGAAAATTAGGCTTGAATTCAATGAATTTTGGGTAATTTGATGTTGTTTGAGGTGTTTTGACGATTGGAAGAGGTTTGAATAATGTTATGAATTATGTTGGCATGTTTGGTCGGGGTCCCATGAGGCTCAGATAAGTTTTGGAAGAGTTTTTGGAAGATTTTTGTCGTTTGAGCATAAGCATGTAATGATCCAAAGGTCCATTTTTAGTTCTATCGATCGAAATTTTATTTCGAGATTTCCAAAATTTAAATAATGAATTATAAGAGTGATCTGGAAAGTTTGGTCTAATTTCATCAAGTCGCGATTAGGTTTTTGACACGAAACATGAGTTAATTGTTTAACGAGCGAAATGGATATCGCACTGAGCAAACGAGCTCCGAATTGAGTTTTGATTGAAGGACTATGTTCGTATCATTATTTGTGACTCATAGAAACAAGAATCATTGAATTCCGAGTTCGTATAATGGAGTTTGAGCCATTTTAGTAAAAAGAAAAGTGCTGCAATTTCTTTGGCTGCTGTTGTATTTTTTTTAGCAGCGTGAATAGTAACCGCGCGTGAACAGTAACCGTGCGGGTGAACACTGACCACGTGCGTGAACAGTCACCGCACGCGTGAACAGTACTTCCGAAAAATTCTGGGCAGTGAGTTTATAAAACACTTCATCCGCGATTTTGGGTCATTTTTCCTCCATGGTTGATCATTTTGAGAGCTTCTTGGTGGAGATTAAAGAGGGATTCAAGGGGGAACGACTTGAGGTAAGTTTCTTGGACTTAGAACTCGTTTTTATTGTGAATTCCACCTAGAGATTCATGAAATATAAGCCTACAAATCAAGAACTAGGGCTTGAATTTTGAAACCAAACAATTAGGATTTGATGGGTCATTTGAACTCGGATTTGGGAGTTCTTGGTATGTATAGACTCGTGGCAAGACAAGGAATCCGGTGATGTTAAATTTCTGAGTTTCGAGACGTGGGCCCGGGGCTCGGGTTTTGTCAAATTCGTGAATTTTGATATTTTTCGATTGCTTTCGATTGGGTATTGTCTCTTTAGCATAATGCGACATATTCATTGTGATTTTGGGCAGATTCGTCGCACGAGGAGGGTAATTTGAGAGGCAAGGGCATAGCGAGCTAGACTTTGACTGTCTTGAGGTGAGTAATTGATGTAAATGATGTCCTGAGGGTTTGAAACCCCAGAATTTCACATCGTAATGCTATATTGAGGTGACTTACACGCCGGATAATGGGCGTGGGGTAGAGCACCGTTGGGGATTGTGACTTGGTCCGTCCCGAGAGATGTTTTTACCGTGTTTTCTACTTGAACTAAATTGAGAATCATCCTTACTTGGATTTAATTGTTACATTTGGGCTTCTTGCCAATTATTTGAATCCTTCAGGGATTGATATCACTGCTTTCGCATATTTTGCATATCATTTGACCTCAGTCCAAGGTTTTAAATACTGTTTTGCAAACTCAGCCATCTTTCTAAGATTTGAAAACTTAAATGATATTTCGGGCTGAGAACTACTGTTTTACAAATGCCCAAGGGGCTTATGATGATTTCTGGACTGAGCATGGATCGGGCTGCGCGCCGCAGCAGTATTACATTGATATTGAGGCCGAGAGCCTGGTTGAGTACATTGATATTGAGGCCGAGAGCCTGGTTGATTATACTGAGATTGATATGAGGCCGAGGGCCTAGATTTGATGCCACGAGATGGCTTGATATTGCGCTTGGGCTGTAGGAGCCCCTCCGGAGTCTGTACACACCCCCAGTGAGCGCCGTCGACGATAAATAAATGGATGGCTCGGGCTGCACGCCGCAGTGGGTTCTAGAGTGTACCATCATATGCATTGCATTGCACTCATGCATTTGTTTTTATCTGTTATACCTGTCTCAGTATTTGGTACTCTGACTTAATTGACTTGTTGCTTCACTATTTGTTGTTCTAAACTGCCAGTTATAGTTTACTTTGTATTTTTCCATGATTTCTTATTCTCAGCCTTTATTTATGTTTATTACTCACTGGGTCGGAGTACTCACATTACTCCCTGCACCTTGCGTGCAGATCCAGGTACACCACAGGCTAAGTGAGGAATTGTTTAGCTGAGCAGGCAGTATCCGGGAGTATTGAGGTAGCTGCATGGCGTTCGCAGCCTTGATCTCTCCCCTCTATCTCTATCTTTTATTCCGTATTTTTCCTAGACAGACTTGTAATAGGTGGATATTCTGTATTAGAGGCTCATATTCGTGACACCGGATTCTGTTGGGCTATGGTGTGGTATTTTAATTGAACTTCCGCAGATTTTATTATTAATTATACACTTGAATGAAATGACTTAGTAAATTCTCTATGATATTTATCTATAATCTGAATAAGAATTTGGGATAATGTTGTTGAATGGTCGGGCTTGCCTAGCAGTGTGTTGGGCGCCATCATGACCGGGGTTGGGGTCGTGATAGATAATTTGTCTCATCTTCTATCAACTGAGTCAGTGAAAAAGAAACCAGTTGGTAGGCTTCCATCTTATACGTCACTTGGATTCCCGTTTTTGTTTAATGTATGGATAATGGAAGTCTTTACTGATTTCCGTCTATATTCAATATATGAGGATGGGGGGGGGGCAATTAGGATGTTGTCTTACTCCAGCATTGGATGTCCAAAATATGACACACTTTGCGATGAATTCTTTAAGAAAACAAGTGTAAGTTAATAGTATGTGAATTTTTAATATATACTTGTGCTCGTATATTTTGTTTTTGTCTAACTATTTATAATTTTATTTAATTAATAGAACTTCAAGGTTTTTAGGGTGGATCAATCATATCTTCTCCAAGCTTCATCAAAAGTTAATGTTAGCGATATTGTCAATTGTCACGACCCAAAATTCTAACCCGGTCGTGATGGCGCCTCTCGTGAGGACAAGGCCAGCCAATCAACAAAACAATACATCTCTTTATAATTACTTAGCAGGAATAAGTCTAAATCATGGGCAATATAATCTTAAATGCGAAATAAACGTGATAGAACAAGGAAAACCATCCCAACTCAGCCCGAAATCGGGGTGTCACAAGTCATGAGCTACTACAGAGTTTACTAATATTTTACAAAGTCTGGAATTATCATAAATAACAAAGATAAGGGAGAAAACGGGGTTGCGGACGTCAACAGCTACCTCGTTACTCCTAGTCACCGCCTGGCCTGGAAAGAATCAGCGCTCAGGAGCGAACTCAGCTCTGCCTGTATCTGCACACATGGTGCAGGGAGTAATGTGAGTACTCCGACCCAGTGAGTAATAAAAATAAATAACGACTGAAAACATGAAATCTCATAACGGCACAATATAGCGCTATCCCAAGCAGTAAAATCAGTTATACAGTAAAACAGTGAGTATCAGATAATTCTTCTTTTAAAACAGTAAAGACAAATAATTTCCACAGTAAGGATAAATCAAAAGCTTGCCCCTCGGGCTCAATATGTAAATCTCAGTATAGTATCAGCCCCTCGGGCTCACTCCCAACTCACCAGCACACAACATCAGCCCCTCGGGCTCACTCCCAACTCACCACACACAAGCAACGGCCTCTCGGGCCCACTCCCAACTCACCTGGGTACCCTGCGCTCACTGGGGGTGTGTACAGACTCCGGAGGGGCTCCTACAGCCCAAGCGCAATATCAATAGGCCTGAAAGCCTTCACACATCACACACGAGGCCTGAAAGCCTCCTCATATAACACTCGAGGCCTGAAAGCCTCCTCACATCACTCAACATATCCTCACGTATGGCCCTCGGCCTCAATCAGTCCAGAAAATAATCATAAGCCTCTTGGGCATCAGTAAAACAATAGTGCTCAGCTCAACAGCATTATAAATATCATTAAATCTCGAGTTGAGTATAAATGTAGCTGAGTTCACAAAATAATATAATTCAATTGGACTGAGTTCAAATAATATTTCAATTCGTGAGGAAAATAGTGATGTAAATTCACAAAAGATTTCAGATAATTGGCACGAAGCCCAAATATGGCAATAAGCCCCAATCATAGTGAAAAACAATAAATCTTTATCAATTACGCGGTAAAACTATCAACTGGGATGGACCAAGTCACAATCCTCAAAAGTAAATGACCCCGCGCTCGTCATACAACGCGTGTCTCATCTCAACATAGCAGTATGTTGTGCAATCCGGGGTTTCAAACCCTCAGTGCATCATTTAAAATCATTACTCACCTCGAACCGGTGAAATCTATAGCTTGCGACACCTTTGCCCCTCAAATCGGCCTCCACGCGCGTCAAATCTAACCAAAATCAGAGCGAATACATCACAATATGCTAAGGGAATAATACCCAATCGAAAATACTCAAAAAACGCTAAAAATCACGAAGTTGGCAAAACCCGAGCCCCGGGCTCACTTGTCGAAAAATTACGAAAGTCACATCACCGGATTCCTCGTCTCTCCACGAGTGCGTACATATAAAATTTACCAAAATCGGAGTTCAAATGACCCCTCAAATCTTCAAATCTTATTTTCAAATCCCTAGGTCCAAAATCCCCAATTTACACCTCAAAAACATGTAATCTAGTCGGACTATTCGATGATATTTCAATATTATGGAGTAGAAATAATCACAAGTGACTTACCTCAAGATTTCTTGCTCAAAAATCGCCCCATACCGTGTTATTTCGCAAGAAAATAGGTAAAAAAAAACGAACAGAAACGCAACAGCTTTTAATAAGCAAATCTGGTCGCTAAAGACCCAAATCTGGTCGCTAAAGGTGCTAATCTGGTCGCTAAAAGTGCCACACCAGACCTGATGCACTAGCACTCTTTAATTTCACTAAAAAGGCTCTAACTCCTTCATACGAACTCGAAATTAGAAGATTCTTGTTCCTATGGGTCACAAATAATAATACAAACACAACCCTTCAATCAAAACTCAATTCGGAGCTCATTTGCCCAGTGCGATATCCATTTCGCTCGTTAAACAATTACTCATGTTTCGCGTGAAAAACCCAATCGTGACTTGATGAAATTAGACCAAAATTTCCAGATCAGTCCTATAATTCATTATCAAAATTCCGGAAGTATCGGAATCAAATTTGGATCTCTAGAAATAAAAATGAACCTTTAGATCATTACATTTATGCTCAAAACGGCAAAAATCTTCCAAAAACTCTTCCAAAATTTGTCCGAGCCTCATGGGATCCCAACAAAGTATACTAACAAGTCCCATAATATGACACAAACTTAGTTGTTTCTTCGAATCACCAAAAACAACGCAAAAATACTAAATTCACCTCGGATTCAAGCCTATGAACTTTGAAACTTCTAATTTGCACATCCGATGTCGAAACACGTCAAAACTAGTCCGAATGATCTCAAATTTTGCATACAAGTCCAAAATGACATAACGAAGCTACAGAAACTCTCGGAATTCCATTCCGAGCCTCGGATCAAAATCTTACCTATCAACTGGAATTCGCCATAATACTAATTTTGCCGATTCAAGCTTAATTATACACCGGTCATCACAAAAATATTCCGGACACACTCCTAAGTCCCAAATCACCTAACAAAGCTATCCGAACCATAAAATTTGCATTTCGAGCGCTCTAACACATACGTCAATATCCAGTTGACTTTTCCAACTTAAGCTTCCTTAAAAGAGACTAAGTGTCTCAAACCTTACCAAAATCATTCAGGAATGACTTCAAATTTTGCACACAAGTGACATTCGACATTACGGACTTGCCCCAACTTTTGAAATCTCATTCCGACCCCGATATCAAAATTTTACTTCCGATCGCGCTCCCAAATCCAGAATCACCATACGGAGCTACTCCCAGTCTCGGAATTCCAAACAGACATCAATAACACTGAAATGCATTTTAAGCCAAACTGATGCAATTTCTTCTAAAATGCTATCTTCCACAATAGGTGCCAAAATGCTCCCGGGTTATCCAAAACCTGATCCGGGCATACGCCCAAGTCCGAAATCATCATACGAATCTGCTGGAACCTTCGGATCCCAATTCCGAGATCGTTTACTCAAAATTCCAATCCCAGTTCATTTCTTCAATTTTAAGCTTTCAAAATGAGAATTTCCATTTAGATTTGACTCCAAACTTCCTAAATTTTAATTCTGACCATACACACAAGTCAATATACCTGAGATGAAGCTGCTCATGGCCTCAAACTGCTGAATGACGCGCCGGAGCTCAAAACGACCGATCGGGTCGTTACAATCTCCCCCACTTAAACATACGTTCGTCCTCGAACGTGCTGAGAACTACACTGAAGTAGTCTGAAATCACTTGTTTAACACCTCATGCACCTTCCCGTGCTACCACCACTCAGTTGAGCACATTAGCTCGATAATTCTGTAGATATACTCCCTTATTCAAGCAAATAAGCCATTAGGTCCAATTCCAACATCCTGAATTTCCTGCCAAGCTTGTTTGCATCATACGACCACCATATCAATCTCCACACGCTGTACCCAACATGGCTGCATAACTTTGCTGAATTCACACTTTGCATCACTTTACTCATAGGACCACAATAACATTCTTTAAACATAATAGTCGAAATTCCACAAATCTGATGCTCCCATTGCATCTCATGACCTACATAGGTCTTGCTCTAGTTTTTACAACACCGATACGACTGAAGAGATGTGCCGAAATTCATAATCAACTGTTGAATCAACAATTCATTGGATCTATACTCCTGACAAGTTCCATTACCTTGTCTCAAACCAAAGAATGATCTTTGCTCTATAATATACTTCATATAATCAGTTTGCACTGACCCCAAATCTAGTAACCTCGTCTCACCCAGTACGAACTGCTCAGGCAATAAGTCACCTCGGACATAATCAAAAATCCCACAAGACGCCACAATGTGCCAGTGGGCTACCAATTCGAACGCGATACAAAAGGAAGGCGAACTCTGGGAGGAACTACTCAACTCGCACACTAACATGGACTTCCTCAGAAAACAGGGAAACAGAACACATAAAAGCAAATATGGGCACTGAACTGAACATCACACTCTTGCGGCGCGCAACCCGATCCAAACAACATACCCATGGCGGCGTGCCACCTGATCCACATATAGAACTCACATAAGGAGATACACGTTGAGCTGAATAGCTCACCACATCCAAATACCGAATATCGGTCATAAACACACTAAGGTGCATAATACCATTCCCAAGGAAACATATACCGTTATGGGCTACAACTCAAGCACAACTGAGGTGCGATACATGATCTAAGTCTCAAGAGCCATCCTGCTCATATAACATCACCGCTGAGCGAAACCTCAACACATAAGGAATTTACCAAGCCGTCTCACAACTCATACATCGCAATATATATTTACATGAATTATCTGACCACGAAATAAGACCGCAACTATCCTTCCATAAAGAGCGCATTGCTGAAATAAACACAACTAGCCTGATATAAGGCTCACTTCCACATTTAAATCTATCCCCCGACCTCAAGTCGATCCTGATCATGCCAAGCTAGGCCAATAATATTTCACAGGTCTATAACCCAATAATCAGAATGGCCTCCAGGCATAAATTCTCAAATGGATGATATTACCAAAATCCTCATACTTGGTTTAAATTTCTAATTAATCAAGTGACTACATGTCACACTTATACAATCTTCCTGTGGGACAAGCTCCTAATATCTTCCGAAATAATTAACGGGTTCGCACATTCAAACCACCAGCTGCACTAATGCTGAAAAGTGATCAAGAATCCCTAACCAGTATGCAAAGCCTTTCTCACAGAACACCGGTCTCAGGTGATACTGACATCAATACCCATCTTACTCAAAACACTGGAACTCTTTTCCTGCTCATCCGAGCTTGTGACATCACAGTCATTGACCAAACTGCGACCTTGGTCCATACTTCAAATTCCATACCACTCACTGCACCTCACGTGCCGATATACGATAGACATGATTTCCATTACAACTCTGGAACCGCCGATAGGCTAATATTTCATCACATAAGACTTTCCATTTAACTTACTTCGGGAGAACTATAGCAACATACAGGCGAATTCTCATAACCGTCGAATATGCCAATATCTAAGTAGTGGTCCAAGCCACCATAACCCTTCCAAGATTTGCCTCCACATAACAAGCCATAACAGAAGAATGCTTCTGAACAAAATCAATTACGGTGGCCGACAAACCTCACACGTACCGCCACAAATCACTTGCATAACTTGCTCACGCTGAAGGAACTGATCACTGACACCAATATGCCAATTCAACTATGGCTAATCAACCTACCTCCTTCCAATTTACCCTTAATTGCCTTGGAAATAATACTTCTCCATTCAACACATAACATACTCCATCTGCACTCCTCCGGAGTGACCTTGAATCACGAGACCATGCTGTCTCAAATCCCACGAACCATTTCATATCTCCCAAATGCTACACCGCAAGTCAAAATATTATAGAAAATTTTGGGCACCTTATCATAAGCTGCTACAAAGCTTGATTCTTATCTGTATCTATAATGTCGACATCATTAGGCACCACACTTTGCCCTTTGAATTCATGAGGACCGTTACTGAGAGCAACCCGCTCCGACTTGGCCCCGAATGCAACCACTCCACTGAATTTTATAACATATGAATACCCTCTCTATGAAGCACCCATCGGGATCACTTCCCTCGAAGCCTGCACCTATACGAGGCATAAATCATGAATCTTCCCTCAAGTCTGAACATGAGCCAATAAGGCTAACCATAACATGCATTCAACAATTCATTTACTCAAATTACCACTCATGGTCCTTTTCCGTAGCCGCAATAACCCATCAATACGCTAATAACTAGAATTCACGCAGGTAATTAACCATGCAACCCAATCGTAAGCGGTGGGACTCTCCCACTTAGCTCAAAGCCACCATTACACGACTTTTGAACACATTAGAACCATTCTCTCAAGTCATTTACTCTTATTCAAAATGCAATTCACCTGATCCAAGGAACATAACCACATGTGCCTCATTAGCACTCTGACACCGCAGGGTATGACCTCATTCCAGTACAACCAAACATCTTCCTGCTCCATGTACCGAGCATTCTTTACCAACGACAGCTTAAGACATACTGTGATTCTCACACATCTATAAAGCACCATGTAGCGTTTGTCTAAGTTTTCCCTCACTCGTGCCATCTTCGAACCAATTTCCGTAACCAGAGCTGATTCGCCAGCATGCCTCGAACCGGAATCAACATAGCACATGACCGCACAATTATCTAATCAATAGCAAACTCCCCAACTTGGCTCGAAGCCATAGATCACAACACATATACACTATTGCTGCCGTAACACCATGGTGAGATTAAACTCACTCCTTCATTCACTCACACAACAGTTAAGCCCACTATTAGGCGACAATTTTTTTTTACTAAATCCCAAATTTTTCAAAAATTTCGGCAGAGTTTCCTTTGTAATTGGGCCTATCCACCTGCTAGAGAATCACCAAAACCATCCTAACAACACATCCACAACTTGACAAAGCATCACAATGAAAAATCAAACACTTAATAGTCCACCTATCATCCAACAGGTCTCCATCGTCACTTCCAAGTCATATAGATACATCTCGCAGTTGTAACATACTCATCACGTAGCTATCCATCCATCATTCCCACTAATAGGGACAATACCGAACATATAAGTTCAAAACACTTGCTCACATAATCAGCACCCCGGTGCTCAAGACATAGGCAATGATCCGGCCTCAAGTCCTCCCGACTGGCCTAACATCAAACTCACAGAGATTACACCTCGCCCATCGATCGGGGAATTACAAGCCATCAAGGCACATCTAATACTGAGCATTCGTTCGCGCATACGAATATGTGGAAGGAACTGTAAAAGTTACTTTTTCAATCTGAATCAAGGAGGCACGATTAAGAATTCAAGAATATGAAGTTTTTCCTAAAGGTTCTGCAGCCTCCCGAGGATAAGTACAGACGTCTACGTACCGATCCGCGAGACTCTACTAAACCAGCTCATGACTTGCGAGACCTAGTAACCTAGGCTCTGATACCAACTTGTCACGACTCAAAATCCCAACCCGGTCGTGATGGCGCCTCTCGTGAGGACAAGGCCAGCCAATCAACAAAACAGTACATCTCTTTATAATTACTTAGCAGGAATAAGTCTAAATCATGGGCAATATAATCTTAAATGCGAAATAAACGTGATAGAACAAGGAAAACCATCCCAACTCAGCCCGAAATCGGGGTGTCACAAGTCATGAGCTACTACAGAGTTTACTAATATTTTACAAAGTCTGGAATTATCATAAATAACAAAGATAAGGGAGAAAACGGGGCTGCGGACGTCAACAGCTACCTCGTTACTCCTAGTCATCGCCTGGCCTGGAAAGAATCAGCGCTCAGGAGCGAACTCAGCTCTGCCTGTATCTGCACACATGGTGCAGGGAGTAATGTGAGTACTCCGACCCAGTGAGTAATAAAAATAAATAACGACTGAAAACATGAAATCTCATAACGGCACAATATAGCGCTATCCCAAGCAGTAAAATCAGTTATACAGTAAAACAGTGAGTATCAGATAATTCTTCTTTTAAAACAGTAAAGACAAATAATTTCCACAGTAAGGATAAATCAAAAGCTTGCCCCTCGGGCTCAATATGTAAATCTCAGTATAGTATCAGCCCCTCGGGCTCACTCCCAACTCACCAGCACACAACATCAGCCCCTCGGGCTCACTCCCAACTCACCACACACAAGCAACGGCCTCTCGGGCCCACTCCCAACTCACCTGGGTACCCTGCGCTCACTGGGGGTGTGTACAGACTCCGGAGGGGCTCCTACAGCCCAAGCGCAATATCAATAGGCCTGAAAGCCTTCACACATCACACTCGAGGCCTGAAATCCTCCTCACATAACACTCGAGGCCTGAAATCCTCCTCACATCACTCAACATATCCTCACGTATGGCCTGAAAGCCTCAATCAGTCCAGAAAATAATCATAAGCCTCTTGGGCATCAGTAAAACAATAGTGCTCAACTCAACAACATTATAAATATCATTAAATCTCGAGTTGAGTATAAATGTAGCTGAGTTCACAAAATAATATAATTCAATTAGACTGAGTTCAAATAGTATTTCAATTCATGAGGAAAATAGTGATGTAAATTCACAAAAGATTTCAGATAATTGGCACGAAGCCCAAATATGGCAATAAGCCCCAATCATAGTGAAAAATAATAAATCTTTATCAATTACGCGGTAAAAATATCAACTGGGATGGACCAAGTCACAATCCCCAATAGTAAATGACCCCGCGCTCGTCATACAACGCGTGTCTCATCTCAACATAGCAGTATGTTGTGCAATCCGGGGTTTCAAACCCTCAGTGCATCATTTAAAATCATTACTCACCTCTAACCGGTGAAATCTATAGCTTGCGATGCCTTTGCCCCTCAAATCGGCCTCCACGCGCGTTGAATCTAACCAAAATCAGAGCGAATACATCACAATATGCTAAGGGAACAATACCCAATCGAAAATACTCGAAAAATGCTAAAAATTACGAAGTTGGCAAAACCCGAGCCCCGGGCTCACTTCTCGAAAAATTATGAAAGTCACATCATCGGATTCCTCGTCTCGCCACAAGTCCGTACATATAAAATTTACCAAAATCAGAGTTCAAATGACCCCTCAAATCTTCAAATCTTATTTTCAAATCCCTAGGTCCAAAATCCCCAATTTACACCTTAAAAACATGTAATCTAGTCGGATTATTCGATGATAATTCAATATTATGGAGTAGAAATAATCACAAGTGACTTACCTCAAGATTTTTCATGATTTCTTGCTCAAAAATTGCCCCAAACCGTGTTATTTTGCAAGAAAATAGGTAAAAAAAAATGAGCAGAAACGCAGCAGCTTTTAATAAGCAAATCTGGTCGCTAAAGGTGCTAATTTGGTCGCTAAAAGTGCCACACCAGACCTGATGCACCAGCACTCTTTAATTTCACTAAAAAGGCTCTAACTCCTTCATAAGAACTCGGAATTAGACGATTCTTGTTCCTATGAGTCACAAATAATAATACGAACACAACCCTTCAATCGAAACCCAATTCGGAGCTCATTTGCCCAGTGCGATATCCATTTCGCCCGTTAAACAATTACTCATGTTTCGCATCAAAAACCCAATCGCGACTTGATGAAATTAGACCAAAATTTCCAGATCAGTCCTATAATTCATTATCAAAATTCCAAAAGTCTCGGAATCAAATTTGGATCACTAGAACTAAAAATGAACCTTTAGATCATTACATTTATGCTCAAAACGGCAAAAATCTTCCAAAAACTCTTCCAAAATTTGTCTGAGCCTCATGGGACCCCAACAAAGTATACTAACAAGTCCCATAATTTGACACAAACTTAGTTATTTCTTCGAATCACCAAAAACAATGCAAAAATACTAAATTCACCTCGGATTCAAACCTATGAACTTTGAAACTTTTAATTTTCACATCCGATGTCGAAACACGTCAAAACTAGTCCGAATGATCTCAAATTTTGCAGACAAGTCCAAAATGACATAACGAAGCTACAACAACTCTCGGAATTCCATTCCGAGCCTCGGATCAAAATCTTACCTATCAACCGGAATTCGCCAAAATACTAATTTTGCTGATTCAAGCTTAATTCAACACCGGTCATCACAAAAATATTCCGGACACACTCCTAAGTCCCAAATCACTTAACAAAGCTATACGAACCATAAAATTTGCATTTCGAGCGCTCTAACATATAAGTCAATATCCGGTTGACTTTTCCAACTTAAGCTTCCTTAAAAGAGACTAAGTGTCTCAAACCTTACCAAAATCATTCAGGAATGACTTCAAATTTTGCACACAAGTGACATTCGATATTACGGACTTTCCCCAACTTTCAGAATTGCATTCCGACCCCGATATCAATATTTTCACTTTCGGTCGAATTTTCAAAAACTTTCAAATTTCTATATTTAGCCAAACGGCTCCAAAATGACCTACGAACCTCCGAATTCACTTCCGATCGTGCTCCCAAATCCAGAATCACCATACGGAGCTACTCCCAGTCTCGGAATTCCAAACGGACATCAATAACACTGAAATGCATTTTAAGCCAAACTGATGCAATTTCTTCTAAAATGCTATCTTCCACAATAGGCGCCAAAACGCTCCCGGGTTATCCAAAACCCGATCCGGGCATACGCCCAAGTACGAAATCATCATACGAACCTGCTGGAACTTTTGGATCCCAATTCCGAGGTCATTTACTTAAAATTCCAATCCTAGTTCATTTCTTCAATTTTAAGCTTTCAAAATGAGAATTTCCATTTAGATTTGACTCCAAACTTCCTGAATTTTAATTCTGACCATACACACAAGTCAATATACCTGAGATGAAGCTGATCATGGCCTCAAACTGCTGAATGACGCGTCGGAGCTCAAAACAACCGATCGGGTCGTTACATCAATGTAAGTAGTTGTTTCTTAAATTTTATTTAGTCTTGCTTTTCATTAATTTCTACTATCGTATACTAGATTATGTTCTAATAACTTGCTTTTCATTAAGTTTATTCTGTGAATGATTGTCTTCCAGTATGTAGTACTGGAAGTGTGCCCTCTCAATGTTTGTCTTCCAGTATGTAATACTGGGATAATTGTTGAGTTATTTATTCCAGTATATGTTACAGGAAGTCTGGTGTGTGTTACCTTCTAATTCATTTCATCCAGTATATTATACTGGAAGACTGCCAGTATATTATTTAGTCTTGCTTTTCATTAATTTCTATTATCGTATACTAGATTTATCTTCTAATAACTTGCTTTTCATTAAGTTTATTATGTGAATGATTGTTTTCCAGTATGTAATACTGGAAGTATGTCCTCTCAATGTTTGTCTTCCATTATGTAATACTGGGATAATTGTTGAGTTGTTTATTCCTGTATATTTTACATGGAGTCTGGTGTGTGTTACACCTTCTAATTCATTTTATCCAGTATATTATACTGGAAGACTGCCAGCTGTAGGTTGTTTTATCCAGTATAATATACTGGATAAGTATAATATATTTCATTTTATTATGTTTTTTAGTTCTAATAATTTACTCTACAAAATTATATTATTCCCTTGTTGAATTCTGTTTACACTTAATAAGAATGTTTATGTGTTATGATGCTCTAATTCTTACCATTTTTCTTTTCTTTTCAGAGGGTATCTGCCAAAGTTGAAGATATTGTACTTGCAGATCATGTTAAATTTAAAATAAAGATGAAGAAAAATATTAAAGATAAATGGAAAAAAATGAAGAGATATGTTAAGAACTCTGTTAAGGTAATTAACTAGTTTGGCAATTTATTTTACTGTTGATTTTGTTCGTACGACAATATATTGTATTCATTGATGCAGGTTATTAATGACAAGCTTGATGTTGTTCTAAACTTTATTAAAAAATTTAAAAAACATGATAGCTTGTCGAGTGATGAAGATGAAGGCAATGAAAAGCATGACAAAAGCAGTGAACATCGAAATACTGAAAGTGATGAACAAGGAAATTATAATGATGGAGAGAATTATTTTGATAGAGATTTTTTAAATTTGTCGGGTGACAAACAGGATGAACAAGAGGAAGATGTTGAGTTACCGGAACAGGATGAACAGTGTAATAAGGAGTTTGAGGATGCAGGACCTTCTATTTCAATGGCACCAATTATGGATATTGAGTCATTCCCTGAAGAGGCAAATAAAGAGAGTGATAATGAAGGTCGAGCACATTTTGATTCATTACCATTAGCGATGGATATTGATTCAGTTCATGGAGCACAAGTTACTCAAGAAGTTGTAGCAGCCAGTGGAATTTTATTGGAAGGTCCTTGTGATGAAATAAGACCAGAATGTAATGCAATTGAACCAGTTCTGACAGAAGGTACAGAAGCTTTGATGGTTAAAATAGCTGATGAGAAACAAGAGCTTTCTACACCACATCACAGTGAAAAGATTTTGCAAAATACCACAACTGCATCGATAATTCCGTCAGCCTTGGATGTTGAATCAGTCATAGATGAAGCTGCAGTAGTTGTTGGAGGTTTAGTGAAAATTTGTTGTGATAAAAGAGACTACTAATGAACAAGCAGCAAATGATGGAAATTCATAGAAAATTCCTTGTGATGAAGAAAGAGTAGAAAAGTCAACTGGTACCGATGTTGGTGCTATCTTTCAAAAAATAGCTGATGGGACATATCAACTTTCAACACCACAGTGTAGTCAAGATAATAAGGAAAATAATGGAGCTGTGTCATCAATGCTACCAGCCATGGATATTGAATTACTCCACGATGCACAAAATAAGAAATGCAGTGATCAAGGTGGACCAAGTGGTGCAGATGTAACAAAAGGTCCTGTTTGTAATGAAGAAAAAGCAGATAGTGGTCTAGATGAGACTGATCTTACAGCTGGTAGTGATATTAATTCTTTAATTAGAAAAATAAATGATGTGACATATGACACATGGTCGCCACAGTCCAGTCAAAATATTTTGCAAAAAATTAACGTACTTGCAGTCTCTCAAGGAAGTGGAATAGATGTTGTAACAGGATGTACAGATGTCGAAGCCATTTTTCGTGATATTGAAAAAGGAAATATAGTTTTGGATTCACCTGAAGTGGAACAAGGTATTCCTATAGAAAATGTGAATGCAACATCTGGAGGAAAAACTTGAGACTGCTCTTGCAACTCTTTCTGAAATGCGCATCCAAGAAAGTAAAGGTAATTTGGAAGGAACAGATGTTGTAACAGGAGGTACAGATGCTGAAGCCATTTTTCGCGATATTGAAAAAGGAAATATAATTTTGGATTCACTTGAAGTGGAACAAGGTATTCCTATAGAAAATGTGAATGCAACATCTGGATTAAAGGAAAGGGAACTTGAGACTGCTCTGGCAACTCTTTCTGAAATGCGCATCCAAGAAAGTAAAGGTAATTTGGAAGGAACAGATGCTATAACAGGAGGTATAGATGTTGAAGCCATTTTTCGCGATATTGAAAAAGGGAATATAACTTTGGATTCACCTGAAGTGGAACAAGGTATTCCTATATTAAATGTGAATGCAGCATCTGGAGCAAAGGAAAGGTAACCTGAGACTGGTCTGGCAACTCTTTCTGAAATGTGCATACAAGAAAGTAAAGGTAATTTGGATGGAATTGGAAGAAAGTTGAATGAAAAAGCACCTCTTGCTGTTCATGAAATTATTGAAAAGATTCAGCAGGTTAGTGTGCGCAGGCTTGTTTCCCTATTTATTATATTGAAAATCTGTCCTAGGAATGATTGCTTTCCAGTATGTTATACTGGATGATTATTATATTATAGTTGAGTTTTGTTTGATTCCAGTATATTTTAGAGGAAGTTTACCGTTTTGTAAGGTTGTTGTCCAGTATATTATACTGGATAAGTTCTGTTTATACCCTGTGTAAGTTCTGTTGTCCAGACTAGAAATATTTTTCACTTGTTATTAATTTTTTAATCATTAATTGTCTTTTTCTTTTATAATATGCCCTTTGATTATTTTTCTTCTTTATACCCCGAGTATTTGCTTCTGGAGTTTTCCACCATCTAATTCATTTCATCCAGTATATTATACTGGAAGACTGGCATCTCTAGGATGTTTTTGTCCAGTAAATTATACTGGATACGTATAACATATTTCATTTCATTATGTTTTCAGTTCTAATAATCTCTCTATTTCTTTTTTGTTTTTTTGAAGTAGGGAAAATTGTATACTAGAAAAAGAAAGAGGAAATCTGTGGATTTGTGCCCTAATTTTAATATTTTGACCCAGTCAAGTCAATCAAGTTATAATGTGTTTGATCATGAACCTACTATTGATCGTACCCCTGCTGAACAATCTATTGTTGCTGATATGCAAAATAGTGATTCTGATAAAAAGATTATTTTATATTCAAGTGTGGATGAGGGAGTTTATGTTTCTCCTCTTAAAATTGCTAAGTCTGTTTCTCAACTGGATGATAATTCTGATCAGCAGACCACATTGAAACCTGAAATAAAAAATATGGAGGTAGAAGGTGAAAATAAAAAACTAAATTTTGCCTCCTATAAAGGAAAAAAAGTGTCAGGAGGACAAGTACAAAAGATTGCACAAAGTGTTTATGTAGAAGAAGAATTGCTTGGTAGAGGAAAAAGAATTCGTAATGCCTGTTGGCATTTAAAATCTCCATATAAGAGAACAAGTAAAGGTATGAATTGGAGTTCAAAATATGTCCAAAGATGTTGCTGACATTATCGGAAAACAATCAAATATTCTGAGGATAATTTTGCAGCATATTTAAATGAAAACAAGAGAAGAGGTCGTCTACCAAAGTGAGTTTTGATATTTAGCTTATTCTATTTTTATTTGATATATATGTTATTAAAAATTCTCTTTTATTTTGTTTTAAATATTTGTTCTGTCCTTGTTTTTTAGGGGTGTAACTGATATTTACAAAATAGATCCTGTACTGCAACAAAAGCCATATGAACTTTACAATGAGAAAGTTAAATCAAGAATGTTCTTTAAAGAGATTGTCGATGATAAATATACTTTAACTGATGTGGTATGTATATATCTTTTACGTTGTGAACTTTTGATTTTATTTTATATTATATTTGAAATATATTTATTTTTGTTTTATATTTAGCACATAGATGTTTTATTGTATTATATGAGGAAGAAGCATATATATCACATTAATAAGTATCCATTTGCCTCAACAACAAAAGATGTGGACTTTAATGATACTTTGGAATTTGCATATTGTGACTGGAAGCGTCGTCCAGAAGGCTGGACTGAGTTTGAATTTGGGAATGTGGGATTGGGATTTGGGCTTTGTCAATATATATTGGGTGAGAATCGTAGATGTGGGATTCCATGGTCATCTGTTGAAAAAGTTTTCTGTCCGCTTCGACTTCCTGCTCCAATGGTAAATGGTGAAATTCGCTTAGATTGTTGCACTCATTACTACCTGGCAGTTTTACACTTGAATGAGAAGACCATAGATGTATATGATTCTGTGTACGAGGGATATAAGTATGATGTTGTCACACCTCCTTTTTGCGCGCCCGCCCCGAAGGGTTAAATGCGCGAGGGAGTTTTTCCAATTTAAGTGACAATATTCGAAATGAGATTATTTATTTAATTCAGAGTCGCCACTTGGGAAAGGTTTGGCTTTTGGTGTCCCAAGTCACCGGTTTATCTTGAATCCCAAATCGAGGAAAATATTCGACTTTTCCAAATGAAGTCTGCGAACCAGAAATTCTAAGTAAGGAATTCTGTTGACCCGAGGGAAGGTGTTAGGCACCCTCGAATCCCGTGGTTCTAGCACGGTCGCTTAAATTGTTATAATGGCTAAATATCTGATTTAAATACATGTTATGACTTACGTGCTTTTATTAAGTTTAAACCGCTTTTATTATTATCATTTATTTTTATAGAATTGCAACGTCGTGAAAATGTATCTCGAACTACGTTGCAATCAATGCACCCGTAATTGTTAAACACATTTCGACTCCGTTGAGATTTGGATTCGGGTCACATCAATGCGCACCCAAGTTTAAGAATGTAATTTAATCGAGCCGCGCCTAAAGAGTTTAACGCATTATTATTTTTAGAGAAAGCCATGAAATTCACTAAACGGCCTATCCTGAATTCTAGATATTTATTATGGTTAATCATTAAGGGCCCCGCGATTTGCATTTTTATTTAGCGAGGCTCGTCTCATTATTTTAGAAGAGGATATCCTAAAGTGACTACATTTCTATTATGTTTGTTTCCAGAAATAGAAGAAAGAAAATGTATGCTAATTGAAGTATATGCTTTGGCCTAAACCGGACTCTTATCAAGTTCTGATTAGTTACTTATAAAGTGAAGAGACGTCATACCTTACGAAAATGCTTTGGTTGGACAAATAAATTACATATGAGATTGACGAAATACAACACTTAATCCGAACAATATCCTAAAGTCGGATTTAAATTAACTTGCATAAATAGGATTAAAGAATTCCTTATCAAAGGATGTTACTGATGATGTTCAAAACTAATCCTATAAACTGCCTAAAGGGAATCGAACTGGGTGATTCAAAACTATATCATATTTGGTTAGATTTAAAAGCCACTCGCCCCTACTTATTCAAAGCATGCTGAAAGAGTGAATTTAATTTTAACAATCGCACTAAATAGTTTCACATTCCATGAATTGTATTTACATCCTGTATGCTACTAAACGAATCAAATACCACAGTTTCAAATTAACATAAACTTTAATTAAGTACAAACTTACTAATATATTCTCTATTAGCTATAAACTAAAATTTACACAACTTAACAACATTTATGAAAAGGCAGTCAGTAAATAGCGGGTGATTATAACTCCTTCAAATCTTTCTATTCATGCTTTTCAATGTTACATTCAGCTACACCAATGTGAGACTCGAGATGTGTACCTGGAAATACTGAAAATGCAAAGGAGAAGAGGAAGAAGATAGGGAAATCAGCAGCAGCAAGAAACAGAATAGCAGCAGCAGCAACAAGCAAAATAATTGGAATAGAATCCAGATCCCAGCTAGACCAAATCCCAGAGTAAACCAACAAACCAACAGCGGACTCAGTTGGATTTAGAAGAAATCAGTATTGGACAAACAGGTCAAGACCATTGAAATCAAGACAGCAAGAAGAATGCAATTTCTAGTTTTGTTTGTCTGTGTTATCAAACAGAGTTCTTTTCCAGTTTTCTGCTTTTCAGAACTTCAAACTCTCAATCTCCAAACTAAGTTTTCTGTGTGTATTCTCTTTTTCTCTGTCTGTGTGTGTGTATCTATGTCTATCTTAAGGTCTGTATGCCTGTCTATGTGTGTATGTGTATGTATTTTGCTCTCTCTTCTCGGATCTATCTCATGTCTTTTTTTTTCTCCCCCTTTAAACTGATGGAAGTCCTCCTTTTATAAGCCTCAAATCATCCCTTTAACAACCTGTTTAGATCATCAGAACAACTTCCCATGTGCTGCCCCTTTTCAGTTTCCACTTAGCTAATTAAGTATAAACCTCCCCCATCATATTCCCTGGCAGTCTTACTTTTGAGTAATGTTTATTATTTCTGAAACTAAAGTAGAGTATGGGCAGCAGAATGTAGTTTGACAGCATATGCTGTCAAACTGTTTTAATTCAGAAAGGGGGCCTTTATGCACATGTTGTGCACAAGTGCACGTGCTATCAATTCAATTTGCAATTACAGACTACACCTTAGATTTCTGAAATCCAATTAATAACTATAAGTAACTAGACTCAGTTCCTAATTAGATTCAGGCAATGCTTGACAACAGCAGGTCAATTTGTTATTGTTTGGACAATCGAAACTAATTGACGACATATGTCGACTCGACTATACTAATCATAACATGTACAATCGTAGTAAAAAATCAGGCATTTAACAGTATCGAACACATGACTCGAATCATACTGACCAAGCAGAATTGTACTGGGGAATCAGTTGATCAGTCAAATTTGAGGTTCGATTAATTGCACAGCACACACATATACACATTATCAGTAAAAATAGAAGAGGGATTCAATCAAACACAGAGGTTCAGGTAAGGTGGACAAACAACAGTTGATAAAAATTCAAAGACACAAATTAAAACAAAACATGAACAGACCTTTAATCAGCACATGGAATAAAGAAAAGAAAACAAAATAAAACTCACCTTAAATCCCGAAAAAATCAAAGAGCCTCAGGTTGGATTCGAACAGGCCTTTCTTAAGGCTGAACGGACTTTAATCGAAGTGTTTCTCAGATGAGAAACACTTCGATTAAGGTCCATTACACCTTAATCTCTTTGGCTTAAACGGATACGGACCAGTGACGAGGAACCCTAAGGTTCCAAAAATCAGATCTGGGATTCATGCTTCCCTGGTCAGATTCGGACCAAACCAAGCATGGTTTGGTCACGAGGGGGGTCTGGGGAGTGTCTGGTGTGAAACTGGGGTCAAACGGTGTAAGTCAGGTTCCGACTCGAATCTTCAAATGAAGATTCGAGAAGGTGGGAAATTCGAGCTAAGTGGTTAACAGATCCATGTTCAGGGATGTGAGGGGGTTCTATGGTGTTCAGGCGGAGGTCACCGGTGTTCATGCCGCCGGGTTTCTGGTGAAAGGGAGATGGGGGCGGCTCTAGGGTTTGGGGTTCTTGTGAAGATGATGAAAGCTAGGGTATTGGATAGGGGGCAGGGTACGAGTGGGAGCTTATATATGGAGTGGATGAACGGATCCTGGCCGTCGGATGAGACACGATGAAGGGCCAGGATCCTTCAACTAATAGGAAACGGTGTCGTTTCAAAACTAGAGGGGTTGGGTCGGTCCGGGTGGAATGGGTCGGGTTCATCAGTGGGTTATGGGGAAGTGATCTTGGCCGTTGATCAATCTGAGATCAACGGCCCAGATCAGACTGGATTAAAACGGCGTCGTTTGGACGCTCTGGGTATCAGCTGGTCTGGACCGGGTTACACAGGGGTTTTGGGTTTGAGTTTTGGGCCTCGAATTAAAAATGAAAAATAAGCCCAACTGATTTTCAACCCAATTTTGCACTCTCTTTTATTATTATTTTATTTTATTTTTTTATTTTAAAACAAAACCTAAGTAAATCAAATTAAAATTAAATAAACACTTAATACAATTATTTGCACACACATATTAAAATATTTAAAACAGGTAAAATCAAACAAAACAAAAATCACGGACGAAGACGCATATTTATGATTTTCTATTTAACAACCGGATTGCGGTTCAAATTACGCATGACACGTACATTTTGTATTTTATTTTAATAAAATGGGCAAAAATCATAAATAATTAACAAAATGCCACGTAAAATCCGAAAATTGTACAGCAGGACCATTTGTTATTATTTTTCATTTCTTTTTTTTGGAGCGACTGTCGCGTAAGACAAAAATCACGTGCTCACAGCTGCCCCTCTATGTTCGGAAACACGAAGAATTTTCGTGCAAAGATAAAGTGAGCAGCTATGAGCGATTTTTGCCTGTGGACTACTCCGTGTGAAGCATGTTTTTGAAAGATTTGACCGAATCTTTGCTTCAAAGATTTCCTACATATCCTGGGCTAAACAGGAATCAGGTCAATGTAGTTTGGGAAGCTTCGGTAGCTGGGACTACCATGGGATTGCAATGCTTGCTGTTACTGCTGTTGCTGTTGTCACCTGCTTTATTGACCGCCTTATTACAACCAAAGAAAAATTGAAACTGAACTAAATACTTATATGCATGTCAACTGCTAGTTACAAGATCCCTATCTATGATTCTTTTGCGACTTGATCATGGGTCTTAGCTGATTTTGCTTGGAGACTTCGATCCGAATCTTGATGCTTGCGAGTTGTAGGTGCTTGTTTAACCTCTGGGATACTCAGTGAGACGTGAATGGCAGAGTTCTAGACCTTAATCAAATCTTGGAACGATCCGCCTTCCATTTTCTCCGGTATCTCGGGACATCTTCTTTTTGTCTTTTTTTTTTGATTCTGAGTTGAGACTCATCTCGTGGGTCATTTCGATCCGTGTGGCTCGAGGTTAGACCTGCGGGAGAAAACAAACAAACGAACGAAATTTTCTGCCCCAGTTTCACTAGGAAAATTTCGTTAATTATTCGCCAGGAAGTTCATAAAATTGAGGAAGGGAGATAAAAATGCTCAGTTCAGGGTTGGAGCCCTAATACCGAATAGCTGGGGAGAAGTTCAGTTTTTAGAGTTGAAACTCTAATGCTGACTGAATGGAAAAAGTTCAGTTTAGGGTTTAAAACCCTAATGCTGACTAAAGGAAAAATTCAGTTTAGGGTTTAAAACCCTAATGCTGACTGCATGGAAAAGCTCAGTTTAGGGTTTAAAACCCTAATGCTGGCTGAATGGAAAAAGTTCAGTTTAGGGTTTAAAACCCTAATGCTGACTAAAGGAAAAATTCAGTTTAGGGTTTAAAACCCTAATGCTGACTAAAGGAAAAATTCAGTTTAGGGTTTAAAACCCTAATGCTGACTAAAAGGAAAATTCAGTTTAGGGTTTAAAACCCTAATGCTGATTGCATGGAAAAGCTCAGTTTAGGGTTTAAAACCCTAATGCTGGCTGAATGGAAAAAGTTCAGTTTAGGGTTTAAAACCCTAATGCTGACTAAAGGAAAAATTCAGTTTAGGGTTTAAAACCCTAATGCTGACTAAAGGAAAAATTCAGTTTAGGGTTTAAAACCCTAATGCTGATTGCATGGAAAAGCTCAGTTTAGGGTTTAAAACCTTAATGCTGGCTGAATGGAAAAAGTTCAGTTTAGGGTTTAAAACCCTAATGCTGACTAAAAGGAAAATTCAGTTTAGGGTTTAAAACCCTAATGCTGATTGCATGGAAAAGCTCAGTTTAGGGTTTAAAACCCTAATGCTGACTGGCTGGGGAAAAAGTTCGAGAATACTAAGCGACCTCTTTTTTTTTTTTTTGAATTTTCTTGTTTTAGTAGAAGATAAAAGGGAGTTTCGTGGAAACTTACCTTTCGAGTGAATTCCTTATTGCCAAAATATTTCTTGTACCCATGTACCTTCTTCTTTGGGCGACACCTGCTTCTTGCACGGTTGTCTTGGATTACACCTGTTTCAACTTTTCAGACAAAGAACAATTGTTAGTTCGGAAATGACGGTCGGTTTGGTGACCTTGATCGTTCCCGGTTGCTTTGTTGCGTCTTCATTTCTGTTGCGAAGTCCCGCCATTGATTTGATTCATATGTCGAAACCCTTTAGACCGCTCAGGCTTGTATTTCCAGATTCTGTGATGATTTGCCTCATAAGGCTCTTTTTCTTTTCTTTTTTTTTTGTGTCCCGTTTTGCTTGGAGGTTCTCAACGGGGATTTTATTGGAGGTATTCTGTGGGGATTTGTACAAAAGGAAGTCCTATGGGGAAAATATTTACAAAGTGGATTCTTTGTGTGGATTTTTGTACAATGGGGCATGCTGGGGATTTGTTTCGAAGCGGGCTTTCTAGGCTTGGTTGGGGTAAGCTTGTTGGGGAATTTTTACAAAGGGACTCGCTGGGGATGTGCTAGGGAAATTCCAACGGGGATTTTTTATTTATATATATATATATATATATATATATATATATATATTGGGGAGACTCTGTGGGGGATTGTACAAGGGGAGACTCTGTGGGGATTTGTTCGAAGGCGGACTTGCTGTGGGAATTTTTTTTTTTTTTTTTTACTTTGAACGCCATCAAACATCATGATTTATCAGGCTTGGACAAACGTACCAACGAAACGAGGCGTTTTTCCTTCATGAAACGGAATTCCGTGCAACCAAATCTGCCACCTGCCCTTTTCGGTGTATCTTGAACTCGGGGTTAAAACACAAAAGGGATTCGAAGAGAAACAAAGAAAGGAGAAAACAACTTTCAAGAAGGGAGTGTCCCTTTTGGGATGAGAAAGACTTATCTGAGGAAGATAACGCTGGCTTTAAATGACATGACATGCTCTTTGGACTGGACGTCCGACCTTCCATGAACTTGCGTTTTCCTGAACCAGAACAGATCTGTGATTCCAAAACCGGTGGAACTTTGCCGAGACCTTCTTGGGGTGGCGTCATTCCTTTTCGGCCAACAGCGCCCTTTGCGGGTTTTCACTGGCTGACCTCTCTCATTTCTCTTCCTGTCATCGCTTGATAGCACTCTTTGCGAGTTTTTACTAAACAAGCTCTCTCATTTTGGTTTCTCTACTCCCGTCGCCTCGTGGTGCCCGAAGGTTTTCACCGACGAGACTCTCTCATTTTATCTCTCTCAATTCAGAGTGTGCCGGTCTCCATTTGTGACGCTTATTGGTTTCCCACTATCTTTGGTAATTGATCTGAAGGCTTGTGCTTGGTAAAGAGAGGTAGATGATACTAACTTCTAAACTGCTCGACGTGCCCCGGTTTCAATTTCAGGGTGAATGGGATTTTATTGTCGGTGTGACTGAACCTCAGGGAGAGGCTGCCTACGTATCCTTTCGGAATCAAGTCAAACGTAGTTCAGGCCTCAATCAATGTTTTGTTTTTGTTTTTTTTTTTGTGTTTTTTTTGTTTTTTTTTTGTAAACGACTCAAAGGCTTGTAGAGATAATTGGGTAGTGTTTGGGGAGTAGTGGGGAATAAAACCTCCTTCATTTCAAATGTGTCAAGACTACTGGAGTATAATTCAGACGTAGTATCTGTTGACTGCATCTGCATTTACTGCTGTTTCGGGGTCATTTCCTTCGATATCACCTAAATACAATGCTCCTCTCGGCAATATCTTTCTTATGATGTATGGGCCTTTCCAATTTGGAGCAAATTTCCTATTTGCTTCCTCATGATGCGGCAGAATACGCCTCAGTACCAGCTGACCTATTTCGAAATTCCTGGGTCGGACCTTCTTGTTGTAAGCACGGGCCATTCTTCGTTGGTACAACTGTCCATGACAAACCGCGACCATTCGCTTTTCATCAATCAAAGTCAATTGCTCTAACCGAGTCTTGACCCACTCGCTGTCTTCGATTTCCGCTTCGACAATGGTTCGAAGCGAAGGAATTTCTACCTCTGCCGGTATTACAGCCTCGGTCCCATAAACCAAAAGATAAGGAGTCGCTCCTACTGATGTGCGTACCGTAGTGCGATACCCCAACAATGCAAATGGTAACTGCTCATGCCACTGTCGGGAACTTTGGATGGTTTTCCTCAAAATCTTCTTGATGTTTTTATTCGCTGCTTCTACAGCACCATTGGCCTTTGGCCGATAAGGAGTAGAATTCCTATGCGTTATTTTGAATTGCTCGCATACATCTCCCATCAAGTGACTGTTCAAGTTTGATGCGTTATCTGTAATGATAGTCGCAGGAATACCGAAACGACAGATAAGATTTGCGTGTACGAAATCCACTACAGCTTTTTTAGTGACCGACTTGAGAGTGACAGCCTCTACCCATTTTGTGAAGTAATCGATGGCAACCAGTATGAATCTGTGTCCATTCGAAGCCTTTGGTTCGATTGGTCCAATGACATCCATGCCCCAGGCGACAAATGGCCAAGGTGCAGACATGGGATGCAACTCCGTGGGAGGTGCATGAATCAAATCACCGTGCACCTGACACTGATGACACTTCCGAACGAAGCTAAAGCAATCCTTTTCCATGGTTATCCAGTAATAACCTGCTCGAAGGATTTTCTTCGTTAAAACATACCCGTTCATGTGAGGTCCGCACACACCTGCGTGTACTTCGTGCATGATCTTTCTTGCCTCCTCGATATCAACACATCTTCGGAGATTGAGGTCCGGGGTCTTCTTATATAACAATTCCCCGCTCAGAAAGAAACCACTTGCATGTCGCCTAATGGTCCTCTTTTGATCTCCAGTAGCATGCTCGGGGTATTCTTGTGTCTTCAGGAACCTCTTGATGTCATGGTACCAAGGCTGCGTATTTGATCCCGCCTCGATTACGTTGCAGTAACCGTGTCTTTCCTTGATTTGGATTTCCAAAGGATCGACGTGGGCGTTGCCCAGGTAGGGTAGCATTGAAGCCAAAGTAGCAAGTGCATCTGCCAGTTCATTGTGACACCTTGGGATATACCTGAACTCTATTGATGTAAAGCGCTTGCCGAGGTCCTCCACATGCTGTCGGTAAGGGATAAGTTTGACATCCCGAGTTTCCCACTCGCCTTGGGCTTGCCGGATAATCAAGTCAGAATCTCCCATAATCAGTAAGTCTTCGACATCCTGATCGATTGCCATATGCATGCCCATGATGCAGGCTTCATACTCAGCTGTATTATTTGTGCAAAAGAAACGAAGTCTAGCTGTGGCGGGATAATGCTGACCAGAAGGCGAGATCAAAATTGCCCCAATCCCTACACCTTTGGCATTCACGGCTCCGTCAAAGAACATCTTCCAAGACATGAGCGTCCTCCGAGACCACTTCTACGGTGTTTACTTCTTCATCTGGAAAGTAGGTACTCAATGGCTGGTATTCCTCATCGACCGGATTTTCGGCCAAATGATCTGCTAGCGCCTGGGCTTTCATTGCCGTGCGAGTGACATAGACTATGTCGAATTCAGTAAGCAGGATTTGCCACTTGGCCAGTCTCCCAGTAGGCATCGGTTTCTGAAATATATACTTCAAAGGATCCAACCTGCTTATGAGGAAAGTAGTGTGGGCTTGGAGATAATGTCTCAGCTTTTGAGCAACCCACGTCAGAGCGCAACATGTCCTTTCCAGCAGAGTGTATTTGGCCTCGTAGCCGGTGAATTTCTTGCTCAAGTAGTAGATTGCTTGCTCCTTCTTTCCGGTTATGTCGTGTTGCCCGAGGACGCAACCGAAAGAGTTCTCCAAGACTGTCAGATACAAGAAAAGTGGCCTCCCTGGTTCTGGAGGGACCAAGACTGGGGGATTCGAAAGGTATTCTTTGACTTTATCAAAGGCTTCTTGACACTCAGTTGTCCATTTGATCGCCGCATCTTTCCTTAACAGCTTGAATATGGGCTCACACGTGCTTGTCAGCTGGGCAATAAACCGACTGATGTAGTTCAACCTGCCCAACAAACTCATCACGTCTTTCTTCGTTCTCGGGGGAGGCAAATCTCTGATAGATTTTATCTTAGTTGGATCTAGTTCGATACCTCTCCTGCTTACGATGAAGCCCAAAAGTTTGCCCGACGGAACTCCGAAAGCACATTTGGCTGGGTTCAGCTTCAAGTCATACTTCCTTAATCTCTCGAAGAACTTCCTCAAATCTTGGATGCGATTATCCTGCGTCCTGGACTTGACTATCACGTCGTCCACGTATACCTCTATTTCCTGATGCATCATGTCATGAAAGATGGCAGTCATGGCCCTCATGTAAGTAGCCCCAGCATTCTTCAAACCAAATGGCATGACCCGATAACAGTAGGTACCCCAAGGCGTGGTGAAGGCAGTTTTCTCGGTGTCCTCTTCATCCATCAATACCTGATGATACCCAGCGTAACAATCTACGAAAGACTGTATTTCATGTTTGGCACAATTATCAACGAGGATGTGGATGTTGGGCAGTGGGAAATTATCTTTGGGACTTGCTCTATTCAAATCTCGGTAATCTACACATAACCGAGTCTTCCCGTCCTTTTTCGGTACTGGAACCACATTCGCCAACCATGTTGTATATTGGACTACCCGAATCACTCCCGTTTTCAGTTGTTTAGTGATCTCCTCTTTAATCTTGTCGCTGACCTCAGTTTTGAACTTTCGTTGCTTTTGTTGAACTGGAGGACAATCAGGATGAATCGGCAATTTATGAACCACTAGATCAATACCTAGTCCCGGCATGTCATCATATGACCAAGCAAACACGTCTTTAAATTCAAAAAGAAGTTGAATTATCGCATCTCGCATTTTCTTGTCCGTGTGAATGCTTATCTTGGTCTCCCGGATTTCCTCCGGGGTTCCTAAATTTACCGGTTCAGTGTCATTCAGATTTGGCTTAGGTTTATTCTCGAAATGTTCCAACTCTCGGTTTATTTCCCTAAAAGCCTCTTCTTCGTCATATTCTGGTTCTGAGTTCATTAATTCACAGTTAAATAGCTCGTTGTGATCTGGGCGTGAAGTCCGCAAGCATGTCATATTTAAAGCCGCATTATTATAACTGAAAGGAAAGATAAAAGGAAAAATAACACAAATCAGAACAAAAGAAAGAATGGGAAAGCAATGATGATTTTTTTTCATTTTCTTTGGAAAGTTGGAAGACAACAATGTTTACAACTCAGGAATTCAAAACAACAATTGAAAGGAAGAAAACGTTCAAGTTATGTCCTGGAGACAACTTGTGACATATGAAAGGTGGCAGGACAGGTCTACCCGGACTTCCGTCTAGTCGGGAATGGCGTGGCCTCCCAGTTTTGAAGTTTGGCATTCGGCCCCACGTACATCATCTCAGCAGTGCTTGTGCCTTCACCTAGTTGAACCATGTGGACCTCGTAGATCATCTCTCTTATTGCCCCACATATCTCCTCGATTTCCTCAGCTGTGAAGACCTCATCATCTTCTTCTTCGGCGTACATTGGCCTGATGAAAGTTGCATATAAATCCGGCAATGGTCGAGGTAACTTCCAACCCTCATTTTTCCTTTTCTTTGCCCACTCTTTGTCTGCTGGAGTAGGTTTGAAACCTAGTCCAAAAGGTTTCTTGGTGACTGGCAAGGAAATGGGTTCTGTTATTCCCTGAAGGGTTCGTCCGAGCCCTTTCCCTGGCCTAAATCCGTGCCGGATCATCTCTTTGGCCACCATAACCGAGGCGTAAGACAAGAAAGGCTGGGGGCAGGGTATTCCCTCTTCGTGCTGCTCTGCCAGTATAACCTCGAAAGCTTGATAGACCGTATGTTCGCTCCTTTCTCTTGGTTCAAGATATGGGATAGATGGGTCCCGATAAATAGCATGCTCATCTTCTCCGTGGACCACGATCTCTCGGTCTTCGTACTCGAACTTCACCATCTAGTGAAGAGTGGAAGGCACAGCTCCTGCCGCATGGATCCAAGGTCTGCCAAGGAGAAAATTGTAGGATGTGTCCATGTCGAGCACCTGGAAGGTTACTTCAAACTCGACTGGTCCTATGACCAACAACAGGTCTATTTCCCCCATGGTATCTCTCTTGATGCCGTCGAAAGCTCTTACGCAGACATTGTTGGGTCGGATTCTTCCGGTCCTAATTTCCCTTCTTTGTAGCGTGGAGAGCGGGCAAATGTCGACACCTGATCCCCCATCCAACATTACCCGCTTGACATAGTAGTCCTCGCATTTAACTGTTAGATGCAAGGCCTTGTTGTGTGCCGCTCCTTCCGGGGGTAAATCATTCTTGCTGAAAGAGATTTGGTTGACGGCGAAGAATCTTTCTGTCATCCGCTCTAATTGTTCCACCGAGGTTTCAACTGGCACATATGCTTCATTCAGGGTCTTCAGTAAGATCTTTTGATGCTCGGTCGACCTCATCAACAATGACAGCATGGACACTTGCTCAGGGTACTTGCGCAGTTGATCTATCACTTCGTAATCCGACATTTTCATTTGTTGGAAGAACACTTCCGCTTCTTCAACACTTACGGGCTTCTTTGGCGGGAAGCGCCTTTGTGTGGCATTGTTCAGCTCTTGGGTATTTGAATACCTTCCAATGAAAGTGTTTTCTGGAAGTTCTCCCATGACCTCTTTACCTTTGTACATTACCAAAGTCTTTTGATAATTCCACGGCACTGTGGACGGGTTGGTCATTGGCTTTTGTGGCACGCGTCCGATAACCACTGGCTCATTCAGCCGAGGTGGTTGAATCGTCCCCCGGACCACATAGGCCCCTTTTGGCACGTACATAGGTTTTGTCTTTTTGATCCCGAAGTTCTGCGTCTTCTTGGCTTGACCCCGCGGTATGTAAAGAACTCCACCCTTTGCTGGTACCACTTTCTTCTCCACCTTCTTTTCAGGCTTGCTTTCTGCAGCCTTGACCTCCTCCCCCCTTTCTGATTTCTGGTCTATTTCAGGCCTCCTCCCCGTGTCGACAATGGCAATTATAGCTTTCAAAGCAGGGTCAAATTCTTTGTCTTCGCAAATCATTCCGATCAACGGCCCGTTATTGTGAGCAGGCAATGGATTGTTAGTCACATTTGGGATCTCCTCGTCCCTTAACACTATTTTCCCTTGCTCTATCAAATTCTCGACCACTCTTTTCAAAGACCATCAGTCATTTGTATCATGTCCTTCGGCCCCTGAATGATAAGCGCATCTGACTCCAGCTTTGTAAGAAGGTGACGTCGGGTTTTGCCTCGTTTGAGGGATTGGTTGTAAGAAACCCAACTGGACTAGCTTCGGGAACAAAGTAGAGTATTGTTCACCGATGGGCGTGAAAGTCCGCCTTCGAGGTGGCTCCTGAGGGCGGAAGTTATTCTGGGGAGGTTGTGGGTTATAGTGGTTGCGGTAAGGAGGCTGATTTCTGGGAGGTGGAGCTTGGCCTCGGTTGGCTTGTTGCGGCGGATGGGCATAAGGCTGGGCATTCATGACCATATAGGGTTGATGAGCATATGCCAGATTTGAGTGGGGGTAGTAGTGTTGTGGGGTTCTTTCCGGAAAACGGGGCCTGGGATGACGATACTCCCTTGCTTCCGAGGCTGCCATGGTCGTTTCTTCCTTCTTCTTCCCTCTTGTCATTCCTCCGGACCCGCTTTGGACGGCTTGGGAGGTCGCCCTTATGGCTGCTTGACTCAGAATCCTACCTGTTTTCAGACCATTTTCCACCATCTCTCCAATCTTAATCGCTTCCGCGAATGGCTTTCCCATGGCTGACATCATGTTTTGGAAATAGTCAGACTCTTGAGCCTGGAGAAAGGTAGTGACCATTTCCACTTCATCCATGGGAGGCTTCACCCTTGACGCCTGCTCACGCCACTTAATAGCATATTCTCTGAAGCTTTCTGAGGGTTTTTTCTTTAAATTCGACAGAGAATTTCAGTCTGGTGCGATGTCGATGTTATACTGGAATTGTTTCACAAAATCTCTGGCGAGATAATCCCATATATACCATCGGGACATTTCCTGGTCCATATACCATTCCGAAGCTATCCCTACTAGACTTTCCCCAAAGTATGCCATTAGCAGTTCTTCTTTTCCGCCGGCTCCCCGCAATTGGTTGCAGTATTTCTTAATATGTGCAATGGGGTCACCGTGCCCATCGTACTTCTCAAACTTTGGGGTCTTGAAACCTACTGGTAGGTGTACGTGAGGGAACATGCATAGGTCGGCGTAAGAGACGCTCTTCTGCCCGCTCAATCCTTGCATATTCTTCAGACTTTGTTCAAGGTTTCTCATTCTCTTGGCCATCTCATTTTGTTCTGCAACTCTGGGGTTCTGATCCTGCCTGGGTGCAAGCTCGCACTGAGGCGGTGGAGGATTAGTGTTGGTAGTGAACCTAGTTGGTTCCATTGAGAGTGAGGGTGCTTGGAATGTAAAAGAGGATGAGTCAAAGCTTGGCTTGTACGCAGCAGGCTGTGCCGTAGTCGGGCAGGGCAGTGCAGTAAAGATGTTCATGCTTGCATCGGTGGCTGACATTCGGGGATGAGGCTCAGAAGGCGATCCAACAGAGAAGACTGAGGTGGCTGGGTACCCAAATGGGGTAGCAGGATAATTTATGGGGACGTTAGAAGTCCCACTTGACCTGGAGAATAATTCAGGGAATCCGGGGATGACACTTGGCGGATCTTTCCCATTATTTCAGTCGTCCAGCATTTCCAACATGTGGAGCCGTAGGATTATATTTTCCTCTGCAGTTGCGGATTCAGGTGTGAGGACGGCTGAGATCGAGCTCTCCTCGGAAACAGGGATTATTTGCAACGGCATTTCTGAAGACATTTCCACACTTCCCTTTGACCTGGTGAAGTAAGTGTGAGTACTTCTTCTGGTCCTAACAAAAGGTAGTTGAACACTTCTCTTTGACCTCGTGAAGTATGAGTGTGAGGCCAGACTTTCACCAAACCAACCGTCTTTTTAAAAACCTTGGAGTACTCAACGACAAACGCAGGGTTAATTTGTAGCAAATAACAGATAGGCAATCTCACGTTGGGCATGATGCACCTATACAGTTAAGTGGATTACTACATGTTTGCTACGAGAGCATGCGTCGTTCCGGCATTTTTCCTCTTATTATTATTTTCCTTTTTTCTTTTTCTTCTTTTTTTTTATGTTTTTTTTATTTTGTAGTAAAAGAAATGCGACCGGATCCGATGAGGATTACCTACGTATCACGATGCCTACGTGAATCAGATCATTACGTAGTTCGAGACACACAAATGAGCGTAGAAAGCAGCACACCTTTTATTGTTAAAATGGTCTATTACAAGTTATATTTTGCAAAAAGAAAAAACAAACTTTGAAAATAAACCTAGACTCAAAACAGACTAAAATCACTCTTACGGAAAAACAGGTAGAAGATGCTAAGACATAGACTTGACTTATGAGTACATTATGGTTTTGAGGATTGGTGTCCGCGGGGCATCGTTCGGCCTCGCCGCGGTCCTAGGTATGAGATCCCTCTCGAGTTGTTCCAGCTCATGCATGGTCTGCTTGACATAACTCATCACTGCCGAGAAGACGGTAACACTGGTCATGTTCTCACATTGTAGACATCGTCTGGTGATGGCGTGGGCAATGGCCTTGATCCTATCTCTGGTTTGCTTCTTCTCTATGAGTAGGCGTTTTATCTGATCGCTACATATCTTGAAAACTTGAGCATCCTAAATATGCTGATTCTTCAGTTGCCGTACTTCTAACTTCATTCGGGCCAACAAGTCGTACCAGTATCTGCTCTCAATTTGGAGATCCTTGGCCTGATTAGCTGCTTTGATCTCAAGTGTAGCCATCTCTCTCTTCATTTTAGCAACAGTTTTCTCGTGGTCGCCTTCCAATTGATTCAGCTATCGGCGATGCTTATCTGCTCTTGTATCCCACTGTGCCCTGAGCTCTGCCATGACGTTTTCAGATTTCTCCAAACCATCTTGCCATTCCCTGATTTCACCTTTTAGCCTTTTTATCAGCTGCTCGTCTGATCGACGCCTTGGCTGTTTATCCACCTCCACCCTTATCTGTTTGATCTGGGCTCTGAGCATTTCGTTTTCCTGAATTAACCTGTTCCTCTCTCCCAGATTGGCAGCGACTTGCACGTTGTGCTCATATTTCAAGCTTTCCACTTGTTGCTTCAACCTGCTGATTTAGGCGCAATAGCCTCTTTCCTTCGCTAACCAATCCCACTGCCTTTGCGATGATTCGGTGAAATTCCGGATGTGGGGTCTCTTAGCTGGCCTTTCATGCTCAAGTTCCCTTCTATACCATGCAAGGTAACCTGGCGCCGTCTCTCCTTTGGCTCGATCCCGCACGCAAGTATCTGATTTCAAATATTGACACTCACTCCAGATTTGGCGAATCTTTGCTTCTGGGAATTGTCCGTTAGGACTTATCTCAACTGCTTGAGTGCTAAGATCTTCCTCATGAGGTACTGTCTGGCATCTTCCGAACTGTCTCAAAACTCGGCAGGGTGCGTAAGGTTGAATGCTCTTAAGCCCCATCAGTAAGAAATGAGTTTTAGCTGCCGACATATATAGGATCTCATCAACAGGCAACCATCCTAGCGTCCATTGTATTTGGCTGGCAGTAAGAGCTTGAAAGAACGAGGTCCATGCCAGGACTCCTTTGGGCAAACTGATCTCTTTGGTTCTCGTGTAAAATTCTTCTATGCAAGTCTTTTCCGGGGAACCATGGCTCAAAATCTCGGAACGATGGCAGAGGTGCTCGGTCATCCACATTTGTAGGAGCAAGTTACAACCTTCGAAGAAATCTCCCCCAGCTTTACAAACTGTGAGAGCTCGAAAAATGTCAGATACCACCATAGGCGCGAGAGTACTGTCACTTTGCGTGAGTAAAGTGCTGACGACCCCGGATATCTTCAAATCAATGTTTCCGTCTTTCCTTGGAAATACCAGAAGGCCCAGGAACATCATCATGAAGGCTACCCGTCTGTGTTTGTCCCACTTCTGACGAATACCTTTGCTGCACAGTTTGTTGATTGGATTATTGAATCCTCCCTCATGACCGTACCTATCATATATGAAGCATGGAGTACAAAATCCGGCAGCCAGATCGGGGTTGTGGACCGTTCTGGGTATTTTCAATGAATCTAGGAACCGATGTACCATGACAGCTCTTGGGGCAACCAAGTATTTTTGCCTCAACGGAAGTTCCGCATCTCCAGTGTACCCAGCCATTTCTTCCAAAGTTGGGGTGAGTTCAAAATCAGAGAAATGGAAAACATTGTGCGCCGGGTCCCAGTAGGTAACCAAAGCTCTTATGATATCTCCCCGAGGCTGGATTTCCAACAAACCCACGAGACCTTTCAGATATTTCTTGACCTCATTTTGTCCTTCAACACCTAGATCATTCCACCATAGCCGTAACTTGACAGGGATTTTGGTCATTATTGAAAAATGTTCATTTTGCATCGTGCTCATCCTGCACATTTATTAAGGTGATTTTAACAAAAATGACTTGACTTAAAAATATTTTACAAAGGGGATCAAGTTTTGAACACGGCCTTTAAACATTTCGGGGATGAAGATTTTAAGGCTGTGTGGGTCAACTGGACAAAATGCTAAACAAGACCCAAAGGTGGCTGTTTATGCAAAGTTAGCCTTCCGGCGTCCCTTTTCGGGAACATTCGGCTATTTATGACAAAACAGCATCACCTGACTTATTTATGACTCTTTTAAAATTTGACACATCTTTTCCCTTTTTTTTATTTATTGATTTTGGCTATTTTAGCGAAAATGGGGTTGAACCCGACGAGGGTTGCCTACGTATCTCACATCCGGTGAGAATCAAACCGGCGTAGTTCGGGATATCGTGAATAGAGAAAATCAAATCAACCTAGAGAATATATTTTTTTATTATATTTTTTTTTCTTTTGAAAAGAGATAAAGACTAAAGAAAATATATATATTTTTTAGGAAATATTTGGACTATTAGTCTGAATTTATAAACGGGTACTACGAAAGAAACAACATTTTTTTTTGAATTATGAATTTTCCGTGTTTTTTTTTTACTTTTAAATAAATACCTTCTCTTTTTTTGATTTTGAAAGTGAGTAAACAGAAAATTTTTATATTATTTTTTTTTTAAAAATCAAACTAGAAGACAAATTTTTTTTTTATATTTTTTAGAAGAAATTCCGGCGAGGTTTCGACACTACTCGGACATTGGTTTTTCCAAAAGAAGTAAATATCTCCCTACGCTGCTATTTTTTCCTTTTATTTTTAGAAACCGGTCGGCATGCGGAACTGAAGCAAATAAATGCGCAAAACAAATAGGATGCAGCAGGATGGTCTTTTCATTTCAGGTTGCTAGTCCTAGACGGACCCAACCCCTGTGTTGAGTCCCCTAAGTCAAATGCAACATGATGCAAATAAGCGTTCCTACTAGGGATCCGGCATGAAGTTTCGTTATACTAGGTTCACAACCTGGGTATTTGTTCTAGACTGTGTACCCGAGCGGACAACTCGAGTCGAGGAGGGGGCTACGTACCGGGGACCCGCGGGATCGTCCGGCTTTGTAACTTGTCCGACCTCTTTCTTATTTAAGGTATTGACACTAACAGAATAGTGAGTCTCGACCAGCGAGCTTCTCCCCGGAGGTAAGAAGAGAAGGGTTTCGGCACAGTTTATATACAGTTCAGATAATATCAAAGTGGTAAAAGACAACATTTAGCACGTTATGCAAAAACATGTAATAAAGATCAGATAATAAAGCCAAATATAACAATTATTCTAAGCTCGAATTCTTGAACCCTGAACCAGTGGTTCTGGGTTAAATCCCCAACAGAGTCGCCAGAGCTGTCACACCTCCTTTTTGCGCGCCCGCCCCGAAGGGTTAAATGCGCGAGGGAGTTTTTCCAATTTAAGTGACAATATTCGAAATGGGATTATTTATTTAATTCAGAGTCGCCACTTGGGAAAGGTTTGGCTTTTGGTGTCCCAAGTCACCGGTTTATCTTGAATCCCAAATCGAGGAAAATATTCGACTTTTCCAAATGAAGTCTGCGAACCAGAAATTCTAAGTAAGGAATTCTGTTGACCCGAGGGAAGGTGTTAGGCACCCTCGAATCCCGTGGTTCTAGCACGGTCGCTTAAATTGTTATAATGACTAAATATCTGATTTAAATACATGTTATGACTTACGTGCTTTTATTAAGTTTAAACCGCTTTTATTATTATCATTTATTTTTTATAGAATTGCAACATCGTGAAAATGTATCTCGAACTACGTTGCAATCAATGCACCCGTAATTGTTAAACACATTTCGACTCCGTTGAGATTTGGATTCGGGTCACATCAATGCGCACGCAAGTTTAAGAATGTAATTTAATCGAGCCACGCCTAAAGAGTTTAACGCATTATTATTTTTAGAGAAAGCCATGAAATTCACTAAACGGCCTATCCTGAATTCTAGATATTTATTATGGTTAATCATTGAGGGCCCCGCGATTTGCATTTTTATTTAGCGAGGCTCGTCTCATTATTTTAGAAGAGGATATCCTAAAGTGACTACATTTCTATTATGTTTGTTTCCAGAAATAGAAGAAAGAAAATGTATGCTAATTGAAGTATATGCTTTGGCCTAAACCGGACTCTTATCAAGTTCTGATTAGTTACTTATAAAGTGAAGAGACGTCATACCTTACGAAAATGCTTTGGTTGGACAAAGAAATTACATATGAGATTGACGAAATACAACACTTAATCCGAACAATATCCTATAGTCGGATTTAAATTAACTTGCTTAAACAGGATTAAAGAATTCCTTATCAAAGGATGTTACTGATGATGTTCAAAACTAATCCTATAAACTGCCTAAAGGGAATCGAACTGGGTGATTCAAAACTATATCATATTTGGTTAGATTTAAAAGCCACTCGCCCCTACTTATTCAAAGCATGCTGAAAGAGTGAATTTAATTTTAACAATCGCACTAAATAGTTTCACATTCCATGAATTGTATTTACATCCTGTATGCTACTAAACGAATCAAATACCACAGTTTCAAATTAACATAAACTTTAATTAAGTACAAACTTACTAATATATTCTCTATTAGCTATAAACTAAAATTTACACAACTTAACAACATTTATGAAAAGGCAGTCAGTAAATAGCGGGTGATTATAACTCCTTCAAATCTTTCTATTCATGCTTTTCAATGTTACATTCAGCTACACCAATGTGAGACTCGAGATGTGTACCTGGAAATACTGAAAATGCAAAGGAGAAGAGGAAGAAGATAGGGAAATCAGCAGCAGCAAGAAACATAATAGCAGCAACAGCAACAAGCAAAATAATTGGAATAGAATCCAGATCCCAGCTAGACCAAATCACAGAGTAAACCAACAAACCAACAGCGGACTCAGTTGGATTTAGAAGAAATCAGTATTGGACAAACAGGTCAAGACCATTGAAATCAAGACAGCAAGAAGAATGCAATTTCTAGTTTTGTCTGTCTGTGTTATCAAACAGAGTTCTTTTCCAGTTTTCTGCTTTTCATAACTTCAACTCTCAATCTCCAAACTAAGTTTTCTGTGTGTATTCTCTTTTTCTCTGTCTGTGTGTGTGTATCTATGTCTATCTTAAGGTCTGTATGCCTGTCTATGTGTGTATGTGTATGTATTTTGCTCTCTCTTCTCGGATCTATCTCATGTCTTTTTTTTTTCTCCCCTTTTAAACTGATGGAAGTCCTCCTTTTATAAGCCTCAAATCATCCCTTTAACAGCCTGTTTAGATCATCAGAACAACTTCCCATGTGCTGCCCCTTTTCAGTTTCCACTTAGCTAATTAAGTATAAACCTCCCCCATCATATTCCCTGGCAGTCTTACTTTTGAGAAATGTTTATTATTTCTGAAACTAAAGTAGAGTATGGGCAGCAGAATGTAGTCTGACAGCATATGCTGTCAAACTATTTTAATTCAGAAAGGGGGCCTTTATGCACATGTTGTGCACAAGTGCACGTGCTATCAATTCAATTTGCAATTACAGACCACACCTTAGATTTCTGAAATCCAATTAATAACTATAAGTAACTAGACTCAGTTCCTAATTAGATTCAGGCAATGTTTGACAGCAGCAGGTCAATTTGTTATTGTTTGGACAATCGAAACTAATTGACGACATATGTCGACTCGACTATACTAATCATAACATGTACAATCGTAGTCAAAAATCAGGCATTTAACAGTATCGAACACATGACTCGAATCATACTGACCAAGAAGAATTGTACTGAGGAATCAGTTGATCAGTCAAATTTGAGGTTCGATTAATTGCACAGCACACACATATACACATTATCAGTAAAAATAGAAGAGGGATTCAATCAAACACAGAGGTTCAGGTAAGGTGGACAAACAACAGTTGATAAAAATTCAAAGACACAAATTAAAACAAAACATGAACAGACCTTTAATCAACACATGGAATAAAGAAAAGAAAACAAAACAAAACTCACCTTAAATCCCGAAAAAATCAAAGAGCCTCAGGTTGGATTCGAACAGGCCTTTCTTAAGGCTGAACGGACTTTAATCGAAGTGTTTCTCAGATGAGAAACACTTCGATTAAGGTCCATTAGACCTTAATCTCTTTGGCTTAAACGGATACGGACCAGTGACGAGGAACCCTAAGGTTCCAAAAATCAGATCTGGGATTCATGCTTCCCTGGTCAGATTCGGACCAAACCAAGCATGGTTTGGTCACGAGGAGGGTCTGGGGAGTGTCTGGTGTGAAACTGGGGTCAAACGGTGTAAGTCAGGTTCCGACTCGAATCTTCAAATGAAGATTCGAGAAGGTGGGAAGGGATTCGAGCTAAGTGGTTAACAGATCCATGTTCAGGGATGTGAGGGGGTTCTATGGCGTTCAGGCGGAGGTCACCGACATTCATGCCGCCGGGTTTCTGGTGAAAGGGAGATGGGGGCGGCTCTAGGGTTTGGGGTTCTTGTGAAGATGATGAAAGCTAGGGTATTGGATAGGGGGCAGGGTACGAGTGGGAGCTTATATATGGAGTGGATGAACGGATCCTGGCCGTCGGATGAGACACGATGAAGGGCCAGGATCCTTCAACTAATAGGAAACGGTGTCGTTTCAAAACTAGAGGGGTTGGGTCGGTCCGAGTGGAATGGGTCGGGTTCATCAGTGGGTTATGGGGAAGTGATCTTGGCCGTTGATCAATCTGAGATCAACGGCCCAGATCAGACTGGATTAAAACGGCGTCGTTTGGACGCTCTGGGTATCAGCTGGTCTGGACCGGGTTACACAGGGGTTTTGGGTTTGAGTTTTGGGCCTCGAATTAAAAATGAAAAATAAGCCCAACTGATTTTCAACCCAATTTTGCACTCTCTTTTATTATTATTTTATTTTTATTTTTTTATTTTAAAACAAAACCTAAGTAAATCAAATTAAAATTAAATAAACACTTAATACAATTATTTGCACACACATATTAAAATATTTAAAATAGGTAAAATCAAACAAAACAAAAATCACGGACGAAGACGCATATTTATGATTTTCTATTTAACAACCGGATTGCGGTTCAAATTACGCATGACACGTACATTTTGTATTTTATTTTAATAAAATGGGCAAAAATCATAAATAATTAACAAAATGCCACGTAAAATCCGAAAATTGTACAGCAGGACCATTTGTTATTATTTTTCATTTCTTTTTTTGGAGCGACTGTCGCGTAAGACAAAAATCACGTGCTCACAGATGTTATAAAATCGCAGCTTCTTTCTTATCAGCATTTCATTCCTGTGATTATGGAGTATTGTAAATTTGGTGACTTGCATCCTACATTTGGGCATGTGTATGAACCATTTGATGTTCGCGGGAAAGAATTACCAAAACAGATAGGAAACACAAGTTGTGGTGCATTTGTTATAAGGTATGTTGATATGTTGATGCATGGTAAAGATGTTATGACAATTGTGCCTAATACAATCAAATATTATCGGGAGTATCTTGGTTTTTGTCTATAGGGACAGGTAGAATGGAAACACAAATCAGGGTATGAAACTCCTCCAGAGATGGTTGGTGATGAATATGGAGATAATGAAAATAACTTTTGTAAATATCCTTTAGCATATGGCAGTCCTCAAGTGTAAATACCTTGATAAACATAGTTTTTTGCATTATATATTAAATATGAATACTTTGTTGATATATATGCAGATTTTATAGTTTAAATTTAAAATGTTTTGCTTTCTGTATATTATGCTGGAGAATCTAATATGTGAAAGAATATCATCCAGTAATTTTTATGGAATTCTAGCTTGTATTTTTTATATTATGCTGGAGAATCTAATATGTGAAAGAATATCATCCAGTAATTTCCTGTAATTATGCTGGAGATATGTCATATTTAATATATTTTTGGTTGCTTCTTGTAAATTTAGATTTTTCCCCCCTATAATAATCCATATTTTTTACCCTAAATTCGGCCAATTTTGGTTACTCTCCTATAAATTATTATAGAAATGCTACTTATGAAGGCATAGAAGCCAATATATTATCATATGGAGAAGTTGGAAATTGTGAAAACTTGGTATCTAGAACAATTTACTGGAATTAAATAATTTAATATTTTATTTGCTGTATATTATACTGGAGTTATATAATATTAAACCATTGTGTCCCGTATTTAATACTGGACGTGAATAATGCAGATTTTTATCCTAAATTCGTCAAATTTTGGTTACTGCCTATATATTATGTTGGAAATATTACTCATGAAGGGATATAAGACAGTATATTATGATGGAGAAGTGGAAAATAGTGAAAATTTGGTAATTAGAATAATTTACTGGAATTAAATAATTTAATATTTTATTCCCTGTGTATTACTTTGGAATTATATATTGTTAAACCACTATGTCCCGTATTTAATTCTGGACGTGAATAATGTAGAATGTTCGTATAATTTTCTTGAAAAGATTTTGATACTATGTCGATTGTATTCCATAATATCAGATACATAAAAGAAATATTATAAAGAACAATCACACATAAACATAGTAGAAGATAAAGAGCACCCAATGACAATAACATAGAACAAAAACATAAAAAAAGGATTAAGCAAAACTAAGAATCATCTGTATCATCAGAATAATACTCCTCAATTTCTTGATATATCTCATCATCATCCGAATCAGAGATAATTATAGGATACCCAGACAAAATACCACAAAGTCTCACGAGATCATTTTTCAACCTGTTGAAATCATGACGCAACTGATTTTGTTCAATTATTATTCTGTCCATAAGATGAGGAAGTTTATTTAAGCTATATTCGAGCATCGCACAGTCGTCCCTGTTGAGATACTTGAAAGAATCAAAGTTCTGGACAACCATGTCGAACGAGGTTGAATAACATTCAGAACTGTGTTCTACGTTCAGCCTGTTCTTGAATGATTCATCAGCAAAAAACTGAGGTCTTATTCTTTCCCAATCAGCCTTTATTTGATCCCACTTTTGCATAATATTATCCATTGGAACTTTACTATCCCAATCAGACTTTAAACTCTCCCACTTCTGCATAAGTTCATCCATTGTAAGCTTCCTGCTTCCTCTAGCATCAGACATGATTTTTTTGAAAAAGCTAAAATGCTACTGATGAATATAAATTTTAATAAAATATGATAGAATTTTTCTAGTGAACTGATTGTTTAATATAGTGAAAATGTGCACCTACTAAATTTAAAATATGTATAAATGTAAAGGTAACTTTTCAGGTCTGTTAGATGTTTTATTAGGTTCAGAGAAATGTAACTTTTCGCACATTCCAAGAAAAGTAGGTTGTAAAATACGACACCAATCTGTATTGTGCACATCCAGTATATAATACTGGACATTATGCTTTTGCATGATATTTGACCAGTTTAATATACTGGACATAATGTTTCAGTACTTTAGATAACCATTTGGTGCAGCCTTTTATGCATTTTTAACCACAAATTATATTATACGTTGGGAGTTGTGTAAGAGTAATAATTACATTTTCTGTCATTTCATAGGATTCTAGTAAATTTTATGGATAGTAATTTGGATTTCAAAATTTTACAGACAGCTTTATAGTAATCTACTATACTAGAGTCTATATTGATTTTCCAACGACGCGCCATTCATTAAAGCGTACCTCGAATTTGTCACGACCCAAACCCCGCTCCGGTCGTGATGGCGCCTCTCGTGAAGACAAAGCCAGCCAACAAACCCATATCGCCTTTTCAAAAATAGTTAAACATTAGTAAACAGTTTAAATATGATGTAATGATATAATTAACGAAAGCACAACCCGACACAACCCTAACCGGGGTGTCACAAGTCACGAGCATCTACTAGGGTATAAATACAACTGAAAGCCTGGAGTGTACAAATACAGACTAATGAAATGAGGAGAGAGAAAAGCAGTGTTGCGAACGCCGACAGCTACCTTGCTAAACCCTGATGACTCTGCCTTCGATCAGCCAAAACATACCTGAATCTACACACAAGGTGCAGGGAGTAATGTGAGTACTCCGACTCAGTGAGTAATAATAATAAATAAAGACTGAAGGCAAGAAATCACGCAAAAACACAAGGTATTCCATACTGAAGCAGAAAAATCACTTTAAACAGTAAAGTAGTGAGAAATCAAGTGAAAATCCCTTTTTTTCCAACAAGCAAAGCAAGTAGTTTACAAGTGAGTAACAAAAATGATAGAAATGTAAACAGCCCTTCGGGAAAAACATGTACAACAAACCGCCCCTCGGGCATAATATCAACTGAACCAACCCACCGGGCTCAATATCAGAACAGTGCCAGCCCCTCGGGCTCAATATCAGAACAATAACAACCCCTCGGGCTCAATATCAGAACAGTAACAGCCCCTCGGGCTCACTCTCAAAATAGTATCAGCCCCTCGAGCTACCTCACAATCACTCATATCAGCCCCTCGGGCTACCTCACAATCACTCAGAACAATGGGTACCCGCGCTCACTATAGGTGTGCAGACTCCGGAGAGGCCCCTTACGACCCAAGCGCTATATTAAGCCACCTCGTGGCATCATCACTCAGCATATCCTCACATCACTCAAGCCACCGCGTGGCATATAAAGTATCTCAGGCCTTCGGCCTCATATCACTCGGCCTCATCACACAAGCCACCGCGTGGCATAAATAGTAACTCAGTCCCTCGGCCTCATATCACTCAGCATATCCTCACATATGGCCCTCGGCCTCACTCAGTCCGAAAATCATCACAAGCCCCTTGGGCATTTGTAAAATAGTAGTTCTCAGCCCAAAATATCATTTAGAAATATCATTTGAGTTTCAAATCTATATAAAAGTGGCTGAGTTTGTAAAACAATAATCATCAACAGGACTGAGTTTAAATATAAGTCAAAACAGTGAGGAAATAGTGATAAAAATCCTCGAAGGGTTCAAATAATTGGCTCGAAGGCCAAATACGGCAATCAACCCAAATCATGATGACAACAAATCAGTTTCAATCAAATATACAGTAAAATCATCAATACGGGATGGACCAAGTCACAATCCCCAGTAGTAAATGACCCCGCGCTCATCATCCAGCGCGTGTTTCACCTCAATATAGCACTACGATGTGCAATCCAGGGTTTCAAACTCTCAGGACATCATTTACAATCATTACTCACCTCGAACCGGCTAATCTTCTAGCTCGCGATTCCTTTGTCTCTCAAATCGACCTCCGATTGCCTCGAATCTAGCCACAATAATTCGATTCAGTTAATAAAAATTATAGGAATTAATTCCATATGAAATTCCACATTTTCCATTAAAAATCCGAAATTGCACTTAAAATTCGCCCGTGGGGCCCACTTCTCGGAACCCGACAAAAGTTACGAAATATGAAACCTCATCCAACCACGAGTCCAACCATACAAATTTTACTAAAATCCGACATCAACTCGACCCTCAAATCTTCAAATTAAACCAAGAGGGTTTTCAAGATTTTCCCAACTAAAATCACCAATTAAATGCCAAAACTAGTAATAGATTCGGGTAATCTAACCAAAATTATGTTAAGAACATTTACCCCGTTGTTTTCTCTGAAAATCTCCTGAAAATCGCCTCTCCCCGAGCTCCAATTTGGTAAAAATGAAAAATGGGACGAGTCCCATTTTCAGAGCTTGAATCTGTCCAGAAAATGTCGTGGGCACTGTTCACGGGGGTACTGTACACGGTACTCTTCACGGGGTACTATACACGGTACTATTCACGGGGTACTATATACGGTACTGTATACGATACTGTTCATGGGGTACTGTACACGATACTGTTTCTGCAATTTTCTGCAATTTTCCCTAAGTTCGAAATCACTCCGAGACACCTCCGAAACACTCCCGAGCCCTCGGGGCTCCTAACCAAACACATACACTAACTCAACAACATCCTAAGAACTTAACCGTGCGATGAAATCGCCAAAATAACGTCATATACCATGAATTAAGCTTTAAAATCCAAGAATTCCTTCAAATTTCATAAAACATCAATTTTTCCATTTTGAGTCCGAAACACATCAAACGACGTCCGTTTTCAACCAAACGTTACATAAAATGCTTAAACCATATGTAAGACCTGTATCAGGCGCCAGAACCAAAATACGGTCCCGATATCATCACTTTCTAATGAAATTTCATTTCCATTTTCCTTAAATATTTTCAGAAAACAATTTCACTCAAAAATTCATTTCTCGGGCCTGGGACCTCAGAATTCGATTATTCTTATTCCTAAGAGTCAAAAATAATGATACGAACATAGCCCTTCAGTCTAAACTCAATTCGGAGCTCATTTGCTTAGTTCAATACCCATTCTCGTTAAACAATTAACTCATGTTTCGTGTCAAAAACCCAATCGCGACTTGATGAAATTAGACCAAACTTTCCAGATCAGTCCTATAATTCATTATCAAAATTCTGGAAGTCTCGAAATCAAATTTCGATCTCTAGAACTAAAAATGGACTTTTGGATCATTACATGCTTATGCTCAAAACGGCAAAATCTTCCAAACACTCTTTTAAAACTTATCCGAGCCTCATGGGACCCCGACCAAAAATGCCAACATAATTCATAACATCATTCAAACCTGCTCAAATCATCAAAACACCTCAAACAACATCAAATTACCCAAAACTCTTCGAATTCAAGCCTAAGTTTCCAAAAACTTCCGAAATACTCTTTCGATCAAAAACTCGACCAAATGATGTCCGAATAACCTGAAATTTCGCACACACATCACAAATGACATAATGAAGCTACAACAACTCTCGGAATTCCATTCTGACTACTATATCAAAATCTCGCATATCAACCGGAATTCGCCGAAATACTAACTTCGCCAATTCAAGCCGGACCTCCAAAACCAATTCCGATCACACTCCTAAGTCAAAAATCACCTAACGGAGCTAACCAAATCATAAAAATTCCAATCCGAGATCAAATACACATAAGTCAAATTTTGGTCAAACCTTTCAAATTTCAAATTTCAAGCTTCAACTGAGAACTGTTCTTCCAAATTTATTCTGATTAACCTGAAACCCAACACCAATGATTTACATAAGTCATAATACACCACATGGGGCAAGTAATGCCCAAGAACTGGCGAGCGAAGTGCAAAAGCTCAAAACGACCGGTCGGGTCGTTACATCCTCCCCCACTTAAACAAACGTTCATCCTCGAACGTACTCAGAGTTGTTCTAAAAGCCAACCAATAGCTGAATAACTTTACCATGCATATACCCAGGGGTGATCCTACATCACTCTATCTCATATAGGTCCGATAACACAATGTAACTGAACTTTCACAATCCAACCTAGCACATAAACCTTAGAACCACATTTCCACTTCTAAAATCATCTATAAGATCAGAATCTCACATCTATGCTTTGAATAAGTCCGAACAAGCTGTATTCACCCATACCTGCATCGTCAGGTGCAATTATATAACATACCACATAACTCAAATATATGTAGAGATAAATTCCATTCATAGCAGTTGTACGCAACAACCGAATACAGGTAGAAAACCTCTTATCAACTAAAGTCTCATTCCAGCACTTTCATATACTGCCAATGATAATGAAACACGCAATAAGCCATAACCACTTCCCAGATCAACTATTCATGAAGCCATTTTTTTTTGCAAATACCAAAGCAAATTTCTGAGCCGAACCTCGATATTATCCTTCCAACATGCTGAAATCGAATCTGTTGTATTCATTGATGATCCCAACGATCTCATCTAATCCAACACAATTACTCTTCCCACTCGACTTCCATTGCGAAACTCCGATAGAACCGCACCATAGGTACCTATAACCAACAGATCGTAATGTCTCACAACACTGAAAGGTAACGCATAGATCCCCATAATTGCTAATAGCTCAAAACAACCAAAGCAACACATCTTTCGCCAACAACAACTCGAAGTCAACAAAACCGTCTCGATGCCGGACACATATCCCATATAGGTCTACCAATGGACCATACATCAACTCCAGTTACACACAACAGATAAATAATCCTTCGAAAGTCCACAATGACTGAATCATAGCACATACTAATATCTGACTAACTTACCCACATTTTGCCATCCACAACCACAGTCTAACCTGTATATGAGAACTCCTAATCTCCAAGTCCATAAAATACATGAATTACCATATTTGATCCCAATTCCACCACTCTCATATATAACTCACCTCTAGTACCCAATCACCCCACGGGATATACTTTAAGATTCTTTAGTGCTGCCAAGCAAACTCGAATATCAACAGCTAACTTGACGAGAAGTGCTGCAATACTACAAAAGTACCATCAACTCAATCACATTGACTCTTTCTGGAACATATACCCTCGTCAAATCACATCAATTAGCATTACCATTTCCTTAATCATCTGGAGATCCCTTCTCAAATCATCTGAAGTTCATTTCTCTAATTATCTGAAACTGCCCGTGCTGCCTAAGAATTTATGACCTTCCATTCAAATCTGAACCGTGGCCTTACACATGCAAATCTCAGTCTTACCCAACATACCGTATAAACTGTACCACTCTAGGATAACCGTGATAAATTCATATCCTTTCCGAGCCACAAACATCTACATACTCAATCAGTCAAGAACTTTCCATTGGTCCCATCTAGAAGAAAATCACTATACATCCCATGCTACGCATGCCCATAGAAAATATACATCTCTAAACCGGGGAAAAACCATCAAGAACTCTCCGAATTCCCTTTGAACAAATCAGACCTGTCAGAACTGAATCCTCCTAACTCAATCAAGCTAAGCAAGCCATCAAAACCTAAGAGCATCGCCGCAAAATACCTGAAAGAACTTATTACCTCGAACACACACCAGGAATTAATCATATCCTTACCATACCGATTCGGTCTACTATCAAGCTACCCTATCTGTCTAAATTTCCTTCTGATTCATCTTCAACTTGATATTCTCTCTTAAATATTACCAAAAGCACCACATTCGAAATAATTCGCTCTGAAAAACTTCCTGCAGATCTAAATCCATTACCTCCTGATACTGATACATAGAATCCCACAATTAATATGGAAAACACCACAAGTCTTGACATCTTCCAAGGAAAACTCAGTTTCTATCCATAAGTACAACTTGAAAGCCTCCAATTATTGCATGTAAAATTTTGAACACAATAGGACCATTCTCTAGAGGAATCCACTCTACTCAAACCGCAGTTAGATTGATTAAACGAACCGAACAACCTATGCTTCATTTGCACTCCGACACTGCAGAATGTGACCTCATTCCAATATAACCAAGCAACTTCCTGCTCTATGCACTGGGCATTAGTTACCAACCACAACTCAAGTCATTCTCCGATTCTCGTACACCCATAAAGCATAACATAGCGTTTATTGAAATTTCCTTTACTCGAGCCACAACTGATTTACAAATACGCCTCGAACTGGGACCATTAGAGCACAATACCATGTAATCAACTATTCAATAGTGGACTCCCCCACTTGGCTCAAAGCCATAGGTCAAACACGCACCATAACGCATAACACATATTCTTTATTGCTTCCATAATACCATAGTGAGATTAACTCAATCCTTCATAAGCTCGTGGAACACAGACCATCTGGTACTTCATATCTTCTACAAATCTCGTATTTACTCTCATAACAATTAAACCCACTCTCTTAAGCGACCCAAATTAAATTTACATATATATTTCACTTGTAAATGGGATCTTCTAACAGACAACATAAAGGTCACACAACTCTAGAACACTTTGTAGGAGATAACCCACCTGCTTCCCCTTAACTAACATTTATGTATACCTTCCACCATCATAAACTATACGCAGTCACTTAGTCTTCCTGAGTCTGAACTCATACCGCAACATGATTTTTTTTTAATTCACTCACAACTGGGAAACATGAAAAGATTCTTCACACGCCTATAACTCGGGGCTATACCTCGAATCAAGATGGAATTCAAGCACCTAATAGTTCTTCTATCCTCCAGCAGACCCTTCTTGTCATTTCCAAATCATATGAATACATCTCGCAGTACTAACATACTCATCACATAGTTACTCAACCATCACTTCCACTAATAGGGACAATACCGAACATATAAGTTCAAAACACTTGCTCACACAATCAGCACCTCGGTGCTCAAGCCATAGGAAAAGATCCGGCCTTAAGTCCTTCAGACTGGCCCAACATCGACTTACAGAGATCATACCTCGCCCCTCGATCGGGAAATTACAAATCATCAAGGCACATCTGATACTGAGCGCTCATGCGCGCATACGAACGTGTGGAAGGATTTCAAAGAGTTACATTTCAAGCTGAATCAAAAGACGCACGATAAGAATTCAAGAATGTGATGTTTTACTAAAGGTTGTGCAGCCTTTCGAGGATAATAACATACGTCTCCGTACCGATCCGCGAGACTCTACTAAACCTGCTCATGACTCGTGAGACCTATGTAACCTAGGCTTTGATACCAACTTGTCACGACCCAAACCCCGCTCCGGTCATGATGGCGCCTCTTGTGAAGACAAGGCCAACCAACAAACCCATATCGCCTTTTCAAAAATAGTTAAACATTAATAAACAGTTTAAATATGATTTAATGATATAATTAATGGAAGCACAACCTGACACAGCCCTAACCGGGGTGTCACAAGTCACGAGCATCTACTAGGGTATAAATACAACTGAAAGCCTGGAGTGTACAAATACAGACTAATGAAATGAGGAGAGAGAAAAGCAGTGCTGCGAACGCCGACAGCTACCTTGCTAAACCCTGATGACTCTGCCTTCGATCAGCCAAAACATACTTGAATCTGCACACAAGGTGCAGGGAGTAATGTGAGTACTCCGACTCAGTGAGTAATAATAATAAATAAAGAGTGAAGGCAAGAAATCACGCAAAAACACAAGGTATTCCATACTGAAGCAGAAAAATCACTTTAAACAGTAAAGTAGTGAGAAATCAAGTGAAAATCCCTTTTCTTTCCAACAAGTAAAGCAAGTATTTTACAAGTGAGTAACAAAAATGATTGAAATATAAACAGCCCCTCGGGAAAAACATGTACAACAAACCGCCCCTCGGGCATAATATCAACAGAACCAGCCCCTCGGGCTTAATATCAGAACAGTGCCAGCCCCTCGGGCTCAATATTAGAACAGTAACAACCCCTCGGGCTCAATATCAGAACAGTAATAGCCCCTCGGGCTCACTCTCAGAATAGTATCAGTCCCTCGGGCTACCTCACAATCACTCATTTCAGCCCCTCGGGCTACCTCACAATCACTCAGAACAATGGGTACCCGTGCTCACTATGGGTGTGCAGACTCCGGAGGGGCCCCTTACGGCCCAAGCGCTATATCAAGCCACCTCGATGCATCATCACTCAGCATATCCTCACATCACTCAAGCCACCGCGTGGCATATAAAGTATCTCAGGCCCTCGGCCTCATCACACAAGCCACCGCGTGGAATAAATAGTAACTCAGGCCCTCGGCCTCATATCACTCAGCATATCCTCACATATGGCCCTCGGCCTCACTCAGTCCAAAAATCATCACAAGCCCTTTGGGCATTTGTAAAACAATAGTTCTCAGCCCAAAATATCATTTAGAAATATCATTTGAGTTTCAAATCTGTATAAAAGTGGCTGAGTTTGTAAAACAATAATCATCAACAGGACTGAGTTTAAATATAAGTCAAAACAGTGAGGAAATAGTGATAAATATCCCCGAAGGGTTCAAATAATTGGCTCGAAGGCCAAATACGGCAATCAACCCAAATCATGATGATAACAAATCAGTTTCAATCAAATATGCAGTAAAATCATCAATACGGGATGGACCAAGTCACAATCCCCAATAGTAAAGGACCCCGCGCTCATCATCCAGCGCATGTTTCCCCTCAATATAGCACTACGATGTGCAATCCAGGGTTTCAAACCCTCAGGACATCATTTACAATCATTACTCACCTCGAACCGGCTAATCTTCTAGCTCGCGATGCCTTAGTCTCTCAAATCGACCTCCGATTGCCTCGAATCTAGCCACAATAATTCGATTCAGTTAATAAAAATTATAGGAATTAATTCCATATGAAATTCTACATTTTCCATTAAAAATCCGAAATTGCACATAAAATTCGCCCGTGGGGCCCACATCCCGGAACCCAACAAAAGTTACGAAATATGAAACCTCATCCAACCACGAGTCCAACCATACAAATTTTACTAAAATACGACATCAACTCGACCCTCAAATCTTCAAATTAAACCAAGAGGGTTTTCAAGATTTTCCCAACTAAAATCACCAATTAAATGCCAAAACTAGTAATAGATTCGGGTAATCTAACCAAAATTATGTTAAGAACATTTTCCCCGTTGTTTTCTCTGAAAATCTCCCGAAAATCGCCTCTCCCCGAGCTCCAATTTGGTAAAAATGAAAAATGGGACGAGTCCCATTTTCAGAGCTTGAATCTGTCCAGAAAATGTCGTGGGCACTGTTCACGCGTACGGTACTGTACACGATACTGTTAACGGGGTACTGTACATGGTACTGTTCATGGGGTACTGTACACGGTACTGTATACGGTATTGTTCATGGGGTACTGTACATAGTACTGTTTCTGTAATTTTCTGCAATTTTCCCTAAGTCCGAAACTCCGAGACACCTCCGAAATACTTCCGAGCTCTCGGGGCTCCTAACCAAACATATACCCTAACTCAACAACATCCTACAAACTTAACCGTGCGATCAAATCGCCAAAATAACGTCATATACCATGAATTAAGCTGTAAAATCCAAGAATTCTTTCAAATTTCATAAAACATCAATTTTTCCATTTTGAGTCCGAAACAGATGCACGATTTTGTCTGCTCCCATGGGAGTAGCTAGCTACCTCCGATGCCTAGTGATCGAGGAAGACCAGACAAAGAACGAGATGAATATGCCATGCCTTTTCAATGAGGCACGACAAGCGTTGAACCGGGTAAGGCATCATTACGCCTTTTTGAATTTTACTTAGGTTTTGATGTCTCTCACATCTTTCATTATTTCGCAGGACTCAGTACTTCATCATGAGGCTTTCTCCGGTACAGGGTCAAGGTTAATCAGCTCGAGCTCGAGGTCAATGAGCAGGCCTAAAAAGTGACATATACAAGCTCTTCACCGAGCAACAAGATGGGGCCATCAAGGACTTTCAGGCCGAGCTGGATAGATCTTAGAAGGAAGCTTCGTCCCTGAGGTGGGAGCATGCTGACCTGGTCAAAAAGGTAATGGTTTTTGAAGTTAGGAATGAGGAATTAGTCATGGTGACTAACGACCAAACCTCGCATGTCCAGCAGAACATCGACCTGATCGACTAACTCCGAGTTGAAATGAACGAGGTCCAAGCCATGGCTGATGGTTGGAAGAGAAATACGGACCGGTTCACTTAGAAGAAGGAAACCGCCCAGGCAAAGATGGCATCGGTAGAGGTTCAACTTCGGGTAGCGGAGGAGAAAGCCGACAAGCGGTCCCAGCTGAATGACAAACTTCGAGCACAATTGAGCTCGGCTCTAACAAAACGTGACGCCCTCAGTAAGGAATACGAGGCAATAACGTTCAATTTGGACAGGACTTCTGTCGATGCCAAAGATTTGTGGGCCCAATATAAGGCTGATGTCAAAGTAGTGAAGGCCCGCCTGAAGACCAATGCTGAATATATGACATTGCTGTCCCGAAGAAAGACCCTCGAATAAATCCATGCTTAAGGCTTCGGCCTGTCGGCCGAGATCGAGGAGGCTAAAAAGCTTGAGGTCAAGGCAAAGAAACTTTCAAAGCCCGAGGGTGTAGAGTACTCTGAAGGTTCCGAAGAATCCGAAGGTTTTGACGATTCTGGCACCGAATCAGGCACCGCCAAAGATCGGGGGCCGTTTTTGTTAGGCCTTTGTAAAGACATTCCGGAATATATAAATTTTCCCCTTTTTGGAAATTTTGAGTCTTCACTTTTTAGCATCTTTTCTGTTCTTGCAGATATTTCTAATGCCTTAACTTAGAATCGAAATGTCTTTACAAAGGCCGGATCCGTTATTGCTCGATCTCTCTAGTACATGTTCGGCCGGGGGAATAGTTTTTGGTTGCTACTGTGCTGGGAGTCTTCGGGTGGCTTTGCATCTAAGCGATAGCCAGATGTTGTGCCTGCAATATTTCAAAAATAATATGAAGGCTAACTCCCTGTTCTTCCCGAGCTAGGGTTTTTTAGGCTTCCTGTTGGTCGTCATGTTGTATGCTCCTGTCGGTGTGTGAGATTTCGTCGACCTGCTGTGCGTCTTGCGAACCTGCATCCGCTAGAATCGGTCCAGGTGCATTGTCGGGGTTCTGTGGTGGCACGCCAATAATTGGAACAAACACACCGTTTTCTCTGTGGTTTTCAAGATTGTCGTTCTCAACTCTGTTCACTGAGCCAGACATTTTGACATGCAATCGAAGATCTTGGACAAGAAAAAGTGTGAAAGATAACTTGCGATGTGTAACGAAACCAGCAAAAGAAAATAATCACTATTATTTTTAGCCCCACGGTGGGCGCCAAATTGTTTACCGTGAAAATGGTAATAACAATTAAATTTGTTGATGAGACTCTAAAAATACGTGATCTATTTTTATGCTAGTTGTTTAAGCAGTTGATGTTAGATATGTGAAGATAAAAGATGAAATGCGAGCTAAAGTAGAGTTATAATCAAACCAAGGGGTTGGCTGACTAGGCCTCGGACTAACCGATGAGGGGCATCGAGGTCGATGCTCGGGCTCGGGTTCGAGCTATCGGGGATAATTGGGAAGGGGCTAACAGTTAGGATATAATCAAGAGAGGCTCTTTATGGCCAATAACAAGCAATAAATGAAGAACAAATATGAAGGCAATAAATACGAGCAATAATACCGAGAGAATATGTTGGAGAGAAAAGAGAGAGAGAGAGAGAGAGAAAGAGAGAGAGAGAGAGTTGTTATTTATCTGGAGTAGAATGGTTGGAGCAATAGCCGGGCCCTTACAAAATGGCAAGGATCCCCTTTACATAGGAGGGGAATCCCAACAAAGTACAAAATGCATTAATTGTAAAGGTATGGAGATGGGACGACTAGACGTGACACCAGACTCTGCCAGTGCTATCTGCTCGCCTTGGGAACTCCCCATCCTCGGCATCATCGTTGGGTCGAGCATAAATGGACATCGAGGGAGAGAACTCGACCGCAACCTCGCAGCCTCGAGATATCGAGATGACTTCCCAAAACACCTTAATAACGGGGGATTGGACCCTCCGATTTCACCATATACAGATAGTCTCCGCGTTTTCTGGAATGAAGTAATAGGGAACGATTTTGCGCCGTCGTTCCGAGAGCATCATTACCGTGACGTTAACCTATAAGAGTATTAAATGCCATGTCCCAGAAAATCGTGCAAGGGTCCCGTCAAATGCGATTATCGAAGAACCCATGAACTACTATTGGCTCATCCTTTCCGCTAATCAAGCGGTTCCTATAAATACATCGACTGTTTGATAATCATCATCTTTGTAGCATCTTCAAATTCACGAGTCCATACCCATCTTCTTTTACACTTTTCCATCTTGCTTTCTGAGAGGAAATTTTACCATTGCTATGGCTACGACTTCTAGCACGGTTCCTCGGCGGAATGAAGCTGCATCTTCATCTCGGTCGTTCAAGGAGAAAGCCAAAGCGGTACCCACCTTGGAGTAGTGCACTCCCTCCAAGCTTGATGTGTCAAAAGATTTTACCGTCGATACCACTTCATCCACATCAGGCCGATGTGAACATGTGTCCCGATACATTAGTGTCGTGACCAACATCGAAACAATGAAGATAGACTGCCAATGGGGTGAGGTAGTGAGGGTGAAAATTCCCAGCCCTGATGAGAATATAATGGACTACAAGACCGGATTCCTTCATGTGTATACCTACCCGTTAACCTTGGGTCCTACTGATCCCCATGAATCTTCTCCCCCGGAAATAGATCCGGTTATCTTTGATTTTTATGACAAATATCAAGTGACGCTCGGTCAGATCTATCCTTCTATCTGGAGGATAATATTGATGCTCCGTCATTTCACCGAAGGGGTTGTGGGCGAGGTTTTTACCCTCAACCATTTGATTTGGTTGTACAGCTCTCAATTTTATCGAGGTTTGATCAGGCTCTATAATCGATCCAAAAAATCATTTTTCTCGAGCATCGACGAGGGGAAGGACCGAGGATGGATGAACAGGTTCGTCCGGGTAAGGACCTCGGACATCATTTCGGCCCGGAGGATGCCTTTCCCGGAGAGGTGGAACACACAGCGTAAGCGATTCTCCCTTAACCATGTTTTGTAATTTTCTTCCCTTTTCCCGAGAATGATGACCTCTTTGTCATTTCACGCAGCCGCTTCTTGGGACCCCGAGGCGGTTTCGGACTTGCCAGTGTGGATCAGACGGTTGGATGCCATGTTCCCGTATCATGTTCGGTCTTGGACCAACCTGGCCAAGGAGCGATGGGTGGCCAAGAATTATGGTAGATCTTCTTTGCTGTCTATGTCTTAGATTTGCGTTTCTCATTGCGTCCCTTGTGCTGACAAATTATGTTTATCATGCTTGTGCAGGCCTTGGCGAGAATATGGAGATGAGGCCTCCCCATGGTGGTGGGATGGAGGCTTCAGACCCAGGCAATGGCAAGAAGGGAGAAGGCAAGGCAGTCGTTGACCTTCATACGGCAAAGAAATCCAGGTCACTTGAGCATCGAGCCGCTACTAGGACCTCTGCTTCAACTTAAGGGGCAAATCCCGGCACCGAGGATGAGGATGACGATGAATGCTAGTTGGCTCGAAAGACGAGGCCGAGTGTGGGAGCCTTGCAGGTTCCTCGATCGGAGGCTGCCGAGTCTGGAACGGCCGACTTAGGTCGGTCCTGTTGGACGGAGACCCTTGATGTGGGTGTTAATATGGCCTCCGATCGCATGACCGAGTTTGGCTCAGTTTCCATTGGGGGGACCCGCTGCCATCGATACTGAAGGGTTGGGGCCCAGAGCTTTTCAGGAGTAGGGGTTGCCTTTTGGGGAAATCGACGACATGAATGATTTAATCTCGTTCTTTCAGGTCTCGTCAAGGGAACTGAGGGACACTGAAGAAGCAAACACCGTTAAAGCAGGGATTCCTCTCAAAGAGGGAGGCCCCCTTGCCAACATCTTTGACAGTGTTAGCGATAGCGTCGGTCTTGACGTTCCTGGAGCCGTCAAGGTGGCGGAGAGATTCATGTAGTAGGTGATAGCTATCTTTCGTATATTTATTTCAGTCTTGGGGGTCATTCTTCGTCTTTTTAACTTTTCCGCTATGCCGTAGTGCAAGGATATGTATGATCATGCCCTCTTTCGGCTCCGCGGGGAGCTTTCTTATCGTGAAAAAGAGTGTAAGAAGCTTACTTCGATGCTGCGAGATTCGGAGGCTCACTCAGCTCGAGGAGAGAAAGAATTAGGAGAGCTCCGAGCTGCTTTATAGAGAGCGCTCCGGGAAAAGGTTGATCTCGCTACGCAGGTATTTCGCTCCACTTGTACCCAACCTTTGCTCCCATATTCCGACACAAATTGGTCTACCTTTCTTTTATAGGTCGAGCAAAATAGTTTACAGATTAGTCGACTGAACGCGGAGATCCTCGGGCTGAGGAAGCAAAGTGAGTAGCTACTGAGGAGTTGGCATCATCTCATGATCTTCTCAAGAATGCTTGCAAGGAGGTTGCTGCCTTGGCCACGACCGAGTCCGAGATTGAAAGAAATGCTGCCACTTATCTGGATGACGCAACTACGATGCATAAAATAGCTAGTGACGCATCGATAGCAGCCAACCAGAAGCTAGCGTGGGCTATTAAACATTCTAAGGCATAGGCAAGGAGAGAAACCCTAGAGGAGATCGGAGCCAGGGGCATCGATCTGTCAGTTGATCTCAAGGAAGCCCGCGAATTGGAGAGAGAACTGGCGCTTTTAATTGTCCCAAATGAGGGCGAAGATAGTGGTGGTGAAGAGTAGTCCCCAAGCCGTTTTGCGTCCTTTCTTTTTCCTTTTGTATGTAGTCCCCGGGGGATGGATTTTGTAAAGATGTCTCTTGTGGATACGTTTTTTGGCAATGTAAAAAGAGGGACTTTTCTGCTTTCCGTTTTTTTGTTCCTTTTCTTTAGCGGATTTGAACTTTTGACTTTTGACGTTAGCCTTTCGAAATTTGTTCTTGGAGCGACCGGGACCCAAAAATCAGGCCATGCCCCAGGGTTTAACTGACAACTTCTAACGGGCCGGTGCCGGCGATACCGAGGATCCCCCGAGGCCTCGCTCTTTTCTCAAATTCTGCTGGGTAGCAACATTTGCTCGACCTGGTAAAGGGGGCCTGGGGGTAATTCTGTCAGTGCGTTTCCCTAGGAGAGGGTGATGTTAGCGCGACCAAAATTAATTAGCCTTTTGGGTAGGCGGGTAGTTGCTGCTTTGCCCCAATATATTCATTTACTTGCCTTTCCAATGGTGGTTCTGCTGCTTTGAGAGACTACCTCTACGCAGAGCCTGGTGCTTTATGTTAGTCCTTCCGTTGCTTCAACTAAAATTTTTTGCTCAGATCCACATCTTTCTCCCCATATTCTATCGTAGTCATGACTGCTACGTTGACGTCCGACCGCCAGTGAGAGGGGAGTTCTTCCTATGCTCCGCATTCGGTTGGTGATAGTGACGCACCGCAGGTGCCCAGTGAGCGGGCCTAGGGTGCCCTGCCTCGAGGAGAGTCATCACGCCGGGGAGGCCTCCCAATGTTCTGGGTCACCTGGAGCATGTGTCGAGGATCATCTCATCAGTGGGAGAGGAAAACCTCGAAATGATCAGAAAATATTGCGGATGGGGAGAAGGCACAGTATTACAAGTACGTTCTTCCGAGGAGAGAGTCACGACATACGTTGAGAGGTTTTTGAGCGTATACATGCATATTTTTGCGTCAGGTCCGCCCGACAGGGTTGTGTTTGATTTCTATCGGAGATATTGGGTTACATTGGCGCAGGCTCACCCCTTCCGTTGGAAAATAGTACAGACGATGAGATATTTTGCCACTAAGGTCGGGATAGAGTTTACCCTCAGCCATCTCATGAGGTTATATCGGCCACTGCATTATCGGGGTTTGATTTCTCTCCAACGTCGATCCACCCGAGCTCCTATCGTCGGTAGCAAAGAAGATGAGGATCATGAATGGATGAATCGGTTCGTTCGGATTCGAACGACCGATGTCATCCCTAGAGAAATTTTGCCATTTCCGGAGAAATAGAACTTCGCACGTAAGTATCTCATCTGAACTATCATCGTTTTGACTGGAGGAAGCTCCGTAATGATATCTTTCCATTCTATATTTGTAGCAACTCATTGGTCGCTGAACGAGGTCCCCGATTTAGCCGTGTGGTCTCGTAAGCTGGAAGCTTGCTTGATTTATGATAGGCTTCGGTGGCGAGATCCGTAAAATGGAGATGGGAGGAGAAGCATCGTGGTAGGTGTCTGGTGTTTTGTTTCCTAAAAATGGCACTTTTCTTGTCAGCTTATTAACCAACTGCCGCAGGTATCGGATATTTTTCCGAAATGAGGTCGTGTCCTCCGGGGGAAGAGGAGAGATTGCTGGCCCCAGGATCGAGGATCGACGACAAACGAAAAGATGCTCTGGGGTGCGAAGGAGCTTGCAGTGGGGCAACTCTTTCTCAGCGGTTAAGAAGAAGTGATTCAGTCAATCGGCTACCTTCTGAAGGTAGTAAGCCATCGGATATTGGCTCAGCCTTTGGCGAGGCTCAGCGGCTCGGCCTTATGGTGAGTTTTTGATCGCTGTAAGATTATTCTGGTACCGTGCCTTTCTTTTTTCATCTAGTTTTCTTTCATAGGCCTCCGACTGGCTCAAATCCGAGCTGCTTCACCGTGAGGCCCCGTTACGGGAGGCTTTGGGTAGGGTAAAATCCCTTAAGCTTCTTTGTGTGGGGAAGGAAAGCGATCTGGTTTCCCTGTGGCACGAGGTGGACCGGAGCCGGAGCCATGAGATCTTTCTAGGAAAACATGTACCCTGCATTCCATGCTGGCTTGCACTCCCCTTTTTATCTCGACAGCTTGATATTTTGATATTTTCGTTGGAGAATAAGGCGGAGGAGTTGGGAAAGCTCTGGGGCAAGGTTGGTCAAGCCAAATGCGAATTCAACGAGCTGCAGGTGCATGTAAGTACCCATGTTGCGGCCAAAGAGAGTGCTCTAGCCATAGTTTTTTCTCTTGAGGTGCAAATCCAGACCGTTCGTGCGAATGATTCTGCACGGGCGAATATGATCGCAAGGCTTTTGTCCGAGCTTTCGAAGGCGAAGGCCGAGGTGGTGAATGTCTGGGCCGAGGTTGTGATGAGCAACACCAGGGAGGGACAAAAAACGGCAGCCTATTTGAAAAGTGCTACCGTTGCTAAAGTTGAACTTAAGAGCCCTTGATCGTACAAGCAGTAGCAAGGAGTATGAGAGGTGCAAATCTTGGAGGGAAGTTCTCGAGGACATTCACGCCATGGGATTTGATCTCTCGGAAGAGATCGAGCAAGCCAAAGGGGAGGAGTATGATGCCAAGTTCCTTCTGTCTGATGGTGAAGATGGCGAGGAAGGGGCAACCGAGCCTAGTCATAGAGGGGGGACATTTACTTCCTACCTTGTCATTGTGTACATAAATTTCACAGTATGTAGTAAACGGAGCTTGTATTTTATCACCTGTATATATAAGGGGGGAACCCCGCAATTTGTATCTTCTGTGTTTCTATTTGTCAAGATTTCAACCAGGTCGATTCGACCTTTGAGCTAGTAGAAATCTTTAAATTCGTGGTACGACCCTGAGGCTCGTTAGGCTGGAGACAACGGCTCTTACCCTTTGCCCTCGGGCATATGCATTTTAATTATTTTGGGTTCAATCTCCGAGTTGGGTTTCGACTCGAGCTCAATCGACCCTCAAGTTTTGTATTTATGCGGGCTGGAGAAGATGGTTCTTACGCCTTGGGTCGAAGCGACCTTCTATATGTGTGGCCCTGAGGCTCATTAAGCTAGCGACAATGGCTCTTACGCTTTGCCCTTAGGCATGTATAGTTAACTATTTTGGGTCTGGTCTTCGAATCTGGTTATGACTCGAGCTCATTTTGACCCTCAAGCTTTCAAATTTTAAGCCAGTGACAGTGGCTCTTATGCTTTTGGTCGTTGTGACCTTTTAGTGTGTGTGGCCCTAGGGCTCATTAAGTTGGCGACAATGGCTCTTAAGATTTTCCCTTAGGCATGTATAGTTAATTATTTTGGGTCCAGTCTTCGAATTGGGTTACGACTCGAGCTCATTTTGATCCTCAAGCTTTCAAATTTTAAGCTGGCGACAATGGCTGTTACGCTTTTGGTCGTTGCGACCTTTTAGTGTGTGTGGCCCTGGGGCTCATTAAGCTGGCGACAATGGCTCTTACACTATGCCCTTAGGGATATGTAGGCTTTGTTTTCCTCTTATGGACTTTTTGAAATGTTTTCGCCTGACCCGTCGTCGGTTCAGGAAGAACCTAGATTTCAAGTCATTTGCAGCGGTGTTCGAACAACTCGGAAGGTTTGGCTAGTAGGCTGAGTAGCTCGAAGCCTTGTGATCTGGAGCTGACATGGTCAAAGCTCTTTTGCCTGTCGAGGGTAGCCTATTTAACCGGTTCTTTTCGAAGTAGATTCGAGGTAATAGCCTATGATTTTGTAGCGACGGTCGGGCATCCTCGAGTCGCGTTAATTTGGCTGGTACAACCGTATGACCGTAGTCATTTGTGTTTGGCCGGAGCCATTTTTGATCTCGAGTGTAGTAGTTTAGGCGTCTACATCGAGGGTATGCCTTTTCGAGAGTCTTACAAATGCGACATATAGCCTAAACTTCGGGATTGGGTTTCTGCCTGTAGTGAGGTCTTACATAATTTTCATGCCTTTTGAGGTCTTACAGTTTTGTTGATACTTGGTACAAGTATGATTCATGCCTTGCTTGAGGTCTTACAGTTTTGTTCATACTTGGTAAAAGTATGATTCATGCCTTTCTTAAGGTCTTACAGTTTTGTTGATACTTGGTACAAGTATGATTCATGCCTTGTTTGAGGTCTTACTAGACTGAGTCTGCCCGGTCGGGGTCTTATGGCCTCGGGTTTTTAAATGAATGGAGATTGGCGACAGTCTCCGAGTCATCGAGTTTGCTTAGGCTCGGGGGTCATTACTCGTGAGTTCGGACTTGCCTGATTTAGGGCTTATTATTTTGGAGATTCCGACTCTAGGGTCATGTGCTTTCTAAGTTAGCGATGCTAGTCTCCGAGTGTTCGGGACATTTTTCCCTTTTGGAGATGTTTCGTGATTTCCGTGCTGCCTCGTTGAGGGCTTATGAGTGTGTAGTTCTGACCCTAAGGCCATGCGGGTGCCGAGTTATTAACACTAGTCTCCGAGTATTTTGGGGCGTTCTCGGTGGAGGGATCCTTGCTGTGAAAATATTGAATTTTCTTTGGAGTACGAGATGCTTTGGCGAAATATATTCTTTATTGTTTGGCATAAGTACATGTTGTTTTGTTGCCGTGACCCTGGCTTATGCGGACACGGTTTATTTGACCGTTTGGCCCGGTACATCATTTCCTATTGGGACCTTGTTTGTCGTTCCCTGGTTCTTCTGAGTGGATGACCTCTTGAGGGGGTGCCCTCCAGTGTACGAGGTTGGTTGCAAAATAAGCCTTGTATGCTTGTCGGATCCTCCTTAGGTAGAGCGTGAACGTTGCCTCATTAAAAACCTTGCTGGTAAAATCCCATTTTAGGATAAAAACTCGGTTAAAGGAAAAGAGTGCAACGGACGCTTCGAAACCTCGAGGCCCTCGAGATGGATCGGCATCTTGACTGCTTTGATCGATGGCCTGCGCAGAAGTTATCGTAATGTAAAAAATAGAAAAAAAGGGGAGATGATTATACCATAGTGGCGATGGCGCTCTTGGATTTTGGCGTTTGTTGGTGGACGCGATGTGGTCCTTTATTTGAATACAACCAAGGGCGTGTCTTAAAAGATCATGTGGATGACGTGCTGGGATTTGTCTGCTTTTTTCTTTTTGGTTGTTTCTCTTTCTCGGGACTGGTTATTAGCTCGGTCGCTGAGGAATTCCAGAAGGTGTCCGTTATCGAGTAGCCGGGCCACTTCCTCCCGGAGTTGCCGGCAATCCTCGGTTCTGTGCCCGTGTAAGTTTTGAAACTCGCATATCCTGTTATAATTCCTTTGTGAAGGATCTGACTGTATAGACCTGGGCCATTTGGCGTCCCAGATTTTGCTGATGGTGAACACGATGCCCGCTACATCAACATTGAAGTTGTATTATGATAGGTGAGGTGTCCCCGTTGGTCCCGTGTCCCCATCGAATCCGCCTCTGTTGATGAGTCCCCGAGAGTTATATCCTCGGTTCACCAATCGATCATTACGAGGTGGAATACGTCTCGGGGCATTCCTCCTATCTTCGGGGTACGGCTGATACCTCTCTTTGTTCAGTTTTGACTCTTATCTTCGGGGTACAAGCAATAAATGAAGAACAAATATGAAGGAAATAAATACCGGGCACCGGAACCAAAATACGGGCCCGATATCATCACTTTCTAATCAAATTTCATTTCCATTTTCCTTAAATATTTTCAGAAAACAATTTTACTCAAAAATTCATTTCTCGGGCCTGGGACCTCAGAATTCGATGATTCTTGTTCCTAAGAGTTACAAATAATGATACAAACATATCCCTTCAGTAAAAACTCAATTCGAAGCTAATTTGCTCAGTTCAATACCCATTTCACTCAGTCCTATAATTCATTATCAAAATTCTGGAAGTCTCGAAATCAAATTTCGATCTCTAGAACTAAAAATGAACCTTTGGATCATTACATGCTTATGCTCAAAACGGCAACTCTTCCAAAACTTATCCAAGCCTCATGGGACCCCGACCAAAAATGCCAACATAATTCATAACATCATTCAAACCTGCTCAGATCATCAAAACACCTCAAACAACATCAAATTACCCAAAACTCATCGAATTCAAGCCTAAGTTTCCAAAAACTTCCGAAAGACTCTTTCGATCAAAAACCTGACCAAACGATGTCCAAATAACCTGAAATTTTGCACACACATCACAAATGACATAATTAAGCTACAACAACTCTCAGAATTCCATTCTGACGACTATATCAAAATTTCGCCTATCAACCGGAATTCGCCGAAATACTAACTTCGCCAATTCAAGCCTAATTCTACACCGGACCTCCAAAACCAATTCTGATCACACTCCTAAGTTACAAATCACCTAATGGATCTAACCAAATCATAAAAATTCCAATCCGAGATTAAATACACATAAGTCAAATTTTGGTCAAACCTTTCAAATTTCAAGCTTCAACTGAGAACTGTTCTTCCAAATTCATTCTGATTAACCTGAAATCCAATACCAATGATTTACATAAGTCATAATATACCACATGGGGCAAGTAATGCCCAATAACTGGCGAGCAAAGTGCAAAAGCTCAAAACGACCGGTCGGATCGTTACAGAATTTCTCATGTATATTCTAATAGAGATATACCACCTGATAGCATAATCTCCTGTATTATGTACTCGAAGTGTACAATCCTGAAATAATATTATACCGCAAATTATATTACATTTGGAGATGTGTCACAAAAATAATTATATATTCACTCATTTCATAGGATTCTATATTTTATGGATAGTAATTTTGATTTCATATTTTCCAGCTTTATACTGATCAAGTATAATGCAGTATATTTTGCTTTTTCAAATGACGCGCCATTCACTAAAGCGTACCTCGAATTTTCAAAGAATGCGCCATATATTATCTCAAATTTCAAATTACACAGTCGTTAGGGTTTAATCTCGAGGTTTAATTTTTGAAATGTCAAGCTTAATTTCGAATACTTGATGTTTTATGGGTAGAAAGCACTCTCTCAAGCATAAAAAACCTATTCATCCAATCTCAGCATCATTAGATTTTTCTGATTTCGTTATGGATAACGAAAATTACTCTCTTACAATGGCAGAATCGTATATGAAAGATTCTCCAAGTGCGAATGCAGTTGGTGTATCATCATCAGCAAGTGGAACAAAAGTTTTTAGTTTAGGACGGACTCGTTTACAAAGGGCTAACGCACGAAATACCTCTAGATCAGCTTCGAATACCTGTCACGACCCCAACCCCGGTCATGATTGCGCCCAACACACTGCTAGGCAAGCCCGACCATTCAACAACATTATCCCAAATTCTTATTCAGATTATAGATAAATATCACAGAGAATTTACTAAGTCATTTCATTCAAGTGTATAATTAATAATAAAATCTGCGGAAGTTCAATTAAAATACCACACCATAGCCCAACAGAATCCGGTGTCACGAATATGAGCCTCTAATACAGAATATCCACCTATTACAAGTCTGTCTAGGAAAAATACGGAATAAAAGATAGAGATAAAGGGGAGAGATCAAGGCTGCGAACGCCATACAGCTACCTCAATACTCCTGGATACTGCCTGCTCAGCTAAACAATTCCTCACTTAGCCTGTGGTGTACCTGGATCTGCATGCAAGGTGCAGGGAGTAATGTGAGTACTCCGACCCAGTGAGTAATAAACATAAATAAAGGCTGAGAATAAGAAATCATGAAAAAAATACATAGTAAACTATAACTGGCAGTTTAGAACAACAAATAGTGAAGCAACAAGTCAATTAAGTTAGAGTACCAAATACTGAGACATGTATAACAGATAAAAAACAAATGCATGAGTGCAATGCAATGCATATGATGGTACGCTCTAGTACCCACTGCGGCGAGCAGCCCAAGCCATCCATTTATTTATTGTCGACGGCGCTCACTGGGGTGTGTGCAGACTCCAGAGGGGATCCTACAGTCCAAGCGCAATATCAAGCCATCTCGTGGCATCAAATCTAGGCCCTCGGCCTCATATCAATCTCAGTTTAATCAACCAGGCTCTCGTCCTCAATATCAATGTACTCAACCAGGCTCTCGGCCTCAATATCAATGTAATACTGCAGCGGCGCGCAGCCCGATCCATGCTTAGTCCAGAAACCATCATAAGCCCCTTGGGCATTTGTAAAACAGTAGTTCTCAGCCCGAAATATCATTTAAGTTTTTAAATCTTTGAAAGATGGCTGAGTTTGCAAAACAGAATTTAAAACCATGGACTAAGGTCAAATGATATGCAAAATATGCGAAAGCAGTGATATCAATCCCTGAAGGATTCAAATAATTGGCAAGAAGCCCAAATGTAACAATTAAATCTAAGTAAGGATGATTCTCAATTTAGTTCAAGTAGAAAACACGGTACAAACATCTCTCGGGACGGACCAAGTCACAATCCCCAATGGTGCTCTACCCCACGCCCGTTATCCGGCGTACAAGTCACCTCAATATAGCGTTACGATGTGAAATTCCGGGGTTTCAAACCCTCAGGACATCATTTACATCAATTACTCACCTCGAACCGGCTAATTCTCTAGCTCGCGATGCCTTTGCCCCTTATTGACCTCTGAATGCCTCGAATCTAGCCATAACGATTCGATTCAGTTAATAAAAATTATAGGAATTAATTCCATATGGAATTCTACATTTTCCATCAAAAATCCGAAATTACACTCAAAAATCGCCCGTGGGGCCCACGTCTCGGAATCCGGCGAAACTCATAAAATCCGACAACCCATTCCGATACGAGTTCAACCATACCAAAATTATAAAATTCCGACAACAACTCGACCTCCAAATCTTAATATTTTCATTTTTGAAAAGTTTTGCAAAAATTCCGATTTCTTCCATTTAAATCCGAATTAAACGATGAATATAACCATGTATTTATGAAATATAATCACTTTCAGATATAATCACTGTCATAACTTTCTGTACAAATATCGGAATGATGAATGGTTTAACTTTATGGAAACTAGAATGCAAGGGCTACAACTTTCATGTTTTGCATATTTTCGGATTCCTTAAAGATTTCGAGGTATAAGCTTCCAAAGTAGCCCCCTCGCATCAAACATTTCTGGAAAATTTCAAAACAGCTTTACCAACCCTTATTCAATCGACCATAACTTTCTGTATAAATATCGGAATAATTAATGGTTTAGCTTTCTGGAAACTAGGATGCAAGGCCTACAACTTTGATGTTTTGTAAATTTATATATTCCTTATGTATTTTGAGATATAAGCTTCCGAAATAGGCTCCACGATTGCACAGTTGCTGTCCAAGACATCTTCTGCAACAGAAAATTCCAGCAATCCTTTTATCTGATTTCCATTCCGTTAACCTTCCGAAATCCACCCGAGGCCCTCAGGACCTTAACCAATTATACCAACATGTCCCAAAATACAATACGAACTTAACCGTGCGATCAAATCGCCAAATAACGTCATATACCATGAATTAAGCTTTAAAATCCAAGAATTCCTTCAAATTTCATAAAACATCAAATTTTCCATTTTGAGTCCGAAACACGTCAAACGACGTCCATTTTCAACCAAACTTTACAGAAAGTGTTTAAACCATATATAAAACCTGTACTGGGCACCGGAACCAAAATACGGGCCCGATACCATCACTTTCTAATCAAATTTCATTTCCATGTTCCTTAAATATTTTCAGAAAGCAATTTTACTCAAAAATTTATTTGTCGGGCCTGGGACCGGAATTCGATGATTCTTGTTCCTATGAGTCACAAATAATAATACGAATATATCCCTTCAGTCGAAACTCAATTCGGAGCTCATTTTCTCAGTTCAATACCCATTTCGCTCGTTAAACAATTAACTCATGTTTCGATTCAAAAACCTAATCGCGACTTGATGAAATTAGACCAAACTTTCCAGATCACTCCTATAATTCATTATCAAAATTCTGGAAGTCTCAAAATCAAATTTCAATCTCTAGAACTAAAAATGGACCTTTGGATCATTACATGCTCAAAATCAAAACGCCAAAATCTTCCAAAAACTCTTCCAAAACATATCCGAGCCTCATGGGACCCCGACCAAATATTCCAACATAACTAATAACATCATTCAAACCTGTTCCAATCATCAAAACACCTCAAACAATATCAAATTACCCAAAACTCATCGAATTCAAGCCTAAGTTTTCAAAAACTTCCGAAATACACTTTCGATCAAACACCCGACCAAATGATGTCCGAATAACCTAAAATTTTGCACACATCAAAAATGACATAACAAAGCTACAACAACTCTTGGAATTCCATTCTGACCCTCGGATCAAAATCTCACCTATCAACCGGAATTCGCCAAAATACTAACTTCGCCAATTCAAGCCTAATTCTACACCGGACCTCCAAAACCACTTCCGATCACACTCCTAAATCACAAATCACCTCCCGGAGCTAACCGAACTATTGAAATTCACATCCGAGCCCTCTAACTCATAAGTCAACGTCCGGTTGACTTTTCCAACTTAAGCCTTCTTAAAAGAGACTATGTGTCTCATTTCTTATCAAAACCACTCCAAACCAACTCGATCACATAAGATACGGATAATAAAGCATAAAGAAGCTGAGAATGGAAAAAACAGAGTGGTAACCCATGAGACGACGGGTCGGGTCGTCACATCCTCCCTAACTTAAACAAACGTTCGTCCTCGAATGTGCCCAGAGTTGTCCCAAAAGCCAAACAATCGCTTAGTAACCTCGCCACGCATATACCCGGGGGTGATCCCACGTCACCCTATCTCATATAGGTCCGACAACACATTGTAACTGAAATTTTGCAATCCAATCTAGCCCATAATCCGTAGGACCCCGTTTCCACTTTTGAAATCTTTCATATGATCAGAATCCCACTTTTATACTATGAATAAGCTCGAACAAGCTGTAATAACCCACACCTGCAACCTCAGGTGCTATTACATGATAGACCACATAACTCAAACGCTTGTAGTGATAACTCCTAATCACAGCAGCTGCACACAACACTCGAATGCCGATAGAAAAACTCTTATCAACTAAAGTCTCATCTCAAACTTTCATATGCTGCCAATGATAACTAAATCACGCGGTAAACCATAACCATTTCCCATATCAACCAAGCGCAATTTGATGTCTAGTACCACAAGCGAATAATCATGCCCACGGAGAAGTACATAATACAATGTCATACCAGTAAACCTCACTATTGCACCATCTGGTTACCCTAGAAAGGGAAAATACCTCAAAGAAGAGAGCCGCTTTGGAAGTTCCACTTGTACCACCCCAACGATATGCTATGAGCTCGTCAATCACAGTGGAACCAAGATACATGAATAGAATAATAATAACTGGCTCTCCTATAGCTCACATTGACATTAACTTCACGAGCGACTTAGTTGTCAATAACATAATCCACCTGGCACGGTCACAGACCTCCAATCCAAGCATATCATATAGAAGTAATCCAACAAGTACACATGTATATGCTAAGTGAAACAAGATTCTCATGCTCCTGGACTGGCATAAATAACACTCTATATCGTAGGCATGAGCAAACTGCGATGTCATAGCTCAAATCAGCAAGTTAACACAGAATTAGTAATTACCAAGTTAGTTTTAGAACTTAGCATCTTGGAAATCTCAAGTATAGTCCAGATAGTTCTTAACAAAGTTACGAATACGAGAAACATTATACCTTTAAGCTCAATATCCCACTCTAGGCATATCATAGCCTACGTATCTTCTGAACATGAATATTGGCTCGGTGCTTGCACACAAGTTCAAACCTCACATATATCCGCACTCACAGCGTATAGTTATCACCATCAATTAGCTCGACTAGTTCATCTAATGAGTTAGATAAAATACTTTCCTCAACATGCCACAATCCCGAGGCAAAGGGTACTTGTTCGCACATAACCAAGCTATTAATACGAGGCAAAAGGTACTTGTTCTTCACTGTTACTTTATTCAATTGCCTGTAATCAATACACATTCTCACTGTGCCATCCTCCTTCTTCACAAATAAGACTGGTGCACCCCAAGGTGACATACTAGGCTGAATGAACTCCCCCCTCCCATTTTTTTTCTAGGAGTTCTGAAGCTGCCTTTCAATTTCTTCAGCTCCGCTGGTGCCATACGGTACAATGGAATAGAAATGGGCTGAGTGCCCGGCGCCAAGTCCATACCGAAATCAATATCCCTGTCCGGTGTCATGCCCGGCAGATCTGTAGGAAATACATCGGGAAAAATCCCTCAAAACTATAACAGAATCAATACTAGGGGTCTCAGCTCCAACATCTCGCACAAAAACTAGATATGACAAACAACCTTTCCCAACCATATGCTGGGCTTTCAAGAAAGAAATTACTCTGCTAGGAATATAATCAGTCACACCGCGCCACTCGATTCGCGGTACACCCGGCATAGCCAAAGTAATTGTCTTAGCATGATAGTCTAGAATAACATGACACGGAGATAACCAATCCATGCCCAATATAACATCAAAATCCATCATGCTCAATAGCAATAGATCAACTCGGGTCTCCAAACCCTCAATAATCACAACACATCCACAGTAACAGTATCGCCCACCGGGGTAGATACATGAACAGAAAAAGAAAGAAACTTCAGGGGCGTACCCAAATAATGAGAAAAATATGAGGACACATAAGAATAGGTGGAACCGGGATCGAATAATACAAAGGCATCTCTGTGGCAGACTGGAACAATTCCTATAATGACATCATCTGAAGCAATAACATCTGTCCTTCCTGGAATAGCATAAAAACGGGCCCGGCCACCGCCTGATCGACCTTAAATCTGCGTAAGCCATAACTGACTCACCAACACGCCTCAAACTGGAACCATATAGCACATAACCGTGCAATCAACTTAATTAATAGCAAACTCCCCAACTTGGCTCAAAGCCATAGATCAAAACGCACTCAATAATTCACAACGCATATACTCTATTGCTTCCGTAATACCATAGTGAGATTAAACTCACTCCTTCATAAGCTTGTGGAAACACGAATCATCTGGAATTTTAACTCTTCTGCAATTCTTTCATTCACTCACACAACTGTTAAGCCCACTCTTTAGGCGGCCCAATTTAGATTTCAATGCATATTCTTCACTTGTAAATGAGATCTTCTAATAGACAACATAAGGATCACACCACCTTAGAACACTCCTCAGGAGATTACCCACCTGTTTCACCTCCAATTAACATTTTTGTATACCTTCCACTATCATATACATTACACGATCACTTAATCTTCCTAAGTCTAAACTCATACCGTAACATGAAATTTACTTCACTCCAAATAGGAGACATGAAAAGATTCTCCATGCACCCATAACTCGGGGCTACACATCTAATCACAATGAAAATCAAACACTTAATAGTTCATCTATCATCCTACAGCCCTTCCTCGTCACTTCCAAGTCATATAGATACATCTCGCAGTACTAACATACTCCTCACGCAGCTATCCAACCATCATTCCCACTAATAGGGACAATACCAGACATATAAGTTCAAAACACTTGCTTGCACAATTAGCACCTCTGTGCTCAAGCCATAGGCAAAAGATCCGTCCTCAAGTCCTTCAGACTGGCCCAACATCAACTCACAGAGGTCACATCTCTCCCTTCGATTAGGGAATCACAAGCCATCAAGGCACATCTAATACTGAGCGCTCATTCGCGCATACGAACACGTGGAAGGAATTGTAAGAGTCACTTATTCAAGCTGAATCAAAGACGCACGATAAGAATTCAAGAATATGAAGTCTTTCCTAAAGGTTCTGCAGCCTCTCGAGGATAAATACATATGTCTCCGTACCGATCCGCGAGACTCTACTAAACCGGCTCATGACTCGCGAGACCAAGTAACCTAGGCTCTGATACCAACTTGTCACGACCCCAACCTCGGTCATGATGGCGCCCAACACACTACTAGGAAAGCCCGACCATTCAACAACATTATCCCAAATTCTTATTCAGATTATAGATAAATATCACAGATAATTTACTAAGTCATTTCATTCAAGTGTATAATTAATAATAAAATATGCGGAAGTTCGATTAAAATACCACACCATAGCCCAACAGAATCCGGTGTCACGAATATGAGCCTCTAATGTAGAATATCCACCTATTACAAGTCTGTCTAGGAAAAATACGGAATAAAAGATAGAGATAAAGGGGAGAGATCAAGGCTGCGAATGCCATGCAGCTACCTCAATACTCCCGGATACTGCCTGCTCAGCTAAACAATTCCTCACTTAGCCTGTGGTGTACCTGGATCTGCACGCAAGATGCAGGGAGTAATGTGAGTACTCCGACCTAGTGAGTAATAAACATAAATAAAGGCTGAGAATAAGAAATCATGAAAAAAATACAAAGTAAACTATAACTGGCAGTTTAGAACAACAAATAATGAAGCAACAAGTCAATTAAGTTAGAGTACCAAATACTGAGACAGGTATAACAGATAAAAAACAAATGCATGAGTGCAATGCAATGCATATGATAGTACACTATAGTACCCACTGCTGCGTGCAGCCCGAGCCATCCATTTATTTATCGTCGACGACGCTCACTAGGGTGTGTGCAGACTCTGGAGCGGCTCCTACAGCCCAAGCGCAATATCAAGCCATCTCGTGGCATCAAATCTAGGCCCTCGGCCTCATATCAATCTCAGTATAATCAACCAGGCTCTCGGCCTCAATATCAATGTACTCAACCAGGCTCTCGGCTTCAATATCAATGAAATACTGCTGCGGCGCGCAGCCCTATCCATGCTCAGTCCAGAAACCATCATAAGCCCCTTGGGCATTTGTAAAACAGTAGTTCTCAGCCCGAAATATCATTTAGAAATATCATTTAAGTTTTTAAATCTTAGAAAGATGGCTGAGTTTGCAAAACAGTATTTAAAACCTTGGACTGAGGTCAAATGATATGCAAATATGCGAAAGCAGTGATATCAATCCCTGAAGGATTCAAATAATTGGCAAGAAGCCCAAATGTAACAATTAAATCTAAGTAAGGATGATTCTCACTTTAGTTCAAGTAGAAAACACGGTAAAAACATCTCTCGGGACGGACCAAGTCACAATCCCCAATGGTGCTCTACCCCACGCCCGTTATCCGGCGTGCAAGTCACCTCAATATAGCGTTACGATGTGAAATTCCGGGGTTTCAAACCCTCAGAACATCATTTACATCAATTACTCACCTCAAACCGGCAAATTCTCTAGCTCGCGATGCCTTTGCCCCTTATTGACCTCTGAATGCCTCGAATCTAGCCATAACGATTCGCTCAGTTAATAAAAATTATAGGAATTAATTCCATATGGAATTCTACATTTTCCATCAAAAATGTGAAATTACACTCAAAATTCACCCGTGGGGCCCACGTCTCGGAATCCGGCGAAACTCATAAAATCCGACAACCCATTCCGATACGAGTTCAACCATACCAAAATTATAAAATTCCGAGAACAACTCGACCTCCAAATCTTAATTTTTTCATTTTTGAAAAGTTTTGCAAAAATTCCAATTTCTTCCATTTAAATCCGAATTAAACGATGAATATAACCATGTATTTATGAAATATAATCACTTTCGGATATAGAATACTTACCCCAAATGTTTCCCTTGAAAAATCTGTTGAAAATCGCTTTTCCCAAGCTCTACAATCGTCACAAATGAATAAAAATGGCTAATTCCCGAATATAAGTTGTTTTCCAGGCAAGTCACATCTATGAAATGCGACTTGCACTTATTTCCAGCCAAAACAAAAGGCAATCCCAACCTTCACTAAATCTGTCATAACGTTTTGTACAAATATTGGAATGATGAATGGTTTAACTTTATGGAAACTAGAATGCAAGGACTACAACTTTTATGTTTTTCAAATTTTCGGATTCCTTATGGATTTCGAGGTATAAGCTTCCAAAGTATCCCCCTCGCATCAAACATTTCTGGAAAATTTCAAAAAAACTTTACCAACCCTTATTCAATCGATCATAACTTTCTATATAAATGTTGTAATAATTAATGGTTTAGCTTTCTGGAAACTAGGATGCAAGTCCTACAACTTTCATGTTTTGTAAATTTACAGATTACTTATGTATTTTGAGATATAAGCTTCCGAAATAAGCTCCACGATTGCACAGTTGCTGTCCGAGACATCTTCTGCAACAGAAAATTCCAGCAATCCTTTTATCTGATTTCCATTCCGTTAACCTTCCGAAATCCACCCGAGGCCCTCGGGACCTTAACCAATTATACCAACATGTCCCAAAATACAATACGAACTTAACCGTGCAATCAAATCGCCAAATAACGTCATATACCATGAATTAAGCTTTAAATCCTAGAATTCCTTCAAATTTCATAAAACATCAAATTTTCCATTTTGAGTCTGAAACACGTCAAACGACGTCCATTTTCAACCAAACTTTACAGAAAGTGTTTAAACCATATATAAAACCTGTACTGGGCGCCGAAACCAAAATACGGGCCCGATACCATCACTTTCTAATCAAATTTCATTTCCATGTTCCTTAAATATTTTCAGAAAGCAATTTTACTCAAAAATTTATTTGTCGGGCCTGAGACCTCGGAATTCGATGATTCTTGTTCCTATGAGTCACAAATAATAATACGAATATATCCCTTCAATCGAAACTCAATTCGGAGCTCATTTTCTCAGTTCAATACCCATTTCGCTCGTTAAACAATTAACTCATGTTTCGATTCAAAAACCTAATCGCGACTTGATGAAATTAGACCAAACTTTCCAGATCACTCCTATAATTCATTATAAAAATTCTGGAAGTCTCAAAATCAAATTTCAATCTCTAGAACTAAAAATGGACCTTTGGATCATTACATGCTCAAAATCAAAACGCCAAAATCTACCAAAAACTCTTCCAAAACATATCTGAGCCTCATGGGACCCCAACCAAATATTCCAACATAACTAATAACATCATTCAAACCTGTTCCAATCATCAAAACACCTCAAACAACATCAAATTACCCAAAACTCATTGAATTCAAGCCTAAGTTTTCAAAAACTTCCGAAATACACTTTTGATCAAAAACCCGACCAAATGATGTCCGAATAACCTGAAATTTTGCACACACATCAAAAATGACATAACAAAGCTACAGCAACTCTTGGAATTCCATTCTGACCCTCGGATAAAAATCTCACCTATCAACCGGAATTCGCCAAAATACTAACTTCGCCAATTCAAGCCTAATTCTACACCGGACCTCCAAAACCACTTCCGATCACACTCCTAAATCACAAATCACCTCCCAGAGCTAACTGAACTATCGAAATTCACATCCGAGCCCTCTAACTCATAAGTCAACGTCCGGTTGACTTTTCCAACTTAAGCCTTCTTAAAAGAGACTAAGTGTCTCATTTCTTATCAAAACCACTCCAAACCAACTCGATCACATAAGATACGGATAATAAAGCATAAAGAAGCTGATAATGGAAAAAATGGAGCGGTAACCCATGAGATGACGGGTCGGGTCGTCACATCCTCCATAACTTAAACAATCATTCGTCCTCGAATGTGCCCAGAGTTGTCCCAAAAGCCAAACAATCGATTAGTAACCTCGCCACGCATATACCCGGGGGTGATCCCATGTCACCCTATCTCATATAGGTCCGACAACACATTGTAACTGAAATTTTGCAATCCAATCTAGCCCATAATCCATAGGACCCCGTTTCCACTTTTGAAATATTTCATATGATCAGAATCCCACATTTATACTATGAATAAGCTCGAACAAGCTGTAATAACTCACACCTGCAACCTCAGGTGCTATTACATGATAGACCACATAACTCAAACGCTTGTAGTGATAACTCCTAATCACAGCTGCTGCACACAACACCCGAATGCCGATAGAAAAACTCTTATCAACTAAAGTCTCATCTCACACTTTCATATGCTGCCAATGATAACTAAATCACGCGGTAAACCATAACCATTTCCCATATCAACCAAGCGCAATTTGATGTCTAGTACCACAAGCGAATAATCATGCCCACGGAGAAGTACATAATACAATGCCATACCAGTAAACCTCACTATTGCACCATCCGGTTACCCTAGAAAGGGAAAATACCTCAAAGAAGAGAGCCGCTTTGCAAGTTCCACAAGTACCACCCCAACGATATGCTATGAGCTCGTCAATCACAGTGCAACCAAGATACATGAATAGAATAATAATAACCGGCTCTCCTATAGCTCACATTGACATTAACTTCACGAGCAACTTAGTTGCCAATAACATAATCCACCTGGCACGGTCACAGACCTCCAATCCAAGCATATCATATAGAAGTAATCCAATAAGTACACATGTATATGCTAAGTGAAACAAGATTCTCATGCTCCTGGACTGGCATAAATAACATTCTATATCGTAGGCATGAGCAAACTGCGCTGTCATAGCTCAAATCAGCAAGTTAAACAAGAATTAGTAATTACCAAGTTTGTTCTGGAATTTAGCATCTTGGAAATTTCAATTATAGTCCAGATAGTTCTTAAAAGAGTTACGAATACGAGAAACATTATACCTTTAAGCTCAATATCCCACTCTAGGCATATCATAGCCTACATATCTTCCGAGCATGAATATTGGCTCGATGCTTGCACACAAGTTCAAACCTCACATATATACGCGCTCACAGCGTATAATTATCACCATCAATTAGCTCGACTAGTGCATCTAATGAGTTAGATAAAATACTCTCCTCAACATGCCACAATCCCGAAATAGTATATTTTTGAGAATTCCCCGTCTCCAAATTCATAGATCACATAAATCACTGTAACTGATCACAACCTCAGCACCCAAATGACTGATACATCCCTCAAGTACGATCATCCCAAGATAATTATTTTCAAAAAATTTCTAAATACATAACAAGATCGAAATATTGGTAGTCGATCAACCAAGTGAGCGTTCAAACGCCAATAGACATCTGTTAATCAGAATGTAATGTGCACCCTTCTCAGGCCTTACCGAGCAGTTATAACATTCAATATAAATATCTTAAACTGACTAATCTATCCAGAATTCATGACCTTTTCTTCAAGAATGAACTGCCACCTCGTACATGAAAATATTAAACATGCACAGCATACCTCGTCTATTATGCCATCATTTTGCAAACGCAAGAATATCATTAGAATTTCCGAGCTATAGGAAAATTACATTCTGGCAGTTAGAAATCTTCTATTTTCTCCCATTTAGGAGGGGTTCATAATATACAATATGTTCCGCGCACCGGTAGAAGATATCCGGCTCGAACCATGGTAAAAACCATTAAGAAAACTTTCAAATCTGTTCGCACATAACCAAGCTATTAATTCGAGGCAAAGAGTACTTGTTCTTCACTGTTACTTTATTCAATTGCCTGTAATCAATGCACATTCTCATTGTGCCATCCTCCTTCTTCACAAATAAGACTGGTGCACCCCAAGGTGACACACTAGGCCGAATGAACCCCCCCCCCCATTTTTTTCTCTAGGAGTTCTTGAAGCTGCTCTTTCAATTTCTTCAGCTCCGCTGGTGCCATACGGTATAGTGGAATAGAAATGGGCTGAGTGCCCGGCACCAAGTCGATACCGAAATCAATATACCTGTCCAGTGTCATGCCCGACAGATCTGTAAGAAATACATCTGGAAAAATCCCTCACAACTATGACAGAATCAATACTAGGGGTCTCAGCTCCAACATCTCGCACAAAAACTAGATATGACAGACAACCTTTCCCAACCATACGCTGAGCTTTCAAGAAAGAAATTACTCTGCTAGGAACATAATCAGTCATACCGCGCCACTCGATCCGCGGTACACCCGGCATAGCCAAAGTAACTATCTTAGCATGACAGTCTAGAATAACATGACACGGAGATAACCAATCCATGCCCAATATAATATCAAAATCCACCATGCTCAATAGCAATAGATCAACTCGGGTCTCCAAACCCTTAATAATCACAACACATGACCGGTACACACGGTCCACAGCAACAGTATCGCCCACCGGGGTAGATACATGAACAGAAAAAGAAAGAAACTTCAGGGGCGTACCCAAATAATGAGCAAAATATGAGGACACATACGAATAGGTGGAACCGGGATCGAATAATACAAAGGCATCTCTGTGGAAGACTGGAACAATTCCTATAATGACATCATCTGAAGCAATAACATTTGTCCTTCCTGGAATAGCATAAAAACGGGCCCGGCCACCGCCTGATCGACCTTAAATCTCCGTAAGCCATAACTGACTCACCAACACGCCTCAAACTGGAACCAATATAGCACATAACCGTGCAATCAACTTAATTAATAGCAAACTCCCCAACTTGGCTCAAAGCCATAAATCAAAACGCACTCAATAATTCACAACGCATATACTCTATTGCTTCCATAATACCATAGTGAGATTAAACTCACTCCTTCATAAGCTTGTGGAAACACGAATCATCTGGAATTTTAACTCTTCTGCAATTCTTGCATTCACTCACACAACTGTTAAGCCCACTCTTTAGGCAGCCCAATTTAGATTTCAATGCATATTCTTCACTTGTAAATGAGATCTTCTAATAGACAACATAAGGATCACACCACCTTAGAACACTCCTCAGGAGATTACCCACCTGCTTCACCTCCAATTAACATTTTTGTATACATTCCACTATCATACACATTACACGATCACTTAATCTTCCTGAGTCTAAACTCATACCGTAACATGAAATTTACTTCACTCCAAATAGGAGACATGAAAAGATTCTCCATGCGCCCATAACTCGGGGCTACACATCTAATCACAATGAAAATCAAACACTTAATAGTTCATCTGTCATCCTGCAGCCCTTCCTCGTCACTTCCAAGTCATATAGATACACCTTGCAGTACTAACATACTCCTCACGTAGCTATCCAACCATCATTCCCACTAATAGGGACAATACCAAACATATAAGTTCAAAATACTTGCTTGCACAATTAGCACCTCGGTGCTCAAGCCATACATCTAATACTGAGCGCTCGTTCGTGCATACGAACACATGGAAGGAATTGTAAGAGTCACTTTTTCAAGCTGAATCAAAGACGCACGATAAGAATTCAAGAATATGAAGTCTTTCCTAAAGGTTCTGCAGCCTCTCGAGGATAAATACAGACGTCTCCGTACCGATCCGCGATATTCTACTAAACCGGCTCATGACTCGCGAGACCAAGTAACCTAGGCTCTGATACCAACTTGTCACGATCCCAACCCCGGTCATGATGGCGCCCAACACACTGCTAGGAAAGCCCGACCATTCAACAACATTATCCCAAATTCTTATTCAGATTATAGATAAATATCACAGAGAATTTACTAAGTCATTTCATTCAAGTGTATAATTAATAATAAAATCTGTGGAAGTTCAATTAAAATACCACACCATAGCCCAACAGAATCCGGTGTCACGAATATGAGCCTCTAATGCAGAATATCCACCTATTACAAGTCTGTCTAGGAAAAATACGGAATAAAAGATAGAGATAAAGGGGAGAAATCAAGGCTGCGAACGCCATACAGCTACCTCAATACTCCCGGATACTGCCTGCTCAGCTAAACAATTCCTCACTTAGCCTGTGGTGTACATGGATCTGCATGCAAGGTGCAGGGAGTAATGTGAGTACTCCGACCCAGTGAGTAATAAACATAAATAAAGGCTGAGAATAAGAAATCATGAAAACAATACAAAGTAAACTATAACTGGCAGTTTAGAACAACAAATAGTGAAGCAACAAGTCAATTAAGTTAGAGTACTAAATGCTGAGACAGGTATAACAGATAAAAAACAAATGCATGAGTGCAATGCAATGCATATGATAGTACACTATAGTACCCACTGCTGCGTGCAGCCCGAGCCATCCATTTATTTATCGTCGACGACGCTCACTAGGGTGTGTGCAGACTCTGGAGGGATTCCTACAGCCCAAGCGCAATATCAAGCCATCTCGTGGCATCAAATCTAGGCCCTCAGCCTCATATCAATCTCAGTATAATCAACCAGGCTCTCGGCCTCAATATCAATGTACTCAACCAGGCTCTCGGCCTCAATATCAATGTAATACTGCTGCGGCGCGCAGCCCGATCCATGCTCAGTCCAGAAACCATCATATGCCCCTTGGGCATTTGTAAAACAATAGTTCTCAGCCCAAAATATCATTTAGAAATATCATTTAATTTTTTAAATCTTAGAAAGATGGTTGAGTTTGCAAAACAGTATTTAAAACCTTGGACTGAGTGTAACGACCCGACCGGTCGTTTTGAGCTCTGGCACGTCATTCAGTAGTTTGAGGCCATGAGCGGCTTCATCTCAGGTATATTGACTTGTGTGTATGGTCAGAATTAAAATTGAGGAAGTTTGGAGTCAAATCTAAATGGAAATTCTCATTTTGAAAGCTTAAAATTGAAGAAATGAACTAGGATTAGAATTTTGAGTAAACGACCTCGGAATTGGGATCTGAAAGTTCCAGTATCTTCGTATGATGATTTCGCACTTGGGCATATGTCCGGATTTGGTTTTGGGTAACCTGTGAGCATTTCGGCGTATATTGTGAAAGTTAGTACTTTAGAAGAATTTCATAAATTTGGGTTGGAAGGCATTTTAGTGTTATAGATGTCCGTTTGGGATTTCGAGTCTGGGAATAGATCCGTATGGTGATTCTGGAGTTGGGAGCGGGATCGGAAGTGAAATTCGGATGTCCGGAGGTCATTTGGCTAAATATAAAAATTTGAAGATTTTGAGAAAATTCGACCGGAAGTGGAAATTTTGATATCGGAGTCGGAATGCGGTTCTGAAAGATGGGGCAAGTCCGTAATGTCGAATGTGACTTGTGTGCAAAATTTGAAGTCATTCCAGAATGATTTTGGTAAGGTTTGAGACACTTAGTCTCTTTTAAGGAGGTTTAAGTTGGAAAAGTCAACCGAACATTGACTTATGTGTTAGAGGGCTCGGATTTGAATTCCGATGATTCGGTTAGCTTCGGGGGATGATTTGTGACTTAGGAGTGTGATCAGAAGTAATTTTGGAGGTCCGGTGTAGAATTAAGCTTGAATCGGCAATGTTAGTATTTTGGCGAATTCCGATTGATAGGTAAGATTTTGATACGACGCTCGGAATGGAATTTCGAGAGTTGTTGTAGCTTCGTTATGTCATTTTGGACTTGTCTGCAAAATTTGAGATCATTCGGACTAGTTTTGACGTGTTTCGACATCGGATGTGAAAATTTGAAGTTTCAAAGTTCATAGGCTTGAATCCGTGGTGAATTTAGTATTTTTGCGTTGTTTTTGGTGATTCGAAGGAACAACTAAGTTTGTGTCATATTATGGGACTTGTTAGTATACTTTGTTGGGATCCCATGAGGCTCGGACAAATTTTGGAAGAGTTTTTGGAAGATTTTTGCCGTTTTGAGCATAAATGTAATGATCTAAAGGTTCATTTTTAGTTCTAGAGATCCAAATTTGATTTCGAGACTTCCAGAATTTAAATCATGAATTATAGGACTGATCTGGAAATTTTGGTTTAATTTCATCAAGTCGCGATTGGGTTTTTGACGTGAAATGTGAGTTAATTGTTTAACGAGCGAAATGGGTATTGAACTGGGCAAACGAGCTCCGAATTGAGTTTCGATTGAAGGGTTGTGTTCGTATTATTATTTGTGACTCATAGGAATAAGAATCGTCTAATTCTGAGTTCGTATGATGGAGTTAGAGCCTTTTTAGTGAAAATAAAAGCTGCTGCAATTTCTGCTGCTAAGCTGTCTTTGGACAGCAATGTGCAGTCGTGGAGCGTACTTCGGAGACCTATATCTTTTGATCTACAAGAAATTTTGAGATGATTCAAAAACCAAAGTTGTATCCCTTCATATCTAGTTTCCAGAAAGCTAAAGAAATCGTAATTTGGACATTTTTAGAAAATGTTATGATTGATTGAAGATGACTAGTGGAGCAGTTTCTCCAGAAATTTTCTGATTTCATGGAGCCGATTTAGAAGCTCATATCTCGGAATATATAAAGAGTTATATGGTGTACAACCTATCAAATTAAAGATCGTTGAGTCTAGTTTCTAAATCTTCAAACTGTTTGTCATTTGGATATTAATACAAGACGTTATGGGTGTTTAAACAGAAAGTGTCCCACAATGAACAATTTTAATAGGATGTACAACTTGTATAGCACAAGTGGAAGGTACAACTCGATGAAGCACGCGCAAATTCTTTTAAACACGGATTTGGCTTATTTCTTTCATTTCTTTCATTTAGCTTGGATTATTTTGGAGAGAATTTCAAGGGGGATTTCATCAAGCATCAAAGGTGAGTTGTTTCTACTTATTTCCAAGTTAAATACATGGATTAGAGCTGAAAACTCAAGTAATTTATGAACAAAAATGGTGGTTTAGAGCTTGAAACTTAAGAGAATTAAATGGTGATTGGAGGGGTCAAATGAACTCCAATTTTTGTGAATTTGGTATGTATAGACTCGTGGCGAGATAAGGGTCGTATTGATGTAAAAATTTCTGAATTTCGAGACGTGGGCCCGGGGCTCGGGTTTTGCTAATTTCGGGATTTTCGACATTTTTCGAGTCTTTTCGATTGGGTTATATTCTCTTAGCCTATTTTAACGTATTCGTTGTGGTTTTGACTAGATTCGATGCGCGAAGAGGTCGATTCAAGAGGAAAGGGCATTGCGGACTAGTCTACGGCCGGTTAGAGGTGAGTAATAGATGTAAATGCTATTCTGAGGGTTTGAAACCCCAGACTTTCACATCGTAACACTATATTGAGGTGTGACACGCACTCCATGGCGAGTGCGGGGTCGGATACTACTGGGGATTGTGACTTGGTCCACCCCGTGTGATTTTTATACTATACTGGTGATTGATACACATACTTCATTGATATTACTGGGCTTGATGCCATGTTTGGGGACTTGTGCCGATTTGTAAAATCCTTCGAGGATTGATATTACTGCTTAGCATGATTTGCATATCATTTAATTTCAGTCCAAGGTTTTAAATGCTGTTTTGCAAACTCAGCCATAATTCTAAGTGTTGAAAACTTAAATGATATTTTTAAATGTATTCCGGGCTGGGAACTTCTGTTTTGTAAATGCCCAAGGGGCTTATTATATTATTTTCTGGACTGATTATAAAGTGACTTGAAACAGTGGTAACAATGACACTGTGTGATATACTTGAAATAGTGGTAACAATGACACTGGATGATATACTTGAACAGTGGTAACAATGGCACTGTATGATATAAATTGGTCAGGTAACAATGGCTGACCGGTCAGGTAACAATGACTGACCAAGATATTGCGCTTGGGCTGTAGGAGCCCCTCCGGAGTCTGTACACACCCCCAGTGAGCGCCGTCGACGATAAATAAATATGGATGGCTCGGGCTGCACGCCGCAGTGGGTACTGGAATGTACCATCATATGCATTGCATTGCATTCATGTATTTGTATTTATACTGGTGTTTAGCTGCTCAGTTCCATATGTTGCTGTATATTCGGATTGTAGCTTACTTTGTGTATTTACTGGATTTTCTTATCTTCGGACTGTAGTTACTTTTATTACTCACTGGGTCGGAGTACTCACTTTACTCACTGCACCTTGTGTGCGGATCCAGGGCAGTCTCACGCTCAGTAGATCCAGTTGATCAGCAGATCCAACCTCTAGGAGTATCGAGGTAGCTGCACGGCGTTCGCAGTCATTGATCTTCTCCCTCCTATCCTATCTCTTTATTTCCGCATTATCAGACTTTGGATATACCATGTATTAGGATGATATTCTGTATTCTAGAGGCTCAGATTCGTGACACCGGGTCCTAGTGAGATTATATTGTGTATTTTGTTAAAATCTTCAGTACTTTAATCTTGCTTAATTGATATTTTTTCCGCTATTTTTGATAAACTGTGTTAAGTGTTGAATAATGGTCGGGCTTGCCTAGTAGTGTGCTGGGCTCCATCACGACCGGGATTTGGGTCGTGACAAAGTTGGTATCAGAGCCTATGTTACTTGGTCTCACGAGTCATGAGCCGGTTTAGTAGAGTCTCGCGGATCGGTACAGAGACGTCTGTACTTATCCTCGGGAGGCTGCAGAACCTTTAGAAAAACTTCACATTCTTGAATTCTTATCGTGCGTCCTCGATTCAGCTTGAAAAGAAACTTTTGAAATTCCTTCCGCGTGATCGTATGCACCAACGGGCGCTCAGTATCATATGTGTCTCGATGGTTTTTGATTCCCCGATCAAGGGGCGAGGTGTAATCTCTGTGAGTTTGAGTTAGACCAGTCAGGAGGAATTGAGGCCAAATCTTTGCCAATGGCTGGAGCACCGAGGTGCTGATTTTGTGAGCAAGTGTTTTGAACTCATATGTTCATTATTGTCCTTGTTAGCCGGAATGGCGGTTGGATATCCACGTGATGAGTATGTTAGTGTTGCGAGGTGTATTTGTACGACTTGGTAGTGGCGAAGAAGCCTACTGGATAGTAGATGAACTGTTAAGTGATTCGTTTCTTATTGTGATTTGTTGAGTAGCCCGAGTTATGGGCGCGTGAAGAATATTTTTCGTGTCTCCTAGTTAGATAAGTCTGGGAGCTGAGATCGCTTCCGTAAATGTATTATGACGAAATCGTTGAGTCAAGGAGACCACCTTGAAGGTCGAAAATATTAAAGGAAGAATATGTTCCTACTTGGTTGAATAGCCCAATAATGGAGGGTTGAAGGGTATTTTCTATGTGTTATGATTCAAATAGGTGCAACGCATGTCCATGTATCAATTTAGATTTATGTAATTGATATGCATTGTGATGCTTTGTCAAGTTGTGGATGTGTTGTTAGGATGGTTTTGGTGATTCTCTGGCAGGTGGATAGGACCAATTACAAAGGAGGCTCTGCCGAAATTTTTGAAAAATTTAGGACTTAGTAAGTGGGCTTAGCTGTTGTGTGAGTAAATGCAAGAATTGCAGAAGAGTTAAAATTCCAGATGATTCGTGTTTCCACGAGCTTATGATGGAGTGAGTTTAATCTCACCATCATATTACGACAACAATAGAGTATATATGTTGTGATCTATGGCTTCGAGCCAAGTTGGGGAGCTTGCTGTTGATTAGCTGATTGCACGGTTTATTACCTGCGTGAATTCTGGTTATTGGCGTATTGGTGGGTTATTGCAGCTACGGAAAAGGACCATGAGTGGTAATTTGAGTAAATGAATTGTTGGATGCATGTTATGGTTAGCCTTATTGGCTCATGTTCAGACTTGAGGGAAGATTCATGATTTATGCCTCGTATAGGTGCAGGCTTCGAGGGAAGTGATCCCTCTAGGTGCTTTATCGAGAGGGTATTCATATGTTATAAAATTCAGTAGAGTTGGTTGCATTCGGGGCCAAGTCAGAGCTGGGTGGCTCTCAATAGCGGTCCTAGTTAATTCAAGAGGTAAAGTGTGGTGCCTAATGATTTTGAGTCTATAAGTACGGTTAAGAGTCAAGCTTTTGAAGCAGCTTATGAAGAAAGGCACAGAATGTTCTATGATGTTTTGACTTGCGGTGTAGCATTTGAGAGACATGAAATGGTCATGGTATTTGAGACAGCATGGTCTCGTGATTTAAGGTCACTCGGGGTGAGTTTGGTTGAAATAAGTTAGGTGTTAAAGGGAGATATTATTATTTCTAAGGCAATCAAGGATAAATTGGAAGGAAGTAGATTGATTAGCCATAGTTGAGTTGGTATACTGGTGTCAGTGATCGGTTCGTCCAGCGTGATCGAGTTATGCATGTGAGGCTTGTCGGCCGCAGTGATTGATGTTATTCTGAAGCATGCTTTTGTTAGGGCCTATTATGAGTAGGCGGATCCCAGAAAGTGTTATGGTGGCTTGGACAACTACTTAGAGATTGGCATATTCGACGATTATGAGGATTCGCCTGTATGCTGCTATAGTTCTCCTGAAGTGAGTTAAATGGAAAGTCTTATGTGATGAAGTATTAGCCTATCGGCGGTTCCAGAGTTGTGATGGAAATCGCGTCTATCGTATATTGGCACGTGAGGTGCAGTGAGTGGTATGGAATTTGAAGTAAGGACCAAGGTTGCAGTTTGGTCAATGACTGTGATGTCACGATCTCGGATGAGCAGTATATGAGTTTCAGTGTTTTGAGTAAGATGGGTATTGACGTCAGTATCACCTGAGGTCGGTGTTCTGTGAGAAAGGCTTTGCATCCTGGTTAGGGATTCTTGATCGCTTTTCAGCGTTAGTGCAGCCGGTGGTTTGGATGTGCAGACCCGTTAATTATTTCGGAAGATGGTGGGAGCTTGTCCCACAGGAATATTGTATAAGTGTGACATGTAGTCACTTGATTAATTAGAAATTTAAACCAAGTATGAGGATTTTGGTAATATCATCCATTTGAGAATTTATGCCTGGAGGGCACTCTGTTTATTGGGTTATGGACCTGTGAAAGATTATTGGCCTAGCTTGGCACGATCAGGATCGACTTGAGGTCGGTGGATAGATTTAAATGTGGAAGTGAGCCTTACGTCAGGCCAGTTGTGTTTATTTCAGCAATGCGCTCTTTATGGAAGGATAGTCGCAGTCTTATTTCGTGGTCAGTTAATTCATGTAAAGATATATTGCACCGTATGAGTTGTGAGACGGCTTGGTAAATTCCTTATGTGTTGAGGTTCCGCTCAGCGGTGATGTTATATGAGCAGAATGAGACTTAGATCATGTATCGCACCTCAGTTGTGCTTGATTTTGTAGCCTATAACGCTATATGTTTCCTTGAGAATGATATTATGCACCTTAGTGTGTTTATGACCGATGTTCGGTATTTTGATGTGATAAGCTATTCAGCTCGACGTATATCTCCTTATGTGAGTTCTATATGTGGATCGGGTGGCACACTGCCATGGGTATGTTGTTTGGATCGGGTTGTACGCCGCAACAGTGTGATGTTCAGTTCAGTGCCCATATTTGCTTTTGTGTGTTCTGTTTCCCTATTTTCTGAGGAAGTCCATGTTAGTGTGCGAGTTGAGTAGTTCCTCCCAGAGTTCGCCTTCCTTTTGTATCGCGTTTGAATTGGTAGCCCACTGGCACATTGTGGCGTCTTGTCGGATTTTTGATTATGTCTGAGGTGGCTTATTGCCTGAGCAGTTTGTACTGGGTGAGACGAGGTTACTAGATTTGGGGTCAGTGCAAACTGATTATATGAAGTATATTATAGAGCAAAGATCATTCTTTGGTTTGGGACAAGGTAATGGAACTTGTTAGGAGTGTAGATCCAATGAATTGTTGATTCAGCAGTTGGTTGTGAATTTCGGCACATCTCTTCAGTCGTATCGGTGTTGAAAAAAAATATAATAAAAAAAAACTAGAGCAAGACCTGTGTAGATCATGAGATGCAATGGGAGCATCAGATTCGTGGAATTTCGACCATTATGTTTAAAGAATGTTATTGTGGTTCTATGAGTAAGTGATGCAAAGTGTGAATTCAGCAAAGTTATGCAGTCATGAATGGGTACAGCGTGTGGAGATTGATATGGTGGTCGTATGATGGAAACAGGCTTGGCAAGGAAATTCAGGATGTTGGAATTGGGCCTAATGGCTTATTTGCTTGAATAAATAAGTATATCTACAGAATTATCGAGCTAATGTGCTCAACGGAGTAGTGGTAGCATGGGAAGGTGCATGATGTGTTAAACAAGTGATTTTGGACTACTTCAGTGTAGTTCTCAGCACGTTCGAGGACGAACGTATGTTTAAGTGGGGGAGATTGTAACGACCCGACCGGTCGTTTTGAGCTCCGGCGCGTCATTCAGCAGTTTGAGGCCATGAGCGGCTTCATCTCAGGTATATTGACTTGTGTGTATGGTCAGAATTAAAATTCAGGAAGTTTGGAGTCAAATCTAAATGGAAATTCTCATTTTGAAAGCTTAAAATTGAAGAAATGAACTAGGATTAGAATTTTGAGTAAACGACCTCGGAATTTGGATCTAAAAGTTCCAGCATGTTCGTATGATGATTTTAGACTTGGGCGTATGTCCGGATTTGGTTTTGGGTAACCCGTGAGCATTTCGGCGTATATTGTGAAAGTTAGTACTTTAGAAGAATTTCATAAATTTGGGTTGGAAGGCATTTCAGTGTTATAGATGTCCGTTTGGGATTCCGAGTCTGGGAATAGATCCGTATGGTGATTCTGGAGTTGGGAGCGCGATCGGAAGTGAATTCGGATGTCCGGAGGTTAATTTTGAAGTCATTTGGCTAAATATAGAAATTTGAAGGTTTTTGAGAAAATTCGACCGGAAGTGGAAATTTTGATATCGGGGTCGGAATGCGGTTCCGAAAGATGGGGCAAGTCTGTAATGTCGAATGTGACTTGTGTGCAAAATTTGAAGTCATTCCGGAATGATTTTGGTAAGGTTTGAGACACTTAGTCTCTTTTAAGGAGGTTTAAGTTGGAAAAGTCAACCGAACGTTGACTTATGTGTTAGAGGGCTCGGATTTGAATTCCGATGATTTGGTTAGCTTCGGGGGATGATTTGTGACTTAGGAGTGTGATCAGAAGTAATTTTGGAGGTCCGGTGTAGAATTAAGCTTGAATCGGCAATGTTAGTATTTTGGCGAATTCCGGTTGATAGGTAAGATTTTGATCCGAGGCTCGGAATGGAATTTTGAGAGTTTCTGTAGCTTCGTTATGTCATTTTGGACTTGTCTGCAAAATTTGAGATCATTCGGACTAGCTTTGACGTGTTTCGACATCGGATGTGAAAATTTGAAGTTTCAAAGTTCATAGGCTTGAATCTGTGGTGAATTTAGTATTTTTGCGTTGTTTTTGGTGACTCGAAGAAACAAATAAGTTTGTGTCATATTATGGGTCTTGTTAGTATACTTTGTTGGGATCCCATGAGGCTCAGACAAATTTTGGAAGAGTTTTTGGAAGATTTTTGCCGTTTTGAGCATAAATGTAATGATCTAAAGGTTCATTTTTAGTTCTAGAGCTCCAAATTTGATTTCGAAACTTCCAGAATTTAAATCATGAATTATAGGACTGATCTGGAAATTTTGGTTTAATTTCATCAAGTCGCGATTGGGTTTTTGACGTGAAATGTGAGTTAATTGTTTAACGAGCGAAATGGGTATTGAACTGGGCAAACGAGCTCCGAATTGAGTTTCGATTGAAGGGTTGTGTTCGTATTATTATTTGTGACTCATAGGAATAAGAATCGTCTAATTACGAGTTCGTATAATGGAGTTAGAGCCTTTTTAGTGAAAATAAAAGCTGCTGCAATTTCTGCTGCGAAGCTGTCTTTGGACAGCAATGTGCAGTCGTGGAGCGTACTTCGGAGACATATATCTTTTGATCTACAAGGAAATGTAAGATAATTCAAAAACTAAAGTTGTAGACCTTCGTATCTAGTTTCCATAAAGCTAAAGAAATCGTAATTTGGACATTTGTAGAGAAAGTTATGATTGACTGAAGATGACTGGTGGAGCAGTTTCTCCAGAAATTTTCTGATTTCATGGAGCCGATTTAGAAGCTCATATCTCGGGATATATAAAGAGTTATATGGTGTACAACCTATCAAATTAAATATCTTTGAGTCTAGTTTCTAAATCTTCAAACCGTTTGTCATTTGGATATTTATACAAGACGTTATGGGTGTTTAAACAGAAGGTGTCTGACAAGGAACAATTTTAATAGGATGTACAACTTGTATAGCACAAGTGCAAGGTACAACTCGACGAAGCACGGGCAGATTCTTTTAAACACGGATTTGGCTTATTTCTTTCATTTCTTTCATTTGGCTTGGATTATTTTGGAGAGAATTTCAAGGGGGATTTCATCAAGCATCAAAGGTGAGTTGTTTCTACTTATTTCCAAGTTAAATACATGGATTAGAGCTGAAAACTCAAGTAATTTATGGACAAAAATGGTGGTTTAGGGCTTGAAACTTAAGAGAATTAAATGGTGATTTGAGGGGTCAAATGAACTCCGATTTTTGTGAATTTGGTATGTATAGACTCGTGGCGAGATAAGGGTCGTATTGATGTAAAAATTTCTGAATTTCGAGACGTGGGCCCGGGGCTCGGGTTTTGCTAATTTCGGGATTTTCGACATTTTTCGAGTCTTTTCTATTGGGTTATATTCCCTTAGCCTATTGTAAAGTATTCGTTGTGGTTTTGACTAGATTCGACGCGCGAAGAGGTCGATTCAAGAGGAAAGGGCATTGCGGACTAGTCTACGGCCGGTTAGAGGTGAGTAATAGATGTAAATGCTATTCTGAGGGTTTGAAACCCCGGACTTTCACATCGTAACGCTATATTGAGGTGTGACACGCACTCCATGGCGAGTGCGAGGTCGGATACTACTGGGGATTGTGACTTGGTCCACCCCGTGTGATGTTTATACTATACTGGTGATTGATACACATACTTCATTGATATTACTGGGCTTGATGCCATGTTTGGGGCCTTGTGCCGATTTGTAAAATCCTTCGAGGATTGATATTACTGCTTAGCATGATTTGCATATCATTTAATTTCAGTCCAAGGTTTTAAATGTTGTTTTGCAAACTCAGCCATAATTCTAAGTGTTGAAAACTTAAATGATATTTTTAAATGTATTCCGGGCTGGGAACTTCTGTTTTGTAAATGCCCAAGGGGCTTATTATATTATTTTCTGGACTGATTATAAAGTGACTTGAAACAGTGGTAACAATGACACTGTGTGATATACTTGAAACAGTGGTAACAATGACACTGTGTGATATACTTGAAATAGTGGTAACAATGACACTGGATGATATACTTGAACAGTGGTAACAATGGCACTGTATGATATAAATTGGTCAGGTAACAATGGCTGACCGGTCAGGTAACAATGACTGACCAAGATATTGCGCTTGGGCTGTAGGAGCCCCTCCGGAGTCTGTACACACCCCCAATGAGCGACGTCGACGATAAATAAATATGGATGGCTCGGGCTGCACGCCGCAGTGGGTACTAGAATGTACCATCATATGCATTGCATTGCATTCATGTATTTGTATTTATACTGGTGTTTAGCTGCTCAGTTCCATATGTTGCTGTATATTTGGATTTTAGCTTACTTTGTGTATTTACTGGATTTTCTTATCTTCGGACTGTAGTTACTTTTATTACTCACTGGGTCGGAGTACTCACTTTACTCCCTGCACCTTGTGTGCAGATCCAGGGCAGTCTCAGGCTCAGTAGATCTAGTTGATCAGCAGATCCAGCCTCTAGGAGTATCGAGGTAGCTGCACGACATTCGCAGCCATTGATCTTCTCCCTCCTATCCTATCTCTTTATTTCCGCATTATCAGACTTTGGATATACCGTGTATTAGGATGATATTCTGTATTCTAGAGGCTCAGATTCGTGACATCGGGTCCTAGTGAGATTATATTGTGTATTTTGTTAAAATCTTCAGTACTTTAATCTTGCTTAATTGATATTTTTTTCCGCTATTTTTGATAAATTGGGTTAAGTGTTGAATAATGGTCGGGCTTGCCTAGTAGTGTGCTGGGCGCCATCAAAACAGTATTTAAAACCTTGGACTGAGGTCAAATGATATGCAAAATATGCGAAAGCAGTGATATCAATCCCTGAAGGATTCAAATAATTGGCAAGAAGCCCAAATGTAACAATTAAATCTAAGTAAGGATGATTCTCAATTTAGTTCAAGTAGAAAACACGGTACAAACATCTCTCGGGACGAACCAAGTCACAATCCCCAATGGTGCGCTACCCCATGCCCGTTATCCGGCGTGCAAGTCACCTCAATATTGCGTTACGATGTGAAATTTCGGAGTTTCAAACCCTCAGGACATCATTTACATCAATTACTCACCTCGAATCGGCTAATTCTCTAGCTCGCGATGCCTTTGCCCCTTTTTAACCTCTGAATGCCTCGAATCTAGCCATAACGATTCGATTCAGTTAATAAAAATAATAGGAATTAATTCCATATGGAATTCTACATTTTCCATCAAAAATCCGAAATTACACTCAAAATTCGCTCGTGGGGCCCATGTCTCGAAATCCGGCGAAACTCATAAAATCCGACAACCCATTCCGATACGAGTTCAACCATACCAAAATTATAAAATTCCGACAACAATTCGACCTCCAAATCTTAATATTTTCATTTTTGAAAAGTTTTGCAAAAATTCCAATTTCTTCCATTTAAATCTGATTTAAACGATGAATATAACCATGTATTTATGAAATATAATCACTTTCGGATATAGAACACTTACCCCTAATGTTTCCCTTGAAAAATCTGTTGAAAATCGATTTTCCCAAGCTCTACAATCGTCACAAATGAATAAAAATGGCTAATTCCCGAATATAAGGTGTTTTCCAGGCAAGTCGCATCTATGAAATGCGACTTGCACTTATTTCCAGCCAAAACAAAGGCAATCCCAGCCTTCACTAAATCTGTCATAACTTTCTGTACAAATATCGGAATGATGAATGGTTTAACTTTATGGAAACTAGAATGCAAGGGCTAAAACCTTCATGTTTTTCAAATTGTCGGATTCCTTATGGATTTCGAGGTATAAGCTTCCAAAGTATCCCCCTCGCATCAAACATTTCTGGAAAATTTCAAAACAACTTTATCAACCCTTATTCAATCAATCATAACTTTCTGTATAAATGTCAGAATTATTAATGGTTTAACTTTCTGGAAACTAGGATGCAAGGCCTACAACTTTTATGTTTTGTAAATTTACAGATTCCTTATGTATTTTGAGATATAAGCTTCCGAAATAGGCTCCACGATTGCACAGTTGCTGTCCAAGACAGCTTCTGTAGCAGAAAATTCCAGCAATCCTTTTATCCGATTTCCATTCCGTTAACCTTCCGAAATCTATCTGAGGCCCTCGGGACCTTAACCAATTATACCAACATGTCCCAAAATACAATACGAACTTAACCGTGCGATCAAATCGCCAAATAATGTCATATACCATGAATTAAGCTTTAAAATCCAAAAATTCCTTCAAATTTCATAAAACATCAAATTTTCCATTTTGAGTCCGAAACACGTCAAACGACGTCCATTTTCAACCAAACTTTACAGAAAGTGCTTAAACCATATATAAGACCTGTACTGGGCATCGAAACCAAAATACGGGCCCGATACCATCACTTTCTAATCAAATTTCATTTCCATTTTCCTTAAATATTTTCAAAAAGCAATTTTACTCAAAAATTCATTTGTCGGGCCTGGGACCTCGGAATTTGATGATTCTTGTTCCTATGAGTCACAAATAATAATACGAATATATCCCTTTAGTCGAAACTTAATTCGGAGCTCATTTGCTCAGTTCAATACCCATTTCGCTCGTTAAACATTTAACTCATGTTTCGCGTCAAAAACCTAATCGCGACTTGATGAAATTAAACCAAACTTTCCAGATCACTCCTATAATTTATTATCAAAATTCCAGAAGTATCAAAATCAAATTTCAATCTCTAGAACTAAAAATGGACCTTTGGATCATTACATGCTCATAATCAAAACGCCAAAATCTTCCAAAAACTCTTCCAAAACATATCCGAGCCTCATGGGACCCCGACCAAACATGCCAACATAACTCATAACATCATTCAAACCTGTTCCAATCATCAAAACACCTCAAACAACTTCAAATTACCCAAAACTCATTGAATTCAAGCCTAAATTTCCAAAAACTTTCGAAATACACTTTCGATCAAAAACCCGGCCAAATGATGTCTGAATAACCTGAAATTTTGCACATACATCAGAAATGACATAACAAAGATACAGAAACTCTCAGAATTCCATTCTGACCCTCGGATCAAAATCTCACCTATCAACCGGAATTCACCAAAATACTGACTTCGCCAATTCAAGCCTAATTCTACATCGGACCTCCAAAACCACTTCCAATCACACTCCTAAATCACAAATCACCTCCCGGAGCTAACCGAACCGTTAGAATTCACATCCGAGCCCTCTAACTCATAAGTCAACGTCCGATTGACTTTTCCAACTTAAGTCTTCTTAAAAGAGACTAAGTGTCTCATTTCTTATCAAAACCACTCCAAACCAACTCGATCACATAAGATACGGATAATAAAGCATAAAGAAGCTAAGAATGGAAAAAACGGAGCGGTAACCCATGAGACGATAGGTCGGGTCGTCACAATACCTCTGGGTCAGCTAGTATTAGAATAACGCGTTCTCGAAGTGCTAAGGAAGTTGATGCTTCTCAAAATAATATAAAGCCTACAAAAAAAAAGAGGAAGGATTCTGAATCAAGCATTCATAAGAGAAGACATTCCAAATCATTTTTGAAGGTAAATTATATTACACATTATTTGATTAATACATACTCTGTAGAATGTATACTATGTAATATACGTATATATGTATCTGTATTGTATTGCAGCTTAGTGGAAGTGATAGACCAATACTTGGCAGTAACTTCAATTCTGAGATTGTTAGCAATTTGAAAACAAAATTGTCAACAACCCAACTTGAACTTTTTAAGTCAACTTGTTTTGGCTATTTGTTGAATTTGCCTAGTATAAAACTGCAATCACAATTAATATATTATTTGTTAACCAAGGAGGTAGAAAAAGGAAAAGCGAAAGAAATGGTGTTTCTTGTCAATGGGGTAAAGCTACATTTTGGCTTGGCAGAGTTTACTTTTGTAAGTGGATTAAAATGTACCGATGATGTACAACTTTGTAGTGAAGCTACGCAAAAGAATAATGGTTCAATTGCAAAGTACTTTATGGATTACCCTTCTGTTTCTAAAGAACATCTTGTGGATTGTTTTCTTACAAAAACATTTGAGTCTGATGAAGATGCTATTAAGATAGCAGTGCTATTTGTTGTAAATTCATTCCTCTTTTCTATTAAGAACACCAAACATGTTGATAGGAAGTACTTGGACTTGGTTGACAAGGGTGATTACAATAGTTATCCATGGGGAATAGATTTATATGAGGAAACAGTGAGAACAATGTCAGGTATTTTGGATAAGCAACGACAATATTATTGGATTTCAGGATTCCCTTATGCTATTAAGATATGGTTCTACGAATGTTTTGGATATTTGCATAGTTCTGTTGCTCGACGGTGTCAAAATACATCTCCACCAATTATTCGATGGAGAATTACACGGCAGCTGAAATTTGAAGAGTTAAATGATAAGCTATTTGGCTTACCTTCTGAGAAGGTAAATTAATTTCATATTTTTGCTCATGTATTAAGAGTTACTTTTGCTATATATAATTTGCTTACTAAAATTTAGTAAATTGTATATTTATGTAGTTGAATTTAAGGAATATGTCTCTTGAGAATAAGATTGCGGATAATGTTGATCAGAAATACGTTACTTCAGATGATGATTTTGTTGATCACCCACCTGAGACTTTAAAAAGACAGTGCAAAATGATGATTAATGTGAATGCGAAAAGGCAGTGAACACCTTCTAATGTTTTGGAGAAGAAGGGGAAAGATGGTAATAATTTGAAGAAGCAGGGGAAAGCTGCTAATGAAACATCAAAAATGAAAAGTATCGGTGCTAATGATTTGGAGAAGCAGATGATGGACTGTGACGACCCAAAGGGTCATCACCGAAATTCTTCCTTGTTCTGTGCTTCCGAGGCATTGAAAACCTCGCTTTTAGTTGCCTCGATATTGCGTGCACAGTCTGGACGCAAAGTCGGAAAGCTTTTATGTTGAAATATGCGAATTTTGTGAGAAATTTGATGAATTTTGATATTAATATGCATAATATTGACTTCGGTCAACATTTTGGGTAAACGGACCCAGACTTGTGATTCAACGGTCCCGGAGGGTCCGTAGAAAAATATGTGACTTGGGCGTGTGCCCGGAATTAAATTCCGAGGTCCCAAGCCCGAGAAATGAATTTTTGTGTGAAATTGTTTTCTGAAATTTATTAAGGAAAATGAAGAAGAAAATTGATCGAAAAACTGTGGTATCGGGCTCCTATTTTGGTTCCGACGCCCGGTACGAGTCTTAAATATGTTTCAAGCACTATCTGTAAAGTTTGGCTAAAAACGGACGTCATATGACGTGTTTCGGACTTAAAATGTGGAATTTGAGTTTTTATGAAAGTTGAAAGAAAACCATGTATTTTGAGGCTTGATCCTATGTATATGATGTTATCTTGGCGATTTAATCGCACGAGTAAGTCCGTAAGATGTTTTAAGGTGGTGTGCATGTTTGGTTTGGAGCCCCGAGGGCTCGGGTGAGTTTCGAGTGGGGCCCGGGAGGGTCTTAGAATTAAAAATGCAGGTTCAGGTGTTGCAGGCCGAGCGCGGTCGTGGTCATTTCCGCGCGGTCCACGCTGGCAGCCACGCGGCCACAGTGCTTTTCTGTGCGGTCCGCGTGGTGGAGTTCTGAGGGTCGGTAGTTCAGGTCGACCAGCGCGGCCGCGCACCAAATCAGTGCGGTCCGCGCTGGGTGGGTTTCAGAGAGCCCACTTCTTCCTTCCCTCGGCGCGGCCGCGGTACATTTCCACACGGTCCGCACTGGCAGGCACACGGTCGCGGTGCATTTCTGTGCGGTCCGCGCCAGCCCCTAGCAAAATGTATAAATTCGGGATTTTCAGTCATTTTTCCACTTTTCAAAAACCCAAAACCTGAGATGCGATTTTTCAAACAACTTTTCTTCTTCAAAATGATTGGTAAGTGATTTCTAACTCATTTTCTTCACTTCTTAACATCTTTTAACATGATTTCAACTTCAAAACAAAGATTCTCATGGGGGAAATTGGGTGTTTTGGGTAGAACCTAGGTTTTCTACAAATTGAGGAGTTGGACCTCAATTTGGGGTCCGATTTCAAAACAAAGCATATATTTGGATTCGTGGGAGAATGGGTAACCGGGTTTTGGTCTGAACCTCAAGTTTCGACCATGTTGGTTCGGGGTGTTTTTGACCTTTTTAGGAAAAACCTTGTAAAAATTATTTTCATGCATTGGGATTGATCCATTTAGTAATTATTAATGTGATTGAGTAACTTATGACTAGATTCGAGCGGATTGGTGGTGGAATCAAGAGGTAAAGCTATACTAGAAGCGTGAGTTGAGTTTGGAGCATTTGAGGTAAGTGTTTGTTCTAACTTTGGCTTGAGGGAATAGGATTAGGATGATATTTGCTACTTGCTAATGTGGAGTACGGTGTATAGGCATGGTGACGGTTATCTATGCACCGGAGTCTAGCATGACCGTGAGTCTTAATTGCTTTTAATTCGAATAATGTGACACAATCCCCTTGTTTACTTGATGAGTTTCATATAATGGGAACGATTGAGGTAGAATTGTGATTGGTGTACTTTTGGAGCGTTAGCTCGAACATGAATGTGTTAGTTGAGGAAGAAGTGATTTAAAAAGAGAATGTGTTGTGAGTATTCCCTTGCCGGGATGTGTAGACTGATATATATACTCTACCTTGTCGGGATATTTTGGGTTGTTAGCTGTACCCTTGTCGGGTTAAAGGTATTGAGTTGTTATCCTCCCCTGAAGGGGTCTACTATACGAAGTCAGATATTATATACTATATTATGGGATCGTGTGGCACGCCGTCCACTTATATATGATATTATGGGATCGTGTGGCATGCCGTCCACTTATATATGATATTATGGGATCGTGTGGCATGTCGTCCACTTATATATGATATTATGGGATCGTGTGGCACGCCGTCCACTTATATACGATATTATGGGATCGTGTGGCACGCCGTCCACTTGTATATGATATTATGGGATCGTGTGGTACGCCGTCCACTTATATGTGATATTATGGGATCGTGTGGCATGCCATCCACTATATATATATATATATATGTGTGGCACGCCGTCCACTATATATAAATATATATATATATTATGAAAACCGGAGTTTCTTCTGTTTATTTCCGATATTTCATTTTTATCTGTTACTCCCCGATAGCATGTCCCCTCCCAGTTTTACTTTGTATTATCTTGTTATTGTTTTATTGCACTTGTTATATATATCTGTACAGGTTAATTGTGGTAGGTCCTATCTAGCCTCGTCACTACTTCGCCGGGGTTAGGCCAGGCACTTACCAGCATATGGGGTAGGTTGTGCTGATGCTGCACTCTGTGCATTTTTGTGCACAGATCAGGGAGCAGCTTTTGGACCGCAGCAGTAGGACTTTTGGGAGCTATCTTTAGTCCAGGGACTCTCGAGGTTGCCTAGCTGGCGTTCGCAGGACGAAGTCCCTTTCCATGTTTTTCGTTTGTTTATCTTGTATCAAACAACCATGATGTATTTACCTTTCAGACATTGTTTGTAGCATTCTGTAGTAGTCCGTGAGCTAGTGACACCAAACTCTGGGTAGCATTTTGGTTCAAACTTCCGCACTTTTGGTTTTCAGTTGTTTTAAATTTAAAGTCTTCCGCTTAGATTTTGTCTCGCTTATTATATAGTTGAAAGAAAGCAGGAAAGGTGTTTTAAACATTCGGCTTGCCTAGCTCCGACAGTAGGCGCCATCACGACACCCGATGGTGGGAAATCTGGGTCGTGACAAGTTGGTATCAGAGCCCTAGGTTACTTAGGTCTCACAACTCACGGACAAGCTCAGTAAAGTCTTAGGGATCGGTACGGAGACATCTGTATTTATCCCACAGAGGCTACTGAGTTAGGAAAACTTCACTTTGTTCATTCTTGTCGTGCGATTCTGTTTCTCAAGTACTAATTGTCTTTCCACTCTTTTCTTTCGCAGATGGCGAGAACACGTGCTTCCTCTTCTACCGCGCAGCAGTCTGAGCCCCCAGCAGCAGCTCCTATTAGGGACAGAGGGCGAGGCTGAGGCCGTGCCAGAGGCCGAGGCCGGGGCAGATCTCAGCCCCGAGCAGCAGTCCCAGCGATGGAGCCTCAGGTCGATTTTGAGGAGGAGGTTCCGGCCCCAGTTGTTCTAGTGGGCCCAGCTCAGGTCCCAGAGGGTTTCATAGCCACTCCAGTGCTCCAAGACGCTTTGGTCCGACTGGTAGGCTTTATGGAGGGCATTTCTAGAGCGGGTTTGCTTCCCGTAGCTCCAGCCACATCTCAGGCTGGGTGAGGATTTCAGACTCCCGATACTCGTACTCCAAAGCTGGTAGCTCCTCAGGCTTAGGTTCCAGCAGTTCAGCCAGCTGTGGCAGCCCAGCCAGGTATTGCGGCTCAGTCCAGTGATGGTGCGGCTATGTCCGCTGATGCTTTGTGGAGGCTTCGCCCTCTGTTTCCTGATGCTATGAGGAAACAGTGAGAACAATGTCAGGTATTTTGGATAAGCAACGACAATATTATTTGATTTCAGGATTCCCTTATGCTATTAAGATATGGTTCTACGAATGTTTTGGATATTTGCATAGTTCTGTTGCTCGACGGTGTCAAAATACATCTCCACCAATTATTCGATGGAGAATTACACGGCAGCTGAAATTTGAAGAGTTAAATGATAAGCTATTTGGCTTACCTTCTGAGAAGGTAAATTAATTTCATATTTTTGCTCATGTATTAAGAGTTACTTTTGCTATATATAATTTGCTTACTAAAATTTAGTAAATTGTATATTTATGTAGTTGAATTTAAGGAATATGTCTCTTGAGAATAAGATTGCGGATAATGTTGATCAGAAATACGTTACTTCAGATGATGATTTTGTTGATCACCCACCTGAGACTTTAAAAAGACAGTGCAAAATGATGATTAATGTGAATGCGAAAAGGCAGTGAACACCTTCTAATGTTTTGGAGAAGAAGGGGAAAGATGGTAATAATTTGAAGAAGCAGGGGAAAGCTGCTAATGAAACATCAAAAATGAAAAGTATCGGTGCTAATGATTTGGAGAAGCAGATGATGGACTGTGACGACCCAAAGGGTCATCACCGAAATTCTTCCTTGTTCTGTGCTTCCGAGGCATTGAAAACCTCGCTTTTAGTTGCCTCGATATTGCGTGCACAGTCTGGACGCAAAGTCGGAAAGCTTTTATGTTGAAATATGCGAATTTTGTGAGAAATTTGATGAATTTTGATATTAATATGCATAATATTGACTTCGGTCAACATTTTGGGTAAACGGACCCAGACTTGTGATTCGACGGTCCCGGAGGGTCCGTAGAAAAATATGTGACTTGGGCATGTGCCCGGAATTAAATTCCGAGGTCCCAAGCCCGAGAAATGAATTTTTGTGTGAAATTGTTTTCTGAAATTTATTAAGGAAAATGAAGAAGAAAATTGATCGAAAAACTGTGGTATCGGGCTCGTATTTTGGTTCTGACGCCCGGTACGAGTCTTAAATATGTTTCAAGCACTATCTGTAAAGTTTGGCTAAAAACGGACGTCATATGACGTGTTTCGGACTTAAAATGTGGAATTTGAGTTTTTATGAAAGTTGAAAGAAAACCATGTATTTTGAGGCTTGATCCTATGTATATGATGTTATCTTGGCGATTTAATCGCACGAGTAAGTTCGTAAGATGTTTTAAGGTGGTGTGCATGTTTGGTTTGGAGCCCCGAGGGCTTGGGTGAGTTTCGAGTGGGGCCCGGGAGGGTCTTAGAATTAAAAATGCAGGTTCAGGTGTTGCAGGCCGAGCGCGGTCATGGTCATTTCCGCGCGGTCCACGCTGGCAGCCACGCGGCCACAGTGCTTTTCTGTGCGGTCCGCGTGGTGGAGTTCTGAGGGTCGGTAGTTCAGGTCGACCAGCGCGGCCGCGCACCAAATCAGTGCGGTCCGCGCTGGGTGGGTTTCAGAGAGCCCACTTCTTCCTTCCCTCGGCGCGGCCGCGGTACATTTCCACACGGTCCGCACTGGCAGGCACACGGTCGCGGTGCATTTCTGTGCGGTCCGCGCCAGCCCCTAGCAAAATGTATAAATTCGGGATTTTCAGTCATTTTTCCACTTTTCAAAAACCCAAAACCTGAGATGCGATTTTTCAAACAACTTTTCTTCTTCAAAATGATTGGTAAGTGATTTCTAACTCATTTTCTTCACTTCTTAACATCTTTTAACATGATTTCAACTTCAAAACAAAGATTCTCATGGGGGAAATTGGGTGTTTTGGGTAGAACCTAGGTTTTCTACAAATTGAGGAGTTGGACCTCAATTTGGGGTCCGATTTCAAAACAAAGCATATATTTGGATTCGTGGGAGAATGGGTAACCGGGTTTTGGTCTGAACCTCAAGTTTCGACCATGTTGGTTCGGGGTGTTTTTGACCTTTTTAGGAAAAACCTTGTAAAAATTATTTTCATGCATTGGGATTGATCCATTTAGTAATTATTAATGTGATTGAGTAACTTATGACTAGATTCGAGCGGATTGGTGGTGGAATCAAGAGGTAAAGCTATACTAGAAGCGTGAGTTGAGTTTGGAGCATTTGAGGTAAGTGTTTGTTCTAACTTTGGCTTGAGGGAATAGGATTAGGATGATATTTGCTACTTGCTAATGTGGAGTACGGTGTATAGGCATGGTGACGGTTATCTATGCACCGGAGTCTAGCATGACCGTGAGTCTTAATTGCTTTTAATTCGAATAATGTGACACAATCCCCTTGTTTACTTGATGAGTTTCATATAATGGGAACGATTGAGGTAGAATTGTGATTGGTGTACTTTTGGAGCGTTAGCTCGAACATGAATGTGTTAGTTGAGGAAGAAGTGATTTAAAAAGAGAATGTGTTGTGAGTATTCCCTTGCCGGGATGTGTAGACTGATATATATACTCTACCTTGTCGGGATATTTTGGGTTGTTAGCTGTACCCTTGTCGGGTTAAAGGTATTGAGTTGTTATCCTCCCCTGAAGGGGTCTACTATACGAAGTCAGATATTATATACTATATTATGGGATCGTGTGGCACGCCGTCCACTTATATATGATATTATGGGATCGTGTGGCATGCCGTCCACTTATATATGATATTATGGGATCGTGTGGCATGTCGTCCACTTATATATGATATTATGGGATCGTGTGGCACGCCGTCCACTTATATACGATATTATGGGATCGTGTGGCACGCCGTCCACTTGTATATGATATTATGGGATCGTGTGGTACGCCGTCCACTTATATGTGATATTATGGGATCGTGTGGCATGCCATCCACTATATATATATATATATATATATATATATATATATATATATATATATATATATATATATATATATTATGAAAACCGGAGTTTCTTCTGTTTATTTCCGATATTTCATTTTTATCTGTTACTCCCCGATAGCATGTCCCCTCCCAGTTTTACTTTGTATTATCTTGTTATTGTTTTATTGCACTTGTTATATATATCTGTACAGGTTAATTGTGGTAGGTCCTATCTAGCCTCGTCACTACTTCGCCGGGGTTAGGCCAGGCACTTACCAGCATATGGGGTAGGTTGTGCTGATGCTGCACTCTGTGCATTTTTGTGCACAGATCAGGGAGCAGCTTTTGGACCGCAGCAGTAGGACTTTTGGGAGCTATCTTTAGTCCAGGGACTCTCGAGGTTGCCTAGCTGGCGTTCGCAGGACGAAGTCCCTTTCCATGTTTTTCGTTTGTTTATCTTGTATCAAACAACCATGATGTATTTACCTTTCAGACATTGTTTGTAGCATTCTGTAGTAGTCCGTGAGCTAGTGACACCAAACTCTGGGTAGCATTTTGGTTCAAACTTCCGCACTTTTGGTTTTCAGTTGTTTTAAATTTAAAGTCTTCCGCTTAGATTTTGTCTCGCTTATTATATAGTTGAAAGAAAGCAGGAAAGGTGTTTTAAACATTCGTCTTGCCTAGCTCCGACAGTAGGCGCCATCACGACACCCGATGGTGGGAAATCTGGGTCGTGACAAGTTGGTATCAGAGCCCTAGGTTACTTAGGTCTCACAACTCACGGACAAGCTCAGTAAAGTCTTAGGGATCGGTACGGAGACATCTGTATTTATCCCACAGAGGCTACTGAGTTAGGAAAACTTCACTTTGTTCATTCTTGTCGTGCGATTCTGTTTCTCAAGTACTAATTGTCTTTCCACTCTTTTCTTTCGCAGATGGCGAGAACACGTGCTTCCTCTTCTACCGCGCAGCAGTCTGAGCCCCCAGCAGCAGCTCCTATTAGGGACAGAGGGCGAGGCCGAGGCCGTGCCAGAGGCCGAGGCCGGGGCAGATCTCAGCCCCGAGCAGCAGTCCCAGCGATGGAGCCTCAGGTCGATTTTGAGGAGGAGGTTCCGGCCCCAGTTGTTCTAGTGGGCCCAGCTCAGGTCCCAGAGGGTTTCATAGCCACTCCAGTGCTCCAAGATGCTTTGGTCCGACTGGTAGGCTTTATGGAGGGCATTTCTAGAGCGGGTTTGCTTCCCGTAGCTCCAGCCACATCTCAGGCTGGGGGAGGATTTCAGACTCCCGATACTCGTACTCCAAAGCTGGTAGCTCCTCAGGCTTAGGTTCCAGCAGTTCAGCCAGCTGTGGCAGCCCAGCCAGGTATTGCGGCTCAGTCCAGTGATGGTGCGGCTATGTCCGCTGATGCTTTGTGGAGGCTTGATCGTTTCACCAAGCTCTCCACTACTACATATAGTGGCACTCCCTCAGAGGATGCTCAGGATTTTATATTCAGCTGTCATGAGGTTCTACGAACTATGGGCATTGTAGAGACCAATGGGGTCGACTTCGCCACTTTTCGCTTGGCAGGATCCGCCAAGACTTGGTGGAGGGATTTCTGTTTAGCCAGGCCAGCAGGGTTGCCATCATTGACCTGGGATTAGTTTTCAGAGTTATTTCAGGGGAAGTTTCTTCCAGTTACTTAGAGAGATGCTCTTTGCAGGCAGTTTGAGCGTCTCCAGCAGGGTCCTATGACGGTTACCCAGTATGAGACCCGGTTCATTGATCTCGCTCGTCACGCTATTATGATACTCCCCACCGAGAGAGAGAGGGTGCGGAGGTTTGTCGATGGGTTGGTTCAGCCGATCCGTGTTCAGATGGCCATGAGTGCCAGGAGTGAGATTACATTTCAGGAGGCGGCAGATGGTGCCCGTCGGATAGAGCTGGCACTTTCTCAGAGAGGTGGTCATGGGTCTGATAAGAGGCCCCGTTATTCTGGTAGATTCAGTGGTACCTCGTCTGGAGGTAGGGATTCTTATGGTAGAGACCATCCTTCGAGGCCCTTTCAGTCAGCTCTCCAGGCTTCTCATGGTACACCAGGTGGTCGTAGTTCTCAGCCGCAGTATTCTGACCAGCAGCTCTTCAGTTCACCATCAGCACCTATTAGTGCACCACCACTTCATTATTCTCAGCAGCTGAGGGCTTGTTATACTTGCGGCGATGTGAGTCACATTTCCAGATATTGCCCTCGAGCTTCCATCAGCTCGCAGCAGCAGGGTCCTTGCCCGATGATCCAGGCACCAATTGCCCCACAGCCTGCCCAGCCAGCTAGAGGCGGGGGTAGAGGACATAGAGGTGGAGATAGAGGCCTTAGAGGTGGAGCTCAGACCGCTAGAGGTAGGGGTCAGCCAGCATCAGATCGTCCCAAGGATATGATTCAGGGAGGTGGGGCCCAGCCCCGTTGTTATGCCTTGCCAGTAAGGCCAGAGGCTGAGTCATCAGATGCTGTGATTACAGGTACTATTCTGGTCTGTGATAGGGATGCTTCTGTGCTATTTGATCCCGGATCTACGTATTCATATGTGTCGTCCTATTTTGCACCCTATTTGGTTATGCCTAGTGACTCGTTGAGTATTCCTATTTATGTGTCAACACCGGTGGGTGATTCTATTGTGGTCGACCAAGTTCATCGTTCTTGTATCGTAGTGTTTGGGGGTCTTGAGACCCATGTTGATTTGTTGCTTTTGGACATGGTCGACTTCGATGTTATATTAGGGATGGATTGGTTGTACCCGTATCATGCAATCTTGGATTGCCATGCCAAGACTGTGACCTTGGTGTTGCCAGATTTGCCCCGATTAGAGTGGAGAGGAACTTCTGGTCATTGTACCCGCAGTGGTATCTCGTATGTAAAGGCTCGGCGTATGGTCGAGAAGGGATGTTTGGCCTACTTGGCGTATGTTCGCGATTCTAGCGCGGAGGTTCCTTCTATTGATTTTGTGCCCGTTGTTCGGGAGTTTCCTGAGGTTTTCCCTTTAGACATGCCGGGTATGCCGCCCGACAGGGATATTGATTTTTGTATTGATCTGGCTTCGGGCAGTCAACCCATTTCCATTCTGCCGTATCGTATGGCGCCGCTACAATTGAAAGAGTTAAAGGATCAGCTTCAGGATTTACTTGAGAAAGGTTTCATTAGACCCAGTGTTTCGCCTTGGGCGCACCGGTGCTATTTGTGAAAAAACAGGATGGTTCGATGAGGATGTGCATTGATTATCGGCAATTGAACAAGGTGACAATTAAGAACAAGTACCCACTGCCGAGGATCGACGACTTATTCGACCAGCTTCAGGGTGCGAGGGTGTTTTCAAAGATAGATCTGAGATCTGGCTACCACCAGCTGAGGATTAGGGCATCTGATGTCCCTAAGACAGCATTTCGCACTCGGTATGGGCACTATGAGTTTTTGGTCATGTCATTTGGATTGACTAATGCCCAGGAGCATTCATGGAGTTGATGAACCGAGTGTTTAGACCTTATTTGGACTTGTTCGTAATAGTTTTCATTGAAGATATTCTTATATACTCCCGCAGTCAGGAGGAGCATGAGCAGCACCTCAGAGCGGTTCTTCAGACCCTGAAGGGTAGTCAATTGTATGCTAAGTTCTCGAAGTGCGAGTTTTGGCTGAGTTCGGTCGCATTCCTGGGTCATGTCGTGTCAGCAACAGGTATTCAGGTAGACCCGAAGAAGATAGAGGCAGTCAAGAACTGGCCTCAACCAGCTTCAGCTACGGAGATTCGGAGTTTCCTGGGGTTAGCAGGTTACTACCGTCGGTTCGTGGAGAGGTTTTCATCCATTGCAGCCCCTATGACCAGATTGACCCAGAAAGGTGCCCAGTTCAGATGGTCAGACGAGTGTGAGGCGAGCTTTCAGAGGCTCAAGGTAGCTCTGACCACGGCACCGGTGTTGGTTTTGCCCACAGGTTCAGGGCCCTATACAGTCTATTGTGATGCATCTCATATTGGACTTGGTGCAGTGTTGATGCAGGATGGCAAGGTCATTGCCTATGCTTCGAGGCAGTTGAAGGTTCATGAGAAGAACTATCCAGTGCATGATTTGGAGTTGGCAGCCATTGTTCACGCATTGAAAATTTGGAGGCACTATCTGTATGGTGTGGCGTGTGAGGTGTTCACGGATCATAAGAGTCTTCAGTATTTGTTCAAGCAAAAGGAGTTGAATTTGAGGCAGAGGAGGTAGTTGGAATTGTTGAAAGATTATGACATCACTATCTTATATCACCCGGGAAAGGCCAATGTGGTGGCTGATGCCTTGAGTAAAAAATCAGCTAGTATGGGCAGTCTTGCTTATATTCTGGTCGATGAGAGACCGCTTGCTTTGGACGTCCAAGCTTTCGCCAATCAGTTTGTAAGGTTGGACATTTTTGAGCCTAGTCGAGTATTGGCTTGCACAGTCGCTCGTTCTTCGTTATTTGAGCGTATCCATGATCGGCAATTCGATGATCCCCACTTGTGTGTATTGAGGGACACGGTGCAGCATGGAGGTGCCAAGAAAGTGACATTAGATGATGATGGTGTATTGAGATTGCAGGGGCGAGTTTGTGAGCCCAATGTTGATGGGATTCGAGAGTTGATCTTAGCGGAGGCCCACAGTTCTCGGTATTCTATTCACCCGGGCACCGCGAAGATGTATCAAGATTTGAGGCAGCAATTATTGGTGGCGTAGAATGAAAAAAGACATTGTTGCATATGTGGCTCGTTGTTTGAACTGTCAGCAGGTTAAGTACGAGCATCTGAGGCCCGGTGGTGTATTTCAGAGGATTGAGCTTCCCGAGTGGAAGTGGGAGAGGATTACTATGGATTTTGTTACTGGACTTCCGATGACTCGGAAGAAGTTTGATGCAGTTTGGGTCATTGTTGATAGGCTGACCAAGTCAGCGCATTTTGTTCCTGTTGCAGCCACCTATTCGTGTGAAAGGCTAGCCGAGATTTATATCAGGGAGATTGTTCGCCTTCATGGGGTGCCACTATCTATTATTTTGGATCGGGGTACGCAGTTTACCTCGCATTTCTGGAGAGCGGTTCAGCTAGAGTTGGGCAGCCAGGTTGAGTTGAGTATAGCATTTCATCCCCAGATGGACGGTCAGTCCGAGAGGACTATTCAGATTCTTGAGGACATGCTTCGAGCCTATGTCATTGATTTTGGAGGCTCGTGGGACCAGTTTTTGCCTTTAGCAGAGTTCGCCTACAACAACAGCTACCAGTCCAGCATTCAGATGGCTCCGTATGAGGCGTTGTATGGTAGGCGATGTCGGTCTCCAGTTGGATGGTTTGAGCCGGGAGAGGCTCGATTATTGGGTACGGATCTGGTTCAGGAGGCCTTGGACAAGGTCAGGATTATTCAGGATAGACTTCGTACAGCTCAGTCCAGACAGAAGAGTTATGCAGACCGCAAGGTCAGAGATGTTGCTTTCATGGTTAGTGAGCGGGTACTGCTCCGTGTATCGCCAATGAAGGGCGTGATGAGATTTAGGAAGAAGGGCAAGCTCAGCCCTAGGTTCATCGGTCCATTTGGGATTCTTGATCGTGTGGGAGAGGTGGCTTATAGACTTGCCTTGCCACCTAGCTTGTCAGCTGTGCATCCCGTGTTTCATGTATCTATGCTCCGGAAATATCGCGGAAATCCATCGCACGTGTTAGATTTCAACACTGTCCAATTGGACAAAGAACTGTCATATGAAGAGGAGCCGGTGGCTATTCTAGACCGGCAGGTTCGACAGTTGAGGTCGAAGAGTTTTCCTTCGGTGCGTGTTCAGTGGAGAGGTCAGCCTCCTGAGGCATCGACCTGGGAGTCCGAGTCCGATATGCGGAGCCGTTATCCTCATTTATTTCCCGACTCAGGTACTTCTTTCTTTTGTCTGTTCGAAGACGAACGATTGTTTTAGAGGTGGAGAATGTGATGACCCAAAGGGTCATCACCGAAATTCTTCCTTGTTCCGTGCTTCCGAGGCCTTGAAAACCTCTTTTTTAGTTGCCTCGATATTGTGTGCGCAGTCCGGGCGCGAAACCGGAAAGCTTTTATGTTGAAATATGCGAATTTTGTGAGAAATTTGATGAATTTTGATATTAATATGCATAATATTGACTTCGGTCAACATTTTGGGTAAACGGACCCGGACCTGTGATTCGACGGTCCCGGAGGGTCTGTAGAAAAATATGGGACTTGGGCGTGTGCCCGGAATTAAATTCCGAGGTCCCAAGCCCGAGAAATGAATTTTTGTGTGAAATTGTTTTCTGAAATTTATTAAGGAAAATGAAGAAGAAAATTGATCGGAAAACTTTGGTATCGGGCTCGTATTTTGGTTCCGACGCCCGGTACGAGTCTTAAATATGTTTGAAGCACTATCTGTAAAGTTTGGCTAAAAACGGACGTCATATGACGTGTTTCGGACTTAAAATGGGGAATTTGAGTTTTTATGAAAGTTGAAAGAAAACCATGTATTTTGAGGCTTGATCCTATGTATATGATGTTATCTTGGCGATTTAATCGCACGAGTAAGTCCGTAAGATGTTTTAAGGTGGTGTGCATGTTTGGTTTGGAGCCTCGAGGGCTCGGGTGAGTTTCAAGTGGGGCCCAGGAGGGTCTTACAATTAAAAATGCATGTTCAGGTGTTGCAGGCCCAGCGCGGCCGCGGTCATTTCCGCACGGTCCGCGCTGGCAGCCACGCGGCCGCAGTGCTTTTCAGTGCGGTCTACGTGGTGGAGTTCTGAGGGTCGGTAGTTCAGGTTGACCAGCGCGGCCGCGCACCAAATCAGTGCGGTCCGCGCTGGGTGGGTTTCAAAGAGCCCACTTCTTCCCTCCCTCGGCGCGGTCGCGGTACATTTCCGGGCGGTCCGCGCTGGCAGCCACGCGATCGCGGTGCATTTCTGTGAGGTCCACGCCAGCCCCCAGCAAAATGTATAAATTCGGGATTTTCAGTCATTTTTCCACTTTTCAAAAACCCAAAACCTAATAGGCGATTTTCCAAACAACTTTTCTTCTTCAAAACGATTGGTAAGTGATTTCTAACTCATTTTCTTCACTTCTTAACATCTTTTAACATGATTTCAACTTCAAAACAAAGATTTTCATGGGGGAAATTGGGTGTTTTGGGTAGAACCTAGGTTTTCTACAAATTGAGGAGTTGGACCTCAATTTGGGGTCCGATTTCAAAACAAAGCATATATTTGGATTCGTGGGAGAATGGGTAATCTGGTTTTGGTCCGAACCTCGAGTTTCGACCATGTGGGTTCGGGGGTGTTTTTGACCTTTTTGGGAAAAACCTTGAAAAATCTATTTTCATGCATTGGGGATGATTCATTTAGTAATTATTAATGTGATTAAGTAACTTATGACTAGATTCGAGCGGATTGGTGGTGGAATCAAGAGGTAAAGCTATACTAGAAGCGTGAGTTGAGTTTGGAGCATTCGAGGTAAGTGTTTGTTCTAACTTTGGCTTGAGGGAATAGGATTAGGATGATATTTGCTACTTGCTAATGTGGAGTACGGTGTATAGGCATGGTGACGGTTATCTATGTACCGGAGTCTAGCATGACCGTGAGTCTTAATTGCTTTTAATTCGAATAATGTGACACAATCCCCTTGTTTACTTGATGAGTTTCATATAATGGGAACGATTGAGGTAGAATTGTGATTGGTGTACTTTTGGAGCGTTAGCTCGAACATGAATGTGTTAGTTGAGGAAGAAGTGATTTAAAAAGAGAATGTGTGGCACTATACGAAGGGGTCTACTATACGAAGTCAGATATTATATACTATATTATGGGATCGTGTGGCACGTCGTCCACTTATATATGATATTATGGGATCGTGTGGCACGCCGTCCACTTATATATGATATTATGGGATCGTGTGGCACACCGTCCACTTATATATGATATTATGGGATCGTGTGGCACGCCGTCTACTTATATATGATATTATGGGATCGTGTGGCACGTCGTCCACTTATATATGATATTATGGGATTGTGTGGCACGCCGTCCACTTATATATGATATTATGGGATCGTGTGGCACACCGTCCACTTATATGTGATTTATGGGATCGTGTGGCACGCCGTCCACTTATATACTATATTATGGGATCGTGTGACATGCCGTCCACTATATATATAAATATATATATATATATATATATATATATATATATATATATGTGGCACGCCGTCCACTATATATATATATCATGGAAACCAGAGTTTCTTCTGTTTATTTCCGATATTTCATTTTTATTTGTTACTCCCCGATAGCATGTCCCCTCCCAGTTTTACTTTGTATTATTTTGTTATTGTTTTCTTGCACTTGTTATATATATTTGTACAGGTTAATTGTGGTAGGTCCTGTCTAGCCTCGTCACTACTTCACCGGGGTTAGGCCAGGCACTTACCAGCACATGGGGTCGGTTGTGCTGATGCTGCACTCTATGCATTTTTGTGCACAGATCAGGGAGCAGCTTTCAGACTGCAGCAGTAGGACTTTTGGGAGCTATCTTCAGTCCAGGGACTCTCGAGGTAGCCTAGCTGGCGTTCGCAGGCCGAAGTCCCTTTCCATGTTTTTCGTTTGTTTATTTTGTATCAAACAAACATGATGTATTTACTTTCCAGACATTGTTTGTAGCATTCTGTTGTAGTCCGTGAGCTAGTGACTGCAAACTCTGGGTAGCATTTTGGTTCAAACTTCCGCACTTTTGGTTATCAGTTGTTTTAAATTTAAAGTCTTCCGCTTAGATTTTGTCTCACTTATTATATAGTTGAAGAAAGCAGGAAAGGTGTTTTAAACATTCGGCTTGCCTAGCTCCGACAGTAGGCGCCATCACGACACCCGATGGTGGGAAATCCGGGTCGTGACATGGACAATGTCTCTAATAGTGCTAATGTTACAGCAGCAAATAATGACCTTGTTGATACTACATCTGGAAAATCAAAAATCAAAAATGAAACTGGAAATGATTTGCAGAAAAAGGTGGTGGAATTCATAACTAACATCGAGGTATAGGTAAAGCCTCTGTTGACCCGTCAACTAAAGATAGTGAGTGGTGTATTCAGTTTAAGATTTTGCAAGATGGCCAAGATGAATTGAAGAAAGAAGTATCATCATTGAAGAAGGAATACAAGGATGAACTAGTGGTTTGAAACAATTATCTTGATGAGAAATTTGTTGAGGTGTTCAATGCAATTAATTCAATGAAGAAGAGCACGTTAGAGGTATACTAGTACTCATTGTTTGTTTGTTTTTATTTTTTCTTTTGTTTGTTTTATATCTAATATCATTTTATTTGAACATTTTGCTGCAGAATCATCACAATGGAGATGTGAAAGAAAATGTAAAAGGTGAAAGCGAACGGAAGCAGGATGCAGTCAATAAAATTAAACAATGTATAGTATAAAATATACTGTTTGTTACGCTTCAATTTCTTGAAGTCCAATTTGTGGTTCTACATGTAATTTTAGTATTTTAATCATGCAAGCGATTCTGTATTATGTATTTGGATGCATTGGTGTAATTGATTGGCCCCTTGAGAGGTCTCGGGTGCGAATCAGACTTAGTTTTGGACTTGAGGGACTGTTGGGGGTTTCAGATATGGCGCAATCACACCTGCAAAGAAATGCTCGCATGTGTTAGCACGTAGAGACTCCCAACTGATTATAAAAGCAGAAATGACAAGCAATGCTTGGGTTCACAGGTGCACAAGGTTGTGGCCAGGTCGGCACCCACAGAAGCACGATATTTTTCCGTAGAAGCGGATGTTTGGGGGCTGGCATCTGATCTAACCTTTGTTGCCTAATCGTCAAAGTTTTAAATACAGAATATGATATCTAGTTAATGTATGCCCCCAAGTCGCACAAAGCTTTGGCGGTGCAGAAAATTTAAATTAAATCAAAAAACATGATGTCAATGATGAACATGGAAAATTAGAAGATTTTAATTTAGCAATAATAAAGGAAGGGATTTCTGGTATTGAAACATAAAGCTATATATTCAAAAAAAATATTTATATTTTTTTCTGACATATTAATGTATTTTTTATGTAGCATCTGGTTTTGTTGATGTTGGAATTCCAGATGTAGATAAATGGTTAGAAATGTGTGATTTAGAGGCTCATAAATTAACAACTGAGCTTTGTAAGCAAACAAGAAATGAAGATATTCCGTCTGGTAAGTTGACTAAAGAGTCATTCAATGAGGATGTTCCAGCTTCAGGGGTTTATAAAAAATCATCAACCAAGATGATTCCAGATCATGAAATTGAGATGACTGACACTCAAATTGATTACCATATTCATAAAATAACTTCTGAGTTTATTAATGAGTCTATAGGTGTTGTTCCTATGACAACAACTATTCCAAAATGTTCTACACATGAAGATGCTGCCACTTCTTCCTTGCCCATTCAGTCAAGTTTTGAAGGTGTCGAAGCTTATGATATTTTAGACGACTCTATTGAAGAAGATGGAACAAGAATGAAAAAACCTCTTGTATCTCGTGTTATTGTGAAAGGGGATCACCCATTTAAAATGTCAATTACTGAAGAAATTCCAGTATCAATTAGAGATGACTTCAGTAAGTTTGTTCAAACAAAGTTAATCCAAACTCGCAGGTAGCTTTACATATGTATAACATATGTTTTGATTGAAGTTTCTTTGTAATGATAGTTTGGACTATTCTATTTATATCTTTATTAATTTTTTTTAGGAAGAAAGGGTATGAAAAGAAGGATGATATACTGGAGGAAGCGTTTGATCTTGGAATTCCATTTATAGATAAGAAGACATGATTTTTTGAACTTCATTATTCTGGTATATGCATCAATTCAACGGTATGTCAATATACATTACTTTTTTGTATTGTTTTAGATTAAATGTGTCTGTATATTCAATTAATGTTTGTTTTCATTTTGTAGCATATTGATATGATATTCTATTACCTCCGAAAGAAGGCAAAATATGGAAACATACGGATCACAACTACCAACAACTATTTCAGTTCTGTCATTCAAGAAGTGTACGGTAAATCAAATATGGATAGCATCAATGTAAAAAATGAGATTTTTAAATTGACAAATATGTTAAGAGAGTATGTGCTTGGGTTTTACATTCTTTGTAACACCCCCTGGGTTTTCGTGGATTATGTTCTTATGTCAATCAATGTAAAAGATGCATGGCATTGGGTGTTGGGTGTTTTTTCTTTGCATGATGGGTGCATATACGTATATGATTCAATAAGATCCTCAAGACATGATGATGTAGTTCATAAAGCTTTGAACTCATTTCCTGTAATGATACCATTGTTGCTCAACACTACTACATTTTATAAGCGAAGAAGTGATATTGCAATGGATAAAGCACATTATTTGGAAAAAGAGGATCTAAGTAATCCATTTGCTGTTATTTCAGTGGATAACTTGCCTCAATAGGAAAAAGTGTAAGTGTTTTCCTGTGTTTATCTTTCTTCTTTATATTACATCAGCTTTTTATCCTTTATTGTTTTATCTTATTCTTTCTTAATATGTGTTATACTGTAGTGATTGTGGTATATATTGTTCTGCATTTGCGGAATATTTTATTGAAGGCAAGAAGATACCAGTTGACAAGAACATCTTTGATCTTACACGTCTTCGATTCAGATATGCAGCATTATTATACAATTATGGTAAGAAGAAGCAGCTGGAATATCTTGTTAGTGAAGATGAGGCCACAAGAAGAATAAATAAACCTTTTGTTTCAAAAGGCGCAAGACAAAGACCAAGAAATAGTTTTTTCTTCTTTTTTGTCATTGACTACATTTTTTTGATTGAAATGCAGGTTAATATGCTGTATATTATGCTAGAATTAAAGACTATAAAAATTTTGTTTACTGTATATTTGGCTATAGATATATCATTTGAAATCGTATTATCCGGTATTGCTCCCTATAAAATATACTGGTAACGCTACTTATGAAAGGATATAAGCCAGTATATTATGATGGAGAAGTGGAAAATAGTTAAAAATTGGTATCTAGAACAATTTACTGGAATTAAATAATTTAATATTTTATTTCCTGTATATTCACTGGAGTTATAGATTGTTAAACAACTATATCCCGTATTTAAGACTGGACTTGAATAATGCAGATTTGTTTATGCTAAATTCGTCAAATTTTGATTACTCCCTGTAAATTATGCTGAAAATGCTACTCATGAAGGGATATAAGCCAGTATATTATAATGGAGAAGTGGAAAAATGTGGAAACTTGATATCTAGAACAATTAACTGGAAATAAATTAATATTTTGTTTCCTATATATTACACTGAAGTTATAAATTGTTAAACCACTGTGTCCCGTATTTAATACTGTGTGAATAATGCAGATTTTTAATCGTAAATTCGTCTAATTTTGGTTACTCCCTATAAATTATGTTGAAAATGCTACTCATTAAGGGATATAAGCCAGTATATTATAATGGAGAAGTGAAAAATAGTGGAAACTTGGTAATTAGAACAATTAACTGGAATTAAATAATTTAATATTTTATTCCTTGTATATTACACTGGATATATATGTAGTTATAAAACATAATGTCCTCTATTTAATACTGTACGTGAATAATTCAAATTTTTTTACCCTAAAGGCGTCCAATTTTGGTTACTCCCTATTAAATATGGTGGAAACACTACTTATGAAAAGATATAAGCCAGTATATTATGATGGAGAATTGAAAAATAGTGGAAACTTGGTATCTAGAACAATTAACTGGAATTACATAAATTAATATTTTGTTTCCTGTATATTACACTGGAGTAATTTATTTTTAAAACAGTATGTCCCGTATTTAATACTGTACTTAAAAATCCTGAATTTTTACGCTATATTTGACCAATTTTGCTAACTCCCTATAACATATGCTGGAAATGCTACTTATGAACGGATGTAAGCGAGTATATTATAATGGAGAAGTTGAAACTATTTGACAGTTGGTATCTAGAACAATTTACTGAAATTAAATAATTTAATATTTTGTATCCTGTTTATTATACTGGAGGTATATATAGTTAAAAATATAATGTCTTGTATTTAATACTGTACGTGAATAATCCAAATTTTGTTTACCCTAAATTCGTCCAATTTTGGTTATTCCCTATAAAATATGCTGGAAACGCTCCTTATTTTCATTACATTTGTGATTAATGCTGGAAATATGCTGGAGTTGTGTTAAAGTAATAATTACATTTACACTATTTTCATTAAATTGTGATTAATGTTGTATTATGGGCCGGGCCCGGGCATAAATGGGTCGGGCTTAACGGGCCTGGGCTTAGCGGGCCTGGGCTCTTTACATATAAACCCAAATAATTGTTTTGAGAAATCAATTTATTAATTTCTGCGATATTAATAGCTGCAACGTTATCATCAATAAATTTTTGAAAGGCAGTGAATGTAATACCAGTATTATTAGGTAAAATAAAGGGGCCCAACATGATGCATCTAAATTAATATTTGCTAGATGGCAAGCTCAACTGGTGCCTTTTGATTTTGAAATTCAATACAAAAAAAGAATTGATAATTCCCTTCCGGATTTCTTATCCCGAGAATACCTTGGTTAATTATGAATTTCTATACAACTTTTTTAGAGGAAGAATTGTTAATTACTATCCTGAAAGTGGTTAGATTAAATCGAGATCTACAAAGTCTCATAATTGATTTGATAATTGAAGATATCGTTGATAACCTGATTGAAAATCATAATCATGATGAAATTGTTAGGAATTCATACCTATACTAAAATTATTAGGCATGATATGCTGGATTATTACTTCTAAATTGACTTGTTATTTGTGCAGAATGGACCCTTCATGGGCCACCAGAGGCAGAGGTAGGGGAAGATCTTCCCCTAGTAAATCATATTCTCAAGGATCGTCATACGGATCTTCATCAAATTCTCCAGTGATACAAGCAGGAAAAAGGAGTTTAATAAACTCAAAGATTTTTCATAAAGGAGATTCTTCATCAGGTCCGTCTATACATCTGGATGATATTCCAGAAGATGATCCATTATATGGTCATCTACAGGCATATTTGGCTTCCAAAAAGCAAAGTAATACATTTGCTTCAATCGCTAGAGAAGAAGACAACGATGATATTAAGTCTTACGAAAAATTACCAAAGAAAGAAATAATATTTCTCCTAGAAAACTCTGAGATTCAGCGAAAAGATGAACCATGGAAGATATTCCAGAGATATCTGATTAATGGATTATACTACCCGGGTGAATCATATAAAACCTGCACTTATTATGAGACTATTCTACTCTGTACAGGTAGTGCAGAATTCCAGCACTTTTCGGGTTATAACACAAATGAGAACGTTTATAACTTCTCAAAAATCATTATCAAACAGATTATATCTGTTGAATAATGGGGGATTTCAACAATGAAAGAAAGGCAGATAAGCCTTAATAAATCACCCATGAATTTTACTTATTGGGATTATATCCAAGCATTTGATAGAGTGCTTTATTATAACAATGAGAGGCATAAAAATACTTGGTTTATTAAAGTATGTGCAAAAATATTTATAGGACCTATCCCCAACTGGTTCTTAAACTGGTGGTCATACCACGGTCCCACAACGAAAATCCTGTTCCTGAGATTCAGGATTTTAAATTTAAATCTCTTGATGACTTAGCACAACTCCTCGATAAAAAGCTTTCTGGTTTGAATGTTAGACCAATTGATTTATCTAAAAATTTTGCTGATAGAATTGAGACCGTTTCTGATTATAAAACTGAGACATGGTCAGAGTTTAATAAACTCAAAGGTATAGTTAAACCCAATAGTAGGTATGCTGACAAACCAAGGATGCAAACTTATTATTATCCCCGTCCTACTCCTCAAGATGTGTTGATTGAGGAACGCGATTGGAATCAGACTAATACGTCTTATAGCGGTTCCGAAATTTATGAATGGAATCTTGATGGTTTAACTGATAGACAATTAACCATTCTCGTACATAGAATGCTTATGTATTCGACTATCTGCAAAAGTGTTAAAAATACGGATAGAACTATTTGCAAAATGATTATTGCAAGCTTTACTGGCCAACTTTGTGGCTGGTGGGATAATTATTTATCTGTTGAAGAAAAGGCTTTCGTTGTTAATGCTACAGCTGTAGACGAAGGTGTTGATAATATAGGTATGTCTCTAGTTAAGGGTAGAGAAGATGCAGTGTATACCCTTATCCTTACAATTTTAGAGCATTTCAATGGTAGATTTACCTCAAATCATGAGACCATCAGAACCTTACTTAATGGGTTTAGATGTAAGAACCTTAGTGAATTTAGATGGTATAAAGAAACTTTTATGAGTAGGGTTATGGAACTACCCGAGAATAAATATGAGCATTGGAAAGCTAAGTTTATAGACGGCATCCCTTCCTTATTCGCTGAAAGGGTAAGGAAAGTATTAAGGGGTAGTTACGGTGAAATTCAGTATGGTAATTATACCTATGGTAAACTTATAGGAGTGTGTATACAAGAAGGATTAAACTTGTGTAATGAGCTAAAGCTTTCTAGACAGCTTAAGATTGATAAGCTTAAAGAGAAATCCCAATTACCGATGCAGCCAGAAATAATATTATCTGACAAAGAGAGAGAAAAGGTGGAAAATTTCCTCCAACAAATGAACGATTTAGACAAAAGAAGACTTTGACTAAAGCCACCGAAGACCCCACACAACAGTAGATACACTGTTCTAGAAAGTCACCTAATTGGGATTTCTCTTTAAGATTATCAATCTTAAGCTGTCTAGAAAGTTTTAGCTCATTACACAAGTTTAATCCTTCTTGTATACACACTCCTATAAGTCTACCATAGGTATAATTACCATACTGAATTTTACCATAACTACCCCTTAATACTTTCCTTACCCTTTCAGCAAATAAGGAAGGGAGGCCGTCTATAAACTTAGCTTTCCAACGCTCATATTTATTCTCGGGTAGTTCCATAACCCTAATCATAGAAGTTTCTTTATACCATCTAAATTTACTAAGGGTCTTACATCTAAACCCATTAAGTAAGGTTCTGATGGTCTCATGATTTGAGGTAAATCTACCATTGAAATGCTCTAAAATTGTAAGGATAAGGGTATACACTGCATCTTCTCTACCCTTAACTAGAGCCATACCTATATTATCAACACCTTCGTCTACGGCTGTAGCATTAATAACGAAAGCCTTTTCTTCAACAGATAAATAATTATCCCACCAGCCACGAAGTTGGCCAGTAAAGCCTGCAATAATCATTTTGCAAATAGTTCTATCCGTATTTTTAACACTTTTGCAGATAGTCGAATACATAAGCATTCTATGTACGAGAATGGTTAATTGTCTATCAGTTAAACCATCAAGATTCCATTCATAAATTTCGGAACCGCTATAAGACGTATTAGTCTGATTCCAATCGCGTTCCTCAATCAACACATCTTGAGGAGTATGACGGGGATAATAATAAGTTTACATCCTTGGTTTGTCAGCATACCTACTATTGGGTTTAACTATACCTTTGAGTTTATTAAACTCTGACCATGTCTCAGTTTTATAATCAGAAACGGTCTCAATTCTATCAGCAAAATTTTTAGATAAATCAATTGGTCTAACATTCAAACCAGAAAGCTTTTTATCGAGGAGTTGTGCTAAGTCATCAAGAGATTTAAATTTAAAATCCTGAATCTCAAGAACATGATTTTCGTTGTGGGACCGTGGTATGACCACCAATTTAAGAACCAGTTGGGGATAGGTCCTGTAAATATTTTTGCACATACTTTAATAAACCAAGTATGTTTATGCCTCTCATTATTATAATAAAGCACTCTATCAAATGCTTGGATATAATCGCAATAAGTAAAATTCATGGGTGAATTATTAAGGCTTATCTGCCTTTCTTTCATTGTTGAAATCCCCCATTCTTCAACAGATATAATCTGTTTGATAATGATTTTTGGGAAGTTATAAACGTTCTCATTTGTGTTATAACCCGAAAAGTGCTGGAATTCTGTACTACCTGTACTGATTAGAATAGTCTCATAATAAGTGCATGTTTTATATGATTCACCCGGGTAGTATAATCCATTAATCAGATATCTCTGGAATATCTTCCATGGTTCATCTTTTCGCTGAATCTCAGAGTTTTCTAGAAACTTAATATCATCGTTGTCTTCTTCTCTAGCGATTGAAGCAAATGTATTACTTTGCTTTTTGGAAGCCAAATATGCCTGTAGATGACCATATAATGGATCATCTTCTGGAATATCATCCAGATGTATAGACGGACCTGATGAAGAATCTCCTTTATGAAAAATCTTTGAGTTTATTAAACTCCTTTTTCCTGCTTGTATCACTGGAGAATTTGATGAGGATCCGTATGACGATCCTTGAGAATATGATTTACTAGGGGAAGATCTTCCCCTACCTCTGCCTCTGGTGGCCCATGAAGGGTCCATTCTGCACAAATAACAAGTCAATTTAGAAGTAATAATCCAGCATATCATTGCCTAATAATTTTAGTATAGGTATGAATTCCTAACAATTTCATCATGATTATGATTTTCAATCAGGTTATCAACGATATCTTCAATTATCAAATCAATTATGAGACTTTGTAGATCTCGATTTAATCTAACCACTTTCAGGATAGTAATTAACAATTCTTCCTCTAAAATAGTTGTATAGAAATTCATAATTAACCAAGGTATTCTCGGGATAAGAAATTCGGAAGGGAATTATCAATTCCTTTTTTGTATTGAATTTCAAAATCAAAAGGCGCCAATTGAGCTTGCCATCTAGAAAATATTAATTTAGATGCATCATGTTTTAAATCTTTGTCAAACATATATTTAATAGATTGAGCATCAGTTTTTATTAAAAACTTTTGATTATGTAAATCGTCTTGAAATTTTAAAACACATTTAACAATAGTCAACATTTCATGAGCCACAGTAGCATATTTCTTCTGGGCTTCGGTCCATTTACCAGAGTGAAATCTTATCAGATATTCACTCTTATTGTTGGGATTCACTTGTTTTAAAATCCCACCGTAGCCAATGTTGGACGCATCAGTCTCAATAATTTTTTGCCATGTAGGATTAGCAAGAGTTAAGCAAGGTAAAGACTTAACACGTTGTTTATATTGTATGTTATGTATATATATTACCTTATATATTTTCTTGTAGTATATATTGTATGTTATGTATATATATTCCCTTATATATTTTCTTGTAGTATATATTGTATGTTATGTATATATATTCTCTTATATATTTTCTTGTAGTATATATTGTATGTTATGTATATATATTCCCTTATATATTTTCTTGTAGTATATATTGTATGTTATGTATATATATTATAGCTTATAAATAATTGCAAGTTAAAGACAAAAAAATATTGCAAAAAGATATTCAAGGGCATGTCTTATAATTTTTATTACCAAAAATGGCATATCTTTCTTAGTCCTTCCTCCCCCCAATGGAATGAGCACAACAAGGTACTAATACCACCATTAAAAGGGAAAAAAACTAAAAGAAGATATGCCAAAGTACAAGTTACACCATAATCTACATTGTATCTCTAACAAATTTTATAAATCCTTCAAGGTTCGGAGGAGGTTGCGTTGGTGGTGGTGGAAAAGAAGCTTGTCCACTCCTCATCTATCCAATGACTTATAATAGTTAGATAATCACAATCATTACCACTTTTACCAATGTCAGTAGTAATAGAAATCCGATTAGTTATATGAGTAAATAAATAACGCAAATATTGTTCATACTCATGTTTATATTTATAAATATCGCTCTTAACTGTTGCGTGAGGCCAACCTTTATAAGTAGGATTAAAAACTCTTCAAATATAATGCACCCAATTAGGATTAGAAGGAAAAGAATAGGGTAAGCACATAACGGTAACCATCTTTGCTAATTCTCCACGATCTCTATTTGGATCGTAATATAAAATACCTCCGGTCACAGTGTTAATTCCTGGTTGAACTAGATATTAACCTGTACTAGGGCTATCCGCAAAATCTAAACGTGTCCCCTCTAGCTGCGCTTTCATTTGTAAATATCTAACTTTATCTCTAGGGTGTGTTTTTATGTGCCTAGTCAAACTACCCGTGCCGCTACGGTATCCAGTATATTTATGCGCCAGTAATTTCCCACATGTTTTACACTTAGCCTTATTTTGTTCTCTTACTTGAGTAAAAAAATTCCAAACTAATGATGTTTCTAGGCGTTTAGGAAGTTGTCTATTAAAACTAGGGGTTTCTACAGGTGGGTCGGGCGGTACATCAGTTGGGTTATTAAAAGGACTAGTAGGTGTATCATCTAAATCCGGTTGGGTTTCATCTTCATCCTCATTTTCCTCATCATTTTCAAAGATAGTTTGATTAGGATAAAGAGCATTCATAGTTTCATCATCTAAATTTTGACCTGGTGCAACATTATGGCAAAATTGACTATCGGAAAATTGAAAACAGGGGTTATCACTATCAAGAATAATAGGAGCAGCAGGACGTCTACCAGGTCTGGGTCGGGGAGACGGGGGAAGGGTAGTAGGTTGGCCACTACTTTCACCAGTTTTAGCTTTACCCTTACCACCAAAAATATTTTTCAAAGAAAATGCCATATTAATTATATTATACTAAATAAAACTAACAAAACTATAATATTAAAACTTAAGAGTTGAAACGCGTTTACCGAATTGCCGAACAACTTCTTGAAAATTAAAAATCATTGAAGACTTGAATACTTCAATTCACCAACTTCACAATTTTTTACGAAATTTCAACAATAAAATAAGCAATTATAGTAGAGAGATTGAGAGAGATTGATGAATTGGTGAGTAAAAATGAAAGAATGAGGGGGTATTTATAGTTGAGAATTGGGAAAAAGTGTAATTATATAAAGTTTGGGGTTAAAATAAAGTTTGGGGGCCAAATGGCTATTTTTGAAAGTTCCAAACGGTCAAAATTGCAGCCCAACAGCTACTTTTTAAATTTTTGACCGTTGCTATTTAAAAAAAAAATTAAAAAGAAGGTAAAATGGATGCGGGAATCAAAACAATAGTTGATCAAATGAAAGAAGATATCATCGAAGCCTTTGAGATGAAGTTTGATGAGTTCATGGACAAGTATGAAAGGGAATTAAGAAGACTCAAGGACAAGCTAGATAGGCTGGAGAGCATTGTCTGAAATGAGAGTATAGATGATAGTTCATTTGACTCTGATGATATGGGAGATGATTAGTTTTTTTATTTTTATGCTTTTTTGTGTGTATTTTTGTGGAAGTATTTCGAATCTAAATAGTGGCAATGTAATTTTGGTTTATATTAATATAATATCTTTTTGTTAATGTCTTTATCTGCCTTACTTTTGATCTCTTTAAATTGCACATATAGTATTAGCAGCTATATATTCCACTATATTATAATGGAGAGAAGTCTACAACCGTGCAAAATTGGTATCAAGAACAAGTTAGTGGAATTAAATAATTTAAAATTTTATTTCCTGTATATTTTATAGGATATATATATTGCGAAACCATAATGTTCCTACAAAAGATGTGCACAATGCTGGAAAAACTACTTATTAAGCCATATAGTCCAGTATATTATTATTGACCAATTTTGGTTACCTCCTATAAAATATAGTGGAAATGCTACTTATGAAGGTATATAAACCAGTATATTATTGAACAATTTACTTGAATTAAATAATTAAATATTTTGTTTCATGTATATTACATTGGCGTTATATATTGTTAAAACATGATATCCCGTATTTATTACAGGACTTGAAACGTGGTATCTAGAACAATTTATTGAAATAAAATAATATAATATTTTGTTTCCCGTATATTATACTAGAGGTATATCTTGTTAAACCATAATACCCAGTATTTAATAATGGACGTCAATAATCCAGAATTATTTATCCTAAATTCTTTTAATTTTGATTACTCCCATTAAATTATGTTGCAAATTCTACTTATGACCAATTTTCGTAACTCTACTTAGATATTGTTATGGCGTATGATACAAGTCACTCTAGTATAGCTGCCAATAATATTTAATAATTTGTTCAGCACTTATGACGATTTGGTGCAGTCTTTTATGTATTTTTAGCCACAAATTATATTGTATGTTGCGAGTTGTGGTAAACTAATAATTAGATTTTGGATAATAAATTGGATATCATAATTTTACAGGATTATACTTATTAAGTATACTGCAATCTAATTTTCATTTGTTTTTGTAAATTTATTTCGTGTATATTATGATGGAAATGCTACTTATGAAGGTATATAATCCAGTATTTTATAATGGAGAAGTTGAAAATATTGGAAAGTTGGTATGTAGAATAATTTACTGGAATTAAATAATTTAATATTTTGTTTCTTGTACGTGAATAATTGTCACGACCCAATTCCCGAACCTGGTCGTGATGGCGCCTCTCATGAAGACAAGGCCAGTCATTCAACCCAATTCATCCTTTTAAGACAATTAATTAACACAATTATAGTATAAACATGGTTTAATAATATCCAATAGCGGAAAGTATAGATAAAATACGGAAATCCAACCCAACTCAGCCCTAACCGGGGTGTCACAAGTCATGAGCTACTACAGAGTTTACTAAAATTTTACAAAGTATGGAATTAGGAACAAAGTCTGAAGATATCATAAATAACAGAAGATAAGGGAGAAAACGAGTCTGCGAACGCCATGCAGCTACGTCGATAACTCCGATGAAAACTGAACAGCAGAAAACTCGCTCTATGCCTCAGGAATACCTGTACCTGCACACATGGTGCAGGGAGTAATGTGAGTACTCTGACCCAGTGAGTAATAAATATAAATAATAACTGAAGGCAAGAAAACACGTTAAGGCACACAACATTCTATACAGAAGCAGTGAAATCATTTAATTATAACAATTCAGTGAAACATCATGTGAAATTTCTTTTAAACCAGTAAAACAGGTAATTTGACAGTAAAATGACGAGTAGAAATCTGCCCCTCGGGCTCAATATCAAAACAACAAGTAGAAATCTGCCCCTCGGGCTCAGTATCAAAACAATAACTAGAAATCTGCCCCTCGAGCTCAGTATCAAAATAATAAGTAGAAATCTACCCCTCGGGCTCAGTATCAAAATAATAATTAGAAATCTGCCCCTCGGGCTCAGTATCAAAATAATAAGTAGAAATCTGCCCCTCGGTGTCACGACCCAGATTTCCCACCATCGGGTGTCATGATGGCGCCTACTATCAGAGCTAGGCAAGCCAAATATTTAAAACGCCTTTCCTGCTTTCTTTCAAACAATATAATAAACGAGACAAAATTTAAGCGGAAGACTTTAAACCTAAAGCAACTGAAAACCAAAAGTGCGGAAGTTTAATACACATCACTACCCAAGATCTGGTGTCACTAGCTCACGGACTACTACAGAATGCTACAAACAATGTCTGAAAGGAAATACATCATGTTTGTCTGATACAAGATGAACAAACAAAAAACATGGAAAGGGACTTCGGCCTGCGAACGCCAGCTAGGCTACCTCGAGAGTCCCTGGACTGAAGATAGCTCCCAGAAGTCCTACTGTTGTGGTCCGTAAGCTGCTCCCTGATCTGTGCACAAAAATGCACAGAGTGTAGCATCAGCACAACCGACCCCATGTGCTGGTAAGTGCCTGGCCTAACCCCGGCGAAGTAGTGACGAGCGTAGACAGGACCTACCACAATTAACCTGTACAGATATATATACAAGTGCAAGAAAACAATGACAAGATAATACAAAGTAAAGCTAGGAGGGGACATGCTATCGGGGAGTAACAGATAAAAATGAAATATCGGAAATAAACAGAAGAAACTCCGGTTCATGCCACACGATCCCATAGTATCATATATAAGTGGACGGCATGCCACACGATCCCATAATATCATATATAAGTGGACGACGTGCCACACGATCCCATAATATCATCTATAAGTGGACGGCGTGCCACACGATCCCATAATATAATTCGAAACATCTGATTTTTTAAGGAGAGTCCCATTAGGGTAAATCAACAGCATATCACTCTAACCCGACAAGGGTACAACTAACAGCCCAAAATATTATGACAAGGGAGAGTATATATATCTGTGACGACCCGACCCGTCGTCACGTGAGTTACTGCCCTGTTTCCCCCATTTTATGCTTCTTCATGTTTCGTTATCGGTATTCGGTGTGTTAGAGTTAAATCGGATTGGTTTTGATAGGAAATGAGACACTTAGTCTCTTTTAAGAAGGTTTAAGTTGGAAAAGTCAACCGGACGTTGACTTATGTGTTCGAGGGCTCGGATTTGAATTTTGATGATTCGGTTAGCTTCGGGGGATGATTTGTGACTTAGGAGTGTGATCGAAAGTAATTTTGGAGGTCCGGTGTAGAATTAGGCTTGAATTGGCGAAGTTAGTATTTTGGCGAATTCCGGTTGATAGGTGAGATTTTGATCCGAGAGTCGGAATGGAATTCCGAGAGTTGTTGTAGCTTCGTTAGGTGATTTGGGATATGTGTGCAAAATTTTAGGTCATTCGGACGTGGTTTGGTCGGGTTTTTGATCGAAAGTGTATTTCGGAAGTTTTTAGAAAATTAGGCTTGAATTCGATGAGTTTTGGGTAATTTGATATTGTTTGAGGTGTTTTGATGATTGGAAGAGGTTTGAATAATGTTGGCATATTTGGTCGGGGTCCCATGAGGCTCGGATAAGTTTTGGAAGAGTTTTTGGAAGATTTTTGTCGTTTGAGCATAAGCATGTAATGATCCAAAGGTCCATTTTTAGTTCTAGAGATCGAAATTTTATTTCGAGATTTCCAGAATTTAAATAATGAATTATAGGAGTGATCTGGAAAGTTTGGTCTAATTTCATCAAGTCGCGATTGGGTTTTTGACGCGAAACATGAGTTAATTGTTTAACGAGCGAAATGGATATCGCACTGAGCAAACGAGCTCCGAATTGAGTTTCGATTGAAGGACTATGTTCGTATCATTCTTTGTGACTCATAGGAACAAGACATGAACAGTAACCGCGTGGGTGAACAGTGACCATGCGTGTGAACAGTAACCGCGCGGTGAACAGTACTTCCGAAAAATTAATATTTCATCCGCGAACCCAACCCATTTTTCCACCATTTTTGAGCAACCTTGAGAGCTTTTGGACAGGAATTGAAGGAGTTTTGACGGGAAGTGATTGGAGGTAAGTCCTATGAACTAAATACATGATTATATGTTGAAATCATCCTTGAAATTCATGAAAATATAGCCAAATTGTAAGAAAATAGGGCTTGAAATTGAAATTCTAAATTTGGGATTTGAGGGGCCATTTGTGGTCCGATTTGAGAGATTTTTGTATGTATAGACTCATGGCGAGATAAGGAACTCAATGACGTAAAAATTTCTGAGTTTCGAGACGTGGGTCCGGGGCTCGGATTTTGTCAAATTCGTAAATTTTGATATTTTTCGATTGTTTTCGATTGGGTATTATCCCTTTAGCATAATGCGACATATTCGTTGTGATTTTGGGCAGATTCGTCGCGCGAGGAGGTTAATTTGAGAAGCAAGGGCATAGCGAGCTAGAGCTTTGGCCGGTTTGAGGTGAGTAATTGATGTAAATGATGTCCTGAGGGTTTGAAACCCCAGAATTTCACTTCGTAACGCTATATTGAGGTAACTTGCACGCCGGATAACGGGCGTGGGGTAGAGTACCATTGGGGATTGTGACATGGTCCATCCCGAGAGATGTTTTTACCATGTTTTCTACTTGAACTAAATTGAGAATCATCCTTACGTGGATTTAATTGTTACATTTGGGCTTCTGGCCAATTATTTGATTCCTTCAGGGATTGACATCACTGTTTTCGCATACATGCATATCATTTGATCTCAGTCCAAGGTTTTAAATATTGTTTTGTAAACTCGGCTATCTTTCTAAGATTTGAAAATTTAAATGATATTTCAAAATGATATTTCAGGCTGAGAACGATTGTTTTACAAATGCCCAAGGGGCTTATGATGATTTCTGGACTGAGCATGGATCGGGCTGCGCACCGCAGCAGTGTTATATTGATATTGAGGCCGAGAGTCTGGTTGATTACATTGATATTGAGGCCGAGGGACTGGTTGATTACATTGATATTGAGGCCGAGAGCCTAGGTGATTAGACTGATATTGATATGAGGCCGAGGGCCTCGATTTGATGCCACGAGATGGCTTGATATTGCGCTTGGGCTGTAGGAGCCCCTCCGGAGTCTGTACACACCCCCAGTGAGCGTCGTCGACGATAAATAAAATGGATGGCTCGGGCTGCACGCCGCAGTGGGTACTAGAGAGTACCATCATATGCATTTCATTGCACTCATGCATAGAGTGTACCATCATATGCATTGCATTGCACTCATGCATTTGTTTTTATCTGTTATACCTGTCTCAGTATTTGGTACTTGATTTAATTGACTTGTTCCTTCACTATTTGTTGTTCTAAACTACCAGTTATAGTTTACTTTGTATTTTTCCACGATTTCTTATTCTCAGCCTTTATTTATGTTTATTACTCACTGGGTCGGAGTACTCACATTACTCCCTGCACCTTGCGTGCAGATCCAGGTACACCACAGGCTGAGTGAGGATTTGTTTAGCTGAACAGCAGTATCTGGGAGTATTGAGGTAGCTGCATGGCGTTCGCAGCCTTGATCTCTCCCATCTGTCTCTATCTTTTATTTCGTATTTTTCCTGGACAGACTTGTAATAGGTGGATATTCTGTATTAGAGGTTCATATTCGTGACACCGGATTCTATTGGGCTATGGTGTGGTATTTTAGTTGAATTTCCGCAGGTTTTATTATTAATTATACACTTGAAAGTGATGACTTAGTAAATTCTCTGTGATATTTATCTATAATCTGAATAAGAATTTGGGATAATATTGTTGAATGGTCGGGCTTGCCTAGCAGTATGTTGGGCGCCAACATGACCTGGTTGGGGTCGTGACAAGTTGGTATCAGAGCCTAGGTTAATTGGTCTCGCGAGTCATAAGCCGGTTTAGTATAGTCTCGTGGATCGGTACGGAGACGTCTGTATTTATCCTCGAAAGGCTGCAGAACCTTTAGGAAAACTTCACATTCTTGAATTCTTATCGTGCGTCCTTGATTCATCTTGAAAAGAAACTTTTGAAATTTCTTCCACGCGTTCGTATGCGCGCATGAATGCTTAGTATCAAATATGCCTCGATGGCTTGTGATTCCCCGATCGAGGGAAGAGGTGTTATCTTTGTGAGTTTATGGTGGGCCAGTCTGGAGGACTTGAGGTTGGATCTTTGCCTATGGCTGGAGTGCCGAGGTGCTGATTATATGAACAAGTGTTTTTGAACTTATATGTTCGGTAGTGTCCCTGTTAGTGGAAATGATGGTTGTGGCTATGTGATGAGTATGTTAGTACTGCCAGGCGTATCTATATGATTTGGAAGCGACGAGAAGGGTTTGCTGAATGATGGAAGAACTAATAGATGCTTGAAGTCCATCGTGATTCAAGATATAGCCCGAGTTATGGGCGTGTGAAGAATCTTTTCATATCTCCTAGTTGGGAGTAAAGGTAATTTCATGTTGCGGTATGAGTACAGACTCAGGAAGATCAAGTGACTACGTAATGCTTATGGCGGTGGAAGGTATGCAAAAATGTTAGCCGGAGGCAAAGCAGGTGGGTCATCTCCTGCGAGGTGTTCTAAAGTTGTGTTATCCTTATGTTATCTATTAGAAGACCTCAATTGCAAATGCATAAAATGTGTTGAAATCTAAATTGGATCGCCTAGAGAGTGGGCTTAACTGTTGTGTGAGTGAATGCGAGATTTGCAGAAGAGTTAAAAATTCAAAATGATTTGTGTTTCCACAAGCTTATGAAGGATCGAGTTTAATCTCACTATGGTATTGATGCAACAATGGAGTATATGCGTTATGAGTATAGTATGTTGTGATCTATGGCTTCGATCCAAGTTGGGGAGCTTGCTATTGGTTAGCGGATTGTGCGGTTATGTACTATGTTAGTTCCGATTTGATGCATACTGGTGAATCAGTTCTGGTTGTGGAAATTGGGCCGAGAATGGCACGAGTGAAGGAAATTTTTTGACAAGATGTCATGAGCTCGAATGAGTAGGAGATAAGTTTCGATGTTTACGGTAAGTTGGTATTGTCTTCAGCGTCACCTAAGATCGGTGTTTTGTAAAAAAAAGGTTTTGCGTCCTGGTTAATAATTCATGATCGCTCTTCAGCGTTAGTGCGACCGGTGGTTTGGAGGTACGCTCCAGATATGGTTGTGGTAGGTTGTGGGAGTGTGTCCCACAGGGAGATTATATAAGTGTGGCATGTGATCACTTGATTGATTAAAGATGTAAACCAAGTATGAAGTTTGCAACAGTGTGATGTTGAGTATAGTTTTCTATATGCTATTTTGTATGTCTTGCTTCCTATTTTCTAAGGGAAGTCTGTATTAGTGCGTGGGATTGGAAATTCCTTCCAGAGTTTGTTTTCCTTTTTTGTATCGTGTTCGAATTGGTAGCCTATTGGCATATTGGGGGCATCATATGCGGCTTTTGATTATGTCTGGGGTGGCTTATTGTCTGAGCAGTTCGTAATGGGTGAGACGAGATCATTGAATTCGAGATCAGTGCAATCTGAGTATATGAAGTAAATTAAGGGGCTAAGACCATTGTTTGGTTCATAATGAGGTGATAGTTCTTGCCATAAGTATAGACCCAATGAATTGTTGATTCGGCGGTGTTATGAATTTATACAGATCTCATCCTTCGTGTCAGTATTGTAAGAATTTGAACAAGACCTATGTATGTCATGCAGAGCATGGGATGTGTAATGATTTTTCTTCTAGATGGGATCAATGGAAGTTCTTGACAAGTTGAGTACGTAAACGTTCATGGTTCGGAAGGGAGGTGAAGTCCTCATGTTACCTTAGGATGATATGGTATATGCGATATGTTGTGAAGGATTGAGATTTGCATGTGTAAAGTTATGGTTCAGTTCAGAATGGAAATTCATAACATTCTTAGGCAGTACGGGAAACTTTAGGTGATTAGAGGGATGAGCTTCAGATGATTAGGGTGAATGATCTTCAGATGATTAAGGAAATTGTATTTCTAATCATAGAGATTTGTAGAGGGTATATGTTTCAGGAAAAAAAAGGCCAATGTGATTAAGATGATGGCACTTCAATAGTATTGCGGCACTTTAAGGCTGGATCGACTGCTGATATTCGAGTTGCTTGTATGGCACATGGAAATTTAGAGTATTTATCGTGGAATGATTGGGTGTCAAAGTTTTGCATGTATTCACATGGTGGAAACTGGAATCAGGTATGATGATTTGTGTGCCATATGGAGTTGGAGACTGGGAGTTCTCATGTACATTCTAGGTTGTGGTGGTGTATCGTGTGTATTCGGCACCGTTTAGCAGCAATCGGGATTTGGAGGCTCGAATGGATCTTTGTTTGCTAGTATGTCAGATTTTGGATGTGATGTCGGAATTCAGACTGGTTGTCTTAATGTTGAGCGATTCTGAACTATTGCGCTATGGGCAATACCGAAAATGCCACGGGTTGAGTGATGAAGTGCGTTGGATTATGTTCTATCAGAGTGGTTTATATTTCAAAGAACCAGCGGACTGTTGGGAAGGATTGCTTTCTTAATTGGGCATTCGTGATGGATGTCAGTGCAAAGGTTGCTATCACTAATTCAGTTCTGGTGTTGAGGGACTTTTCAGATAAGTTTCATATGGCTAAGCATGTCGCCGAGCGAGGTTGTTGATTTCGGTATTAATTTGGTGCCGGGCACCGGATCGTCTGGCTCCGATAGGAGTTGTAGTAGTGGAAGTCGAGCGGGATGAGTAATTGGGTGTTGCTCGGTGAATAACGTACTGGTGATATTCTATCAGGTCTGCGTGGTGTGTGTTATTTGTTTCACCATGGGTGTAATGATTTGTTTTGGCTCCAGACATCAATTGAGCATGGTTGTCGATTTCAAGCATAGTGACTTGAGGTGTTTCCTTGGAGTAGTATTTGGATAGGAACGCGCATTGCAGCAAAGCTGTGTGGAAACATGACATTGCGGGTCAAATTTGTGTGTCCTGTTTCTATGATGTGAGACATGGTCTCGGCCTTGTGTTGTGGCAGTACTGGTGAGTTTGAGGTACAGCTCTCTCAGTTGAGTCATTTTCATGAATTGAGTATGTTCGGACCGTTTCTTATTGGTGCACGCATTATGCAAGTTGTGGCTTAGGCATGTATTGATGTGTCATGTCACCAGAGTAGTGTGTTTGGTCAGAAGAGATCGCTGAAATCATTAATGAATGCGAATGGTTTCAATTTCAGTATGTGTGATGGGTAAATATCGAGGTTTGGATCAAAAATTTGTTATGATAATTACCAGAGGAGAAATGGCCTCATGAATGGTTGATCTGAGCAATAATTATGGTTTATTGCGTGTTTCAATTACCGTTGGCAGTATATGAAAGTGTTGGAATGAGACCTTGGCTAATAAGAGATTTCTATCGGTATTTGGTTGTTGTGGGCAACTGCGGTCAATGGAAGTAATCGATGCATGTGTTTGAGTTATTGGTATATCATATAATTGCACCCGATGTTGCAGGCATGGTCTATTACATCTAGTTCAGACTTATTCTGAATATAGGTGTGAGGTTATGATCTTATGTATGATTCCGAAAAGTGAAATGTGGTTCTATGATTTATGGGCTATGGATTGTGTGATTTTAGTTAAAATGTGTTATCGGACCCATGTGAGATAGGGTGACGTGGGATCATCCCCGGTTTATGCTTGATAAGGTCATTCAGCTTTCGGTTGGCTTCTAGGACAACTCTGGGTACGCTCGAGGACGAGCGTTTGTTTAAGTTGGGGAGAATGTGACGACCCGACCCGTCGTCACGTGAGTTACCGCCCTATTTCTCTCATTTTATGCTTCTTCATGTTTCGTTATCGGTATTCGGTGTGTTAGAGTTAAATCGGATTGGTTTTGATAGGAAATGAGACACTTAGTCTCTTTTAAGAAGGTTTAAGTTGGAAAAGTCCACCGGGCGTTGACTTATGTGTTAGAGGGCTCGGATTTGAATTCCAATGATTCAGTTAGCTTCGGGGGATGATTTTTGACTTAGGAGTGTGATCGAAAGTAATTTTGGAGGTCCGGTGTAGAATTAGGCTTGAATTGGCGATGTTAGTATTTTGGCGAATTCCGGTTGATAGGTGAGATTTTGATCCGAGAGTCGGAATGGAATTTCAAGAGTTGTTGTAGCTTCGTTATGTGATTTGGGATATGTGTGCAAAATTTCAGGTCATTCGGACGTGGTTTGGTCGGGTTTTTGATCGAAAGTGTATTTCAGAAGTTTTTAGAAAATTAGGCTTGAATTCGATGAGTTTTGGGTAATTTGATATTGTTTGAGGTGTTTTGATGATTGGAAGAGGTTTCAATAATGTTGGCATATTTGGTCGGGGTCCTATGAGGCTCGGATAAGTTTTGGAAGAGTTTTTAGAAGATTTTTACCGTTTGAGCATAAGCATGTAATGATCCAAAGGTCTATTTTTAGTTCTAGAGATCGAAATTTTATTCCGAGATTTCCAGAATTTAAATAATGAATTATAGGAGTGATCTGGAAAGTTTGGTCTAATTTCATCAAGTCGCGATTGGGTTATTGACGCGAAACATGAGTTAATTGTTTAACGAGCGAAATGGATATCGCACTGAGAAAACGAGCTCCGAATTGAGTTTCGATTGAAGGACTATGTTCATATCATTATTTGTGACTCATAGGAACAAGAATCATCGAATTCCGAGTTCGTATAATGGAGTTAGAGCCATTTTAGTGAAACGAAAAAAAAGCTGCAATTTTTTTGGTTGCTGCTGTAATTTTTTAGCAGCGTGCACAGTAACCGCGTGTGAATAGTAACTGCGCATGAAAAGTAACCGCACGGGTGAACAGTGACCACGCGCGTGAACAGTAACCGCGCGGTGAACAGTACTTCCGAAAAATTAACATTTCATCCGCGAACCCAACCCATTTTCCATCATTTTTGAGCAACCTTGAGAGCTTTTGGACGGGAATTGAAGGGGTTTTGATGGGAAGTGATTGGAGGTAAGTCCTATGAACTAAATACATGATTATATTGTGAAATCATCCTTGAAATTCATGAAAATATAGCCAAATTGTAAGAAAATAGGGCTTGAAATTGAAATTCTAAATTTGGGATTTGAGGGGCCATTTGTGGTCCGATTTGAGAGATTTTTGTATGTATAGACTCGTGGCAAGATAAGGAACCCGATGACGTAAAAAATTCTGAGTTTCGAGATGTGGGCCCGGGTCTCGGGTTTTATCAAATTCATGAATTTTGATATTTTCGAGTGTTTTTGATTGGGTATTATCCCTTTAGCATAATGCGACATATTCGTTGTGATTTTGGGCAGATTCATCGCACGAGGAGGCTAATTTGAGAAGCAAGGGCATAGCGAGCTAGAGCTTTGGCCGGTTTGAGGTGAGTAATTGATGTAAATGATGTCCTGAGGGTTTGAAACCCCGGAATTTCACTTTGTAATGCTATATTGAGGTGACTTGCACGCCGGATAACGGGCGTGGGGTAGAGCACCATTGGGGATTGTGACATGGTCCGTCCCGAGAGATGTTTTTACCGTGTTTCTACTTGAACTAAATTGAGAATCATCCTTACGTGGATTTAATTGTTACATTTGGGCTTCTTGCCAATTATTTGAATCCTTCAGGGATTGACATCACTGTTTTCGCATACATGCATATCATTTGATCTCAGTCCAAGGTTTTAAATATTGTTTTGCAAACTCAGCCATCTTTCTAAGATTTGAAAATTTAAATGATATTTCTAAATGATATTTCGGGCTGAGAACTACTATTTTACAAATGCCCAAGGGGCTTATGATGATTTCTGGACTAAGCATGGATCGGGATGCTCGCCGCAGCAGTGTTATATTGATATTGAGGCGGAGAGCCTAGTTGATTACATTGATATTGAGGCCGAGGGCCTGGTTGATTACATTGATATTGAGGCCGAGAGCCTGGGTGATTATACTGATATTGATATGAGACCGAGGGCCTAGATTTGATGCCATGAGATGGCTTGATATTGCACTTGGGCTGTAGGAGCCCCTCTGAAGTCTATACACACCCCCAGTGAGCATCGTCGATGATAAATAAAATGGATGGCTCGGGCTGCACGCCGCAGTGGGTACTAGAGAGTACCATCATATGCATTGTATTGCACTCATGCATAGAGTGTACCATCATATGCATTACATTGTACTCATGCATTTGTTTTTATCTGTTATACCTGTCTCAGTATTTGGTACTCTGATTTAATTGACTTGTTGCTTCACTATTTGTTATTCTAAACTGCCAGTTATAGTTTACTTTGTATTTTTCCACGATTTCTTATTCTCAGCCTTTGTTTATGTTTATTACTCACTGGGTCGGAGTACTCACATTACTCCCTGCACCTTGCGTGCAGATCCAGGTACACCACAGGCTGAGTGAGGATTTGTTTAGCTGAGCAGCAGTATCCGGGAGTATTGAGGTAGCTGCATGGCGTTCGCAGCCTTGATCTCTCCCCTCTATCTCTATCTTTTATTCCGTATTTTTCCTAGACAGACTTGTAATAGGTGGATATTCTGTATTAGAGGCTCATATTCGTGACACCGGATTCTATTGGGCTATGGTGTGGTATTTTAGTTGAATTTCCGCAGGTTTTATTATTAATTATACACTTGAAAGTGATGACTTAGTAAATTCTCTATGATATTTATCTATAATCTGAATAAGAATTTGGGATAATGTTGTTGAATGGTCGGGCTTGCCTAGTAGTGTGTTGGGCGCCATCATGACCGGGGTTGGGGTAGTGACAATATCGGTCTACACATCCCGACGAGGGAGTAATCACAACACATTCTCTTTTTAAATCCCTTCTTCCTCAACTAACACATTCATGTTTGAGCTAACGCTCCAAAAGTACACTAATCACAATTTTACCTCAACCGTTCACATTATATGAAACTCATCAAATAAACAAGGAGATTGTGTCACGTTATTCGAATTAAAAGCAATTAAAACTCACGGTCATGCTAGACTCCGGTGCATAGATAACCGTCACCATACCTATACACCGTACTCCACATTAGCAAGTAGCAAATAACATCCTAATCCTATTCCCTCAAGCCAAAGTTAGAACAAACACTTACCTCGAATGCTCCAAACTCAACTCACGCTTCTAGTATAGCTTTACCTCTTGATTCTACCACCAATCCGCTCGAATCTAGTCATAAGTTACTTAATCACATTAATAATTACTAAATGAATCACTCCCCATGCATGAAAATAAATTTTACAAGGTTTTTCCCAAAATGGTCAAAAACACCCCCGGACCCACGTGGTCGAAACTCGAGGTTCGGACCAAAACCCGGTTACCCATTCTCCCACGAATCCAAATATATGATTTGTTTTGAAATCGGACCTCAAATTGAGGTCCAACTTCTCAATTTGTAGAAAACCTAGGTTCTACCCAAAACACCCAATTTCCCCCATGAAAATCTTTGATTTGAATTTGAAATCATGTTAAAAGATGTCAAGGAATAAAGAAATTAAGTTAGAAATCACTTACCAATCGTTTTGGAGAAGAAAAGTTGTTTGGAAAATCGCCTCTTAGGTTTTGGGTTTTTGAAAAGTGGAAAAATGACTGAAAATCCCGAATTTATATATTTTTGCTGGGGGCTGGCGTGGACCGCGCAGAAATGCACCGCGTCTGCGTGGCTGCTAACGCAGACTGTGCGGAAATGTACCGCGGCCGCGCCGAGGGAGGGAAGAAGTGGGCTCTATGAACTCACCCAGCGCGGACCGCACTGATTTGGTGCGCGGCCGCGCTGGTCGACCTTGCTACCGACCCTCTGAACCCCCCACCACGCGGATCGTATAGAAAAGCATCGCGGCCGCGTGGCTGTCGCGGAAACGGCCGCGGCCGTGCTGGGCCTGCAACACCTGAACCTACATTTTTTTTTTAAGTCTAAGACCTCACGGGCCCCACCCAAAACTCACCCGAGCCCTCGGGGCTCCAAACCAAACATATATATGATCTTAAAAACATCTTACGGTCTCATTTGTGCGATCAAATCGCCAAAATAACATCATATACATAGAATCAAGCCTCAAAACACATGATTTTCTTTCAACTTTCATAAAACTCAAATTCCCCATTTTAAGTCCGAAACACGTCATATGACGTTCGTTTTTAGCCAAACTTTACAGTTAGTGCTTAAAACATATTTAAGACTCGTACCGGGCGTCAGAACCAAAATACGAGCCTGATACCACGGTTTTCTGATCAATTTCCTTCTTCATTTTCCTTAATTAATTTCAGAAAATAATTTCACACAAAAATTCATTTCTCGGGCTTGGGACCTCGGAATTTAATTCCGGGCACACGCCCAAGTCCCATATTTTTCTACGGACCCTCCAGGACCGTTGAATCACAGGTCCGGGTCTGTTTACCCAAAATGTTGACCGAAGTCAATATTATGCATATTAATATCAAAATTCATCAAATTTTTCACATAATACACATATTCTAACATAAAAACTTTCCGGCTACGCGCCCGAACTGCGCACGCAAATCGAGGCAACTAAAAACAAGGTTTTCAAGGCCTCGGAAGCGCGGAACAAGGAAGAACTACGGTGATGACCCATTGGGTCGTCACATTCTCCACCTCTAAAATAATTGTTCGTCCTTGAACAGACAAAAGAAAGAAGTACCTGAGTCGGGAAATAAATGAGGATAACGGCCCCGCATATCGGACTCGGACTCCCAGGTCGATGCCTTAGGAGGCTGACCTCTCCACGGAACACGCACCGAAGGAAAACTCTTCGACCTCAACTGTCGAACCTGCCGGTCTAGAATAGCCACCGGCTCCTCCTCATATGACAGATCCTTGTCCAATTGGACAGTGCTGAAATCTAACACGTGCGATGGATCTCCGCGATACTTCCGGAGCATAGATACATGAAACACGGGATGCACAAATGACATGCTAGGTGGCAAGGCAACTCTATAAGCCATCTCCCCCACACGATCAAGAATCTCAAATGGACCGATGAGCCTAGGGCTGAGCTTTCCCTTCTTCCCAAATCTCATCACGCCCTTCATAGGCGATACACGGAGCAATACCCACTCCCCAACCATGAAAGCAACATCTCTGACCTTGCGGTCTGCATAACTCTTTTGTCTGGACTAAGCTGTACGAAGTCTATCCTGAATAATCCTGACCTTGTCCAAGGCCTCCTAAACCAGATCCGTACCCAATAATCGAGCCTCTCCTGGCTCAAACCATCCAACTGGAGACCGACATCGCCTACCATACAACGCCTCATACGGAGCCATCTGAATGCTGGACTAGTAGCTGTTGTTGTAGGCAAACTCTGCTAAAGGCAAAAACTGGTCCCACGAGCCTCAAAAATCAATGACACAGGCTCGGAGCATGTCCTCAAGAATCTGAATAGTCCTCTCGGACTAACCGTCCGTCTGGGGATGAAATGTTGTACTCAACTCAACCTGGGTGCCCAACTCTCGCTGAACCGCTCTACAGAAATGCGAGGTAAATTGCGTATCCCGATCCGAATGATATATAGCGGCACCCCATGAAGGCGAACAATCTCCCTGAAATAAATCTCGACTAACCTTTCGGACGAATAGGTGGCTGCAACAGGAACAAAATGCGCTGACTTGGTCAGCCTATCAACAATGACCCAAACTGCATCAAACTTCTTCCGAGTCATCAGAAGTCCAGTAACGAAATCCATCATAATACTCTCCCACTTCAACTCGGGAAGTGCAATCCTCTGAAATAGACCACCAGGTACTTAACCTGCTGACAATTCAAACACTGAGCCACATGCGCAACGATGTCTTTCTTCATCTTGCGCCACCAATAGTGCTGCCTCAGATCCTGATACATCTTTGCGGCGCCCGGGTGAATAGAATACCGAGAACTGTGGGCCTCCGCTAAGATCAACTCTCGAATCCCATCAACATTGGGCACACAAACTTGCCCCTGCAATCTCAATATGCCATCATCATCTAAGGTTACTTTCTTGGCACCTCCACCCTGCACCGTCTCTCTCAAGACACACAAATGGGGGTCATCGAATTGCCGATCACGGATATGCTCCAATAATGAAGAACGAGCGACCGTGCAAGCTAATACTCGACTAGGCTCAGAAATGTCCAACCTCACAAACTGATTGGCCAAAGCCTGAACGTCAAAAGCAAGCGGTCTCTCACCGACCGGAATATAAGCAAGACTGCCTATACTGGCTGACTTCCTACTCAAGGCATCGGCCACCACACTGGCCTTTCCCGGGTGATATAAGATAGTGATGTCATAATCTTTCAACAATTCCAACCACCTCCTCTGCCTCAAATTCAACTCCTTTTGCTAGAAAAAATACTGAAGACTCTTATGATCCGTGAACACCTCACACGCCACACCATACAGATAGTGCCTCCAAATCTTCAATGCGTGAACAATGGCTGCCAACTCCAAATCATGCACTGGATAGTTCTTCTCATGAACCTTCAACTGCCTCGAAGCATAGGCAATGACCTTGCCATCCTGCATCAACACTGTACCAAGTCCAATACGAGATGCATCATAATAGATTGTATAGGGCCCTGAACCTGTGGGCAAAACCAACACCGGTGTCGTGGTTAGAGCTGCCTTGAGCCTCTGAAAGCTCACCTCACACTCGTCTGACCATCTGAACTGGGCACCTTTCTGGGTCAATCTGGTCATAGGGGCTACAATGGATGAAAACCCCTCCACGAACCGACGGTAGTAACCTGCTAACCCCAGGAAACTCCGAATCTCCGTAGCTGAAGCTGGTCGAGGCCAGTTCTTGACTGCCTCTATCTTCTTCGGGTCTACCTGAATACCTACTGCTGATACGACATGACCCAGGAATGCGACCGAACTCAACCAAAACTAGTACTTCGAGAACTTAGCATACAACTGACTATCCTTCAGGGTCTGAAGAACTGCTCTGAGGTGTTGCTCATGCTCCTCCTGACTGCGGGAGTATATAAGAATATCGTCAATGAAGACTATCACGAACAAGTCCAAATAAGGTCTGAACACTCGGTTCATCAACTCCATGAACGTTGCTGGGGCATTAATCAATCCAAATGACATGACCAAAAACTCATAGTGCCCATACTAAGTGCGAAATGTTGTCTTAGGGACATCAGACGTCCTAATCCTCAACTGGTGGTAGCCAGATCTCAAATCTATCTTTGAAAACACCCTCACACCCTGAAGCTGGTCGAATAAATCGTCGATCCTCGGTAGTGGGTACTTGTTCTTAATCGTCGCCTTGTTCAATTGCCAATAATCAATTCACATCCTCATCGAACCATCCTTTTTCTTCACAAATAGCACTGGTGCGCCCTAAGGCGAAACACTGGGTCTAATGAAACCCCTGTCAAGCAAATCCTGAAGCTGACCCTTTAACTCTTTCAATTCTGGTGGCGCCATACAATACGGCGGAATGGAAATGGGCTGAGTGCCCGAAGCCATATCAATACAAAAATCAATATCCCTGTCGGGCAGCATGCCCGGCAGGTCTGAAGGGAAGACCTCGAGAAACTCCCGAACAATAAGAACAGAATCAATAGACGGGACCTCAGCGTTGGAGTCGCGAACATAAGCCAGATAAGCTAGACACCCCTTCTTGACCATGCGTCAAGCCTTCACATAAGAAATAATGTTGTGAGAAGAATGACCAGGAATCCCTCTCCATTCTAAATGGGGTAAATCTGGTAAGTCTAAGGTCACGGTCTTGGCATGACAATCCAAGATCGCATGATACGGGGACAACCAATCCATCCCTAATATGACGTCAAAACCCACCATATCCAAGAGCAACAAGTCAACACGGGTCTCAAGACCCCTGAATACCACAACACATGAACGATGAACCCGGTCCACCACTATAGAATCCCCCACTGGCGTAGACACATATACAGGAATACTCAAGGCCTCACTAGGCATAACCAAATAGGGTGCAAAATAGGACGACACATATGAATACGTAGATCCGGGATCAAATAGCATAGAAGCATCCCTATCATAGACCAGAATAGTACCTGTAATCACAGCATCTGATGACTCAGCCTCTGGCCTGGCTGGCAAGGCATAACAACGGGGCTGGGCCCCACCTCTCTGAATCATATCCCTGGGACGATCTGCTGCTGGCTGACCCCTACCTCTAGCGGTCTGAGCTCCACCTCTAAGACCTTTACCTCCACCTCTATGTCCTCTACCCCCGCCTCTAGATGGCTGGGCAGGCTGTGGGGCAACTTGTGCCTGGATCATCGGGCGAGGACCCTGCTGCTGCGAGCTGCTGGAAGCTCGAGGGTAATATCTGGCAATGTGACTCACATCGCCATAAGTATAACAAGCCCTCGGCTACTGAGAATAACGAAGTGGTGGTGCACTGATAGGTGCTAATGGTGAACTAAAGAGCTGCTGGTCACAATATTGCGGCTGAGAACCACGACCACCTGGTGTACCATGAGAAGCCTGGAGAGCTGACTGAAAGGGCCTCGAAGGATGGCCTCTACCATAAAAATTCCTACCTCCAGACGAGGTACCACTGAATCTACCAGAATGACGGGGACTCTTATCAGACCCATGACCACCTCCCTGAGCAAGTGCCATCTCTATCCGGCGGGCACCATCTGCCGCCTCTTAAAATGAAATCTCACTACCGGCACTCATGGCCATCTGAACACGGATCAGCTGGGCCAACCCATCAATAAACCTATGCACCCCTTCTCTATCGGTGGGGAGTATCACAATGGCATGACGAGCAAGATCAATGAACCGGGTTTCATACTAGGTGACCGTCATAGGACCCTGCTGGAGACGCTCAAACTGCTTGCGAAGAGCATCGCGCTGAGTAACTGGAAGAAACTTCCCTAGAAATAACTCTGAAAACTGATCCCAGGTCAATGATAGCGACCCTGCTGGCCTGGCTAAACAGAAATCCCTCCACCAAGTCTTGGCGGATCCTGCCAGGCAAAAAGTGGCGAAGTCGACCCCATTGGTCTCTACAATGCCCATAGTCCGTAGAACCTCATGACAGCTGAATATGAAATCCTGAGCATCCTCTGAGTGGGTGTCACTATATGTGGTTGTGAAGAGCTTGGTGAAACGATCAAGCCTCCACAAAGCATCCGCGGACATAGCCGCACCATCGCTGGACTGAGCCATAATACCTGGCTGGGATGCCACAGCTGGCTGAACTGCCACGGCTGGCTGAACTGCTGGAACCTGAGCCTGAGGAGCTACCAGCTCTGGAGTACGAGTATAGGGAATCTGAACTCCTCCCCCAGCCTGAGATGTGGCTGGAGCTACGGGAAGCAAACTCGCTCTATAAATGCCCTCCATAAAGCCTACTAGTCGGACCAAAGTGTCCTGAAGCACTAGAGTGGCTATGAAACCCTCTGGGACCTGAGCTGGGGCCACCGGAGCTGCTGGAGCTGCGACCCCTTCGTCGTAGTCAACATGAGGCTCCATCTCTGGGACTGCCACTCGGGGCTGAGCTCTGCCCTGGCCTCGGCCTCGCCCTATGCCCCTGATAGGAGCTGCTGCTGGGGGCTCGGGCTGCTGCGCGGTAGAAGAGGAAGCACGTGTCCTCGCCATCTGCGAAATAACGGAGTGGAAAGACAATCAGTACTTGAGAAACAGAATTGCACGACAAGAATGAACAAGGTGAAGTTTTCCTAACTCAGTAGCCTCTGTGGGATAAATACAGACGTCTCCGTACCGATCCCTCAGACTCTACCGAGCTGTCCATGAGTTGTGAGACCTAAGTAACCTAGTACTCTGATACCAACTTGTCACGACCCGAATTTCCCACCATCGGGTGTCGTGATGGCGCCTACTATCGGAGCTAGGCAAGCCAAATATTTAAAACGCCTTTCCTGCTTTCTTTCAAACAATATAATAAACGAGACAAAATTTAAGCGGAAGACTTTAAATCTAAAGCAACTGAAAACCAAAAGTGCGGAAGTTTAATACACATCACTACCCAAGGTCTGGTGTCACTAGCTCACGAACTACTACAGAATACTACAAACAATGTCTGAAAGGAAATACATCATGTTTGTCTGATACAAGATGAACAAACAAAAAACATCGAAAGGGACTTCGGCCTACGAACGCCAGCTAGGCTACCTCGAGAGTCCCTGGACTGAAGATAGCTCCCAGAAGTCCTACTGATGTGGTCCGTAAGCTGCTCCCTGATATGTGCACAAAAATGCACAGAGTGTACCATCAGCACAACCGACCCCATGTGCTGGTAAGTGTCTGGCCTAACCCCGGCGAAGTATTGACGAGGCTAGACAGGACCTACCATAATTAACCTGTACAGATATATATACAAGTGCAAGAAAACAATGACAAGATAATACAAAGTAAAGCTAGGAGGGGACATGCTATCGGGGAGTAACAGATAAAAATGTAATATCGGAAATAAACAGAAGAAACTCCGGTTCCCATGATATATATATATATATATATAGTGGACGGCGTGCCACACGATCCCATAATATCATATATAAGTGGACGGCGTGCCACACGAGCCCAATTTTCATATACCACGTGGTAGGCGTACCACTCATTCCCATTTCATCTTTATCACAGTGCGCAATATGTCACCAGCAATGGAGGCCAATAACCAATAATCACTCTAATTTGTAGTAGGCGTACCACTCGATCCCATTTCGTAAAATCATACGTGGACGGCATGCCACACGATCCCATAATATCATATATAAGTGGACGGTGTGCCACACAATCCCATAATATCATATATAAGTGGACGGCGTGCCACACGATCCCATAATATCATATATAAGTGGACGGCGTGCCACACGATCCCATAATATCATATATAAGTGGGCGGCGTGCCACACGATCCCATAATATCATCTATAAGTGAACGTCGTGCCACACGATCCCATAATATAATTCGAAACATCTGATTTTGTAAGGAGAGTCCCATTAGGGGAAATCAACAACATATCACTCTAACCCGGCAAGGGTACAACTAACAGCCCAAAATATCCCGACAAGGGAGAGTATATATATCGGTCTACACATCCCGGCAAGGGAGTAATCACAACACATTCTCTTTTTAAATCCCTTCTTCCTCAACTAACACATTCATGTTCGAGATAACGCTACAAAAGTACACCAATCACAATTTTACCTCAACCGTTCACATTATATGAAACTCATCAAATAAACAAGGAGATTGTGTCACGTTATTCGAATTAAAAGCAATTAAGACTCACGGTCATGCTAGACTCCGGTGCATAGATAACCGTCACCATGCCTATACACCGTACTCCACATTAGCAAGTAGCAAATAACATCCTAATCCTATTCCCTCAAGCCAAAGTTAGAACAAACACTTACCTCGAATGCTCCAAACTCAACTCACGCTTCTAGTATAGCTTTACCTCTTGATTCCACCACCAATCCGCTCGAATCTAGTCATAAGTCACCACGAATCCAAATATATGATTTGTTTTGAAATCGGACCTCAAATTGAGGTCCAACTTCTCAATTTGTAGAAAACCTAGGTTCTACCCAAAACACCCAATTTCCCCCATAAAAATCTTTGATTTGAATTTGAAATCATGTTAAAAGATGTCAAGGAATAAAGAAATTAAGTTAGAAATTACTTACCAATCGTTTTGGAGAAGAAAAGTTGTTTGGAAAATCGCCTCTTAGGTTTTGGGTTTTTGAAAAGTGGAAAAATGACTGAAAATCCCGAATTTATATATTTTTGCTGGGGGCTGGCGCGGACCGCGCAGAAATGCACCGCGGTCGCGTGGCTGCCAGCGCGGACTGCGCGAAAATGTACCGCGGCCGCACCGAGGGAGGGAAGAAGTGGGCTGTCTGAACCCACCCAGCGCGGACCGCACTGATTTGGTGCGCGTCCGCGCTGGTCGACCTGGCTACCGACCCTCTGAACCCCCACCATGCGGATCGCACAGAAAAGCACCACGGCCGCGTGGCTGCTGGCGTGGACCGCGCGGAAACGGCTGCGGCCACGCTGGGCCTACAACACCTGAACCTGCATTTTTTTTAAGTCTAAGACCTCCCGGGCCCCACTCAAAACTCACCCGAGCCCTCGGGGCTCCAAATCAAACATACATATGATCTTAAAAACATCTTACGGTCTCATTTGTGCGATCAAATCACCAAATTAACATCATATACATAGAATCAAGCCTCAAAACACATGATTTTCTTTCAACTTTCATAAAACTCAAATTCCCCATTTTAAGTCCGAAACACGTCACATGACGTCCGTTTTTAGCCAAACTTTACAGTTAGTGCTTAAAACATATTTAAGACTCGTACCGGGCATCAGAACCAAAATACGAGCGTGATACCACGGTTTTCTTATCAATTTCCTTCTTCATTTTCCTTAATTAATTTCAGAAAACAATTTCACACAAAAATTCATTTCTCGGGCTTGGGACCTCGGAATTTAATTCCGGACACACGCCCTAGACCCATAATTTTTTACGGACCCTCCGGGACCGTCGAATCACAGGTTCGGGTTCATTTACCCAAAATGTTGACCGAAGTCAATATTATGAATATTAATATCAAAATTCATCAAATTTTTCACATAATACACATATTCTAACATAAAAACTTTTCAGCTACGCGCCCGAACTGCACACGTAAATCGAGGCAACTAAAAGCAAGGTTTTCAAGGCCTCGGAAGTGCAGAACAAGGAATAATTACGGTGATGACCCTTTGGGTCGTCACACTCGGGCTCAGTATCTCAGAAGAGTATCAGCCTCTCAGGCTCATAACAGTATAAAGCAACAGTCAATGAAATAAGAGCACATAATTATTATGGCAGATAATGCAAATAAAGAATAAATGCATGAGTGCAATGCAATGCATATGATGGTACCCTCTGGTACCCACTGCGGCGTGCAGCCCGAGCCATCCATATTTATTTATCGTCGACGGCGCTCACTGGGGGTGTGTACAGACTCCGGAGGGGCTCCTACAGCCCAAGCGCAGTATCAAGCCATCTCGTGGCATCAAATCTAGGCCCTCGGCCTCATATCAATCTCAGTATAATCACCCAGGATCTCAGCCTCAATATCAATGTAATCAACCAGGCTCTCGGCCTCAATATCAATGTAATCAACCAGGCTCTCGGCCTCAATATCAATATAACACTGCTGCGGCGCGCAGCCCGATCCATGCTCAGTCCAGAAATCATCATAAGCCCCTTGGGCATTTGTAAAACAGTAGTTCTCAGCCCGAAATATCATTTAGAAATATCATTTAAGTTTTCAAATCTTAGAAAGATGGCTGAGTTTGCAAAACAGTATTTAAAACCTTGGACTGAGGTCAAATGATATGCAAAATATGCGAAAGCAGTGATATCAATCCCTGAAGGATTCAAATAATTGGCAAGAAGCCTACAATTGGAAACATGAATGAGGATGTAAATTCTTTAACAAAATAAGTGAGGAAAATCACTCAAAAATCCCCTAAGGGTTCTACATGTCGGCACAAGGCCCCAAGCATGGCAACAGGCCCAATTCACAATAATAAAGTATGCGTCTCAAAAAAAAATATAGTAAAATATCTCTCAGGACGGACCAAGTCACAATCCCCAACGGTGCTCTACCCCATGCCCGTTATCCGGCGTGCAAGTCACCTCAATATAGCATTACGATGTGAAATTCCGGGGTTTCAAACCCTCCGGACATCATTTACATCTATTACTCACCTCTAGCCGGCCAAATACTACTCCGCGAAGCCCTTTCCTTTCGTATCGACCTCCTCGCGTGTCGAATCTGGACAAAACCACAACGAATACATCACAATAGGCTAAGGGAATATAACCCAATCGAAAAGACTCGAAAAATATCAAAAATAACGAAATTTGCAAAACCCGTGCCCAGGGCCCACGTCTTGAAATCCAGAAAGTTTTACATCAAAATGTTCCTTATCTCGCCACGAGTCTATACATACCAAATTCACAAGAATCGGAGTTCATTTGGCCCCTCAAATCCCAATTTTAGAATTTCAATCTCAAGCCCTAATTTCTTATAATTTGGCTATGTTTTCAAGGATTTCTAGGATGATTCTTCAATAAAATCATGTATTTAACTCATAAAACTTAACTCCAATCGATCTTAGTTGAAACTCCCTTCAATCCCCGTCCAAAAGCTCTCAAAATGACTAAAAATGGTGGAGAAATTGGGTGTTTTTTCGCGAATGAAATGTAAACATTTTGCCCAGAATTTTTCGGAAATACTGTTCACCCCGTATTACTGTTCACCCGTGTTACTGTTCACGGGGTACTGTTCACGGATACTTTTACGGGGTACTGTTCACGGCACTATTCATGGATACTATTACGGGACACTGTTCATGGGCACTGTTCTTAACTACTGTTCACAGTGCTGTAAAAAATGCAGCAGCTTTATTTTTTTCGTGCCTAAATCGATCCGTTAACCTTCCGAAATACACCCGAGGCCCCCGAGACCTCAACTAAAAGCACCAACATGTCTTAAAACATTATCCAAACTTGCTCCAATCGTCAAAACACCTCAACTAACGCCAGAATCATCAAATTATATCGAATTCAAGCCTAAGTTCTTTTAAAACTTCTAAAACACACATTCGATCAAAAACCCGACCAAACGATGTCTGAATGACCTGAAATTTTGCACACATATCCCAAATGACACAATGAAGCTACAACAACTCTCGGAATTTCATTCCGACACCCGAATCAAAATCTTACCTATCAACCGGAATTTGCAAAAATACTAACTTCGCCAATTCAAGCCTAATTCAACATCGGACCTCCAAAATTACTTTTGGTCCTGCTCCTAAGTCACAAATCACCTCCCGGAACTAACCGAACTGTCAAAATTCACATCCGAGCCCTCTAACTCATAAGTCAATGTCCGGTTGACTTTTCCAACTTAAACCTTCTTAAAAGAGACTAAATGTCTCATTTCTTATCAAAATCGCTCCAAATAAATTCTAATGCACCCAATACCGATAATGAAACATGAGGAAGCAGAAAATGGGATGAACGAGACAGTAACTCATGAGACGACGGGTCGGTCGTCACATTGTCCCCAACTTAAACAAACGCTCGTCCTCGAGCGTACCCATAGTTGTCCTAGAAGCCAACCAAAAGCTGAATAACCTTATCAAGCATAAACCCGGGGATGATCCCAAGTCACCCTATCTCACATGGGTCCGATAACGCGTTGTAACTAAGATCACACAATCTAGGCTAGCCCATAAATCATAGAGCCACATTTCACCTTTTCGGAATCATACACAAGATCAGAACCTCACACCTACATTCAGAATAAGTTTGAACCAGTTGTAATAGACCATGCCTGCAACCTTAGGTGCAATTGTATGATATACCAATAACTCAAACAAATGCAGCAATAACTTCCATTCACAGCAGCTGCCCACAACAACCAAATACCGATAGAAATCTCTTATTAGCCAATGTCTCATTCCAACACTCTCATATACTGCCAATGATAATTGAAACACGCAATAAATCATAACCATTGCTCAGATCAACCATTCATGAGGCCATTTCTCCTCTAGCAATTATAGTAACATTTTTTTTTAAAACCGAACCTCGATATTTACCCATCAAACATGCTGAAATCAAATCCGTTCGTATTCATCAATGACCCCAATGATCACCTCGAATCCAACACACCACTCTGGTGATATGACACCTCAATACAGGCCTAAGCCACAACTTTCATAATACGCGCACCAATAAGAAACGGCCTGAACATACTCAAGTCATGAAAAATGACTCAAACGAAAGAGCCGTACCTCAAGCTCATCAGTACCATCAGCGGACCCAACAAGAACATGCTGCAATACTACCGAAATATCATTAGTTTAATAACATTACCTTTTTATGAGACATATACTCTCGTCAAGCCACTTTCAATTAGCAATACTATTTCCCCAATCATCCGAAGATCATTCGCCCTAATCATCTGAAGCTTTTTTCTCTAATCACCTAGAAGAAAATCGCTACACATCTCATGTTCTGCATGATGTACATAGGTATTGTTCTAACTCTTACAATATTGACATGACGGATGAGGTATGCATAAATTCATGACCACTGTCGAGACAACGATTCGTTGGTTCTATACTCCTGGCAAGAACTATCACCTCATTTTGAGCAAAATCATGGTCTTAGCTCCTTAATTTACTTCATACACTCAGATTGCACTAATCTCAAATTCAATAATCTCGTCTCACCCAGTACGAACTGCTCAGGCAATAAGCCACTCCAGACATAATCAAAAGTCGTATATGATGCCTCAATATGCCAATAAGCTACCAATTCGAATGCGGTACAAAAGGAAAACAAACTTTGGAAGGAATTACCAATCTCACACACTAATACAGACTTTCCTTAGAAAACAGGAAGCAAGGCATAAAAAATAGCATATAGAAAACTATACTCAACATCACACTATTGCGGCGTGCAACCCGATCCAGATAACATACCCATGGCGGCGTGCCACCCGATCCACACATAGATCTCACATAAGGAGATGCACATCGAGCCAAATTTGCTTATTACAACAAAATACCGAGTATCAGTCGTAAGCATGCTAAGTGCATAATAATATCTCTCAGGGACATATAGCGTTATAAGCTACAAAACTCAAGCACAACTGAGGTGCGATGTACAATCTGAATTTCAAGAGCCAAGATGCTTATATAACATCATTCCTACACAGATTCTCAACACATAGCAATTTCTCAAGTCGTCTCACAACTCACACGGCGCAATGTATCACTACGCGAAATATCTGACAATGAAACATCAACCTAACTACTCCTCTATGAGGATCGCGTTACTAAAATGCACACATCTGGCCTGATATAGAGCCATTATTCACATTAAATCTATCCATCGACTTCAAGTCGATTCTGATCACACTGAACTAGTCTGATAACCTTTCAAAGGTCCATAATAACTCCCATTTTTCTCATAACGCACAAGAACAACCATCACAATCGGGGTAATCCTCCCCAGTTCACAACCCAATATGACAAGTGCCCTCCAGGCATGAATCTTTAATTTAACGACACCATCACAAACTTCTTACTTGGTTTACATCTTTAATCAATCAAGTGATCACATGTCACACTTATATAATCTTCACGTGGGACACACTCCCACAACCTACCACAACAATATCTGGAGCGTACCTCCAAACCATCGATCGCACTAACACTGAAGAGAGATCAAGAGTCATTAACCGGGACGCAAAACCCTTTTGACAAAACACCGATCTTAGGTGACGCTGAAGACAATTCCAACTTACCGTAAACATCGAAACTTATCTCCTGCTCATCCGAGCTCATGACATCTTGTCAATAATTTTCCTTCACTCGTGCCATTCTCGGCCCAATTTCCACAACCAGAACTGATTCACCAGCATGCATCAAATCGGAACTAACATAGTACATAACCGTACAATCCGCTAACCAATAGCAAGCTCCCCAACTTGGCTCGAAGCCATAGATCACAACACATATACTCTATTGCTGTCGTAATACCATGGTGAGATTAAACTCACTCCTTCATAAGCTTGTGGAAACATGAATCATCGGAAATTTTAACTCTTCTGCAATTTTTAAATTCACTCACACAACAGTTAAGCCCACTCTTTAGGCGACAAATTTTTTTTTACTAAGTCCCAAATTTTTCAAAAATTTCGGCAGAGTTTCCTTTGTAATTGGGCCTATCCACCTGCCAGAGAATCACAAAAACCATCCTAACAACACGTCCACAACTTGACAAAGCATCACAATGTATATCAACAACATTAATCTCAATATTACATGTATTATATTATCAAAATTGATACATGGACATGCGTTGCACCTATTTGAATCATAACACATAGAAAATACCTTTCAATCCTCCATTATTGGGCTATTCAACCGAGTAAGAACATATTCTTTCTTTAATGTTTTCGACCCTCAAGGTGGTCTCCTTGACTCAACGATTTCGTCATAATACATTTACAGAAGCGATCTCAGCTCCCAGACTTATCTAACTAGTATGACAAATAGATTCCCCTCATAAGCCAATTACCCACTAGCTTTACCTTTAGTTAATATTTTTTGTATACCTTCCACTGCCATACACATTACACAATCACTTAATCTTCCTGAGTCTAAACTCATACTGTAACATGAAATTTACTTCACTCCAAATAGGAGACATAAAAAGATTCTTCACGCACCCATAACTTGGGACTACACATCCTATCACAATGGAAATCATACACTCAATAGTTCATCTATCATCCAGTAGACCTTCCTCGTCACTTCCAAGTCATATAGATACATCTCGCAGTACTATCATACTCCTCACGTAGCTATCCAGCCATGATTCCCACTAATAGGGACAATACCGAACATAAAGGTTCAAAACACTTGCTCGCACAATCAGCACCTCAGTGCTCAAGCCATAGGCAAGATCCGGCATCAAGTCCTCCAGACTGGCCTAACATCAAACTCACCGAGATCATGTCTCGCCCTTCTATCGGGGAATTACAAGCCATCAAGGTAAATCGAATACTGAGTGCTTGTTCGCGCATACAAACATGTGGAAGGAATCGTAAGAGTTACTTTTCAAGCTGAATCAAGGACGCACGATAAGAATTCAAGAATGTGAAGTTTTCCTAAAGGTTCTGCAGCCTCTCGAGGATAAATACAGACGTCTCCATATCGATCCGCGAGACTCTACTAAACCGGCTCATGACTCGTGAGACCAATTAACCTAGGCTCTGATACCAACTTGTCACGACCCAATTCCCGAACCTAGTCGTGATGGCGCCTCTCATGAAGAGAAGGCCATCCATTCAACCCAATTCATCCTATTAAGACAATTAATTAACACAATTATAGTATAAACATGGTTTAATAATATCCAATAGCGGAAAGTATAGATAAAATACGGAAATCCAACCCAACTCAGCCCTAACCGGACTGTCACAAGTCATGAGCTACTACAGAGTTTACTAAAATTCTACAAAGTATGGAATTAGGAACAAAATCTAAAGATATCATAAATAACAGAAGATAAGGGAGAAAACGGGTCTGCGAACGCCATGCAGCTACCTCAATAACCCCGATGAAAACTGAATAGCAGAAAACTCGCTCTATGCCTAAGGAATACCTGTACCTACACACATGGTGCAGGGAGTAATGTGAGTACTCCGACCCAGTGAGTAATAAATATAAATATTGACTGAAGGTAAGAAAACACGTTAAGACACACAACATTCTATACAGAAGCAGTGAAATCATTTAAAATAACAATTCAGTAAAACATCATGTGAAATTTCTTTTAAACTAGTAAAACAGGTAATTTGGCAGTAAAATGACGAGTAGAAATCTGCCCCTCGGGTTCAGTATCAAAATAATAACTAGAAATCTGCCCCTCGAGCTCAGTATTAAAATAATAAGTAGAAATCTGCCCCTCGGGCTCAGTATCAAAATAATAATTAGAAATCTGCTCCTCGGGCTCAATATCAAAATAATAAGTAGAAATCTGCCCCTCGGGCTCAGTATCTCAGAACAGTATCAGCCCCTAAGGCTCAGAACAGTATAAAGCAACCAGTCAATAAAATAAGAGCACATAATTATTATGGCAGATAATGCAGATAAAGAATAAAAGCATGAGTGTAATGCAATGCATATGACGGTACCCTCTGGTACCCACTGCGGCATGCAGCCCGAGCCACTGCGGTACCCTCTGGTACCCACTGCGGCGTCCATATTTATTTATCGTCGACGGCGCTCACTGGGGGTATGTACAGACTCCGGAGGGGCTCTTACAGCCCCAAGCGCAATATCAAGCCATCTCGTGGCATCAAATTTAGGCCCTCGGCCTTATATCAATCTCAGTATAATCACCCAGGCTCTCAGCCTCAATATCAATGTAATCAACCAAGCTCTCGGCCTCAATATCAATGTAATCAACCAGGCTCTCGGCCTCAATATCAATATAACACTGCTGCGGCGCGCAGCCCGATCCATGCTCAGTCCAGAAATCATCATAAGCCCCTTGGGCATTTGTAAAACAGTAGTTCTCAGCCCGAAATATCATTTAGAAATATCATTTAAGTTTTCAAATCTTAGAAAGATGGCTGAGTTTGCAAAACAGTATTTAAAACCTTGGACTGAGGTCAAATGATATGCAAAATATGCGAAAGCAGTGATATCAATCCCTGAAGGATTCAAATAATTGGCAAGAAGCCTACAATTGGAAACATGACTGAGGATATAAATTCTTTAACAAAATAAGTGAGGAAAACCAGTCAAAAATCCCCTAAGGGTTCTACAGGTCGGCACAAGGCCCCAAGCATGGCAACAAGCCCAATTCACAATAATAAAGTATACGTCTCAACCAAAAATGTAGTAAAATATCTCTCGGGACGGACCAAGTCACAATCCCCAACGGTTCTCTACCCCACGCCCGTTATCCGGCGTGCAAGTCACCTCAATATTGCGTTACGATGTGAAATTCTGGGGTTTCAAACCCTCAGGACATCATTTACATCTATTACTCACCTCTAGCCGACCAAATACTACTCCGCGATGCCCTTTACTTTCGTATCGACCTCCTCGCGCGTCGAATCTGGCCAAAACCACAACGAATAAATCACAATAGGCTAAGAGAATATAACCCAATTGAAAAGACTCGAAAAATATCAAAAATCACGAAATTTGCAAAACCCGAGCCCCGGGCCCACGTCTTGAAATCCAGAAATTTTTACATCAAAATGTTCCTTATCTCACCACGAGTCTATACATACCAAATTCACAAGAATTGGAGTCCATTTGACCCCTCAAATCCCAAATTTAGAATTTCAATCTCAAGCCCTAATTTCTTATAATTTGGCTATGTTTTCATGGATTTCTAGGATGATTCTTCAATAAAATCATGTATTTAACTCATTAAACTTACCTCCAATCGATCTTAGTTGAAACTCCCTTCAATCCTCCTCCAAACGCTCTCAAAATGACTAAAAATGGTGGAGAAATGGGGTGTTTTTTCGCGAATGAAATGTAAACATTCTGCCCAGAATTTTTCGGAATTACTGTTCACCTCGTATTACTGTTCACCCGTGTTACTGTTCACGGGGTACTGTTCACGGATACTTTTACGGGGTACTGTTCACGGCACTATTCATGGATACTATTACGGGACACTGTTCATGGGCACTGTTCTTAACTACTGTTCACAGTGCTGTAAAAAATGCAGCAGCTTTATTTTTTCGTGCCTAAATCGATCCGTTAACCTTCCGAAATACACCCGAGACCCCCGAGACCTCAACTAAAAGCACCAACATGTCTTAAAACATTATCCAAACTTGCTCCAATCGTCAAAACACCTCAACTAACGCCAGAATCATCAAATTATATCGAATTCAAGCCTAAGTTCTTTTAAAACTTCTAAAACACACATTCGATCAAAAACCCGACCAAACGATGTCCGAATGACCTGAAATTTTGCACACATATCCCAAATGATACAATGAAGCTATAGCAACTCTCAGAATTTCATTCTGACACCCGGAACAAAATCTAACCTATCAACCGGAATTTGCCAAAATACTAATTTCGCCAATTCAAGCCTAATTCAACACCGAACCTCCAAAATTACTTCCGGTCCTTCTCCTAAGTCAAAAATCACCTCCCGGAACTAACCGAACCGTTGAAATTCACATCCGAGCCCTCTAACTCATAAGTCAATGTCTGATTGACTTTTCCAACTTAAACCTTCTTAAAAGAGACTAAATGTTTCATTTCTTATTAAAATCGCTCCAAATAAATTCTAATGCACCCAATACCGATAATGAAACATGAGGAAGTAGAAAATGGGATGAACAAGACAGTAACTCATGAGACGACGGGTCGGGTTGTCACAATAATCCAGAATATTATATCCTAAATTCATCCAATTTTATTTACTCCCCAAAAAATATGCTAAAAATGCTACATATCAATGTATTGGGAAAAATCGAGTTTACATATTAGAGATGACGTGTTGTGACACGTGGATCAGTCAAATAGTCAAAGGAACAAAGTTAGCTAAGAGACACGAGCAATAACAGATGCGATCAAAGGTTGTGGAAGAGGCACCGGCAATTACTCAGAAGATGCAGAGCCCGCACCTATTCAAGACATTTAAAGCACAAAGATCAAAGGGAATTAAAGGAATGAACCTGGTAGTCTATGAGAGACCAGATACAGTATTTAATGCATATTAAATACTAAAAACGTTAGAGAATATTTGTTTAATATCTGATTGTGTAACATATTATTAAATGACATTCATTACTCATTATTGCCTCATTATATCTTAAGGCAAGGCTCCTAGTCTCAAAAAAGCTATAAAAGGGGAAAGAACCAACAATTGTACGACATAAGGAATTATTGGAATACACTTGATTTACTTTGCTTTCTTCTACTCATCTTGTTATTGTTGAAAGCCAATTTCTACATTCTTTTGATTATCAGTAACCTGTGTTATTCAAAATTCTAGCTTTGACTAAAATTCTATTTTTTGGTTAAACAAATTGGTTCCGTTACCGGGAATCTGATAATCTATTTTCATTTACTATGGTAAACAACAATGATAACACTCTAGGAAATCAGGTAAATCAAAACTAGCAAGATCAGGGAGATTTACAAAACGTTCACCTCTTTCCTTCTCCACGTGGTTCACCACGGCCATCTCGTGAAGGCACTCCTGAATCTCATGCTGGTGCACAAGAGCAATCTGAAAATTTTGAAGGGGTAGATGAGGCCTTACAAAAAGCAATTGATGCACATGTCAACAAAGCTGTTCAGGCTCTAGTTAGTCAGTTACCTGCTGCACCGCCTACACCTACACCCAATAACAACACATTGGAGAACCCTCGTTCTGGCTTGTTAACTCAGGAAATGGAGGAACCCCTAGTGAATCACAAGAGGGAGAACCAGGTAATTCAACTAATTCTCATTTGCAAAATTTAGTGCTAACTCTACAGAGACAGCTCAAGGAACAAAATGACTGCATAGAGCAAATTTTCGGAGTTCCACCTGTAATCAAGAGTGGATATGGACAAATATTCACAACAACCTTGGAAGCCAAGTGTTGCTCCCCTTCCAATTCCAAAAAAGTTTAAGATGCCTGATGTTCCAAAGAATAATGGAACAACTGACCCACGAGATCACGTAACGACATTCACAACTGGCGTAAAGGGCAATGATTTGACCAAACAGGAGATCGAATCAGTATTAGTCAAAAAGTTTGGGGAAACACTCACCAAAGGGACGCTAACCTGGTATTCTCTCTTACCCGAAAAATTCTATAAACTCTTTTGCTGAGCTTGTAGATTCTTTCATCAAAGCACATTCGGGAGCTCAAAAGGTAGAGAAGAGAATGGAAGATATCTTCAAAATCAAGCAAGAAGATTCAGAACTACTTCGTGATTTTGTGGATAGATTTCAACGTGAAAGAATGACTTTACCACGTGTACCTGACAACTGGGAAGTTATAGCCTTCACAAGTAATTTGAATGAAAAAAGCTCAGAGGCCACGAGGAGACTTAAGGAGAGCCTTCGAGAATTTCCAGCTACAACATGGAATGATGTTTATAATAGGTACAGCATGAAGCTGCGGATTGAAGAAGATACTGTTCCACGATATCAAAAAGAGGAAAAGGCAGGTTCGAGACATTCAGAAAATGAAAGGAGGTCCGGTAAAAACAGATACGAGCCTTATATAGGACTTGCAGGAAAAGACTCATGGTCAAGGTAAGATAATCAAAGGTACGATCATAAATCTAGAAACAATGAATCAGGTTTCTCATCAAGGTTTAGGAATGAGCGAAACAATCATGAGTCACGAGATGATGATAGAAATTTAAAGGCGAGATTCGCTGGTTATAATTTCAATGTCACCACCTCCGAGCTCGTAGCTGTTTTAAGAAGCATGGGAGATAAGTTCCAGTGGCCAAAAGAAATGAGGTCGAATCCAAACCGACGTAACCTTGATCATTGGTGCGAGTTTCATAATGACCACGGCCATAAAACCGTTGATTGCAGATTTTTACAAAGTGAAGTCGATCATTTGTTAAAACAAGGGCATCTTACTGAGTTGTTCAGTGAGAAAGGCAAGGAGGCTTATATGAAAAGTAGGCAGGTGCCCCCAAAACCACCATCTCCCAAAATAACCGTCAACGTCATAAGCGGGGGAGAAGATATCAACGGTGTAAAGTATACAGCATCCAATAAAGTTTCTAAAGTTACTATTACCCACGGAAAGCGAGTACGACAAGTCTTGGAGGAAGAAAGTATCACCTTAGATAATGCAGACGCGAAAGGTGTATTATCTCCACATAATGACGCACTGGTAATATCTCTATTTGTATATGATAATAATGTGAAACGAGGTTTGATTGATCCAGGAAGTTCTGTAAATATTATCCTACTAAGTGTATTACGTGAAATGCAAGCTGAAGAAAAAATGATACCAAAGGCGCATATCTTGTCTGGATTCGATAATTCCAGTGTAGTAACAAAAGGAGAGGTAATATTAACAACTTTTGCAGAAGGTGTTACTAAAAAAACTAAATTTCAAGTGGTAGATATGGAAATGGCTTATAATATGATCCTGGGAAGGCCATGGATCCATGAAATGGATGTTGTCCCATCAACTTTACACCAAGTTATTAAATTCCCATCACCTTGGGGAATTTGCCAAATTCGTGGAGATCAACATGCAGCCAGGAGTATTAATTTTGTGATAGATATGAGCACGATGAATGAAGAGAAATAGCAATCACAGAAAGCAGTTGAGGATATCACAGTTCAAACCTCAACTGAACAGGAACGAACAGATATAGATTCGAGACCTGACACAATTCAAGAGCCAGAGGAGAATGAAAACATCAAAACAACAATTGAAGAATTGGAAGCTGTAATATTGTTTGAACAATGGCCCAAGTAGAAGGTTTATGTTAGAGCAAATCTGAGCCCGGATATGAGAGGTATGATAATTAAATTTTAACGTGGACTGTTTTGCTTGGTCCCATGCTGATATGACAGGTATACCACCGGAGGTAATGATCCACAAGTTAAAGGAAGACCCATCATTCACACCAATCAAACAAAAGAAGAGAAATCAAGGAGCTTTCAAAAATTAGGTGATTCAAGATGAGGTTCAGAAATTACTAAAAATTGGGCCAATCCGAGGGGTAAAATATCCTAACTGGTTAGCTAATACCGTTGTGGTGCGTAAAAAGAATGGTAAGTGGCGAGTTTGTGTAGATTATACAAATCTTAATAAAGCTTGTCCAAAAGATTCTTTTCCTCTACCTCATATAGATCAACTAATTGATGCTACTGTAGGGCATGAGCTATTAAGTTTTTTAGATGCATATTCAGGTTATAATCAAATCAAAATGGATCCTGATGATGAGGAAAAAACTTCTTTCATAACAGACAGGGGGACTTACTGTTATAAAGTAATTCTCTTTGGTCTCAAAAATGCTGGAGCAACTTATCAAAGGCTGGTCACCAAAATGTTCCAAGAACATTTGGTAAAAACCATGGAGGTGTATATAGATGATATGCTCGTAAAAACTCAGCATTCTAAGGATCATATATCTCATTTATCTGATACATTTCAAATTCTTCAGAAATTTAACATGAAGATGAACCCCGAAAAATGTGCGTTTGGAGTTGCATCAGGTAAGTTTTTGGATTTTCTTGTTTCTAACCGAGGAATTGAGGTAAATCCCGCGCAGATTAAAGCAATAGAGGAAATCCCTGACGTGCTGACAAGTAAAAAAGAAGTCCAAAGACTAACGGGAAGAATTGCAGCCTTGGGAAGGTTCATTTCTAAGTCATCAGAGAAGTGTTTCAAATTTTTCTCAGCTCTTAAGAAGCAAGATCATTTTGAGTGGAATGAAGAATGCCAACAAGTACTTAGGAATTTGAAAACATATTTATCAAATCTGCCATTACTTGCAAAACCAAAGGCAGGGGAAAGGTTGCTTATTTATCTTGTTGTTTCAGAAGTTGCGGTAAGTGCTGTTTTAGTCCGGGAGGACCAAGGTAAATAATCCCCTATCTATTATGTTAGTAAATCTTTGTTAGATGTAGAGACATGGTATCCGCAATTAGAAAAACTAGCACTTGCTTTAATTATGGCATCTAGAAAATTAAGACTTTATTTTCAATGTCATCCTATTGTTGTAGTAACTGCTTACCCGTTACGTAACATTTTACATAAGCACGAGTTATCAGGGAGGTTAGCAAAATGGGCTATTGAATTAAGTGAGTACGAAATCACTTATCAACCTAGAACTACTATAAAATCTCAAATATTAGCTGATTTCGTGGCTGATTTTAGCCAAGGGATGCAATTAGAAGCGGAAAGAGAGTTACAAGTTTTCAATGGTGCAAACCCGAGGACTTGAATTTTATTTACTGATGGTTCATCCAATGTAAAAGGCGCAGGTCTAGGAATTGTTCTTGTACCACCTACGGGCGAACCAATTAGACAAGCTGTAAAATGTCATTCTATAACTAACAATGAAGCAGAGTATGAAGCTGTAATTGCAGGTTTGGAGTTGGCACGAGAACTCGGCATAACCCAAATTATGGTTAATCAAATGCTGGGGACTTACACAGCTAGGGAGGCAAGGATGCAGCAGCATTTAAACAGGTACGAGAGAAAGAAGTTAAAGACTTCATTTGGAGGAACATAATATGCCGATTTGGAGTACCAAAAGAGATCGTGTGTGATAATGGTCCACAATTCATAGGATCCCAAATCACAGAATTTTTTCAAAGTTGGCAAATCAAAAGGATAACGTCTACACCATACCATCCGGTAGGTAATGGGCAAGCGGAATCCACAAACAAGGTCATTATCAATAATTTGAAGAAGCGGTTGCAAGAATCAAAAGGTAACTGGCCTGAGGTATTACTTGGGGTTTTATAGGCTTATCATACAACTACAAAAATGAGCACGGGAGAAACACCATTTTCATTGGTTTATGGTGTTGAGGCTTTGATTCCAGTCGAGATAGGAGAACCAAGTACACGGTTTGAACAAGGAACGGAAGAATCCAATAGTGAAGAGATGCAATTCAATCTTGATTTACTCGAGGGAAGACGAGAAGATGCACTAATACGAATGGCAGCACAAAAACAAGTTATAGAACGATATTACAACCGAAGAGCACGCCTCAGATTTTTCAAAATTGGGGACTTCGTGCTTAAAAAGGTTTTTCAGTCTATGAAGGCTGCCAATTCTGGAAAACTAAGTCCAACATGGGAAGGAGCATACAGAGTTCGAGATATTGCAGGAAAAGGAGCATATGAATTGGAAACAATGGATGGGAAAATCCTACCTTCACACTGGAATGTTGTTCATTTGAAGAGATATTACTTCTAAGTAAATACCCACGGTCAGGTATCACCATGTTAAATTGTATTTTTGAATTATTAAGGTTTTACTAACGATTTTAGATGCTAGGCAAAACGCTAACCCGTACTAAATGATGAGTCACGACCTGTAAGGCAAAATGGAATACACTAATTCCTAGCCCAGGGTTATAATTATTCTGATAGAAATACAAACGGGTTAAGCAGTCTTCATCTATAATCGCACCCCCGAGTCCCGTATGTTTTTTCTTTTCAGGAAAAGGACCAAGTGAAAGAAATTAACAAGTGCTCGAGGTATTATACTTCAACATTCAAACACTTGGGGGACTACATAGTATGCACAGGCATGTGTATGAAGAAGATGAAAGAAGTTATGGAAATTTAAGCTTAGAAGAAGCAAGTGCAAGATAAAAACTATGAAGACATGACATTCATCATAGTGTTCTTTCCCATCAAAACACTCATCATAGTGTTCATTCCCATGAGAACAATGGAGTCACTTCTCAAATCCTTCCTAATGTTTCTAAGCTAAAGGGATCCAATGTACCCTCAAAACAGTTAGGGTAAAGACTATGTATTAAAACGGGTTATAAGGAAAAACCCTGTTTCTATTGTTCTTCTTTTGTAAAAATCTGTTACAAGAAAAACAGTTACGAGAAAGCTATAGATGTAATTCAAATACATGTAAGGTGTTATTCAAAACTTGTCAAAGTTTGAAAATAAAAACATGCCAAAGTTGTTTCAAAATAAACATGTGTGTTCCTATTTCTTTCATCATATTATAACACCATTATGAAGTTGAGACGTCTTCTTCATTAAGTGTCGAAATATAAAAGGGCCCTCTTTTATAAAACTCATGTTATTAAGTCATGAGATTAATCATGAAAGCATTTTCAAAGGATAAAAATGCAAGCTATTCACTAAGTCCTTAAAAATAAAGAGGCAAGAATAGAACGAATAGAAGTAATAAAAACTTCTTAATATATTCAAAATCTAAAGACTAAGTATAAACTTAGTCATCAAAAATGTTTTATACAAATGCCCCATTATGAGAAGTGGGGACTTTTTCCTTCCAAAAAACCCTTAAAACAAACTAAGGGTTTGATCATCATCTTCCAAAAAGAAAAAACAAAAACAATTATAAAAACTGGTCACTAGGAGGCAGAAGCATCAGAAGTAACGATGCCAACTTCAGAAGGAGTAGCCACAGGCTCGGTCTTCAACAACTTATCTACCCAACCATGGAAATCGGGAATGGGATCCACAACTCCCATGGTTGCTACAAAAAAGCAGAAGAAAATAAAATCAGAAAAGGTGTTAAATTTAAAGAAAAGAGGTACGAAAGAAGAAGAAGACGTACGTGCAAGGTTCCACTTTTCAGGAAAGGGAATATTTTCTTTACCCACCAAACCCACTATGGGCACAACAACTAATCAGGCATACCAGCCACGGTCTTTTTCATCTTCAGGGCTCACCAAAACCCTTTTACTCCTCGCTACTAAGGTGAAAATACCGTTGCGAAACAGCCTAGGGGAGTAAAACTAAATAAGGTGGGGGAAGGTAAAATCAACACCCGCCTTATTAGCCAAGTATCTCAAACAAGCCACAGCTCTCCAAATGAGTGGGCCAATCTGTGCTAGACAAACCTTGAAAAAATGACAGAAATCAAGAATCACAGGGTCAATAGCTGGTTTAAATCCCAGAGTAAAGGGATAAGTGTAAACAAAGGAGAATCCAGTTTTGTGGGAAGATATTCTTTGGTTTGGATTGGGGATTTCAACAGGAAATCCACTGTTCCAATGGCAATCATTACGGACCATAGAGGTTAAAACCTCTGTAATCATAGAGGGGTAAGTATCGGCATGATCTAGGCCAGCAACTTGTTTCTGAAGTGATTTTCTATCATGATCAAAGGACAGGTCGTTGGGTACTATCTCTTCCACTAAAGGTTCTTGTAAGGGTTCAGAAGGTTTTTTACCCTTAGAAGATGATTTTTGAGTAAAAGAACCTCTACCAGAACTAGAGGAGGGCATAGAAGAACCGGAACTACCACCACGGGTAGATCCCAAACTACGGAGTCTACCACCCCTACCCCTTCTATGTCTAACAGGAGTATTGGGGAAGTTATCTAAGATTAGAACTCTCTTAGGGTTAGGGTTTGAAGACGACATGATGGAGAAGGTTGAATTAAGGAGGAAGTGAACAGTATTGAAGAATAAAGTATTCAGTAAAACTTTATGAAGAAGAGGACAAGAGAAAAAGTGTATATTTATAAGAAAACGACCGTCAAAGGCAAGAAGTGTAATGATGGAAAGCCTATAATAAAGGCAACTAGCTCTTCGTGAATAGTGGAGTCGTAAAAGCCTTGAAAAAAGGCTGCAAAACTGCATAATAGATAGGAGAATGACACGTGTACAAAGCATTTAATAGAAAAGACAATTGAAGCGTCAATGATGTCATAGCATTAATGGTAGCAAAAATTCCCTTTTTAATGCAATCCACTTCCCAAATATTTAATTGATAAATAAATGGAAAGTGGGGGGACTATCTGTATTGGAAAAAATCGAGTTTACATATTAGAGATGACGTGTTGTGACATGTGGATCAGTCAAATAGTCAAAGGAACAAAGTTAGCTAAGAGACACGAGTAATAACAGATGCGATCAAAGGTTGTGGAAGAGGCACGGGCAATTACTCAGAAGATGCAGAGCCCGCACCTATTCAAGACATTTAAAGCACAAAGATCAAAGGGAATTAAAGGAATGAACCTGGTAGTCTATGAGAGACCAGATACAGTATTTAATGCGTATTAAATACTAAAAACGTTAGAGAATATTTGTTTAATATCTGATTGTGTAACATATTATTAAATGACATTCATTACTCATTATAGCTTAAGGCAAGGCTCCTAGTCTCAAAAAAGCTATAAAAGGGGAAAGAACCAACAATTGTACGACACAAGGAATTATTGGAATACACTTGATTTACTTTGCTTTCTTCTACTCATCTTATTATTGTTGAAAGCCAATTTCTACATTCTTTCGATTATCAGTAACTCGTGTTCTTCTAAATTCTAGCTTTGACTAAAATTCTATTTTTTGGTTAAACAATCAAGGCATATACGCCAGTATTTTGTTTCTTGTATATTACACGGGAGGTATATATTTTTAAACGAAAATGTCCATTATTTAATACTGGACGTGACTTGTATTATAGCTTTTTGATGGCGTATGATACAAGTCACTCTAGTATAGCTGCCTATAATATTAAATCATTTCATCTGTATTTCATGACTACTGGATGCAGTCTTTTATGCATTTTAAGCCACTAATTATATTATTCGTTGGGAGTTGTGTTAAACTAATAATTACATTTTGGATAATAAGTTGGACATCATAATTTTACAGAATTATACTTATTTTGTCTAATATTCATTTGTTTGTGTAATTTTAATTCTTGTATATTATGTTGCAGCTATATCAAATACAAGTATTTTCTCTAATATTTTAAACCCGAATGTGTAGAATAAATTATATTATGCTGCAACTATATTATATGAAAGTATATTGATTTATGCATAATAAGTTTGATTTTTCATGGGTTGGTTTCTGAAAATTTTAATTATGAAGCGATATAAATCAAACTACAGCAATTTGTAGTCTATCAAGTAATAGCTATTATATGACGTTATTATATGACATGACTATAACGACCCGATCGGTCGTTTTGAACTTTTGCACTTTGATCGCCAGTTCCCGGGCATGACTTGCCCCGTGTAACGTATTATGACTGATGTAGATCGTTAGTTTTGATTTTCAGGAAAAATCAGAATGAATTTGAAGGAACAGTCTTAGTTGAAAGCTTTGAATTTGAAAGGTTTGACTAAGAGTTTACTTATTTGTATTTGGATAGATTTGTTGGGTGATTTATGACTTAGGAGCGCGATCGGAATGCATTTTGGAAGTCCGTGGAAGGATTTGGCTTGAATTGGCAAAGTTAATATTTTGGCGAATTCCGGTTGATAGGTGAGATTTTGATCCGGGGGTCGGAATGGAATTCCGAGAGTTTCTATAGTTTCGTTATATCATTTGTGAGGTGTGTGCAAAATTTCAGGTCATTTGGTCGTCGTTTGGTCGACTTTTTGATCGAATTCGAATTTCGGAAGTTTTGGAATTCTTAGGCTTGAATCCGAGGGTGATTTGATGTTTTGATGTTGTTTTGAGCATTCCAAAGTTTGGAAAAAGTTTGAATTATGTTATGGGGTGTGTTGCCATGTTTGGTCGGGGTCCCATGAGGCTCGGATATGTTTTGGAAAAGTTTTTGGAAGATTTTGTCGTTTTGAGCATAAGCATGTAATGATCCAAAGGTCCATTTTTAGTTCTAGAGATCGAAATTTGATTTCGAGACTTCCGAAATTTTGATAATGAATTATAGGACTGATCTGGAAAGTTTGGTCTAATTTCATCAAGTCGCGATTGAGTTTTTGACACGAAACATGAGTTAATTGTTTAACGAGCGAAATGGGTATTGAGCTGAGCAAATAAGCTCCGAATTGAGTTGTGACTGAAGGGCTATATTCGTATTATTATTTTTGACTCATAGGAACAAGAATCATCGAATTCCGAGTTCGTATGATGGAGTTAGAGCATTTTTAGTGAAAAGAAAAGCTGCTGCAATTTTCTGGGTAGTTTCTGCATTTTTCGCACGTGTGAACAGTAACCGCACATGCGTGAACAGTATCCGTGTACAGTACCATGTATAGGAAACATGAACAATATCCGTGTATAGTACCCATGTAAAGTACATATGAACAGTACCCCGTGTACAGTACCCATGAACAGTAAAATGCGTGAACAGTGACCACGGAAATTCTGGACAGAATGTTGAGTTCTCCCATTTTCCATTTTTACCAAATTGGAGCTCGGGGAGAGGAGATTTTCAGAGAAAACAATGGGTTAAGTGTTCTTAACTTAATTTTGGTTAGATTACCCGAATCTATTACTAGTTTTGGCATTTAATTGGTGATTTTAGTTGGGAAAACCTAGAAAACCCTCTTGATTTAATTTGAAGATTTGAGGGTCGAGTTGATGTCGTATTTTAGTAAAATTGGTATGGTTGGACTCGTGGTTGGATGAGGTTTCACATTCCGTAATTTTTGTCGGGTTCCGAGACGTGGGCCCCACGGGCGAATTTTGAGTGCAATTTCGGATTTTTAATGGAAAATGTAGAATTTCATATGGAATTAATTCCTATAATTTTTATTAACTGAATCGAATTATTGTGGCTAGATTCGAGGCATTCGGAGGTCGATTTGAGAGACAAAGGCATCGCGAGCTAGAGGATTAGCCGGTTCGAGGTGAGTAATGATTGTAAATGATGTCCTGAGGGTTTGAAACCCCGAATTTGCACATCGTAGTGCTATATTTGTGACGACCCGGCCAGTCGTCTCATGATTTACTGCTCCGTTTTCCCCATTTCAGCTTCTTTACGCTTTGTTATCCGTGTTTTATGTGATCGAGTTGATTAGTTCGAGTTCGGAGAGGATTTGATAAGAAATGAGACACTTAGTCTCTTTTAAGAAGGCTTAAGTTGGAAAAGCCAACCGGGTGTTGACTTATGTGTTAGAAGGCTCGGAAGTGAGTTCTGATGGTTCGGTTAGCTTCGGGAGGTTATTTGTGACTTAGGAGCGCGATCGGAATGGGTTTTGGAGTTGTAGAGAAGATTTAGCCTTGAATTGGCGAAATTGATATTTCGGCAAATTCCGGTTGATAGGCGAGATTTTGATATAGGGGTCGGAATGGAATTCTGAGAGTTGCAGTAGCTTCATTGTGTCATTTGGGATGTGTGTGCAAAATTTCAGGTCATTCGGACAAGATTTGATAGACCTTTTGATCGAAAGCATAATCTAAGAGTTCTTGGAGTTCTTAGGCTTGAATCCTATGTTAAATTGGTGATTTGATGTTGTTGTGAGCGTTCCGAAGTTTTGAGCAAGTTTGAACGATGTCATGGGATGTGTTGATACAATTGGTCTGAAGTTCTGGGAGTTCCGGGTAGGTTCCGGGATGTTTTAGTGCAAAAATCATAGCTGTAGCAGGTCTACAGGGGTTGCATGCCCCGGAACTCACTCACGCGGTCCGCACAAAAATAAGTGCGCCCGCGTTGAGTGTTGTGCGGACCGCACAAAAACGGGCGTGGCCGCAGTAGGTGTCGCGCGGACCGCACAAAAGTTGGCACGGCCGCGATGAAGAACCCTCCCGCTGGTCAAACTTCGGAAGCTCATATCCTTTGATCTACAAGTAATTTTGAGGTGATTCAAAAACAAAAGTTGTAGCCCTTCGTGTCTAGTTTCCATAAAGGTAAAGATATATCAATTTGGACATCTGTAGCAAATGTTATAGCCAAATTACTAAATCCTGTCACTGCAGAGGAAGGCCTATGCGGCCGCGGTTGCGTTTGCACGGACCGCGGTCATTTTGGTGCGGCCTGCGGTAGCTGAAATCTGAGGGGTACGTATAAATACGAGGTTTTGGGTTTTATTTAATATTTTGACCTAGAGAGCTCGAATTTTGGCAATTTTTCGAAGGTTTTTCAAGAAATTCATCGGGATTCGACGCGCGTGGAGGACAATTCGAGGGGCAAAGGTGTCGCGAGCTAGAGAATTAGCCAGTTCGAGGTGAGTAATAGTTGTAAATGATGTCCTGAGGGTTTGAAACCCCGGATTGCACATTGTAGTGCTATATTGAGACAAGATACGTGCTGGATGATGAGTGTGGGGTCTCTCACTACTAGGGATTGTGACTTGGTCCATTCCGTTTGATAATTTTACCGAATATTTGACTGAAATTCAATTGATTGCCATATTTGGGCTTCGTGCCAACTATTTGAACCCTTCGGGGATTTTTATCACTGTTTCCTTACTGCTTGACTTATTATTTGAACTCAGTCCTGTTGATATCTACTGTTTTACAAACTCAGCCACTTTTACTCATATTTGAAACTTAAATGATATTTCTACATCATGTTTTGGAACAAAACTACTGTTTTACTAATGCCCAAGGGGCTTATGATGATTTCCGGACTTAGTGAGGTCGAGGGCCATATGTGAGGATATGTTGAGTGATATGAGGCCGAGGGCCTGAGTTACTATTTATGCCATACGGTGGCTTGAGTGATGTGAGGCCGAGTGATATGAGGCCGAGGGCCTGAGATACTTTATATGCCACGCGGTGGCTTGAATGATGTGAGGATATGCTGAGTGATGATGCCACGAGGTGGCTTGATATAGTGCTTGAGTGATGTGAGGATATGTTCTGAGTGATTGATGCTATGCCCGAGGGGCTGATATGAGTGATTGTGAGGTAGCCCGAGGGGCTGATACTGTTCTGAGTGATTGATACTGAGCCCGAGGGGTTGATACTGTACTGAGAGTGAGCCCGAGGGGCTGATACTATGCTGAGCGATTGATATTGTGCCCGAGGGGCGGATTTCTACTTGTTATTTACCTGTTAAATTACCGGTTTTACTTGTTTTAAAAGGAATATCATTTGATTTCTTCACTGATTTACTGCTTTAAGTGATTTTTACTGCTTGATATGGAATTGCTTTGTGCCTTTACGTGTTTTCATACTTTTAGCCATTATTTATAGTTATTGCTCACTGAGTTGGAGTACTCACATTACTCCCTGCACCGTGTGTGCAGTTTCAGGCATAGCAAAGTCTGCACCTGAGCGTTGATTCTGTCCAGGCTAGGCGGTGATTTGGAGTTCTGAGGTAGATGTTGACGTCAGCAGCCCTTTGTCTCCCTTATCCTCTATCATTTATGTTTTCTTCAGACTGTTGTATCGGATTCCGTACTTTGTAGACCTATAGCAGATTTTATAGTAGCTCATGACTTGTGACACCCCGGTTTGGGTTGTGTCGGGATGGTTCCTGTTGTTGTTAACGTTAAAATTCCGCAATTTATGAGTATTATATTATATGTTATTACTGTTTATGATTATTAACTATTTAAAAAAGGTGTTCCATTTTGGTCTGGCTGGCCTTATCTTCACGAGAGGCACCATCACGACCGGGTTCGGGGATTGGGTCGTAACAAGTTGGTATCAGAGCCTAGGTTATTTAGGTCTCACGAGTCATGAGCAGGTTTAGTAGAGTCTCGTGGATCGGTACGGAGACGTCTGTATGTATCCTCGAGAGGCTGCAGAACCTTTAGGAAAAACTTCATATTCTTGAAACTCTTGTCGTGCGAACTTGTTGGTCCGAGTACTAAACTTCTGATATTCCATTCTCTCACAGATGGTGAGGACGCGAGCTACAGGACGAGGTGGACGACCACCAGTGCCACTCACTGAGGCCACCAGAGGCCGTGGACGCAGTCATGGACGTGGTAGAGGTAGAGCAACAAGGGCAGCACTTGTTGATGCACCGGCTGCCCCGGCTTCGGATCAGGCTCCCGCTATGGATGCTCCTGCAGCACCAGTTCAGGCACCAGCTGTGCCCATCGTGGTTCCGGGTCTTCATGAGGCCTTTGCACAGATCTTATCAGTTTGCATTGGCCTGGCTCAGGCAGTTTCAGCCACTACAGTAGCAGCTACTTCACAGGCCAGGGGAGGCAATCATACCCCCGTTTCTCGTACACCTGAGCAGGTAGTGCAGGGACTACAGACACCGGGGGCACCTCCAGCTCAGTCGGTTGCACCAGCTCAGGAGTTTGTTGTGCCAGTTATGCCGGATGATGAGCAGCGTCGTCTTGAGAGGTTTGGTAGACTCTAGCCTCCGTCATTCAGTGGTGCCGAGGGCAAGGATGCCCAGGGTTTTCTTGATAAGTGTCAGCAGATGCTCCGTACAGCAGGGATTCTTAAGACTAGTGGTGTGGCATTCACCACCTTTCAGTTTACTGGGGCTGCCTTCACATGGTGGGAGGCGTATGAGAGGCGTAGGCCGATTGGAGCAGCACCCCTTACTTGGCAGCAGTTCTCCACTCTCTTTTTGGAGAAGTATGTGCCGCAGTCCCATAGAGAGGAGCTGCGTAGACAATTTGAGTAGTTGCGACAGGGGGATATGAGTGTGTCACAGTATGAGTCGAGGTTTTCTGAGTTGGCTCGTCATGCTATTTGGATGGTTCCGACAAATCGTGAGAGGATCAGGAGATTTGTTGATGGCTTTAACTATCACCTCCATATTCTTATGACCCGAGAGAGGGTGTTGGGTGCTACGTTCGAGGAGGTGGTCGATATCGCTTGTGAGATTGAGACGGTTCACCATCAGTATCGAGAGGAGAGGGAGTTCAAGAGGCCTCGAGGATTTGGCAGTTATAGTGGTGCTTCTTCGAGGGGCCAGTCTCAGCATGGTAGGGGCTGTTCTTTCAGGCATGCTCAGTCAGCCCGCCTAGAGTATCGCGGGGCATCTTCGGGTCATGGTCATCATAGATCTCAGTGGGGCCAGTCATCACTCAGTGCCCTTCCATCCCAGAGTTCATCCCCTGCCCCGTCAGCTCAGGGTTCTTCTATGCCTAGTACATCAGTTGGTCACTCTGATGCGAGGGGTTCCCTTCGGTCCCCTTCTTCAGCACCTGGGAGTTGTTTTGAGTGTGGAGAGTTTGGACATGTGTGGAGGAAGTGTCCTCGTCGTGTTGCTAGTTCGTCTCAGCAGAGGGGTCAGCCCTCGACTTCTACTCCAGTTACTTCACCACCTGCCCAGCCAGCTAGGGGTGGAGGTCAGGCAGCTAGGGGTCGTCCCAGAAGGGGGAGGTCGATCAGGGGGCGGTCAGGCCCGTTTCTATGCACTCCCGGGCAGACCCGACGCTATTACTTCGGATGCTGTCATTACAGGTATTGTTTCAGTCTGCCACAGAGATGCCTTTGTATTATTTGATCCTGGTTCCACCTTTTCTTATGTGTCATCATACTTTGCTCATTATTTGGGTATGCCCTGTGAGTTTCTTGCTTTACTTGTTCATGTATCTACCCCAGTGGGCGATACTGTTATTGTAGACCGTGTGTACCGGTCATGTGTGGTGACTATTGGGGGTCTGGAGACCCGAGTGGATCTATTGCTATTGAGCATGGTGGATTTTGATGTCATTTTGTGCATGGATTGGCTATCTCCATGTCGTGCTATTCTAGACTGTCATGCTAAGACAGTCACTTTGGCTATGCCGGGTGTACCGCGGATCGAGTGGCGTGGTGTGACTGATTATATCCCTAGTAGAGTGATCTCTTTCTTGAAGGCCCAGCGTATGGTGGGGAAGGGTTGCCTTTCATATCTAGCATTTGTAAAGGATGTAGGAGCTGAGACTCCTAGTATCGATTCTGTCCCAGTTGTGAGGGATTTTCCCGATGTGTTTCCTGTAGACCTGTCGGGCATGCCACCGGACAGGGACATTGATTTTGGTATTGACCTTGTGTCGGGCACTCAACTCATTTCTATTACGCCATATCGTATGGCACCAGCAGAGTTGAAAGAATTGAAAAAAGAGCTTCAGGAACTCCTAGATAAGGGGTTCATTTGGCCTAGTGTGTCCCCTTGGGGTGCACCGATTTTATTTGTGAAGAAGAAGGATGGAACGATGATAATTTGCATTGATTATAGGCAATTAAACAAAGTAACAATTAAGAACAAGTATCCTTTGCCTCGCATTGATGATTTATTTGATCAGCTTCAGGGAGCGAGGGTATTCTCCAAGATTGATCTCCGTTCGGGTTATCATCAGTTGAAGATCAGGGATTCAGATATTCTTAAGACTGCTTTCAGGACTAGATATGGTCATTATGAGTTTCTTATTATGTCCTTCGGGCTAACCAATGCCCCAGCAACATTCATGCATTTGATGAACAACGTGTTCCAACCTTATCTTGATACGTTCGTTATAGTATTCGTTGATGATATTTTGGTATACTCGCGTAGTCAGGAGGAGCACGCGGAGCATTTGGGGGTTGTGTTGCAGATATTGAGGGAGGAGAAGCTTTATGCAAAATTCTCCAAGTGTGAGTTTTGGCTCAATTCAGTGGCTTTCTTGGGGCATGTGGTGTCCAGTGAGGGTATACTGGTTGATCCGAAGAAGATAGAGGCGGTTCAGAGTTGGCCCAGACCGTCCTCAACCACAGAGATTTGTAGCTTTCTTGGGTTGGCAGGCTATTATCGCCGGTTTGTTCAGGGATTTTCATCCATTGCATCGCCCTTGACCAAGTTGACTCAGAAGGGTGTTCCATTTGTATGGTCGGACGAGTGTGAGGAGAGCTTTCAAAAGCTCAAGACAACCTTGACCACAGCTCCAGTGTTGGTTTTGCCATCAGCTTCAGGTTCATATACTGTGTATTGTGATGCTTCGAGAGTTGGGATTGGTTGTGTGTTGATGTAGGAGGGTAGAGTTATTGCTTATGCTTCTCATCAGTTGAAGCCCCATGAGAAGAACTACCCCGTTCATGATTTGGAGTTGGCTGTCATAGTTCATGCATTGAAGATTTGGAGGCATTACTTGTATGGCGTATCTTGTGAGGTGTTCATTAATCATCGCAATCTTCAACATTTGTTCAAGCAAAAAGATCTTAATTTGAGGCAGCGGAGATGGTTGGAGTTGCTTAAGGATTATGATATCACTATTCTGTACCATCCGGGAAAGGCCAACGTGGTGGCCGATGCATTGAGTCGAAAGGCAGTGAGTATGGGGAGTTTGGCATATATTCCAGTTGGGGAGAGACCCCTTGCAGTTGATGTTCAGGCCTTGGCCAATCTGTTCGTGAGATTGGATATTTCGGAACCCAGTCGGGTGTTGGCATGTGTGGTTTCTCGGTCTTCCTTATATGATTGTATCAGAGAGCGCCAGTATGACGATCCACATTTGCTTGTCCTTAAGGACAGAGTCCAGCATGATGATGCCAGAGATGTGACCGTCGGTGATGATGGTGTATTGAGGATGCAGGGCCGGATTTGTGTGCCCAATGTAGATGGGCTTAGAGAGTTGATTCTAGAGGAGGCCCATAGCTCACAGTATTCCATTCATCCGGGTGCCGCGAAGATGTATCAGGATTTGAGGCAGCACTATTGGTGGAGAAGAATGAAGAAAGATATCGTGGGATTTGTAGCTCGGTGTCTCAATTGTCAGCAGCTGAAATATGAGCATCAAAGAACGGGTGGCTTGCTTCAGCATATGGTTATTCCCGAGTGGAAGTGGGAGAGGGTCACCATGGATTTTGTGAGTGGTCTTACTCGGACTTTGAAGAAGTTCGATGCTATTTGGGTGATTGTGGATAGGCTGACCAAGTCTGCTTACTTCATCCATGTGTGTACTACCTATTCTTCAGAGCAGTTGGTAGGGATTTATATCCGGGAGATTGTTCGGTTGCATGGTGTTCCGGTCTCCATCATCTCAGATAGAGGTACTCAGTTTACTTCGCAGTTTTGGAGAGTCGTGCAGAGAGAGTTGGGTACTCAGGTAGAGTTGAGCACAGCGTTTCATCCTCAGACGGACGAACAGTCTGAGCGTACTATTCAGATATTGGAGGACATGTTGCGTGCTTGTGTTATTGACTTTGGAGGTTTATGGGATAAGTTTCTACCACTTGCAGTGTTTGCTTACAACAATAGCTACCAGTCAAGTATTTAGATGGCTCCATATAAGGCTTTGTACGGGAGGCGGTGTAGATCTCCGATTGGTTGGTTCGAGCCCGGCGAGGCTAGACTATTGGAGACAGATTTGGTTTAGGATGCCTTAGAGAAGGTGAAGGTGATTCAGGAGAGGCTTCGTACAGCGCAGTCACGTCAGAAGAGTTATGCAGACCGGAAGGTTCGAGATGTGTCCTACATGGTCGGTGAGAAGGTCTTGCTGAAGGTTTCGCCCATGAAGGGTGTTATGAGGTTTGGGAAGAAAGGCAAGTTGAGTCCTCGGTTCATTGGGCCTTTTGAGGTGCTTCGGAGGATTGGGGAGGTGGCTTATGAGCTTGTTTTGCCACCTAGCCTGTCGAGTGTGCATCCGGTATTTCATCTTTCTATGCTCCGAAAGTATATTGGGGATCCATCTCATGTTTTGGACTTCAGCACGGTTCAGTTGGATGATGATTTGACCTTTGATGTGGAGCCAGTAGCTATTTTGGGTCGCCAGGTTCGGAAGTTGAGGTCAAAGGATATGGCTTTAGTGAAAGTGCAGTGGAGAGGTCGGCCCATGGAGGAGGCTACCTAGGAGATCGAGCGGGAGATACGGAGCATATATACTCATCTGTTTGAGGCTTCAGGTATGTTTCTTGACTAGTTCGAGGACGAACGTTTGTTTTAGTTGGGGAGGATGTGACGACCCGACCAGTCGTCTCATGAGTTACCGCTATGTTTCCCCCATTTCAGCTTCTTTACGATTCGTTATCCGTGTTTTATGTGATCGAGTTAATTAGTTCGAGTTCAGAGAGGATTTGGTAAGAAATGAGACACTTAGTCTCTTTTAAGAAGGCTTAAGTTGGAAAAGTGAATCGGGTGTTGACTTATGTGTTAGAAGGCTCGGAAGTGAGTTCCGATGGTTCGGTTAGCTTCGGGAGGTGATTTGTGACTTAGGAGCGCGATCGGAATGGGTTTTGGAGTTGTAGAGAAGATTTAGGCTTGAATTGGCGAAATTGATATTTTGGCAAATTCCGGTTGATAGGCGAGATTTTGATATAGGGGTCGGAATGGAATTCCAAGAGTTGCAGTAGCTTCATTGTGTCATTTGGGATGTGTGTGCAAAATTTCAGGTCATTCGGACAAGATTTGATAGACCTTTTGATCGAAAGCATAATTTAAGAGTTCTTGGAGTTCTTAGGCTTGAATCCTATGTTAAATTGGTGATTTGATGTTGTTGTGAGCATTCCGAAGTTTTGAGCAAGTTTGAACGATGTCATGGGATGTGTTGGTACAATTGGTCTGAAGTTCTGGGAGTTCCGGGTAGGTTCCGGGATGTTTTAGTGCAAAAATCATAGCTATAGCAGGTCTACACGGGTTGCAGGCCCCGGAACTCACTCACGCGGTCCACACAAAAATAAGTGCGCCCGCTTTGAGTGCTTTGCGTACCGCACAAAAACGGGCGCGGGCGCGGTAGGCATCGCGCGGACCGCACAAAAGTGAGCGCGGCCGCGGTGATGAACCCTCCTACTAGTCCAACTTCGGTAGCTCATATCGTTTGATCTACAAAGAATTTTGAGGTGATTTAAAAACAAGAGTTGTAGCCCTTTGTGTCTAGTTTCCATAAAGGTAAAGATATCGCAATTTGGACATCTGTAGCAAACGTTATAGCCAAATTACTAAAGCCTGTCACTGCAGAGGAAGGCATGTGCGGCCGCGGTTGCGTTTGCGCGGACCGCACTGGCTTGCGCGGACCGCGGTCGTTTTGGTGCGGCTCGCGGTAGCTGAAATCTGAGGGGTACCTATAAATATGAGGTTTTGGGTTTTATTTAATATTTTGACCTAGAGAGCTCGAATTTTGGCGATTTTCCGAAGGTTTTTCAAGAAATTCATCGGGATTCGACGCGCGTGGAGGACAATTCGAGGGGCAAAGGTATCGCGAGCTAGAGAATTAGCCAGTTCGAGGTGAGTAATGGTTGTAAATGATGTCCTGAGGGTTTGAAACCCCGGATTGCACATTGTAGTGCTATATTGAGACAAGATACGCTCTTGATGATGAGCGTGGGGTCTCTCACTACTAGGGATTGTGACTTGGTCCATTCCGATTGATGATTTTACCAAATATTTGACTGAAATTCAATTGTTATCATCATGATTTGGGTTGATTGCCATATTTGGGCTTCGTGCCAACTATTTGAACCCTTCGGGGATTTTTATCATTGTTTCCTCACTACTTGACTTATTATTTGAACTCAGTCCTGTTGATATCTACTGTTTTACAAACTCAGCCACTTTTACTCATATTTGAAACTTAAATGATATTTCTACATCATGTTTTGGAACAGAACTACTGTTTTACTAATGCCCAAGGGGCTTATGATGATTTTCGAACTTAGTGAGGTCGAGGGCCATATGTGAGGATATGTTGAGTGATATGAGGCCGAGGGCCTGAGTTACTATTTATGCCATGCGGTGGCTTGAGTGATATGAGGCCGAGTGATATGAGGCCGAGGGCCTGAGATACTTTATATGCCACGCGGTGGCTTGAATGATGTGAGGATATGCTGAGTGATGATGCCACGAGGTGGCTTGATATAGCGCTTGGGCCGTAAGGGGCCCCTCCGAAGTCTGTACACCCACAGTGAGTGCGGGTACCCATTGTTCTGAGTGATTGATGCTATGCCCGAGGGGCTGATATGAGTGATTGTGAGGTAGCCCGAGGGGCTGATACTATTCTGAGAGTTTGCCCGAGGGGCTGATACTGTTCTGAGGGATTGATACTGAGCCCGAGGGGCTGATATTGTACTGAGAGTGAGCTCGAGGGGCTGATACTATGCTAAGCGATTGATATTGTGCCCGAGGGGCGGATTTCTACTTGTTATTTACCTGTTAAATTACAGGTTTTACTTATTTTAAAAGGAATATCATTTGATTTCTTCACTGATTTACTGCTTTAAGTGATTTTTACTACTTGATATGGAATTGCTTTGTGCCTTTACGTGTTTTCATACTTTCAGCCATTATTTATAGTTATTGCTCACTGAGTTGGAGTACTCACATTACTCCCTGCACCGTGTGTGCAGATTCAGGCATAGCAGAGTCTGCACCTGAGCGTTGATTCTGTCCAGGCTAGGCGGTGATTTGGAGTTCTGAGGTAGCTGTTGACGTCCGCAACCCTTTGTCTCCCTTATCCTCTATCATTTATGTTTTCTTCAGACTGTTGTATAGGATTCCGTACTTTGTAGACCTATAGCATATTCTATAGTAGCTCATGACTTGTGACACCCCGGTTTGGGCTGTGTCGGGATGGTTCCTGCTGTTGTTAACGTTAAAATTCCGCAATTTATGAGTATTATATTATGTGTTATTACAGTTTATGATTATTAACTATTTAAAAGAGGTGTTCCGTTTTGGTCTGGCTGGCCTTGTCTTCACGAGAGGCGCCATCACGACCGGGTTCGGGGATTGGGTCGTGACAATATTGAGGTGAGACACGCGCTGGATGATGAGCGCGGGGTCTTTTACTACCGGGGATTGTGACTTGGTCCATCCCGATTGATGATTTTACCGCATATTTGATTGAAACTTATTTGTTATCATCATGATTTAGGCTGATTGCCATACTTGGGATTTATGCCAATTATTTGAATCCTTTGGGAATTTTTATCACTATTTCCTCACTGTTTTGACTTATAATTAAACTCAGTCCTGTTGATAATTGTTGTTTTACAAACTCATCACTTTTATGCAGATTTGAAAACTCAAATGATATTTTTAAATGGTATTTTGGGCTAAGAACTACTGTTTTACAAATGCCCGATGGGCTTATGATGATTTTCGGACTGAGTGAGGCCGAGGGCCATATGTGAGGATATGCTGAGTGATATGAGGCTGAGGGCCTGAGATACTATTTATGCCACGAGATGGCTTGAGTGATGTGAAGCCGAGGGCCTGAGATACTTTATATGCCACGCGGTGGCTTGAGTGATGTGAGGATATGCTGAGTGATGATGCCACGAGGTGGCTTGATATAGAGCTTGGGCCGTAAGGGGCCCCTCCGGAGTCTGCACACCTATAGTGATCGCGGGTACCCATTGTTCTGAGTGATTGATACTATGCCCGAAGGGCTGATATGAGTGATTGTGAGGTAGCCCGAGGGGCTGATACTATTCTAAAAGTGAGCCCGAGGGGCTGTTACTGATCTGATATTGAGCCTGAGGGGTTGTTACTGTTCTGATATTGAACCTGAGGGGTTGTTACTGTTGTGATATTTAGCCCTAGGGGCTGGCACTGTTCTGATATTGAGTCTGAGGGGCTGGTTCTGTTGATATTATGCCCGAGGGGTGGTTTGTTGTACATGTTTTGCCCGAGGGGTTGTTTACATTTCTATCATTTTTGTTACTCACTTGTAAACTACTTGCTTTACTTGTTGGAAAAAAAGGGATTTTCACTTGATTTCTCACTGCTTTACTGTTTAAAGTGATTTTACTGCTTCAGTATGGAATACCTTGTGTTTTTGCATGATTTCTTGCCTTCAGTCTTTATTTATTATTATTACTCACTGAGTTGGAGTACTCATATTACTCCCTACACCTTGTTTGCAGATTCAGGTATGTTTTGGCTGATCGGAGGCAGAGTCATCAGGGTTTAGCAAGGTAGTTGTCGGCGTTCGCAACACTGCTTTTCTCTCTCCTCATTTCATTTGTCTGTTTTTGTACACTCCAAGCTTTCAGTTGTATTTATACCCTAGTAGATGCTCGTGACTTGTGACACCTCGGTTGGGGCTGTGTCGGGTTGTGCTTTCGTTAATTATATCATTAAATCATGTTTTTAACTATTTTTGAAAAGGCAATATGGGTTTGTTGGCTGGCCTTGTCTTCACGAGAGGCGCCATCACGACCGGAGCGGGGTTTGGGTTGTGACAAGTTGGTATCAGATCCTAGGTTACATAGGTCTCATGAGTCATGAGTAGGTTTAGTAGAGTCTCGTGGATCGGTACGGAGACGTCTGTATTTATCCTCAAGAGGCTGCAGAACCTTAGGAAAACTTTACATTCTGGAATTCTTATCGTGCGTCCTTTGATTCAGCTTGAAATGTAACTCTTTGAATTCCTTCTATGCGTTCGTATGTGCGCATGAGCAATCAGTATCATATGTGCCTTGATGGCTTGTGATTCCCCGATCGAGGGGTTAGATGTGATCTCTGTGAGTTTGATGTTGGGCTAGTCTGGAGGACTTGAGGCCGAATATTTGCCTATGGCTTGAGCACCGAGGTGCTGATTGTGTGAGCAACTATTTTTGAACTTATATGTTCGGTAGTGTCCTTATTAGTGGGAGTGATGGCTGGATAACTATGTGATAAGTATGTTAGTACTGCGAGATGTATCCATCTTGATTTGAGGTATAGCCCTGAGTTATGGGTGTGCAAAGAGTCTTTTCATGTGTCCTAGTTGGGAGTGAAGTAAATTTCATGTTGCGGTATGAGTTCAGACTTAGGAAGACTAAGTGACTGCGTAATGGTTATGATGGTGGAAGGTATACATAAATGTTAGTTTAAGGTGAAGAAGGTAGGTTATCTCATGCGAAGTGTTCTGAGGTTGTATGATCCTTATGTGTCTGTTAGATTTGCGAGTGAAGGATATATGTTGCAACTTAAATTGGGTCGCTCAATGAGTGGGTGTAACTGTTGCGAGAGTGGAATGCGATATTTGCAGAAGAGTTAAAATTCTAGATGATCTGTGTTTTCACAAGCTTATAAAAGATTTGAGTTTAATCTCATTATGGTATCATGGCATCAATAGAGTATAATCATTATGAGTTATTGAGCGTGTGTTGATCTATGGCTTTGAGCCAAGTGGGGGAGTCCGCTATTGAATAGTTGATTGCACGGTTATGTGCTCTAATGGTTCCAGTTCGAGGCGTATCTGTAAATCAGTTGTGGCTTGAGTAAAGGAAATTTCAATAAAAGATATGTTATGCTTTATGGGTATACGAGAATCGGGGAATGACTTGAGTTATGGTTGGTAACAAATGCTCGGTGCATAGAGCAGGAAGTTGCTTGGTTATATTGGAATTAGGTCACATTCTGCAGTGTCAGAGTGCTAATGAAGCATAGGTTGTTTGGTTCGTTTAATCAATCTAACTACGGTTTGAGTAGTGTGGATGACTCTAGAGAATGGTCCTATTGTGTTCAAAACTCTACATGCAATAATTGGAGGCTTCTAAGTTGTACTTATGGATAGAAACTGAGTTTTCAGTGGAAGATGGCAAGACTTGTGGTATTTTCTATATTAATTATTGGATTCTATATATCAGTATCGGGAAGGTGCAGGTAATCGCTTTGGGGAACACTTAAAGAGTATTCAGCGGCTTAGGAGCCTTAGACGGTGTAGCTTTATGCTTGGGTTTCGTGTTATAAGCCTAGGTTGAGGAAATTGTGGTGCTACAGCAAGAAGGAATATCAAGTTGAAGATGAATCAGAAGGAATTTAGATATATGGGGTATCTTGATAGTAGACCAAATCGGTATGGTAAGGATATGATTAATTCCTTGTGTGTGTTCGAGCTAATGAGTTCCTACAGCTATTTTGCAACAATTCTCTTGGGTTTTGATGGCTTGCTTAGCTTGGTCTAGTTAGAAGGATTCAGTCCTGGCAGTTGAATTTGTGCAAATGGAATTGGGAGAGTTCTTATTGATTTCTACCGTGGTTGGAGAGGTGCAATTTCTCCGAGTGTGAGAAGCATAGGATATGTAATGATTTTTCTTCTAGATGGGATCAATGGAAGTTCTTGGCTAGATGAGTTACAGTTCAGTTCTGAAAGAAAGTTGATAAAACTCTTAGGCAGTGGGTAGCCTCAGATGATTAAGGAAATGGTACTGCTAATTGGAAATAATTTGACGAGAGTCTATGTTTTAGTAAAAGGGTAATGTTATTAAGTTGATAGCACTTCAGTAGTATTGCAACACCTTCTTTTTAGATCGACTGGTGATATTCGGGTTTGCTTGGTGGCGTAGGGAAATTTTAGAGTATCTATAGTGGAATGATTGGGTATTAGAGGTGTGGCATATATTCGGACGGCAAAATTGGGATAAGATATGGTGATTCATGTGCCGTATGGACGTGGAGACGGAAGTTCTCATATTCAGGCTATGTTGTGATTGTAGATCGTGTGTATCAGCACTGTTTAGTGACTACCGAGATTTGGAGGCCCGGGTGGATCTTTCTTTGCTTGGTATGTTAGATTTTGGATGTGATGTTGGGGATTTAGACTAATCGTCTCAGTGTTGGGTTATTCTGAACTATTGCGTTATGGGCTAGGTTGGAACTGCCAAAGGTTGAGTGGCGATGTGCGTCGGGTTATGTTCTAGTGGAGTGGTTTATATTTCATAGACCCAGCGGATGGCTGGGAAGGATTGCTTTTCTTAATTGGGCCTTCGTGATGGATGTCAGTGCAGAGGTTTCTACCATTGATTCAGTTTCGGTGTTGAGGGACTTTCCGGAAGTGTTTTTTGTGTCGGGCATGTCGTCGGGCGAGGTTGTGGATTTCGATATTTATGTGATGCCGGGCACCATATCATATGGCTCCGGCATGAGTTATGGTAGTTGAAGGAGCAGCTTTAGGCTTCCTTGGTAAGGAGTTTGTTGGCAGGCCAATGTGGATGCGTGTTCTAGCTCGAGTCGGCTTGGTTGGCCCCGAATTGTATTGTTGAGGGATAGGTTGATTCGACCATTATTGAGCTTATTAGTGAATCTGGGGAGATCTATGAGTTGCCTTTCTGTGTTGCGAGACATTATGATGTATTGGTTATGGGCACATATGGTGCGTTTCTAATGGGGTTCATAGTGGAAGTCGAGCGGGAAGAGTAATCGGGTGTTGCTCGGTGAATAGTGTATCGGTTACATCCTATCGGGTTTGCATGGTATATGTTACTTGTTTCACCGTTGGTGTAATGATTTGCTTTGGTTCCAGACGTCAAATTGTGCGTGGTTGTCAATTTCGAGCATAGTGACTTGAGGTGTCCCATGTGGAGCAGTGTTTGGATAGGATCGTGCATTGTAGCGAAGCTATGTGGAGATATGACCTTGCGGGTTAGATTTGTGTGTCCTATTCTATGATGTGAGACGGGTTCGTAGCCCTGCGTTGTGGTGGTACTGGTGAGCTTGAGATACAACTCTTTCATTTGAGTCATTTTCATGATTTGATTATGTTCGGACCGTTGCTTATTGGTGCGCGTATTATGCTAGATGTGGCTTAGGCCTCTATTGGTGTGACATGTCACCTGGGTAGTGTGTTGGGTCAGAGGAGATCATTGGGATCATTAATGAAAATAAACGGATTCGATTTCAGCATGTTTGATGGGTAAACATCGAGGTTCGATTCAAAAAAAATTTGCTATGGTAATTGCCAGAGGAGAAATGGCTTCATGAATGGTTGATCTGAGAAATGGTTATGGTTTATTGTGTGTTTCATTTATCGTTGGCAGTATATGAAAGTGTTGGAATGAGACTTTAGCTGATAAGAGGTTTTCTATCGGTATTTGGTTGTTATGGGCAGCTGCTGTGAATAGAAGTTATTACTGCGAGCGTTAGAGTTATATGGTATATCATGGGATTGCTCCTGAGGTTGCAGGCGTGGGTTACTACAGCTAGTTCGGGTCTATTCAAAGTATAGGTGTGAGGTTTTGATCGTATTGATGGTTTCAGAAGTGAAAATGTGGTTCTATGGTTTATGGGCTAGATTGGATTGTGTAATTTTAGTTAAACGGTGTTATCAGACCTATATGAGATAGGGTGATGTGGGATCACCCCCGGCTATATGCATGGTAAGGTTATTCAGCGATTGGTGGGCTTTTAGAACAGCTCTGGGTACGTTCGAGGACGAACGTATGTTTAAGTGGGGGAGGATGTGAACCCTCAGGGGTTGGCCTGGTGGCAATTGACTTGAGCCTTGGGGTTCGCTCCCTTTCAAGGTCTCAAGTTCGAAAACCACTGGGTGCAAACAATTTCTGAGGGTCATCGGACTGGGTAAAACCTGAATTAACCGTGGTGCACTTGCGGGAAAATCTTTGCTGAGGGCCTGTGTACCCCCGGGAATAGTCGGGACTCAAAGAGACTCGGACACCCGGTGCAAATCAAAAAAAATAGTGGAGGAGGATGTAACGACCCGACCGTTCGTTTTGAACTTTTGCACTTTGATCGCCAGTTCCCGAGCATGACTTGCCCCGTGTAACGTATTATGACTGATGTAGATCGTTGGTTTTTGTTTTCAGGAAAAATCAGAATGAATTTGAAGGAACAGTCTCAGTTGAAAGCTTTGAATTTGAAAGGTTTGACTGAGAGTTGACTTATTTGTGTATGAGCTAGGATCGGAAATTTTATGATTTGGATAGCTTCGTTGGGTAATTTATGACTTAAGAGCGTGATCGGAATGCATTTTGGAAGTCCGTGGAAGGATTTGGCTTGAATTGGCAAAGTTAATATTTTGGCGAATTCCGGTTGATAGGTGAGATTTTGATCCGAGGTTCGGAATGGAATTTCGAGAGTTGTTGTAGCTTCGTTATGTCATTTGTGATGTCTGTACAAAATTTCAGGTCATTTGGTCGTCGTTTGGTCGACTTTTTGATCGAATTCGGATTTCAGAAGTTTTGAAATTCGTAGGCTTGAATCCGAGGGTGATTTAATGTTTTGATATTGTTTTGAGCGTTCCGAAGGTTGGAACAAGTTTGAATTATATTATTGGGTGTGTTGGCATGTTTGGTCGGGGTCCCATGAGGCTCGGATATGTTTTGGAAGAGTTTTTAGAAGATTTTGTCGTTTTGAGCATAAGCATGTAATGATCCAAAGATCCATTTTTAGTTCTAGAGATCAAAAATTGATTTCGAGACTTCCAGAATTTTGATAATGAATTATAAGACTGATCTGGAAAGTTTGGTCTAATTTCATCAAGTCGCGATTGGGTTTTTGACACGAAACATGAGTTGATTGTTTAACGAGCGAAATGGGTATTGAACTGAGCAAATGAGCTCCGAATTGAGTTTCGACTGAAGGGCTATGTTCGTATTATTATTTTTGACTCATAAGAACAAGAATCATCGAATTCCGAGTTTGTATGATGGAGTTAGAGCCTTTTTAGTGAAAAGAAAAGCTGCTGCAATTTTCTAGGTAGTTTCTGCATTTTTCGCACGTGTGAACAGTAACCGCACCTGCGTGAACAGTATCTGTGTACAGTACCATGTACAGTAAACATGAACAGTACCCGTGTACAGTACCCGTGTACAATACATATGAACAGTACCCCGTATACAGTACCCATGAACAGTAAAATGCGTGAACAGTAACCACGGAAATTCTGGACAGAATGTTGAGTTCTCCCATTTTCCATTTTTACCAAATTGGAGCTCGGGGAGAGGCGATTTTCGGGAGATTTTCAGAGAAAACAACGGGGTAAGTGTTCTTAACTTAATTTTGGTTAGATTACCCGAATCTATTACTAGTTTTGACATTTAATTGGTGATTTTAGTTGGGAAAATCTTGAAAACCCTCTTGGTTTAATTTGAAGATTTGAGGGTCGAGTTGATGTCGGATTTTAGTAAAATTGGTATGGTTGGACTCGTGGTTGGATGAGGTTTCATATTCTATAATTTTTGTCGGGTTCCGAGACGTGGGCCCCATGGGCGAATTTTGAGTGCAATTTCGGATTTTTAATGGAAAATGTAGAATTTCATATGGAATTAATTCCTATAATTTTTATTAACTAAATCGAATTATTGTGGCTAGATTCGAGGCATTCGGAGGTCGATTTGAGAGACAAAGGCATCGCGAGCTAGAGGATTAGCCGGTTCGAGGTGAGTAATGATTGTAAATGATGTCCTGAGGGTTTGAAACCCCAGATTTGTTCATTGAAGTGCTATATTAAGGTGAGACACGCGCTGGATGATGAGCGTGGGGTCTTTTATTACTGGGGATTGTGACTTGGTCCATCCCGATTGATGATTTTACCGCATATTTTATTGAAACTTATTTGTTATCATCATGATTTGGGCTGATTGCCATACTTGGGCTTCGTGCCAATTATTTGAATCCTTTGGGAAATTTTATCACTATTTCCTCACTGTTTTGACTTATATTTAAACTCAGTCCTGTTGATAATTATTGTTTTACAAACTCAGCCGCTTTTATGCAGATTTGAAAACTCAAATGATATTTCTAAATGGTATTTTGGGCTGAGAATTACTGTTTTACAAATGCCCGAGGGGCTTATAATGATTTCCGGACTGAGTGAGGCCGAGGGCCATATGTGAGAATATGCTGAGTGATATGAGGCCGAGGGCCTGAGATACTTTATATGCCACGCGGTGGCTTGAGTGATGTGAGGATATGCTGAGTGATAATGCCACGAGGTGGCTTGATATAGCACTTGGGCCATAAGGGGCCCCTCTGGAGTCTGCATACCCACAGTGAGTGTGGGTACCCATTGTTCTGAGTGATTGATACTATGCCCGAGGGGCTGATATGAGTGATTGTGAGGTAGCCCGAGGGGCTGATACTATTCTGAGAGTGATCTCGAGGGGCTGTTACTGATCTGGTATTGAGCCCGATGGGCTGTTACTGTTCTGATATTGAGCCTGAGGGGTTGTTATTGTTCTGATATTGAGCCCGAGGGGCTGGCACTATTCTGATATTGAGTCCGAGGGGCTGGTTCTGTTGATATTATGCCCGAGGGGCGGTTTGTTTTACATGTTTTGCCCGAGGGGCTGTTTACATTTCTATCATTTTTGTTACTCACTTGTAAACTATTTCCTTTACTTGTTGGAAAAAAAAGGGATTTTCACTTGACTTCTCACTGCCTTACTGTTTAAAGTGATTTTACTGCTTCAGTATGGAATACCTTGTGTTTTTGCGTGATTTCTTGCGTTCAGTCTTTATTTATTATTATTACTCACTGAATCGGAGTACTCACATTACTCCCTGCACCTTGTGTGCAGATTCAGGTATGTTTTGGCTAATCGGAGGCAGAGTCATCAGGGTTTAGCAAGGTAGCTGCCGGCGTTCGCAGCACTGCTTTTCTCTCTCCTCATTTCATTTGTCTGTTTTTGTACACTCCAAGCTTTCAGTTGTATTTATACCCTAGTAGATGCTCGTGACTTGTGACACCCCAGTTAGGGCTGTGTCGGGTTGTGCTTCCGTTAATTATATCATTAAATCATGTTTAGCTATTTTTGAAAAGGCGATATGGGTTTGTTGGTTGGCCTTGTCTTCACGAGAGGCGCCATCACGACCGGAGCGGGGTTTGGGTCGTGACAGTGACATACTACTGACTCTAGTTTACTTTCCTATAATATTTCATTATTAGCTATAATATTTCGTCATTACCTATGAATTTCATTAAGTAACCATTGGGTACAGTTTTTTGTGCATTTTTAATCACAAGTTATATTATATGTTGGGACTTGTATCACAGTAATTAGAGCATTTTTACTTATGCATTATACTGGAGCCTAATTTTTGAAATTTTTCTGTATCTTATACTGGAGTTTTATATATATAATAAGAAATTTGGAAAGCTTGGAAATTTTTTATCCAAAATAAATTACTGGAACATTATACACATTGCTTTGTATTACATCATAAATATGGTATTTTATGACATAACATGCAAGTAAATCTATTTCGTCTACATTTAATTACTTTATGAGGTGCAGTGTTTGATGCATTTTTAACCACTAAAATTAATTTATATTTCACATTGGAAGATGTGTTAAAATAATAATTATATTTACACTATTTTCATTAAATTGGGATACATGAATATTTATTTTTACCTCTGACGTTCCATTTGCCTTCTGTCTTTTTATATACAGTTTAAAAAAAATTACGCTATATAAGTATCATATCGTTTACAGATTTATTCACACAAACTCATCTAGTTTTATTAGACAAAATAGAAAAAATAAGGAAAAATGGATGCAGCAATCAAAACCATAGTTGATCAAATCAAAGAAGATATCATCGAAGCCTTTGAGATCAAGTTCGATGAGTTCATGGACAAATATGAAAGGGATTTAAGAAGACTCAAGGACAAGCTGGATAGGCTGGAGATCATTGTCCGATATGGGGCTAATGGTGGCAATAAAGATGATAGTTCTTGTGACTCTGATTAATTTTTTATTTTATGCTCTCTCTTTTTTTTGTGTGTGTTTTTGTGGAAGTACTTGGAATCTGAATGGTGGCAATGTAATTTTAGTTTATATTAATATAATTTCTTTTTGTTAATATATTTATCTAACTTACTTTTGATCTATTTAAATTCAAGGAAAATATAAATAATGATTATGATTTTACTGTTACAAATGTGAAAAATCAAACAATACCATATATAATATTGGCAGTTATATATCCAACTATATTATAATGGAGAGAGATCGAAAATAGTGCAAAATTGGGATCAAGAACAAGTTAGTGGAATTAAATATTTTAAAAAAAATCCAGTATATTACACTGGAGTTATATATTGTTCAATCATGATATCCTGTATTTAATATTGGACATGAATAATCCAGATTCATTTATCCTAAATTCGTCCAATTTTGGTTACTCCCTATAAAATATGTTGGAAATATTATACTTACGAAGACATATAAGCCAGTATATTATAATGGATAAGTAAAAAATAGTGGAAACTTGGTATCTAGTACAATTTACTGGAATTAAATAATTAAATATTTTATTTCCTGTATATTACACAGGAGATATATGTTGTTAAAACATGAAATATTGTATTTAATACTGGACTTGAATAGTCCAGATTCTTTTGTCCTAAATTCGTCCAATTTTGGTTACTCCCTATAAAATATGCTGGAAATGCTACTTATGAAGGGATATAAGCCTGTACATTATAATGGAGAATCGGAAAATATTGAAAACTTGGTATCTAGAACAATTTACTGGAATTAAATAATTAAATATTTCATTTCCTACATATTACACTGGAGTTATATGTTATTAAAACATGATACATGGGTATTTCATACTGGACTTGAATAATCCAGATACTTTTATCCTAAATTCGTCCAATTTTGGTTGCTCCCTATAAAATATGCTGGAAATGCTACTTATGAAGGGATATAAGCCAGTACATTGCAATAGAGAATCGGAAAATATTAGAAACTTGATATCTAGAATAATTTACGGGAATTAAATAATTAAATATTTTGTTTCCTGTATATTACACTGGAGTTATAGTTTATTAAAACATGATATCCTGTATTTCATATTGGACATGAATAATCCAGATTCTTTTATACTAAATTCGTCCAATTTTGGTTACTCCCTATAAAATATGCTGGAAATGCTACTTATGAAGGCATATAAGCCAGTATATTATAATGGAGAAGTGGAAAATAGTTGAAACTTGGTATCTAGTACAATTTACTGTAATTAAATAATTAAATATTTTATTTCCTGTATATTACACTGGAGTTATACGTTCTTAAAACATGATATCCTGTATTTCATACTAGACTTGAATAATCCAGATACGTTTATCCTAAATTCGTCCAATTTTGGTTACTCCCTATAAAATATGCTGGAAATGCTATATATGAAGGCATATAAGCCAGTATATTATAATGGAGATGTGGAAGATAGTGGAAACTTGGTATCTAGCATTATTTACTAGAAGCAAATAATTAAATTTGCCTATATATTACACTGGAGTTATATGTTGTTAAAACATGATATCCTTTATTTAATACTGGACTTGAATAATCCAGATTTTTTGTATCCTAAATTCGTCAAATTTTGGTTACTCCCTATAAAATATGCAGGAAATGCTACATATGAAGGTATATAAGCCAGTATATTATAATGGAGAAGTGGAAGATAGTGGAAACTTGGTATCTAGTACAATTTACTGGAAGTAAATAATTGAATATTTTGTTTCCTGTATATTACACTGGAGTTATACTTTGTTAAAACATCATATCCTGTATTTAATACTGGACTTGAATAATCCAGATTCATTTATCCTAAATTCTTCCAATTTTGGTTACTCCCTATAAAATATGCTGCAAATGCTACTTATGAAGGGATATAAGCCAGTACATTATAATGGAGAATCGGAAAATATTGGAAACTTGGTATCTAGTACAATTTACTGGAATTAAATAATTAAATATTTTATTTCCTATATATTACACGGGAGTTATATGTTGTTAAAACATTATATTCTGTATTTAATACTAGACTTGAATATCGAGATTATTTTATCCTAAATTCGTCAAATTTTGGTTACTCCCTATAAAATATGCTGGAAATGCTACTTATGAAGGGATATAAGCCAGTATATTATAATGGAGAATCGGAAAATACTAGAAACTTGGTATCTAGAACAATTTACTGAAATTAAATAATTAATTATTTTGTTTCTTGTATATTACACAGGAGTTATATGTTGTTAAAACGTGAAATATTGTATTTAATAGTGGACTTGAATAGTCCAGATTCTTTTGTCCTAAATTCGTCCAATTTTGGTTACTCCCTATAAAATATGCTGGAAATGCTACTTATGAAGGGATATAAGCCTGTACATTATAATGGAGAATCGGAAAATATTGAAAATTTGGTATCTAGAACAATTTACTGGAATTAAATAATAAAATATTTTATTTCCAGTATATTACACTGGAGTTATATGTTATTAAAACATGATACCCTGTATTTCATACTAGACTTGAATAATCCAGATACGTTTATCCTAAATTCGTCCAATTTTGGTTACTCCCTATAAAATATGTTGGAAATGATACTTATGAAGGGATATAAGCCAGTACATTATAATGGAGAATCGGAAAATACTAGAAAATTGGTATCTAGAACAATTTAATGAAATTAAATAATTAATTATTTTGTTTCCTGTATATTACACAGGAGTTATATGTTGTTAAAACATGAAATATTGTATTTAATACTAGACTTGAATAATCCAGATTCTTTTGTCCTAAATTCGTCCAATTTTGGTTATTCCCTATAAAATATGCTAGAAATGCTACTTATGAAGGGATATGAGCCTATACATTATAATGGAGAATCGGAAAATATTGAAAACTTGGTATCTAGAACAATTTACTGGAATTAAATAATTAAATATTTTATTTCCTGTATATTACACTGGAGTTATATGTTATTAAAACATGATACCCTGTATTTCATACTGGACTTGAATAATCCAGATACTTTTATCCTAAATTCGTCCAATTTTGGTTACTCCCTATAAAATATACTAGAAATGCTACTTATGAAGGGATATAAGACAGTACATTATAATGGAGAATCGAAAAATATTAGAAACTTGATATCTAGAACAATTTACTGGAATTAAATAATTAAATATTTTGTTTCTTGTATATTACACTGGAGTTATAGTTTATTAAAACATGATATCATGTATTTCATACTGGACTTGAATAATCCAGATTCTTTTATACTAAATTCGTCCAATTTTTGTTACTCCCTATAAAATATGCTGGAAATGCTACTTATGAATGCATATAAGCCAATATATTATAATGGAGAAGTGAAAAATAGTTGAAACTTGGTATCTAGTATAATTTACTGTAATTAAATAATTAAATATTTTGTTTCTTGTATATTACACTGGAGTTATACGTTCTTAAAACATGATATCCTGTATTTTATACTAGACTTGAATAATCCAGATTTCTTTATCCCAAATTCATCCAATTTTGGTTACACCTTATAAAATATGCTGGAAATGCTACATATGAAGGCATATAAGCCAGTATATTATAATGGAGAAGTGGAAGATAGTGGAAACTTGGTATCTAGTACAATTTACTGGAAGTAAATAATTAAATTTTCTTGTATATTACATTGGAGTTATATGTTGTTAAAACATGATATCCTTTATTTAATACTGGACTTGAATAATCCAGATTTTTTTATCCTAAATTTGTCAAATTTTGGTTACTCCGTATAAAATATGCTGGAAATGCTACATATGAAGGTATATAAGCCAGTATATTATAATGGAGAAGTGGAAGATAGTGGAAACTTGGTATCTAATACAATTTACTAGAAGTAAATAATTAAATATTTTTTTTTTCTGTATATTACACTGGAGTTATACGTTGTTAAAACATCATATCCTGTATTTAATACTGGACTTGAATAATCGAGATTCTTTTATCCTAAATTCGTCTAATTTTGGTTACTCCTTATAAAATATGCTGCAAATGCTACTTATGAAGGGATATAAACCTGTACATTATAATGGAGAATCGAAAAATATTGGAAACTTGGTATCTAGTACAATTTACAGGAATTAAAAAATTAAATATTTTATTTCCTGTATATTACACGGGACTTATATGTTGTTAAAACATTATATTCTTTATTTAATACTGGACTTGAATATCCAGATTCTTTTATCCTAAATTCGTCCAATTTTGGTTACTCCCTATAAAATATGCTGGAAATGCTCCTTATGAAGGGATATAAGCCAATACATTATAATGGAGATTCGAAAAATATTGGAAACTTGGTATCTAGAACAATTTACTGGAATTAAAGAATTAATTATTTTGTTTCCTGTATATTACACTAGAGTTATATGTTGTTAAAACATGATATCCTGTATTTAATACTGGATTTGTATAATCCAGATTTTTTTATCATAAATTCATCCAATTTTGATTACTCCCTATGAAATGCTGGAAATGCTACTTATGAAGGCATATAAGCCAGTATATTATAATGGAGAAGTGAAAAATAGTGGACACTTAGTATCTAGTACAAGTTACTGGAATTAAATAATTAAATATTTTGTCTTGTATATTACACTGGAGTTATATGTTGTTTAAACATGATATCCTGTATTTAATACTGGACTTGAATAATCCAAATTTTTTTATCCAAAATTCGTCCAATTTTGGTTACTCCCTATAAAATATGCTGAAAATGCTACTTATGAAGGGATATAAGGCAGTACATTATAATGGAGAATCGGATAATATTGGAAACTTAGTATCTAGTACAATTTACTGGAATTAAATAATTAAATATTTCATTTCCTGTATATTACACGGGAGTTATACCTTGTTAAAACATTATATTCTTTATTTAATACTGGACTTGAATATCCAGATTCTTTTATCCTATATTCGTCCAATTTTGGTTACTCCCTATAAAATATGCTGGAAATGCTACTTATGAAGGGATATAAGCCAGTACATTATAATGGAGAATCGGAAAATATTGAAAAATTGGTATCTAGAACAATTTACTGGAATTAAATAATTAAATATTTTATTTGTTGTATATTACACGGGAGTTATATGTTGTTAAAACATTATATTCTTTATTTAATACTGGACTTGAATATCCAGATTCGTTTATCCTAAATTCGTCCAATTTTGGTTACTCCCTATAAAATATGCTGGAAATGCTACTTATGAAGGGATATAAGCCAGTACATTATAATGGAGAATCGAAAAATATTGGAAAATTGGTATCTAGAACAATTTACTGGAATTAAATAATTAATTATTTTGTTTCATGTATATTACACTGGAGATATATGTTGTTAAAACATGATATCCTGTATTTAATACTGGATTTGAATAATCCAGATTCTTTTATCCTAAATTCGTTCAATTTTGGTTACTCCGTATAAAATATGCTGGAAATGCTACTTATGAAGGGATATAAGCCAGTACATTATAATGGAGAATCGGAAAATATTGGAAACTTGGTATCTAGATGTCACGACCAGGATTTCCCACCATCGGGAGTCGTGATGGCGCCTACTATTGGAGCAAGGCCAACCAAGTATTAAAACATTTCTGATAACAATCGCAACAATATAAACAAAACGAGAAAATTAAATAAAAGCGGAAGTCTTTAAACTTAGATAACTGGGATTAAATGCGGAAGGTTTAACATAATCCTCTACCCAAGATTGGTGTCACAAAGCTCACGAACTGCTAAAATTTACTAAATACAATCGTATGAAAGAAAGTATAAACTGTTTGTTTCGGTACAAAAGATAACAAACTGAATAAAGAGAGAGAGAGAGAGAGAGAGAGAGAGAGAGACTCCGGGCCTGCGGACGTCAGCAAGGCTACCTCGGTGTCTCTGGACTGAAGTCAGCTCCCGATCAAATCCTACTGCTGAGGTCCAAAAGCTGCTCCTGGATCTGTGCAAAAAGATGCACAGAGTGTAGCATCAGCACAACCGACCCCATGTGTTGGTAAGTGCCTGGCCTAACCCCGGCGAAGTAGTGACGAGGCTAGACAGGACCTACCAAAAATAACATGTGTAGATATATGCAATAAAAGGAAATATACAGAATTTAAACAGCTAAGAGGGGCGAGCATGCTATGGGGAGCTAACAGTTTCAAATAGAAATCCTCAATAACAAAAAGAAGTAACAAAGCCAAAATGTCAACAAGAATCAAAAATCAACAATTTGCACGGCATCACCCTTCGTGATTTTACTCTCGTTCTCACCAAAAACAATACACGGCATCACCCTTCGTGCTTTTACTCTCGTTCTCACCAAAAAAGTACACGGCATCACCCTTCGTGTTTTACGCTCTTCCTCACCCAAACAACAATCACAAGGCAAACAGGGTAAGGAAATCTATAACCTCGAAGTAAATCAAATAAGAACAAGTAATGAAAGAAACAACATAACTCGGATATCAACAAAGAATTAGAAAGCAACAAATGCATGGCATCACCCTTCGTGCTTTTACTCTCATCCTCACCAAAGCAATCATATAAATAAAATATGTACGGCATCACCCTTCATGCTTTTACTCTCTTTCCTCACCATATAATCAATAAAATCGGCACGGAATGGTACATCGTGCGGCACGGCATCATCCGTCATGCTTTACACTCTTTTCTCACAATAGCAAACAATGCACGGCATCACCCTTCGTGCTTTATCACTCTTCCTCACCCAAACAACAATCACAAATAAAGGGGCAAGGGAGTAGACAAATAATTATAGAAATCCCGGCAAGGGAATACAAACTAACGGCAAGGGAGCACAATTAAGCAGTTAAAAACCCGACAAGGGAACAATATCAATAATCTCAGTACCCCGGCAAGGGAGATAGTCAACAAAACAACAAGCATCCCGTCAAGGGAGCAATTCAATAATTCTTTCTCTTTCTTTCACTTTTACCTCTTATCTCACTTTACCACCTGAGCCAACGCTCCAAAGGGGTTCAATCATTTCATATACTTTCATGCTTTATGATATACTCGAGTCAATGCTCCAAGAATGTACAAATCATAATTCTTCCTCAAACTCTTCACATTATATGAAATTTATCGATTTAACAAGGAAGAGGTATCACAAAATCCGAATAAACACAAATAAGACTCACGGTCATGTTAGACTCCGGTGTATAGATACTCGTCACCATGCCTATACACCGTACTCACAATTAGCAAATAGAAAACAACACTCTAATCATATTCCCTCAAGCCAAAGTTAGAACAAACACTTACCTCGGTCCAAAGAATAGCAATCAACCCTCAAATACCGCCCTTCCTTTATAATCCGACTCCGAAACAATGATATCTAGGCATAATTAATTCGATAATATCAATAAAAACTCGATAACAAAATCCCATAGCTTAGATATGAAGTTTCTAGCATTCTTCCAAAAATACCAAAATTCGACCCGGGACCACATGACTCAAATACGAGGCTCAGACCAAAACCCGATTACCCATAACCCCACGAGTTCAAATATATAATTTATTTTAAGATCTGACCCCAAATTGAGGTTGAATCACTCAAAATTCCCAAAAACCTAACTCTACCCAAAACCCCTAATCTATACTTTGATTTCATGATTTAGGTTTAGAAACTCATTAATTAATGAAGGAAGATGAAGGAAATGAGTGGGAATTTACTTACCCAAGAAGCTTTGGTGAAGAAGTGCTCAAAAATTCGCTCTAGAGCTGTGGAGAAGAAGAACTCGTGTGAAATATGGACTAAACCTCGCCACTGTTCTATTTTGGGTATTTAAAATCACTGGGCAAAAATGCCCTATGCGATCGCAAAGAAGGTAATGCGATCGCAGAGGGTAAGGGGAAGCTGGTCATTGCGATCGCGGAAGGGCTGATGCGAACGCATAGAAGAAAAAGGGCTCCATTCTGGGTTTGGTTTTTATGCATTGCGATCGCGGAAAGGGAATGCGATCGCATATAACAAATGGTGGCTACTATACGCGATCGCAGGAGGATCTATGCGACCGCATAGAACAAACAGGGCACCTGGAAACTCACTCTATGCGATCGCGGAAAGGCATATGCGATCGTATAGCACTGGATAACAGAACACCAGAACTGCTATTTTCTGCAACTTTTCTAAGGCCAAAACCACTCCGAAACACTTCCGAAACACTCCCGAGCCCTCGGGGCTCCTAACCAAACATACACACTAACTCAATAACATCCTACGAACTTACTCGAGCGATCAAATCGCCAAAATAACATCAAAATCAATGAATCAAGCCTCAAAATCATCATTTTTTTTTATGAAACTTCATAAACTTTCAAATTTGGGAATTCAAGTCTGAATCACGTCAAATGACGTCCGATTTCAACCAAATTTCACAGGAAGCGCTTAAACCACATATAAGACTTGTACCGGGCGCCGGAACCAAAATACGGGCCCGATACCAATGCTTTCTAATTTATTTTTATTTCAAATTTCCAAATAAATTTCAAAAAAACAATTTCTTTTAAAAATTCATTTCTCGGGCTCGAGACCTCGAATTTCGATTCCGGGCATATGCCCGAGTCCCATATTTTTCTACGGACCCTCCGGGACCGTCAAATCACGGGTCCGGGTTCGTTTACCCAAAATGTTGACCAAAGTCAACTTTAACCATTTTAAAGCCACAATTTATCAAATTTTACATAATTTAACACATAAGCTTTTCCGGCTACGCGCCCGGACTGCGCACGCAAATCGAGGCAACTAAAGGTGAGGTTTTCAAGGCCTCAGAAGCACAGAAAAAGGGAGAAAACCGGTGATGACCCTTTGGGTCGTCACATTCTCCACCTCTAAAACAATTGTTCGTCCTCGAACAGACATAAGAAGGAAGTACCTGAGTCGGGGAAAAGGTGAGGATAACGGTCCCGCATATCGGACTCGGACTCCCAAGTCGATGCATCAAGAGACTGACCTCTCCATTGAACACGAACCGAAGGAAATCCCTTCGACCTCAACTGGCGAACCTGCCGGTCTAGAATAGCTATCGGCTCCTCCTCATAAGATAAGTCCTTGTCCAACTGGACAGTGCTGAAGTCTAACACGTGGGATGGATCGCCGTGATATTTCCGAAGCATGGACACATGAAACACTGGATGTACGACTGATAAGCTCGGTGGCAATGCAAGTCTATAAGCCACCTCTCCCACTCGATCAAGAATCTCAAATGGACCAATGAATCTAGGGCTAAGCTTGCCCTTCTTCCCAAATCTCATCACGCCCTTCATAGGCGACACTCGGAGCAATACCCGCTCACCAACCATGAAAGCCACATCTCAAACCTTTCGATCTTCATAGCTCTTTTGCCTGGACTGAGCTGTACGAAGTCTATCCTGAATGATCCTGACCTTGTCCAAAGCCTCCTAAACCAAATATGTACCCAACATCCAAGCCTCTCCCGGTTCAAACCATCCAACCGGAGATCGACATCGCCTACCATACAAAGCCTCATAAGGAGCCATCTGGATACTCGACTGGTAGTTGTTGTTGTAGGCAAACTCTGCTAAAGGCAAGAACTGATCCCACGAACCTCCAAAGTCAATGACACAAGCTCGGAGCATATCCTCCAATATCTAAATAGTCCGCTCGGACTGCCCGTCCGTTTGAGGATGAAATGTTGTACTCAACTCAACCTGGGTGCCTAACTCTCGCTGGACTGCTTTCCAGAAACGCGAGGTAAACTGCGTACCTCGGTCCGAAATAATAGATACCGGTACACCAAGAAGGCGAACAATCTCCCGGATATAGATCTCAGCTAACCTCTTGGATGAATAGGAGACTGCCATAGGAATGAAATGCGTTGACTTGGTCAGCCTATCAACAATGACCCAAACTGCGTCGAACTTCCTCCGAGTCTGTGGGAGCCCAACAACGAAGTCCATAGTGATCCGCTCCCACTTCCACTTGGGAAGCTCAATCCTCTAAAATAAACCACCAGGCCTCTGATGCTCATACTTAACCTGCTGACAATTCAAACACTGAGCCACATAGGCAACGATATCCTTCTTCATTCTACACTACCAATAATGTTGTCGCAAGTCCTAATACATCTTCGCGGTGCCCGGATGAATAGAGTACCGGGAGCCATGGGCCTCCTCTAAAATCAACTCTCGAAGCCCATCCACATTAGGCACACAAACTCGACCCTGCAACCTCAAAACTCCATCAACATCTAAGGTAACCTGCTTGGCACCTCCACGCTGTACTGTGTCCCTAAGGACAAACAAATGGGGATCATCAAACTGCCGATCACGGATACGCTCTAATAATGAAGAATGGGAGACCGTGCAAGCTAATACTCTACTAGGTTCAGAAATATCCAACCTCACTAACTGATTGGCCAAAGCCTGAACGTCCAAAGCAAGCGGTCTCTCACCGACCAGAATATAAGCAAGACTGCCCATATTGGCTGACTTCCTACTCAAGGCATCGGCCACCACATTGGCCTTTCCCGGGTGATATAGGATAGTGATGTCATAATCTTTCAACAACTCCAACCACCTCCTCTGCCTCAAATTCAACTCCTTTTGCTTGAACAAATACTGAAGACTCTTATGATTCGTGAACACCTCACACGCCACGCCATACAGATAGTGCCTCCAAATCTTCAATGCGTGAACAATGGCTGCCAACTCCAAATCATGCACTGGATAGTTCTTCTCATGAACCTTCAACTGCCTTGAAGCATAGGCAATGACCTTGCCATCCTGCATCAACACTGCACCAAGTCCAATATGGGATGCATCACAATAGACTGTATAAGGCCCTGAACCTGTGGGCAAAACCAATACCGGTGCCGTAGTCAGAGCTGTCTTGAGCTTCTGAAAGCTCGCCTCACACTCGTCCGACCATCTGAACTGGGCTTCCTTCTGGGTCAACCTGGTCATCGGGGCTGCAATAGATGAGAACCCCTCCACGAACCGACGATAGTAACCTGCTAACCCCAAGAAACTCCAAATCTCTGTGGCTGATGCTGGTCTAGGCCAGTTCTTGACTGCCTCAATCTTCTTTAGATCAACCTGAATACCCTTTGCTGATACAATATGACCCAGAAATGCAACTGAGCTCAACCAGAACTCGCACTTCGAGAACTTAGCATATAACTAACTATCCCTCAAGGTCTGAAGAACCACTCTAAGATGTTGCTCGTGCTCCTCTAGGCTGCAGGAATATATAAAAATATCTTCAATGAAGACTATCACGAACGAGTCCAAATAAGGCCTGAACACTCGGTTCATCAAATCCATAAAGGTTGTCGGGGCATTGAACAACCCAAATGACATAACCAAGAACTCATAATACCTGTACCGAGTACGGAATGCTGTCTTAGGGACATCGGATGCCCTAATCCTCAACTGATGGTAGCCAGATCTCAAGTCAATCTTTGAAAATACCTTGGCACCCTGAAGCTGATCGAACAAATCATCAATCCTCGGCAGTGGATACTTATTCTTAATTGTAACCTTGTTCAGCTGCTGGTAATCAATGCACATTCTCATCGAGCCATCCTTTTTCCTTACAAACAGAACTGGCGCACCCCAAGGCGATACGCTGGGTCTAATGAAACTCTTCTCAAGCAAGTCTTGCAACTACTCTTTCAACTCTTTCAACTCTGGCGGGGCCATATGATACGGCGGAATAGAAATGGGTTGAGTGCCCGGAGCCAAATCGATGCAAAAATCAATATCCCTATCGGGTGGCATCCCTGGCAAGTCTGATGGGAAAACCTCAGAAAACTCACGAACCACGAACACAGAATCAATAGAGGGAATCTCAGCACTGGAATCACGAACATAAGCCAAGTAGGCCAAACACCCCTTCTCGACCATACGCCGAGCCTTCACATACGAAATAACACCGCGAGTAGAACGACCAGGAGTCCTTCTCCACTCTAAATGGGGCAAATCCGGTAAGGCTAAAGTCACAGTCTTGGCATGACAATCCAAGATCGCATGATACGGGGACAACCAATCCATCCCTAATATAACATCGAAATCCACCATATCTAAGAGCAACAAATCAACACGGGTCTCAAGTCCCCTAAACACCACAACACAGGAATGATGAACCCGATCAACCCCTATAGAATCACCCACTGGTGTAGATACATACATAGGAATACTCAAGGCCTCACTAGGCGCAATCAGGTAGGGTGAAAAATAGGACGACACATATGAATACGTAGATCCAGGGTCAAATAGCACTGAAGCATCTCTATCACAGACCAAAATAGTACCTGTAATAACAGCATCGGATGACTCAGCCTCTGGCCTGGCTGGCAAAGCATAACATCGGGGTTGGGCCCCACCTCCCTAAATCACATCCCTGGGACGATCGGCTGCTGGCTGACCCTTACCTCTGGCGGTCTGAGCTCCACCTCTATGACCTCTACCTCCACCTCTATGTCCTTTACCCCCGCCTCTAGTTGGTTGGGCAGGCTATGGAGCAACTGGTGCCTGAATCATAGGACGAGGACCCTGCTGCTGAGAACTACCCGAAGCTCGAGGGCAAAACCTGGCAATGTGACCCATATCACCACAAGTGTAACAAGCCCTTGGCTACTGAGACTGCTGACCCTGTCGCCCTGAATGACCACCTCGGAAACTCTGAAGCGGCGGTGCACTGATGGGAGCTGGTGGTGCACTAAAGGACTGCTGATCCAAATAATGCGTCTGAGAACCACGACCACCTGAGATACCATGTGATACCTGGAGAGCTGACTGAAAGGGCCTAGGAGGATGGCCTCTACCATACGAATCTCTACCTCTAAACGAGGTACCACTGAATCTGCCTGAATGACGGGGCCTCTTATCCGACCCATGACCACCTCCCTGTGACAGAACCATCTCCACTCTGCGGGCCAAATTGGCCGCCTCCTGAAATGTGATCTCGCCCCCGGCCTCCTTGGCCATCTGAAGATGAATCGGTAGCATAAGACCATCAATAAACCTTCTCACCCTCTCTCTCTCGGTGGGAAGTATGATGAGAGCATGGCGAGCTAAATCGATGAACCTGGTCTCATACTAGGTAACAGTCATAGACCCCTACTGGAGGCGCTCAAACTACCTCTGGTAGGCCTCTCTCTGAGTAACGGGGAGAAACTTCTCTAGAAACAACACTGTAAACTGCTCCCAAGTCAAAGATGGCGATCCGGCTGGTCTCGCTAAGCAATAATCCCTCCACCAAGTCTTGGCGGATCCAGACAGGCGAAATGTAGCAAAATCAACCCCATTGGTCTCAACAATACCCATATTTCTGAGAACCTCGTGGCAGCTATCTAAATAATTCTAGGGATCCTCAGTAGATGCATCGGCAAAAGTAGAAGTGAAGAGCTTGATGAACCTATCCAGTCTCCACAAAGCATCGATGGATATAGCCGCTCCATTGTCGGTCTGAGCTATGGCACCCGGCTGAACTACCTCAACTGGCTGAACCGCTGGAGTCTGAATCTGGGGAGCTACCTGCTCCGGAGTGCGTGTAGCAGGAGTCTGAGCCCCTCCTCCAGCCTAAGAAGTGGTTGGTGCCACAGGAAGCAAACCTGATTGGGTGACTCTCTCCATAAGGCCCACCAATCGAACCAGGGTGTCCTGAATAACTGGGGTGGCAATGAAACCCTCTGGGACCTGAGCTGGCCCTACCGGAGCTGCTGGAGCTGGAACCTCATCATCATAATCAACATGAGGCTCCACCTCTGGGACTGCTGCTCGGGGCTGAGCTCTGCCCCTGCCTCGGCCTCGCCCTTTGCCCCTAACAGGAGCTGCTGCTGGGGGCTCGGACTGCTGTGGGATCGATGAGGAAGCATGTTTCCTCGCCATCTGCGAAAGAACGGAGTAGAAATTCAATCAGTATTGGGGAAATAGAACCGCACGACAAGAAATAACAGATGTGAAGTTTTTCTAACTCAGTAGCCTTTGCGGGATAAATACAGACGTCTCCGTACCGATCCCTCAGACTCTACCGAGCTTGTCCGTGAGTTGTGAGACCTAAGTAACCTAGTGCTCTGATACCAACTTGTCACGACCCAGATTTCCCACCATCGGGAGTCGTGATGGCGCCTACTATTGGAGCTAGGCCAGCCAAGTATTAAAACATTTCTGATAACAATCGCAACAATATAAGCAACACGAGACAATTAAATAAAAGCGGAAGTCTTTAAACTTACATAACTGGGATTAAATGCGGAAGGTTTAACATAATCCTCTACCCAAGATTGGTGTCATAAAGCTCACGAACTTCTAAGATTTACTAAATATAATCGTCTGAAAGAAAGTTATAAACTGTTTGTTTCGATACAAAAGATAACAAACTAAATAAATAGAGAGAGAGAGAGAGAGACTCTGGGCCTGCGGACGTCAACAAGGCTACCTCGGTGTCTCTGGACTGAAGTCAGCTCCCGATCAAATCCTACTGCTGAGGTCCAAAAGCTGCTCCTGGATCTGTGCAAAAATATGCACAGAGTGTAGCATCAGCACAACCGACCCCATGTGCTGGTAAGTGCCTGGCCTAACCCCGGCGAAGTAGTAACGAGGCTAGACAGGACCTACCAAAAATAACATATGTAGATATATGCAATAAAAGGAAATATACAGAATTTAAACAGCTAAGAGGGGCGAGCATGTTATGGGGAGCTAACAGTTTCAAATAGAAATCCTCAATAACAAAAAGAAGTAACAAAGCCAAAATGTCAACAAGAATCAAAAATCAACAATTTGCACGGCATCACCCTTCGTGCTTTTACTCTCGTTCTCACCAAAAACAATACACGGCATCACCCTTCGTGCTTTTACTCTCGTTCTCACCAAAAAAGTACACGGCATCACCCTTCGTGTTTTACGCTCTTCCTCACCCAAACAACAATCACAAGGCAAACAGGGTAAGGAAATCTATAACCTCGAAGTAAATCAAATAAGAACAAGTAATGAAAGAAACAACATAACTCGGATATCAACAAAGAATTAGAAAGCAACAAATGCATGGCATCACCCTTCGTGCTTTTACTCTCATCCTCACCAAAGCAATCATATAAATAAAATATGTACGGCATCACCCTTCATGCTTTTACTCTCTTTCCTCACCATATAATCAATAAAATCGGCACGGAATGGTACATCGTGCGGCACGGCATCATCCGTCATGCTTTACACTCTTTTCTCACAATAGCAAACAATGCACGGCATCACCCTTCGTGCTTTATCACTCTTCCTCACCCAAACAACAATCACAAATAAAGGGGCAAGGGAGTAGACAAATAATGATAGAAATACCGGCAAGGGAATACAAATAAATAGCTAACTCCCGGCAAGGGAGCACAATTAAGCAGTTAAAAACCCGGCAAGGGAACAATATCAATAATCTCAGCACCCCGGCAAGGGAGATAGTCAACAAAACAACAAGCATCCCGGCAAGGGAGCAATTCAATAATTCTTTCTCTTTCTTTCACTTTTACCTCTTATCTCACTTTACCACCTGAGCCAACGCTCCAAAGGGGTTCAATCATTTCATATACTTTCACGCTTTATGATATACTCGAGCCAATGCTCCAAGAATGTACAAATCATAATTCTTCCTCAAACTCTTCACATTATATGAAATTTATCGATTTAGCAAGGAAGAGGTATCACAAAATCCGAATAAACACAAATAAGACTCATGGTCATGCTAGACTCCGGTGTATAGATACTCGTCACCATGCCTATACACCGTACTCACAATTAGCAAATGGCAAACAACACTCTAATCCTATTCCCTCAAGCCAAAGTTAGAACAAGCACTTACCTCGGTCCAAAGAATAGCAATCAACCCTCAAATACCGCCCTTCCTTTATAATCCGACTCCGAAACAACGATATCTAGGCATAATTAATTCAATAATATCAATAAAAACTCGATAACAAAATCCCATAGCTTAGATATGAAGTTTCTAGCATTCTTCCAAAAATACCAAAATTCGACCCCGGCCCCACATGATCCAAACACGAGGCTCGGACCAAAACCCGATTACACATAACCCCATGAGTTCAAATATATAATTTATTTTAAGATCCGACCCCAAATTGAGGTTGAATCACTCAAAATTCTCAAAAACCTAACTCTACCCAAAACCCCTAATCTCTACTTTGATTTCATGATTTAGGTTTAGAAAATCATTAATTAATGAAGGAAGATGAAGGAAATGAGTGAGAATTTACTTACCCAAGAAGCTTTGGTGAAGAAGTGCTAAAAAATTCGCTCAAGAGCTGTGGAGAAGAAGAACTCGTGTGAAATATGGACTAAACCTCGCCACTGTTCTGTTTTGGGTATTTAAAATCATTGGGCAAAAATGCCCTATGCGATCGCGAAGAAGGTAATGCCATCGCATAGGGTAAGGGGAAGCTGGTCATTGCGATCGCGGAAGGGCTGATGCAAACGCATAGAAGAAAAAGGGCTCCATTCCGGGTTTGGTTTTTATGCATTGCGATCGCGGAAGAGGAATGTGATCGCATATAACAAATGGTGGCTACTATATGTGATCGCAGGAGGATCTATGCGACCGCATAGAACAAACAGGGCACCTGAAAACTCACTCTATGCGATCGCGGAAAGGCCTATGCGTTCGCATAGCACTGGATAACAGAACACCAGAACTGCTATTTTCTGCAACTTTTCTAAGGCCAAAACCACTCCGAAACACTTCCGAAACACTCCCGAGCCCTCGGGGATCCTAACCAAACACACACACTAACTCAATAACATCCTACTAACTTACTCGAGCGATCAAATTGCCAAAATAACATCAAAATCAATGAATCAAGCCTCAAAATCATCATTTTTTTATCAAACTTCATAAACTTTCAAATTTAGGAATTCAAGTCCGAATTACGTCAAACGACGTCCGATTTCAACCAAATTTCACAGGAAGCGCTTAAACCACATATAAGACATGTACCGGGCGCTGGAACCAAAATACGGGTCCGATACCAATGCTTTCTAATTCATTTTTATTTCAAATTTCCAAATAAATTTCAGAAAAACTATTTCTTTTAAAAATTCATTTTTCGGGCTCGGGACATCGGATTTCGATTTCGGGCATACGCCCAAGTCCCATATTTTTTTACGGACCCTCCGGGACCGTTAAATCACGGTTCCGGGTCCGTTTACCCAAAATGTTGACCAAAGTCAACTTTAACCATTTTAAAGCCACAATTTATCAAATTTCACATAATTTAACACATAAGCTTTTCCGGCTACGTGCCCGAGCTGCGCACGCAAATCGAGGCAACTAAAGGTGAGGTTTTCAAGGCCTCGAAAGCACTAAAAAAGGGAGAAAACCGGTGATGACCCTTTGGGTCGTCACATTAGAACAATTTACTGGAATTAAATAATTAATTATTTTGTTTCATGTATATTACATTGGAGTTATATGTTGTTTAAACATGATATCCTGTATTTAATACTGGACTTGAATAATCCTGATTTTTTTATCCTAAATTCGTCCAATTTTGGTTACTCCCTATAAAATATGCTGGAAATGCTACTTATGAAGGCATATAAGCCAGCATATTATAATGGAGAACTGGAAAATAGTGAAAACTTGGTATCTAGTACAATTTACTGGAATTACATAATTTAATCTTTTATTTCCTGTATATGACACTGCAGTTATATATTTTTAAACCACTATGTCCCGTATTTAATACTGGGCTTGAAAAATTCAGAATTTTTTAAGCTAAATTTGACCAATTTTGGTTACTCCGTATAAAATATTCTGGAAATTCTACTTATGAAGGGATATAAGCCAGTATATTATAATGGAGAAGTGTAAAATAGTGCAAAATTGGTAATTAGAAAAAATTACTGTAATTAAATAATTTAAAATTATGTTCCTGTATATTTTGCTGGAGCTATACGTTCCGAAATTTTAATGTCCAGTATCTTATACTGGAACTTCATAAACCAATTTTTTTTTGCAGCAAATCAAGAAACAAAAAAAAATAGACAGTAATAATATTTTAAAAAACAAGAATACCAAACAAATTATTCGGGATTACAATCACTTTTTCATATCAGACAATGCAACCTTATTGTATATAATCAATCATTTGTTTTCCGGTATTTTCTTGCATAAGGATGAACTACAGCAGAATTTGTGCAATTTGTTCTGTTATGCCCATATTGTTTGCAGCGACAACATCTTGGTTCCTTCTTGAATTCTGTACCGGAAACATGTCGATTCTTCTGTCTTTTTCCTAGCATTACTTTTGCATCTGGAGGCTTAGTGATTTCTGATTTAATAGTGTCTGGTATAACCCATGTTGATGAATCACCTACAGAATTTACTTGCCCTTCATATGTTTTCAACCAAAAGTCCCTTGAATAATAGGCTGAGCAAAAGGCCGATTTCTTTTGATATATACTGTCAATTGCAGCAATTGCATGTTCACGGGATATTTCATCTAGCTGAAATTGACAACAATCACGTGTTCTTTTGTCTAGATCAACAATAAATTCCATACCCCCTTCTTTGACATTGAATTTGAGTCGATCAATGGGCAATACTCTAATTGTAAAAGCTAGTTTAATTTTTTCTTCCAATGTTGCTTCTGCCCAATTTGATATCTCACGGAATATTTCTTCTATAGTTGTCCTTCTTTCATAGAACCAGCTTTGCAACTTTTCTTGTATGAAATTCATCATTGTTAAAAGTGGCAATTCTCTTGCACGTCTCAAAACATTATTCATTGACTCAACAATATTTGTTGTTAACATATCATATCGTCTTCTCGGACAATGTGAACGAACCCACCTTCCTGGTGGTTCCTCCATCAAATAATTGAATGTTTTCTTATCAACAGCAGCTATTTGGGACATGAAGTCATCAAATTCTGATTGAAGGTATACTCTTGCAGCACTTTGAAAAAGGTTTAGTACAGTGTTTCTCACTCTTCTTTGCTTCAGATTCTTTTCTAAATGATATATGCAAATACCATGGTAGCACTCAGGGAAAACTTTTGCAATACCATTTGCAATGTCCTTGTGTCGATCTGACAAAAACATTAAATCCTTACGAATCCCAATTGCTTTTCTTAATTCTCTGAAATACCATTCATATGATTCGTTATTCTCTGAATCCGCTACCCCAAATGCTATAGGGAAAATCTGGTTATTTGTATCTTTTGTAACAGCCACTAACAGAACACCTCTATATTTATTTTTTAGAAATGTTCCATCAACTGCAATAAGTGGTCTACAATACTTTCACCCAGAAATTGATGCCCCATACATGAAAAACAAGTAAACAAACTTGTTCGATTGAAAAGTAAATAACTTTCAGTTATACCATATGACAAGCTGAATACTAATAACATACTAGACAACAAGCTTAAAGACGACAGACTTCCATTAAAATATACTGAAATCAAACAAAACTCAAATATTATATACTGGATTAAAGATCATAATAAGAAAAGAAGACGAATAATCACTCAAAAAAGTAATGACAAATAAAACAAACTTCTAGGTTAAACAGAACTCATCCAGTATAATATACTGGACAGAAAACTTAAACAAGGCAGACATCCCGTAAAATATACTGGAGTACATCCCGTAAAAGCTTACACAAGGCATATATCCCATAAAATATACTGGAGAGAAAGCTTACACAAGGAAAACATCCCATAAAATATCCCCTATAACATACTGGAGGACAAACATTCACACGAGAATTCAGTATAATATACTGGACAAAATTTATTCCTAAATTTTGAAGGCCACTATTTTATACACAAACATAAGAAATTTACCTGTTTTCTGCATCTCTCTGAATATTAGTATATGATCCAGGATTTTTTTGTTCGATCATATACAAATATGATGCCAGTTGCTCATAATTCTGTTCAATTGTTCCTCTTAATAAAGATAACCTTTTTTGAATAGCATGTCATGCTTTTCCATAACCAACATCTATTCCATGTGCTCTTTTCATTTCCGAAATGACAAACTTAGGCTTTACTTCAGTAGCTATGTCCCTTAAGTTGTTAATCATATAATCTCTAATCACATTTGAAGTTGCTTGTCTTTGGTGTGATTTTCTAATATCAACCGAGCACTCATGTGTTCTCTGAAATTTAACTATTTTAAAAAGTGTTGATTCTGTAATTCTTGAACCTCGAACAGTCCAACCACACTTTTCATCAGCACATACCAAAGAATATCTTGTGTTACTTGACCTCTTAACATAAAACTCAAAGTGCTCCTTTATAGCTGCTAAGCAAAAACATCTAATCATAGCATTTTTATCTTGAAAAACTGACCCGAGTTTTACATCATCCAATGATGCATTTTCCTTTAGTATTATTGATGGGGATTCTTTTGCCTTTCCTTTTACTTTCCTTTTTCTTCCTTCAATAGTGTCTAGTGATTCAATCTGTTGATCTTCCACAGGAATTACAATTTCATTTTCCATTGTAATGTCATAAATTGGCATCTTCTGCTACTTCAGATATCAGCATTACCTGCTCTTCCGGAACATATGTGTTTCTGTGCAATAATTGTTGATTGTCAATTTCCATTATTGCATTACCTTTTGGTTGTTGATCTGGTATTTCTGATATTTCAACAACAAATTTGGAACCTTTATAGTATGGATCATTTTTTAAAAGCATCATACACAAGCTAAGATCTTCATCTTTTGTCACTTGTATTCCCTTAGCAGTACCTAGGTTGATATTAAGCCATACTTTTGCTTCAAACTTGTTGTTGTTGAACTCCATAACTTCAAAAATTTTACTCATGAATTCTTCAAACGAAGTCCCATCATTTATAAGGAAAAGCTTTGTTTTATGATCTAAGTACTTGTAATCTGATGTCCATTTGCCATCGAATGCGATAAGCAAGAAATTTGTATGCATCCTATATTTAATGAAACCAAATAATAAGCTGGAGTTATAATTCGAGCAAAGTATAGTAGATACAAATTATAAATTGTCTTACCCATCTCTATTACAATATACTGGCCTATATAGCTTAATAACTAGATTTTTCAGTATAATTATCAGGAAGCAACTAAAATAAGAAATACAACAATAGTTAAATTAGCAAACTTTGGGTAAAATATCTGGTTTGTGAACATCCTGTATAAAATACTGGACATTATAATTCCGCAAGGTACATCTCCAGCAAAATATATAGGAGCCCAAATAATTAGATATTTAGATGTTATATTGCAGTCAAACATACTTCCAGTATATTATACTGGAAGTGTCTAAGTTTTACATATTAATTTAGAAAAATCCAGCTAATTATACTGGTGTTATGTTCTGAAGGATTTTATATTATTTTTTGTGGTTTTGAACAATGCAGATTTTAACAGTTACGATCTAAATTACAGAAAAGAAATTTAATACAATTAAGCACAAATTAACGCATTGAGAAAATGTGTCAAAATAACACAGATTAAAGCATTAATTGAGAGAACTTACTTCGATTTGCAGAAAATTCGAAGAATCAAAAAAATTTATTGAGAGAATTTTCTGGTTTGAATTACAAACAGAAGAATTGTAGAGAATCACAATTAAATCTGTGGTGGTAGAAGATAGATTTAATTGAGAGAGCTTACATCGATTTTCAGTTTAACGCCGGAAGATTTTGCTAAAGAAGAATATAAGGTCAAGTCGCGTAAATTTAATAAACATAGTAGGGGTATTTTAGTCAACAAATTGTTACCGTGCTTAATTCGCGGCTAAATATCGTTGACCTTTGATTATGTGGCTAAATTTGATTGACTAGGCGTAAAACTGGTCATTTATAAATTTTCCGCCCATTCCTCACAGCAAGGCCAAACAAAATCTGTCTACTGTTGCGTGAACATATTGACGTTTACATTTGCTCAGATATCGATAACTGTTACAAATGGTAGCATATAACAAGCCAAGTACACAATGAACACTTTTGAAGCCGTATCATACAACTGCTAGGTTCTCAAATCTGAAGCTGTGTTACTACTCCAAAGAGATTAGCCCTCTGTAATCCACCAAGAAGCAGAAAAAGAAAATGGATGGAGGCTTCTTATTTTTAAGCTTTTGCTTGAAGGCGGAAACAATCATGGGCCCAAAATTATCCTTCCATAGTTTTGATGGCATTGAGTAGAAGGTTGCAAGGGCAGAGACTCAAAGCCCGTGCCCTGAATACGATTATCTATAGATCCAAATCGACTCATGCCACCATTTACAATGCCATAGCTGGCTGCAACAGCAGCTGGTTGTACTACCATCACACTAGAACTTGAGACCTGAACTTGGTTACGTACACTTTCTGCAGGCCGTGTGTAAAGTTGTCCATTGCTCCTATTCTCCATACCATATCCTATGCCAACACCTAGATCCAAGCTAATTGAGCCATTCTCTTCTGCCCTGACCCGTGAACTTCCAGTTACAGGCGCCGATCCTGCCATTTCATGGCTATTATTCCTAGCTGTTGGTACATCGTGATTGTGTTTCCCCTCATATGTAGTAATTACAGCTTTGGGATCATGGGATGCCCTCTCCACATGTTTCCTGACAGGGCATCCAGCATTGGTGCACTTGTAATAACTCCTGCATCACATTCATATGAATACCTTTAGAAAAGATAAGAAACTTATCGCTAGAGTGAAGAAAAGAAAAACACGGTTCATTGAATTTTGGATACTTTGCAGGTTTAAAGGTAAACGAACAATTTACTTTTGCTAAAATGATAGCGAATAACCACCCTTCCTCCATAAACAAGACAAAATTGAAAGAGAGGTCAACAAATGTAGGTTCTTTCACCTCCCAACATAAAGTACGCCAAATTAATTAAAACATCAGTGGGTCCTTCATGCAAGGATATTCAAAAGTTTATCAGAGATTTGACAAATTGTTAGACACAAGGTCTCTCTGCCTGCTCAGTCTTCAGTTTAGCAACTTCCAACCATGAAAGCTACTTGAGTTTGAGGCTGTTTTAAGTATCAGAACAAAGTTTAGGAGATCAGATATTCATGCATCAGTTTTTATTTACTTATTCCTGATCAAACATTTATCTGAAAATAATCATTTAAGCCAGAGAACCATTCATCCTCTACTTAAATGTTTCACTAGAAGTACATTCAGCTCATTCTGAAATGTTCGTTTGCTAAGATGCAATTTTTATTTTTTTTTTGACGGGGGGGTAGGGAGGGAGGGGGGGGGTTGGCTTACTGCTGAAACAAGGACAATACAATTAGGTCTCTGGCAAAAAAGTGAAATAATGATCGGTCCAGCTTTCCATACATTAAAGGCAGAAGGTTCATGCACAATCATGCAGGTGCACGTTTAACCTTGCCTTGACTCACCTCAGTTACAAGGCTATGGCAGGGCTGAAGTAGGACCTCCAAATAATTTAGGCCATTATGCTATTAAGGCACTATAGAGTGCCAATAACTAAATGAGCAGAGAAAAGGACATGTTGGATCCGTTTAGATATGGTAAAAAACAAATAAATGATTGCTTAAGTGACTGCTTCTCCAACAGTAGCTTCAAATGCCGTAGCTTTAACTTAACTTGCAGGGAGTCAAGTGGTAATTAACCTCTCAAGGAAATTCCAACCAAAAAATAAGTAAGTTGTCAAAGTATTATCAATATATTCAATAATGTCACTGCTGCCACTAGGCAAAATCAAATTGCACGCTGTGACTGTCTAAGAATAGGATTTGACAAAAAGAATATATATCCAGATACGCTGAGTTATAGACTGTCTCTCCTAAGATTAATTGGATAAGATACCATACAAAGTAGCATGCTTTTGCTGGCTTGTGGTTAAAGAAGCTGTTCTAACAGGACAGCCTGATGAAGAGAGGGACACAGCTGTGTTCTAAATGCTTTTTTTGTGTGGGGGAGAGATGGAAACAAATAGTCATCTGTTTATCCATTGCAAAGTTACCAGTACTCTGTGACAACTCTTTATGAGTATGAAAGAACTCAGATGGACAATGCCTTGGAAAACTGCTGAGTTGTAAGCATGTTGGAATGATCCACACAACTTTGTGAGACAGAAGAGATGGTGGAGAATTATCCCACCATGCATCTAGTGGACAGTATGGAGGGAGAGAAATTCAAGGTGTTTTCAATATGTAGCTAACTCTGAACAGAAGATCAAGATGAATTGTATATTTTTGTTTCATTTCTGGTGTAAAGAGGCCCTAGTAGAAGATGTAGATTCAGTTAATGACATCATTGGGGCATTGTAACTAGTACAGGACTAGGTTTTTGCTTTTGGGGCTTCCTGTATTTTGTTTCTCTAAGCACAGTCTTTGTGCTAACAGTTACATTTTGAAAATTTATATAAAATCTGTTACCTTCTTTAAAAAAAGATTAATTGGATAAGATCCACCCAAGTGAATAGCGTTAGCCGGATGTGTCTTGTAGGAGGTAAATTCCCAAAGAATTTCCTGTCCCTGTCAGAAGAGATGTCAACCTATCTCCTTTCAACCAACACAAGAATTCATAGAGTAGCTCAAGTTCCTACCTCAGAGATAAGTGGTTGAGTGGTTGAGAGGATAAACTAGAGATACCTGCATTTCCAAAGGATTTTATCTCTCAGGATCCCAAGCCAACCAGCCTCCAAATGCAATGCAGCTTGGTTTCTTAGTGTTGGTATGTCGGTTGGATAAGGAAGAGGGATCGAGCGGCGGGCGGAGGCTTCTTGAGAGGATTCTCAGCTTCGATCGGGGTGCCCGGGGCCCGAAGTGTCTCCCATTTGCTTTTTGCGGATGACACCCTGGTTTTCTGTGATGCCGATATGGATCAGTTGACCTACCTGAAGCAGGTCCTGCAGTGGTTTCAGATAGTATCAGGTCTCAAAATCAACCTCGGCAAGTGTGAGATTTTCCCCGTGGGTGAGGTTGCTAACATTGATGCTTTGTATTATGTTCTCAGATGTAAGGTGGGCTCCCTTCCTACTACTTACCTGGGTCTCCCATTGGGCGTTTCGCATAAGGATACTACGGTTTGGAATCCAGTGATCGAAAGGGTTGAAAAAAGATTAGCAGGCTGGCAGAAATGGTACTTGTCAAAGGGCGGAAAGGAAGTGCTCATTAAAAGCACTTTATCGAGTATGCCCACCTATTACTTGTCCCTGTTGCAAGCTCCTGTGAGCATCACAGAAAAACTGGAGCGGCTTCAAAGGAATTTTCTATGAGATGCAGCGGATGGAACTAGAAAGTATCATCTAGTGAAATGGCAGACAATCACTTCCCCAAAGAAGTGGGGTGGACTTGGAGTAAAAGATCTTAGGGTATTCAGCAAAGCTTTGTTGGGGAAATGGCTATGGAGATTCGGGGTAGAAGAGCATGCTCTATGGAGGGAGGTCACAGTAGAAAAGTACGATTCCACGGGAGGGGGTTGGAGGACCAAGGCAATCACAACACCTTTCGGGTGTGGCATGTGGAGGAGCATCATGAAGAATTGGGAATCCTTCAGTGGCAACATCTCTTACAAGGTGGGAGATGGAAGGAGAATCAACTTTTGGAATCATAGGTGGTGTGGAGAGGATACTCTGAGGGTCTCCTTCCCCCACGTCTTCAGAGTTTCAAACCAAAAGGAATAGATGGTCCAACAAATTCGTAAGGAACATGCAGGGGGTAGTATGGGACCTCTCATTTAGAAGGAACATGCAAGATTGGGAGATTGCGGAGCTCCAAGATTTATTGACACTGCTATATGGGCAAGACTTGCCTCGGCCATCTTGTGATTCTTGGAGATGGGGTTTGCGTGGCGATGGTCTATTCACCGTAAAGTCCTTTTACCAGAGTATGTTGGTGAGAGAGGAGGCCTCTTTTCCATACTCCTCGATCTGGATTCCTAAGGCGCCCACGAAGGTGTGCTTTTTTGCATGGCTAGCGGTGAGGGGAGTGATTTTGACTGCTGAGAATTTGCGAATGAGGGGAATTACACTTGTTAGTTGGTGCTATATGTGTAAAAGCTCAGGGGAAGAAGTTGATCATCTTTTGTTGCATTGCCCAGTGTCCTCGGTTTTGTGGAGGGCGATCCTGAACCTTTTTGGTGTTCAATGGGTGATGCCAAGCACTATAAAGGAAATGCTATATAGCTGGGCCGGTTTCCGTAGAAGAAGAAAGCAAAAGGCGTGGAAGTTCGCCCTGTTAGCTCTCATGTGGATAGTTTGGGGGAGAGAAATAGGAGAGCTTTTGAGGGGATTGAGTCTCCTTTTTCACATCTTAAGAATAGTCTTTTATCTTTGATCGCTTTTTGGTGCACTCATATAGCCCCCATTTGTATAGAAGATTGGGCATCTTTTGTAGAGAATCATGTTCTGATGTAAATTCTCTACTTTTTAGTATACTTCTTGTATACGGGAGTTCTCTCCCTTTTGATTAATACAATTTACCTTATCAAAAAAAAAGAATAATACTCCCTCCGTTTCATATTAGATGAGGTACTTTCCTTTTTAGTCTGTTCCAAAACAAATGACACATTTCTAAATTTGGAAATAATTCAACTTTAAACTCTTCATTTTACCCATTTACCCTTAACGAGAAGCTTTTATAGCCACACAAATGTCATGGCCCCACAAACCTTTTATCCCTTAAGCTTTTAAGACCACAAGTTTCAAAAGTCTTTTTTTTTCTTAAACTCCGTGCCGAGTTAAGCTACCTCATCTAATATGAAACGGAAGGAGTATGTAATTAAGAGAGAATTACTTTTTTTTTATAACCGTGGTGCCCGGACTAGCTTGTGCACATCTTGACTAATTCCACGGGATACCTGCTACCTTCCACCAGCAACAAGTACAAGGAAATTTTATCCACCAAGGCTTAGACGGATGGGAAAAAATCACCTAGTATTTTTTGTCTCCATTGGGAATTGAACCTGAAACCTCATGGTTCTAACCCACTTCATTGGTGCTAATTAAGAGGGGATTACTTTTTATTGTTTCAGCTTTGGTTCATGCGATAAAGGGGTGGATTGACGTTAGATAGGAGGTTCATCATGCAAAAGTGTGAAGTTAGACCACCAAGTTCATTCCCTAACCGTACTTGCCAGAAAAGGAAAAACTATCACCTTACCATTTTTCCAAAAAAAAAAGAAAGAAAACCAACCACAATCTAACTTTTTTATACTTATTTGCAAGTCTGTTAGTCTAACTTTATGAATAAACTAACAACTCTAGCCGGATCATTTTATATCCGGTGTTTGACTGGGCATGGAGTTTAACAAAGACTTTTGGAACATACCAAAAGCTAAGTAGCTCAGACACGGGTGCGGGTGTCCGACATGGGTGCGGATCTAGAGGCCGGATCCTTCAAGATGTAAATTCTAAGATTCGAGGATACGGATCCCAGTGCGGATACGGGTGCGGGATCCGGCTAAAAATAATTCAAAAATATAAAAATATCTCTAAATTATGAGAAATTTTGTCAAATACTTATGTATCGCTTGTAAAGTGCGGATTTCTTTTCTCAAGTTGTAGATAAAGTAAATGATTAATTTCCTAGATAAGGTATGCTATATTCTTCAAATTTACCCTAGTTTTGGTTCTGATTTTGGGAATCAAATTGTATCTCGTCTCGAATTTTTCTATTTGTCGTAGTCAAAGTACCCAAAATTGTTTGACCAGATCCGGTACCAATCTCATACACACACCCATACTAGTAGTGTCGACACGAGTGCATCACCTAAATTGCCGTATCGGAGCAACTTAGACCAAAAGTACTACTAGAACTTGTGGTCTTAAACATGCCATGATATTTCTATGGGTATAAGAGAAAAGTCATTAACGGTAAAATGGAAGTTAAAAATAAAGAACTTTTAAAGGTGTGATTTTCTTTGGAATAAACTAAACAGGAAAGAGTGCTACATAAAATAGAATCATCTCCATCAATCTATTGTTCCCGCTACCAATTTTTATACATATTATTAACTCTACGATACACATAAATAGGAGAGGATTTGAGACCAAAAACAAATCTAATGGAAAAAGACTGAGTGTAAATAATATAACAGAATATATCACAAAAAACTTAGGTGGAGATGGGTCGACATTGATCAGCAGTCACTGCTAGATGGGCGGAGGGAGCGGTGGAGAGCTAAATATATTTATTTCGCATGATAAATTTTATTTGATTTATGTACATGGCTACCAAGCAACAAGAATTGACATATAAATGATTTCAAATCACTTCTCAACAGTCAGTACACAATCATCTAAGATTTCATTTAAAGAAAGTCTAATTAGTTTGAAATGGCTTATCATTCTAAGCTGATTATGCACAGACCCAAGGCTTTCTGCTATAACAGATGACTTCCTAAGATCTTTCCTGCTATGGCTGTATGGGATTGTCAATTACTTTCCCAGTTCAATTAGATATCACCGCTACATCTCATCTTGCCAAAACAATTGAATATATATCTCTTCCCTTTGCTAAGTAACACTTCTATTGAGAGGGGAATCCTTTGAGTAGACTAGAAAGATGGCTGAGAACATTCTGGGAAACTCCCCCAAAAAAAGTTAATCTATTCGGACCATGAAACAACCTCTTAACCAACTTGAACTTCAGACATTAGCATTAGACGCCACAGGGCTAGAACGACTTTGAGCAAGAGGGTACTTGTACCCGAAACTGACACAGGTTGGTAGGTAGAGAATAGCTAGCGGAACAAGACAACTCTCTCTAAGGAACTCGGCAAAATAGCCCCGTAACTTCGAGAGAAGGGGTGCCTCCTCATAAAAGGGGGTCGCAGTGAATGATTTTCATACCTGGGATTAGGATTTCCGCGGACCACTTTTTGACCGTATTTCCGCCACCTGTATCCATCATCCAATATATCAACTTCACTCACAGTTTGAACAACAACGCGTGGTTCACGGATAGGCTTAACAACTGGTGTAATATCCATCCCACCATCCATTTTCCTGCTTAAAGACTCAATTGTTAAAATCAAATTACATCATAGAAATAACTTTAGGGCCTTTCTTTAGTACTTACCTTCTTTTTGCAAATGGATCATCCTCGTCCAGCTGATCACTAGCGCTCTGCAACTGAGACACTGCACCTTCAAGACCATCATCGTCTGCTGGTCGAGGTGATACTGGAGTACTACTGGGTTCAATGTTACTGGTGTAGGCATTAGCGTTGAATTTGTCTTCAACAAAGATAAACGAGAGAGAGGAATAACTCCATATGAGAATAAGGAAGCCTCAATAAAAACTACCATGCCATGCATTTGTTGAAGGGAAACAACCCTTAAATAGCTATTCACTTTACCTTCTTGACCAGTGAAAGATGCTTCTTTCTCACTTCTGTCTTCCTGGATGGACATAAGAGCACCAGGTGTAAACCTACGGCTGGGTTGGGGTTTAGGATGATCATGTGAACCTTTATAGACGATCTCTGTTATTTGTCCTTCAGGAGAGCGCTCAAATATCTTTTTAACTTCACAGTTTGGGTATGTACATTTGTAGTAGCTCCTTGGGAATTCACTACCTTTAACAAGTTTCTGGCCATACTTTCTCCAGTTATACCCATCATCTGATGATCTCTCAGCTGTTATTGATGAAACATCTCTATTATCAGCATGTGACCCTTGCGAGCTTGGATTTGAGTGACCTCTCTGACTTTTTTCCTCATTATCAATTGCAGCAGGATCAGCAGCGGCAGTACTAAAGGACGAGGCATCTAAACTAACAGGTGCAGGTAGACTCACTTCTTTTGAATTAGGCATCTCACATTTAACAAGAGCTGAAGGTGCTAATGACTGAGAAAGACATCGATCTTGAATTTGATTCAGGGGTTCACTTTGCTGTTGGTTCAAACCTGCAAAGGTCTTCATTACAACAGTGTATTAGGAACTAACTAGATTCAACTTGGTTAAGATAATAATGAGGTTCGCATGTAGCTTGAGGTTCTAAAAGAAGAAAAAATTAATTAGAAGGGGCAAAAGAAATCAAAGATATGCAGGGAATAATTCAATCCCCTGTTGGACTCTCCGCCATTAAATCCATAAAATGTAGAAAAAAAAGGAACTCCTTCCAAACCCCAAGTATCGGTCAAGTATGAGCATTTCATCCACACGCACACAACTGCATAAGAAAATAAATAAAACAGAGAAGAAGAAATTGGCACCAGATATGCAAACCAAATACATGGGGCAAATCAATACTGAATCATCATTTTTCTGGCAATAAGTTAACACCTTTTGACTGGACTTTTAAAAGCTGTATTCCATTCTTTTTCATGTAAAGGCAGCTGGACCACAAGGGTCTATTGTATGCAGTCTTACCCTGCATTTCTGCAAGAGGTTGTTTCCACGGCTCGAACCCGTGACCTCCTGGTCACATGGTAGCAACTTTACCAGTTACGCCAAGGCTCCCCTTCCATATCATGTTAAAATTAAAAGCATACAACAGGTATTAAGTGCAAAGGGTTATGTCTTAATCCTTTCACCAATGAGATATTGTAGCTGAGAGAGGAAGAATTTCAAGAACACTAAAGTCAGATTATTAAAGCAATTTTTGAATCAAGCACGGTTCGATTTATGAAGTGGACTTTGGCAATTGTGAGGTTTTAAAGGTTGGCAGAGAAAATAATTACTCCATCTATCCCAATTCATATACCGATAAAAAGAATGATATCTTTCTATAATTAGAAACAATTTTAACTTAAAATTTCTCATTTTACCCTTGATGCCAAACAAATACCTATGACTTGTTTTAGACCACAAGCTTCAAAAGTCTTTCTTTCTTTCTAAAACTCCGCGCCCAATCAAACTGCATCCCATAAAATGGGACGGAGAGTAGGGAGTAATATTCAATAGTGCTCTTCTTGTATTTCCCTGTGTCTAATCTACTTCACACACTTAGGCTTTGAACAAGAGTTAGGTGATTTATTGCCAAGGATAACAGTCATAAGGGGATTACCGCAGCTTCCTTCGCCAGTGATCCTGATGTAGAACTAGATCCAATAGCAAATTTAAACTCAAATTCGCCGGTCGTTTCTCCATATGCATTTCCACTGGAACAGCTTCTCATAAATGAAAAGGCAGCACTCCCGCTAGAGCCTTGCATTAGTTGAAACTTGGAGAAGGAACCTGTGGTCGGGGACGGCTCAGCCTGCAGGTTATAAGTGAAATTACTATTCGTCGATCAAAAAATTCTTTCTCAATTGAAATAGCATCTGAACCAAAAAAGGGCAGCCCAGTGCACTAAGCTCCCGCTATGCGCGGGGTCCGGGGAAGAGCCAGACCATCTGAACCAAAGTGATCAAAATAATTCCTCTTTTTCTCAGCTTCCTGCTTCTTTATGGGGGGAGAAACCCTTTTTCTCTCTTTGCAATGTATCTTTATCAGTTTGGGTGACGATACTTTCAAGAAAGATAGATGTCACTTATAGTAGTTTCTTAGTTATTCATCACCAGCCATTAAAGTTGGAACCTTTCCATACTGCTTAAATGACACATACAACAGGCATGCTTATAATAATCTTACTGGTTAGAATAACAAAAAAGCAGAAAACTCTCTGGTGCCATTATTACGGTCACATTCACAACACTAATATACTTTTTCTCTAGGGAACAACTTAGTGGTAAGTTGAGCACCTTGCCAAAAGGGAGATTCAACATGTGAAGAAACAAAACTGACGACTAAACATGTAGAGGAAGAAAGAATATATATTCTACAAAAATCTAGAGGAATAATACTATCAGCTTTGCTAATGTAAGCATCAGAACCAACGGATGCAAATAGCACAAAAATTCATATATACATATGTAAGCATATATTAATACATATTCCGCACGGGAGAAGAACCACGAGGTCTAAAGTTCAATAAGGCAAAAAATACTAGGTGATTCTCCTATCTTCCTAACCTTTGATGGGCAAAGTTATTTGGTACCTATGTTGGTGGGAGGTAGTGCGTACTAGTGGAATATTCGAGGTGCGAGCAACCATAGTAAAAAAAATAGCACTCATGTCAGAGAAAAAGGATCAAGCGAACAAATTGCAATGTAATGAAGACAACCAAACATCTAATCAATAATTCCAAACGTACTTTAAAAAAAGTAGCGATCACATCAATAAATTCCTCCGGTCCTCCACTCTCCAGAATATTATTATTAGGTGAATAAAGCACTATCTAAAACTTAAACTAATGATGCAATTAAATAAGGAAAACGAATTTTTAGGTTAGCATTCTACTCAAATTGAACATAGCACAACTATATTAAGCAAAAAGCATCTAATTAGGGTATCGGATCCCGAATCTGAATGTGAAATTCTCAGAATATTAATCGCAAGAATAAATTTCTTCAACAACGGTTTAAAAAAAAAAAGAGAACTAACTTTGATGTTAGAAAGGAGGACGGGAGATTCGAGAAAGGAAGAAGGACTGAGACCAGGAGGGATAGTGATACATGTGGAGCGAGAGATCGGGAGCTTAGCAGGGGACATGAGCTTATATTTAGCACCTCTACTGCTGTTCGATCCAACGGCGGAAGCATCGCAGCTAGAGATTTTGAGTTGCTGCTCCGAAGACTCATTGATGGAGGGTAGTGGAGATGAGTGGCTGTACTGCTGGAAGTAGTGAGACTGAGACTGAGACTGAGAATCTTCCATTGACGATTCAGAAGAGCTTTTTTGGAGGTAGGAAGAGTACACAGTCAACAGGAGTAAGGTCGGGGTGAGGTTTGTAGCGTCACGTGGGGGTGGGGTTAGACGAACAAGGGTCAAGTGCAGATGAGCAGGGAAAGAGATATTTTTGCCTTTTCCACCAAATTAAATAAAATAATTCAAATAACTCAAATTTAATTACTATTATATTTTGGAGGTGAAAGAATTTCTTCTGAAAATATTGTTCAGATTTAGAAAAAAGAAATCTCGGCAATTAGTTTCAAAAGAGTGACACTAGAGAAAAGTTTTATCAATTATTTCAAAATTGAAGGAAAAATTTACTCCAAATGTGATTTTCAGGTGTTTAAATAAAAAAAACAATGAAATACTTTTCTTTAATGGAGTTTAGCTGGAGAAAATTTGTTTGTTTTTTAAATTTCTTTTTCCCATTATATATTGTTATGAACCTTACGACAAGTTAAAGTTTAATTTGAATTGGTTCTTAGTAAGGTGGTGCCTATTATTTTTTAGCTTCGGAAGAATTTATTAGACACATTTCCTAGCCCCTCGTACTACTCAAGTATATTGAGTATAGTTATTGTTTGTACATTCTTTATTATGTTGTATACTTAGTTAGCCTATTGTCACGGGCTTACCTTTTTCCGTACGCAAGCGGCACCAAATTGCCCGTGTGGCGCCTGTAGTCACCCCACACTACAGGCAAGTCTTTCCTTTTCCCAGGTTTTCTAGCACGATCCTGTGCTTGTGGTGGAATTTGCCCAAGAGGCTTACTCCAACTGTGTCGCCCGTATGATGTCTAGGCTCATAGCCTTGACTAGTTGTGGCGCTTCTCATATACTGGATCTTATCCATGCGCACACCCGGAGTTGGCTAAGGATACGTACGTCCCTCGCCTAGCATTGAGCATCGCTCTCGCGTGCACAGTCTAATCCTCAAGCTTGACACTCGCCTCGTGCATCCGCACCCGGCTTGTGCTTCGCCCGAGTAGGGCAACCTTTAGTCCTTGGCCTTTGTCATGTGCGTCTTTCGTAGCATGCATATCTTTGTCTTATGGCATCGCCAAACATAGCCCTCGTGACATACTTCCATCCCGCATAGTGCAGTGTCGCCCCACAACTGCATGCCTAGGCCAACAGACCCTTGTTCGCCTAGCTGAACCTAAGCTAAGCTCACAAGTCGACACATGAGGCCCCTAAGAAAGGTGCTTCCAAGTATCCAATCGGCATGGAGGTCTTCATCCGTCATTTCAATAGTCCGCATGGCATAACCGTCCCACATGTCAAGCCTCTAGTGCCCGTTTAGTGCCCAACGCTAGCCCTAAGGCGTCGCGTCATCCATAGAGTTCCCAATCTCGTATGGATACCTTAGACACTCCTTTGAGATGTCCAGGCAGGCCCTTGAGGTTCTCTCCCAAGGTAGCTCACTTGATGCGGCTTGATGGCAGCACGCACGGGGGAGGCTGGTTGAGCTTCAACACCTATACCCCCCTCTTATATATGCTTAAAATTAAAAAGCCCATGATTCAGCAATAGTCTAGTTCTGGTCAGAGAATTGGAATGGCCCTCCTTCGCGCATATATAAGGGTATACTAGGAACAAGGCCTACGGCCGAGATCCCTAAACTCCCGCTAAGTTCTCTTGGCACACTTAGGACATGCAACACAACATATCTTGATGGTTGTTGCCTCATACATAGTCCCTCTGCCGGATGTTCCTTCACAATGCTTTGTCAGCACACGCCGCCTACGCGACTGACATTCGTCCTGGCACACTGTAGCACGCAGAACTCATGGATGACATGACCCCCAAAATGCGGGGCGTGACATCCTTCCACAATCTGTCATCATCCCCGATGACATAACAATGCCCACGACAACCCGGAGTCTGCCCCCTCAGGGATGTGCACTGGCTCCCTTAATCCTTGTGGGTCGGACTTCCTCAAAGTCCATCTTAAAATGGAGTCGTGCCCCTTGCACTTCTCCCCCAAGTATCTTCCAAGCGTGCCTCTGCACTTCACCTATTATCGGTGTTCGCTCGGAAAGCGCCTCCGTACTTGCACCCTCTGGTGTCTAACTTTGTGGCGACCCACACTAGTCAACCACACCATGACCCCCACGGCCTTCATACGTCCGAAGCTCTTCCCTCAATGGTAAGTATATCAACGTGCTTAGACGTAGCTCACGCAGCTCAGCAGCTCGCGTAGCCCTTTACTCGCCCTCATTGTCTTGGAAAGATTAGCTCACTTCAGGACTCACAATTCTGCACCAAGGCCTTGGTTAAGTCAGTCTACTATTGGCCATGCATGCGAGATGATATAGAATGTTATGTGCAGACTTGTCTTATATGTCAGCAGGATAAGGTTGAGCAACGACATCCCGGAGGACTTTTGGAGCCACTACCAGTTGCAGAGTGTCCATGGGAGAGCGTGACTGTGGACTTTATCACTTGCCTACCAAGGTCCGGCGGTTATGGTACTATTATGGTGGTCATGGATAGATTTTCCAAATATTCCACCTTCATACCCGCCTCACCAGGTTGCACAGCCAAGGAAGCCGCCAAGCTATTCTTTAAGAACGTGGTGAAGTATTGGGGTTTACCAAGGCATATAATCAGTGATCGAGACCCCCGCTTTACTGGAAACTTTTGGAGAGAGTTGTTTGGCATACTTGGTACGGAGCTGCACTTTTCTACAAGTTTCCACCCACATACGGATGGACAAACAGAACGAGTCAATGCCTTACTAGAATGCTACTTGAGGCATTATGTAAGCGTGCATCAGAAAGATTGGGCAAGGCTCATAGACATCGCCCAATTCTCTTATAACTTGCAGCGGAGTGAGTCCACGGGACAACACCATTTGAGCTAGCCACAGGCCAACAACTACAAACTCCACATTCCTTACCAGCCGCGTTTGAGGGAAAGAGTTTGGGGGCTTATCATATGGCCAAAGGATGGGAGGAGCAACTCGACAATGCTAAGTCCTACTTGGATAAGGCAGCTAAGAAGATGAAGAAGTTTGCAAACCGTAAGCGACGTCCCACATACTATAGAGTTGGGGACATGGTCATGGTGAAGTTTAACCTAAGACAGTTCAAGGCACTACGGGGCATGCATCAGAATCTGATTCGCAAGTATGAGGGGCCATTTAAGATCGTCGCCAAGGTAGGCAAGATCTCATACAAGCTTGACATGCCATCGTATCTTAAGATCTACCATGTCTTCCATGTCAGCATGCTTAAGCCATATCATGAAGATAAGGATGATCCGAGTAGGGGCCAATCAAGCCGGGCGCCAATGACTATCACCGCCTCGCATGATCGGGAGATTGAGGCTATCATACTAGACCAGGCAAAAACAAGGGCAAAAAGCCACCGCTATGTTCCTCGTCCATTGGAAAGGGCAATCACCAGAGGAGGCCACGTGGGAACAATATGAAGACTTGTGGCAATTCAAAGATAAGATCCGAGAGTTTATACAGCAGCACTGCATCGCGGTCGTCGCAATATTGGGTGGGGGAGAGTGTGATGACCCGCCATGTCATCATGCCACATAGGCACCATTTGGCATATATTAATGCCATGTGGAAGCTTACGTAAGAAGAAGGCTAGCATTTGTGAGAAGATTCTAGAGAGGTATGGACATTTCCATAGAAAGAACCTAAATCCTTATGGATTTACTAAGAAAGTCCTTGGAATCTTCTATGCTTGTAGAGAATTCTAGAAAAATTCCTTATCTTATAAATATCAAGGACTTGTGTAATAATTAATATTTACACACTAGCCCCTAGGAGACTAATATATAAAGGGGGCCATTCATTTGTAATTTATCAAGCAAACAATTCATGTTCTCTCTAATACAAAGCTTCCTTTCACAATTCTCTTGTATTCTTTCTTCCATTCTCTTAGCGATCTTGAGTGTAGTAAGGCTGACTTGACATAGCAAGAACATGAGCAAGTTGTGCAAGATCGTGAGCGAGTTATCAAGTGTCGCACGTGTACTTAGTTAACAATTAAGGATGTGACACTATACTTAGTTTGTTTAGTTAGTTAGTGGCTTAGTTAGTAATTAGCTTGGTCAAATGGTCAACATGTATATATATACTTGTACAGTTACTGAAATAGAATGAAGGTTCATTTTTTACACAAAAACGTTTCTCTGTTTATCTGTTTTCTCTATTTCTTCTCTCCTCTTCTCTCAGAACCTTCCAGAAGACTCCATGGGAGCTCTGTAGATCTGAGCTTGCACGTATGGTTTTGTTATGGTATCAGAGCATGGGTATCAGCTCGAATTCCTCTTAGCGTTTCAAAACCTAGTTCTGAATCTCACTTGAACTTCGTCGATCTCCAAAGCTTCGATCATTGCCCAGTTCTAAAATTCATCTCAAAATTGACGGTCTCTGATTCAATTGAGGATTTTATACTTCACAATTTCATCAAATTGGAACCTCGCACTTGGCTCTCGATCAAAATGAAGAAACGAGCCCTAGCACGAGCAGAAATGACCAATTGGTCATCGATACTGGTAATCCCCTTTACATCCATCCTTCTGATAGTCCTGGAATGACCTTAGTACCAGTTCCGTTTGATGGAATTGGATATCGCTCATGGAGAAGAAGCGTGCTACGAGCTTTGTCAGTTAAGAACAAATTAGGGTTTATAAATGGGGAATTTAGAAGACATAGCCCCAATTCACCTCAATTCCGCCAATGGGAGAGGTGTGATGATATGGTGACCTCAGGGATACTCAATTCCCTCGCTAAGGAGATTTCTGATAGTGTAGAATATGTAAATGACTCGGTTGAGCTGTGGAGGGAATTAGAATATCGTTATGATCAAACAAATGGAGCAAAGTTGTATTAGATTCAGAAGGAGATTAATGACCTTGCACAGGGTTCCCAAGACATTACTATGTACTATACGCGAATAAAGAGACTGTGGGAGGAACTGAACACTTTGAGTGTCAAGTCTCAGTGCAGCTGCAATTGCACATGTGGGGCAAAGGAGACATGCATAAAACAGAACAAGATCCAAGGCTTATCCAATTTTTGATGGGACTAAATAAGGTCTACACAATAATGCGAGGAAGCATTCTCATAATGAAGCCTTTGCCTTCTATGGCTCAGACCTTTTCTCTATTGATACAAGAAGAAAAACAAAGGGAATTCAAGCCCAATAGTCAGCTGAATCTAGATTCTACTTCATTGCATGTGAATACAAGTCCACAACATCAAACTCCATTTGGAGCCAGGAACTTCAAGACACATTATACAGCCAACAACAATAATAAGGGTCGCCCATTATGTGATTACTGTAAAAGACCAGGACATACGAGGGAAAAGTGTTACAAGCTGCATGGATACCCTCAAGGCAATTCTTACAACAATCAGAACCTCAATCGTGCCAATGCACAGCCATACAATCAGGGGAATAACCAGAACTACAAGTTCAATAGGGGAAAAGGGTCTGTGGCAAATGTACATGGGACTCCAGCTGATATAATTCATGAGAGTGGAGATGATCAGAACCTACAAGATGAGAATCAGAATGTCAACCTAACAAAAGAGCAATATGGGTAGATAATGACCATGCTGCAGCATTTTCAAGTAGGACATGTGGGAGGATCTTCCAGCAATAGCAACATCACCACTGGCAGTGCAAACTTTGCATGTATTGTTGTTTGTACTTCTTCCATTGATTTTGGCAAGCCTTCATGCAAATGCTTTGAATCAAAGGCTGATCTTTGGATCATAGACTCAGGAGCATCTAACCATATGACCTTTAACAAACATGCACTCACTAATATTACTAGATTACCCTATCCTCTATTAATAAGTCTACCAAATGGTTATAGAGTAAGAGTTCTTGAATTTGGAGATGTGATACTCTCTTCATACATTGTCCTATATAGGGTTCTTTATGTTCCATCTTTCAAGTATAACTTGATTTATGTTCACTCCCTTGCAGTATATCTTAGGTGTCTAGTATTGTTCAGTGATACTCTTTGTCTGTTGCAGGCCCCTTCAGTGAAGAGGCCTCAGGTGATTGGTAACAGCAAAGAGGGTCTGTATTATCTTTGTTCCAGGTGCTTGAGGGGTAAAAAGACCACTTGCCTTCTACTGTTTCAGTTTCTTACTGCAATTGTATTCCTGCTCCCAATGTAAATAGTCATGAGTCCATTCGTCATGCTCATTCATATCACACTCCTCAATCTGTAGATACTTTCATTTCAAATAATAAGAATGAGTCCTCATGTGTGTTTGATAAACATGATGTAAATTCTCTGTGGCACAATAGGCTTGGTCATGTTCCTTTTGTTAAGATGAAAGGAATATCCTCAATTCCTGCTAAGTTTGCACCAAGACAACCCTTCATTTGTCCTATATGCCCTATGGCAAGACAAACCAGACTCCCATTTCCTCAAAGAACCAGCACCACATCCAAATTGTATGAGTTAGTCCATATAGATATATGGGGCCCTTACCATGTAACCACCCATGACAACTACAAATATTTCCTTACCCTAGTGGATGACTTCAGTAGATCCACTTGGACACATCTATTAAGTTGCAAAAGTAATGCTCTTCAGGCTGCAAAAGCTTTTGTGGCCATGATTGAAAACCAATTCAATACATCCATAAAAATCATTAGATCTGATAATGGCTTGGAGTTTACCAGCCATGAAGCCTCTTCATTTTACCAATCTAAAGGAATTATACATCAAGAGACATGTCCCTATACACCACAACAGAATGGTGTAGTAGAGAGAAAACATAAATACCTTCTTGAGACTGCAAGGGCTCTCATGTTTCAGTCCAAACTCCCAACCAGATATTGGGAAGAATGTGTTCTGACAGCCACCTATCTGATTAATAGGCTGCTAACCACTTACCTTAACAACAAATGTCATTTTGAGTTGTTATACCAAAAGAAGCCCAATTATTCTCATTTGAGAAACTTTGGTTGCCTCTGCTACCCCACTGTACCAAAAATATACAGAGATAAATTTGAACCAAGAACTACCCCACATATCTTTGTTGGATATCCCTTTGGCACAAAAGGATACAAAGTGCTAAGCCTAGCCACCAAGAGAATTCACATTTCTAGAGATGTGATCTTTCATGAAAATGTTTTCCCTTTTCCTTAGGTTCTAATTATGCCTCATTCCCTATTGTCCTTAAAACAGTCTCATTTCCTAATTATTCTAAGGACAACAGTCAAGTTTCCCCTTAAACATTGGACAAGGTCCTGACAGTGTCACATCTCCAATGATAGAACACCACTCTAAATCATTCACCAATGATACACCCTCTTCTAATGATAGCACTCCACAAAATTCACCTACACATGAACAATCAAAAGCACCAGTTCTGAGAAAATCCAGCGAAACGCATCAAATTCCTACCTACTAAAAAGATTATGTTTACCAATTACCTAGTAATGCCACTCAACTGTCCAATGTATCTCACTACACCCCTTCACTAAATGCCTTATTTTCTAATCATCATCACATCACTCCTGATGCTCTATTTTCTGAAAGTCAGCACTTGATGCTAAGTGTTTGTCATGATAGTGAGCCATCCTCATATGAAGAGGCAGCCCTCCATCCTGCTTGGCAAGCAGCCATGACACAGGAATTTGAGGCACTCCATGCCAATCATACTTGGGACTTAGTCCCTTTACCCCCTGGAAAGCAAGCAATAGGTTGTAGGTGGTTATACAAGATTAAACATAAAGCAGATGGAAGTATTGAGAGATTTAAAGCTAGGTTGGTAGTAAAGGGTTATACTCAATAGGCTGAGATTGATTATACATAGACTTTCTCCCCTGTTGTGAAAATGACAACTGTTAGAGTCCTAGTTACAATGGCTGTTAAGAAAGGCTGGGACATATTCCAATTGGATGTGAACAATGTCTTCCTTCATGAAGACCTCCATGAGGAGGTATACATGGAGGCTCCACCTGGACTTGTAGTTGATCAATCCAGTGCAAGTAGATTGGTATGCAAGCTAAACAAGTCATTATATGGACTAAAGCAAGCTAGTGGACAATGGTATGCAAAGTTAACTGAAGCATTGTCTTCAAAGGGGTATCAACATTCTGAAAATGATCACTCCCTTTTCTGCAAGAAAACTTCCACATCCATCATCTTTGTACCTGTGTATGTTGATGATGTTATCATCACTGGAACTGACCCAGAGGAGATTGCAAGCTTGAAGGTCTTCCTTGATCAAAAATTTAGGATAAAGGACTTGGGCAGACTTCATTATTTCTTGGGCTTAGAGGTTCTATACAAATCTGATGATATCCTTATATCTCAGAGGAAGTTTGCCTTGGATTTGCTAAAGGAATACCAGTGTTTTGATTTCAGCAATGTCTCCTCACCTCTTGATCCTACTGTCAAGCTAAAGGCACAAGAGGGTAATCTTCTACCAGATCCCATATACTATAGAAAGTTAGTAGGAAAGCTCAATTTTCTCACCAATAACAGGCTGGATATAGCCTACAGTGTGCAGCTCTTAAGTCAGTTTATGCAAGCTCCAAGGGATACTCATTTGACTGCAGCATTCCACCTCCTTAGGTATCTCAAAAAGGATCTCAGCCTGGGTGTATTCTTCTCCAATAGTCCTGACTACCCAATCAAGGCTTATTATGACTCAGACTGGGCAGCCTGCCCAGATTCTAGGAGATCTATCACTGGGTACATTGTTCTAGTAGGAGACAGTCCTATTAGCTGGAAGTCTAAGAAGTAGGAGACTGTTTCCTTGTCCTCAGCTGAAGTAGAGTACATATCCCTCAGGAAGGTAGTTGAGGAGTTAGTGTGGTTGAGCAGGTTGTTTGCAGAGCTTACTCTTGCCCAATCAGGACCCATTCAGATGTTTTGTGATAGTGAATCTGCCATAAATATTGCCCACAATCCAGTATTTCACGAAAGAACCAAGAACATTGAAGTCGACTGTCATTTTGTGAGGAACAAGCTACAAGAAGGTCTCATCTCTCTTCACCATGTGAATACTCACAATCAGTTGGCTGATATTCTCACCAAAGCCCTCACAGGAGTCAAACATTCAGCTGTCCTAGGCAAGTTAGCTGTGAAGACCTCACTTCCAACTTGAGGGGGGGTATTGAGTATAATTATTGTTTTTACATTCTTTATTATGTTGTATACTTAGTTAGCCTATGCTTAGTTTGTTTAGTTAGTTAGTGGCTTGGTTAGTAATTAGCTTGGTCAAATGGTCAACATGTATATATATACTTGTACAGTTACTGAAATAGAATGAAGGTTCATTTTTTACACAAAAACGTTTCTCCGTTTATCTGCTTTCTCTATTTCTTTCTCCTCTTCTCTCAGAACCTTCAGAAGACTCCATGAGAGCTCTGTAGATCTGAGCTTGCATGTATGGTTTTGTTAAAGTAGGTGTGTGTTATGTAAAGATGAAATACAACCATTAAATACTTTGCTTTAATGATTTGGCATATTTAGTTTTTAATTAAAAATAGAGAAATTTGTAAAACAATGATTTTTGCAAACAAACGCCGCTTAAATTTAAAAGTTACTTAAAATTTTAAAAATTTAAACCTCATTATTGATGTATTGAAACAAATACATATAATGTGTAAATATTGTGTACGTAAAATTGAAGGTTGGACGTATTTGACAGGGGTCAAGGGATCTGGATGATATGGGCTTGGCTTGTCTCTTTGTTGTATTCCTACCAATATGAAATCTTACTAAAAATAGCACGGGCTAGCCAGTTTTCGGATTGGTCATTCAAAAATAGCCAACGTTTGCAAAGTCATTGAAAAAAAGCCAATATTTTGCTGCAACACAAAAAGATCCAGCATAATATACTGGAGATTGATGCACCTGTGAATGAACTTCCAACATATTATGCTGGAACTCCAACACGTGGAAAGTTCCAGCATAATATACTGGAGATTGGAGCACCTGTGTATGAACTTCCAGCATATTATGCTGGACCGGTATATTATACTGGAACTCCAGTATATTAAACAGGAAGTCAAGTATATTATACTGGAACTCCAGTATAATATATTGGAGTTCCAGTATACTTATGATTATAATGGAGTTTCAGTATATTATACTGGAATTCCAGTATATTATGCTGGAGTATTTTCCGGATTTTGAACAGTTTTTTCGTTCGGATTTATTTTTACATGAAAAGTGGCTAAATTTCGATTACTTTTGAAACTGTGGCTATTTTTGAATGACCACTTGTAAATCTGGCTATTTTTGAATTTCTCCCGAAATCTCATTGCCTTTAGTAACTGTTCTATTGCACATTAGTAGGTCGTAAGTTGTTAGGAGTACTTAACAACTTTATCCCTGTACAAATAATCCAGAGGATCGAATTTATGGTCATTAAAAATGTTCTTTTAGCTATAAAGTTTTTTTCCAGCAGATACTCATAATAAAATAATATAAAAGATAGATAGCAAGAAGAATGAGTCGAATCGCGCAAGGACGTGAGGATAGTAAGCTAAAGCTAGAACTAAGACTCGTGAGATGGGAGTGAAGGAAATGATTAAATCAAGTAGGGAAGAAATAGCTAATGGGGTCTCGAATAATTTATTTAAGCAGACATGAAAGATGGAAATGACTTTCACAATATTTAAGTAAAATTGAGTGACTTTTATTTTACAAAACTATATTTAGTAACTTCTATGCAATAAAATAAAAATTGAATGATCATACATAAAATTAGCCATGCTTCGTCTCCTAAATATTGCTCTCGAGCCTCGAATGTGATAGAACTCGCGGACGAGATTGGAAAATGGATAGAGGAAGTAGGAAGCACTCTAGTAAATATTTATTCTTTGACCTTTGTTGTTAAATTCTTTGAATCAACGCTTGCTTTAGAGGCGGAAATAAAAGTTGAAGCTTATGGATTGAAAATACTAGTTTTTTAAAATTATTGGGTTCTAAATCGGTAATTTATACATATTTAATATATTTTTAAAGATAAATACAGGATCTGGACAAAAGTTACTAGGTTTGGCCAAACCTGTAAACTTTTGCCACGACTCAAAATTCCACCAATATCGTGATGGTACCTAACCCAACTCGCTAGCGAACCAACTGACATATCAATCCAATAAACAAGATGAAGTCTAACAAAGCCTCATGTAATATAAAAAATGAGTCAACATAAGTGCAAAAATACAATAACAACCTAAAAAACTGGTAGCGCAATGTCATGAGTAACTACAACAGAATAACAAAATAACTGTCTATGACAAAGTAATTACTATTTGAAAAAAGCAACAAGAATAACTCGCTAAGAGATGGTGACTCCACAGAACTGCGGATCCAGCAAAACAACTCACCTTCGAGTCTCCAATCAAACCCCAAAGTAGTCTCCCGAATGCCACTAGTACAAGCGGTATTTGCATAAAAAATGTGTAAAAGTATAGTAAGAGTAGTATAATAATGTGTATTCAATAAGTATCAAGTCTAATTCCGACGAAGTAGTGATGAGGTTTTGACAAAAGGTACTCACATTTTATATCCTGTACAATTCATAAACATACATAATAAAAAAAACAATTAAGGAACAACAGATAAAAATAATAAGGTACATTCAAAATAGAAGATAATACGTATGATTAAAAGCATAAACCAATACATAAAGAGATATGCATCAAAATATACATAAGTGTTATATTTCGAAAGGGTTTTGAGTTTTCCTTCATTTTTGGATTTTAGAAGCTCAGTTAGTGGCGATTTTTGAGAGGTATTTAACTCTAATTCAAGAGGTAAGAAACTTTTGATCACTTTTGTTCATTTATACTGAATAACCATTGATTTTTCCACCTAGATTATGTATTTTTGAGGTGAAATTTGGGGGATTTTGGACTAGGTACTAGAGAGTAATATTTGGGAGTTTGAGGATCGATTTATGGTTGGAATTAAATGATTTTGGTATGGTTGGACCCGCTATTGAATGGGTATTCGGATTTTGTAAATTTTATCGAGTTCCGAGGCTTGGGCCCGGGGTTGAATTTTTAGGATTGACTTTTTGAATTTGGTTTAAGACTCTAGCTTTATGGATGGAATCGATTCCTATAGCTTGTATTTATTATAATAAGTTTTTTGTAACTAGATTCGAGTCATTCAGAGGTCGATTAGCAAGGCAAGGATTTGTTGGAGCATTAAGTTGTGCACTTTGAGTTAAGTAACACTTCTAAACTTGAATTTGATGGTATTTAACCCTAAGGATTACGCTATATGAAAGATATTGGGGTGACGTACGCGCTTGGTGACGGACGTGTGTGTGTGCACCAGTTTGTTCATGGTTGGGGAGGCCTTTAGGCTAATACCGGGCTTGTTTTGTTATTATATCATGTTGCCCCAATGTTCCCTCTACTTGTTAGCTTATTTGAACTGTGAATCATGTTAGACATCATGTATAGGCTATGTGCTAACTGTTTGAGACTTGATAAGGGATATTCTTGTTGTTTTTGAGTCATATACCTTATTGGCACACATGTTCTCCGTCATGATACTATATCCGTGTATGATATCTTTGTCTTAGTACTTCTTATCTGATTCCTCACATGTTGCTGCTATCGCTTAAGGGTAAAACTGTTTAATTGAATATCTGAGATATGTTCATCTGAGACTTGAATGGTAAATGATTAAGTTTGTGCCTTAGAGCCGGTTTGGTACTGATTTTGAGATGACGCATACGTCAGGCCCATATTGGGCTAAGTGTAATTGTTTTGAGGCGACGCGTGCACCAGGCCTCAGTGGGCACAGGCATAGTGCTTCATATATGTGCTTAATGATGGGCAGTTATGACAGGCACCCCTACAGTGCTAAGTGTAAATACTTTTGATGGATCCATTATGATACTGTTGATTTACGTGTATACTTGACGTGTAGGCATAGAGATGTACTTTTCTCGTGCTAACTGGTAATTAGTATGTTTTATCTATGTTGGGTTGTAAAGTGTTATACTTGAAAGTATACCTAAATTTATGAAATGAGAACGAGCGGTACTTGATATCAGTGATCTACTATTTCTACGGTTTATCTTGTATTCTCTGAACTATTATTAGTTATTGGTAATGGCATTTAACTATTGTTCTGAGCTCGTCACTGCTTTCAACCCAAAGTTATTGTTGTTACTTATTGAGTACATTAGGTCGGTTATACTCATACTAATCTCTGCACTTCGTGTGCAGATCCAGGTACATCTGGGCACGGTGATTGATAGATCGTTACCAATGCTTGCTTGGAGACTTCAAGGTAGCTTCTATGACGATCGCAGACCTTGACTCTCCTTCTTTTTATTTTAGTCAGTATTATTCTATACTCAGACAGTTGTACTAGAGTTTCAGACTATGTTGATACTTAGTAGCTCATGCACTTGTTAATACCAAATTTTGGATGGTTGTAGTAGAGCTTTTGATATTTTTATCATATGTTTGAGATTCTTCTGTTGTTAAGTTATTATGCATGTTTCATTCAATTGTTTAGTTGTTATGTGTTCGTCGGCTTGCCTAGCAAGTGAATTATGTGCCATCATGACAGGTTGGAATTTTGGGTCGTGACATGAACATAAACACAATACAAGTCATAAATATCATCCTCACCTACACGGATACACCCTTTGTGCCATGAACTCTCATCCTCACTTGCACGGAAACACCCTTAATGCCATGAATTCTCATTTTTACTTGTACAAAAACACCCTCCGTGGTGATACCATATCAAATTGCACAGAAATACCTTTCGTGCATAAATCACTCATCCTCACTACATGAAAATACCTTTCGTGCAAATTTACTTATCCTTACAAAGCATATGTAAATCAGTACCAAGCAAGTTAGGATGCATAAATACAATCAAGAGGGATGAGTAAGCATAATACGATCAACGAAAAGTAATCATAGTTATCGTACAATTAGGCAAGCCAACATCTCAAGAGCTGCCTTGTCCAAATATCACAACGGAGTCTACACATGATCTTTAACATGAATAAGAAGCTCAAATAGCACAAGGATAACGGGTATAGATATGTGTTCGTTATTGTAATGACCCCGACTGGTCATTTCATGAGTTATCACTCTGTTTCTCCCATTTCTGCTTCTTTATGTGTTGTTAAGCTTCATTTTATCGTATCATATCGGTCGGTCGGGTTCAGAGTGGTTTTGCAAAGGAATGAGACACTTCGTCTCTTAAGTTGGCCATTTAGTTGGAAAAGTCAATCGGAAGTTGATTTATGAGTAAACGATCTCGAAATATGGTTTTTATGGTTCAGATAGCTTCGTTAGGTGATTTGGGACTTAGGAGCGCGATCGGAATGTAATTCGGAGGTCCGTGGTAGATTTAGGTTGGAATTGGCGAAAGTGGAATTTTGGCATTCCGGTTGGTAGTGGAAATCTTGATATAGGGGTCATAATGGAATTCCAAAAATTGGAGTAGGTCCGTTGTATCATTTGTGACGTGTGTATAAAATTTTAGGTCATTCGGATGAGGTTTGATAGACTTTTTGATTGTTCGCGGAATTCGGAAGTTTTGGGAATCTTAGGCTTGAATTCGAGGGTGTTTTGATGATTCGATGTCGTTTTGAGTGTTCTAAAGGTTGGTATAAGTTTGAATAGTGTAATGTGACTTGTTCGTACTTTTGGTTGAGGTCTCGGGGGCCTCAGGATGATTTCGGATGGTTATCAGGAAGTTGGAAGTTGGAGTTTGCAGCTGAAGTTGTTGAGTTCCTGTCATAACCGCACCTGCGGATTGGGGACCGTAGGTGCGATGACCGCAGAAGCGAGAATCAACCGCATATGCGGCGACAGGTGAAAAGAGCAGAAGTCGCAGGTGCGGGTGAAGGAACGCACCTGCGTGACCGCAAATGTGTATATGGCGTCGCAGGTGCAGTTAGGAAAATTTAAATGAAAACTACAGAAGCGGTTGAATGGAGCGCAGAAGCGGTCCCGCAAGTGCGGGAAATGGACCGCAGGGCGTAATCGTTGGGCAGAAGGAATAAAAAGGCCCTCTTCGTGAATTTTGCTAAGTTTCTCCATATTTGAAGACGGGAAGTGAGCTAAGGCAGTGATTTTTCAAAGGAATCGAAGGTTTTCAGTTGGGTAAGCTACTTAAGCTTTATTACTTGTGTTTATGACCATTTTTCCATTGTTTAATCATGGTATTAGTGGAAAAGTAGGGAGGAAAGTTGGGAGATTAGGGCTTGGAATTGGAGACTTTGATTTAGGGATTTGAGGGATCGTTTGTGGTCGGATTTTGGTGTATTTGGTATGTATGAAATCGTGAGAGTGTAAGGATTCTAGTTTTATGAATTTTATCGAAATCCGAGATGTGGGCCCGGGGTCGGGTTTGGCCAATTTCGGGATTTTTGAGTTAAATTGATAATTTTTGTATGGCTTTCATTCTTTTAGCATATATTGATGGTTATATACCGATTTTGGTTAGATTAGGGACGTATGGAGGCCGAATCGAGAGGCAAGGGTGTCGCGGGCTAGAGTTTGGCTTGACTTGAGGTAAGTAACGCTTCCAAACTTGGTTCTGAGGGTTTGAAACCCCAAACTATGTGTTCTATGATTACTATTGAGGTGACGCAAATGCCAAGTGACGGGCGTGTGGGCGTGCACTGTGACATTTGCGGCCTAGGTCATTCCATGGCACCGCCTAGTGACTCTTTTTTGCTGATATTTGTGTTATAATTACGTGATTAAGTTAATGAGCTGCAAATCATGTTAATTATCATGTTAAGGCTTCACGCCAATACTATTGAGACCCGAGAGGTCATTTCTTGCTGTCATATCATTAGCTTCATTGATGTTCTGTACTCAGCCCGGTTCATGCATATTATATCATGCCCCAGTCTCGATTATTGTTATTTGACATCATATCATTGTTTGGGCTAGTATAATGACATTTTGAGCCCGTGTGTGTGAGACTGGAGAGTAATGACTGAGTGAGGCCGAGAGCCTGATATTGAGTGACAGTATGGGATCGGGCTGCACGCCGCAAGATATTAATCATGCCTTTGTTGGATTGATATAGTGCTTGGGCTAAGAGAAGCCCCTCCGGAGTCTTTACACCCTAGTGAGCACAATTGATGATATTGAGGGATGGATCTTCCCTGGACGTGGATCTTGTCCAAAGTATTGATACCTAAAGATGGATATTCTCCATAGGGCTGGAATGACCTTCCTCGGTACTGGATGACTACGTTAGTGGTGTATGTATATTCCGGGATGGATCATCCTTAGGCCGGATGGCCATATACAGTACCGAGTAGTTGAGTACTTGTGAGTGGAGGCATACGGAACATTGATCATGCTATTTGTGCATTGGTACTTAGGATGTCCTGAGATTTATACTCCGTACTGGTCATATTGTATTTACTTACTACTGAGTTTTTTTACTTGAACTACAAGCATGTCTACTTTTTCGTACAGTTATTTGTATATTTGTTGAGTTTTGGTTCGTCACTACTTGTCAGTCCATAGTTTGAACTTGTTACTCACTGAGTTGGTGTACTCACATTACCCCATGCACCTTGTGTGCATATCCAGGTATCTCGGGTCACAGTAGCGGTTGCTGATCATATCAATTGGAGACTTTTCCTTGGAGATTGCAAGGTAGCTGCCTGGCGATCACAGTTCCGCCTTCTCCTTCCTTATCTTCCTTTAGTATATTTGTTGGATATTCTCAGACTGTGTTGTTCTTGTTATTTCAAATAGTTGTAGTAGTTTTGCTCATGACTTAGTGACACCCGAGGTCAGGCTTGTATTTATTTTCGCTTTGATAAACTTGACCTTTATATCTTTATTGGATTTCTATTGAAAAATGGTTTTAATTAAGTTTAAAAGGAAAAACGTGGTTGTTTTGGAAATGAGTTGGTTGGCCTAGTTTCACGATAGGCGCCATCACGACCGGGTCGGTTTTGAGGTCGTGACAGTTATATAATGCATGACTACGATCAAATCAAGTATTATCAAGAGTCCCAAGATTCATCTATCATGCTCATTTAAGATGTCATATGTTTAAATATGTTTTTTTTAGCATGGATAATTATACTCCTATATTCATGTAAGAAAATGAAATATAAGTAAAGAATATCATAAAGTCAAACAAGGCACAAAGAAAGCATATAATCTACCCCGAGCACGGATAATCCTAGCACATTCATATACGTTCGTCACCTTGTATATACATTATCCCCCGCATGTAGCAAACAATATCATATTAGGAAATATTCTCTCAAATTGAATCTACGCAAGACACTTACCTCATTTTGAAACAAGTTCAATAACCCAATATTGCTTTCTTTAGAAATACTCCTCAAAACGATCAAAACCTAATCAAATATCATCTAAGAAAATCAAATAATGTTATAGGAAACATCCCCAATTAATAAAGGTTTAGTATTTGATAAAATCTCAAAAATCAATAAAAAGTCAACCCGGGCCCACTTGGTTGAAATCTAAAATTAAGATCAAATCCTAATAACCCATTTATTCTCGAGTCCGAATATGCGATTTGCTTTGAGATCCGACCTCAAATCGAGGTCTAAATCTTAAAAAATTCATATATTAAGTTACTACTCAAAATCTTATTTCTACTCTTTAAACTCCTAGACATTTAGGGATGAAAATATATAAAAATTAATCAAAAACAAGTTAAAATTACTAATATTTGAAGTTGGAAAGAAAATCCTCTAAAAAATCGCCTTCTAATGAAGTCTAGGTCTCAGAAATGGAATAAAATGAGCTAATCTCGTAACCTTCCCCTTTTACCTAGCTGCAGATATCGTAATTGCGAACTATTATTTGCAATTGCAAATCTTGAAAATGCAAACTAGTGGTCACAAATGCGAAGGGTCCTGAGTCACTAAAGTCGCAAATGCGACTGAAAGCTCGCAATTGCGAATAACCCCAGCTTTGCGAAGCTGAGCCTCCTTCCCAAACTTCACAAATGCGAGTTAGCATTCGCAAGTGCAAACCTCAAATTTGTGAGCTGGTCATTGCAAATGCAATGACAACAACACCAACAATGGAAAAAACTTAGAAAAATAGCCTGAAACCAATCTGAAACCCACCCGAGCCCCTTCGGACCCCATACGTATATCAAGTAAGTATATAAAACTTACACAAACTCGCTCATAAGCTCAAAATATAAAATTCAAGCATCAAAACTCAAAGATTCAAATGTTCATGAACTCAATTTTTCAACTTTTAACTGTAAGCGCCGAAACAGCCTCGGTCACCCAAGACCCAAATTAAACATACATACCAATCCAAGATCATCATAAGATGCTAATGGAACAGTCAAATTATTAATCCGAGTTAGTTTACTCAAAAGTCAAATATTGGTCAACTGCAGCAACTTAAAGCTTCCAAAAAAGAATTCTTCTTCCAAAACTCCCCCAAACCTCTCGAAAATCAAAACCAACCTCACGCGCAAGTCATAAAACATCAAATAAATCACTCAAAGTCTTGATTCATAAAATAAAGCACTAGAACTCAAAACATCTGATCGGGTCGTTATAAAATATATTAGCAATAAGTTAATAGGATTTTTTTTAAAAAAAGTGAATAAAAATATCTAAAGATAAACATGTTTGTATTTAGGCAATTCCTGCATAACACTCTATATATTAGTCATTACCTAATTGTTTAACCAAAAATAATTTTTGTGATCAAAGCAAATAAAAGAGTAATTCGGGTTTTTAATAACCAATTTTACTTCAACAACAGCAACAACAAACCCAGGTTGATCCCAACAAGAGGGGTCTGGGAAGGGTAGTCTGTACGCAGACCTTACCCCTGCCTAATGCAGGTAGAGAGGCTGTTTCCAATAGACACTCGGCTCAGGAAGGGCAAGAAGAAGAAGAGGAAAGCAAGGAAGGAAGAAATATGTAAGAGAAAAGAAAAAGGGAGAGATAAAGGATAAGTAGTACCAAATAATAGCAACAGAGAATACAATACCTGAGGCGAGCAAAACCACATAACGTAATAAAAAATCTAAGTGTATGAAGAGACATGCATGCTACTAAGACTATCGGTGAACAATTACAAACTACCTACTAACCTTCTACATTAATCCACGATCTCCACACCCTCCTATCAAGGGTCATGTCCTTAGTGAGCTGAAGCAGCGCCATATCCTGCCTAATCACCTCTCCCCAATACTTCTTAGGCCTACCTCGACCTTTTCTCAAACTCTCCATGGCCAACCTCTCACACCTCCTGACAGGAGCATCAATGTTTCTTCTCTTAACATGTCTGAACCATCTCAGCCTTGACTCCCGCATCTTGTCCTCCACGGAGGTTACTCCTACTCTGTCCCGGATAGCTTCATTCTTAATCCTATCTCTCTTGGTACACCCACACATCCATCTCAACATCCTCATCTCTGTTACTCTCATCTTCTGCACGTGGGAGTTCTTGACTAGCCAACACTCAGCCCCATATAACATAGCCGGTCGAACCACCATTCGATAAAACTTACCCTTAAGTCTTAGCGGCACATTCCTATCACACAAAACACCGGAAGTGAGCCTCCACTTCATCCATCCCGCTCCGACGCGATGTGCGACATCTTTGTCAATCTCCCTGTTACCCTGGATAATAAACCCGAGATACTTAAAACTCGCTCTCTTGGGGATAACTTGAGCATCAAACTTAACCTCTACGTCTGCCTCATGGGTCCCGTCACTGAATTTGCACTCCAAATATTCTGTCTTGGTTCTACTCAGTTTGAAACTTTTAGACTCCAAGGTCTGTCTTCAAACCTCCAACCTCGCATTAACTCCGCTATGCATCTCGTCAATTAACACTATATCATCGGCAAATAGTATGCACCAATGCACCTCCCCTTGGATGTGATGCGACAGTACATCTATCGCCAAGGCAAATAAAAATAGGCTAAAAGTCGATCCTTGGTGAAACCCCATAACAACGGGGAAATGCTCTGAATCACCACACACAGTCCTCACCCGAGTCTTAGCATCATCATACATATCCTTAATCACCCTAATGTACGCTATCGGAACGCCCCTAACCTCCAAACACCTCCACAGGACCTCTCTCGGAACTTTATCGTATGCCTTATCAAGGTCAATAAACACCATATGCAAATCCTTCTTCCTCTGCCTATACTGCTCCACTAATCTCCTTAGCAGATGAATCGCTTCTGTAGTCGATCGCCCTGGCATGAATCCAAGCTGATTCTCGAAAATAGACACGCACCTCCTCACCCTGGCCTCCACCACCCTCTCCCAAACCTTCATAGTGTGACTCAATAACTTGATACCCCTATAATTATTACAATTTTGGATATCACCCTTGTTTTTGTAAAGTGGAACCATCGTACTCCACCTCCATCCTTCGGGCATCTTCTTTGTCTTAAAAATAAAATTAAACAGCCCAGCGAGCCACTCCAAACCTGCCCGCCCCGCGCTCTTCCAGAATTCCACCAGAATTTCGTCTGGCCCCGTCGCTTTGCCCCTGCACATCTTACGCATCGCCCCTTTTACCTCCTACCGTAATCCGCCTACAATACCCAAAATCCCGCCGATTTTGGGAGTGCTCCAACTCGCCCAGCACAATGCATCTATCCCCTTCCCCGTTCAACAATTTATGGAAGTATGCCTGCCATCTTCTCCTAATGAGTGCCTCGTCCATCAACACTTTGCCATCCTCGTCCTTGATGCACTTGACTTGATCTAAGTCGCGGGCTTTCCCCTCCCTCACCTTGGCCAACTGGTACAACCTTTTATCCCCGCCTTTGCCCTCGAGCTCCTCGTACAAACGAGCAAACGTCGTGTTCTTAGCTGTCATAACTGCTAACTTTGCCTCTTTCTTTCCCTTTCTGTAACACTCCCCATAAGTCCTTTTTTCCTCCTCATTTGTACTCTCTACTAGCTTCAAATAAGCAGCTTTCTTAGTTTTCACTTTACCTTGAACCTCTCCATTCCACCACCAGTCCCCTTTATGACCCCCATGAGAGCCCTTCGTGACCCCTAAGACCTCTCTAACAGCTACCCTAATGCAATATGCAGTCATGAACCACATAATAGACGCGTCCCCATACTCATCCAGGCCCTCATAGCCAGCAACGTCTCCCCTAACTCCTGAGCTTTGTCCTTGGTCAAGTTACCCCACTTGATCTTAGGTTGCCTGCACCCCACCCTCTTCCCCTACTCCTCTTGATCTCCAGGTCCATAACTAGGAGCCTATGCAGAGTCGTGAGGTGCTCATTTGGGATGACCTTGCAGTCAGTGCACAAACCTTTATCGCATTTCCTGCAGAGAAGATAATCAATCTGATTCTTGCCCATTTCCGAAAGTGACCAGGTGCTCTTCCCTCTTCGGAAAACTCGAGTTACCAATAACCAAATCAAAAGCTCTAGCAAAATCCAACAGTGAATTACCTCCCTCATTCCTATCCCCAAAGCCATACCCGCTATGCACATCATCATAACCCCTAGCACTAGCCCCAATATGAACATTGAAATCTCCGCCAATGAACAACTTCTCTGTATGCGGGATACTACACACCATCTCGTCCAAATCCTCCCAGAATTGCTTCTTGACCTCCTAGTCCAAACCTGCCTAAGGAGCGTATGCACTAATCACGTTTACAGTAAACCCACCAACTACCAGCTTAATACTCATCAACCTATCATTTACCCACTTAACCTCAACCACGAGTTCCCTGTCTACTTGCTTACCCCCAGCGCTCCCTGAGTACCATAGTTTAAACTCGTCTACATCTCGTGCCCTAGTACCCTTCCATCTAGTCTCCTAAACACACGCTATGTTGATCTTCCTCTTCTGAAGAATCTTACCTAACTCTATAGACTTCCCCGTCAACGTCCCAATGTTCCAAGACCCAATTCTCAGCCTAGAGGATTTCAACAAATAATGAAAATAGAATATTGAGAGAGTAAGGAAAAAAATCTTATTGATAATCACAGCTTCCTTCCAAAAGGAGAGATCCTCAAACAACATAGAGCAAAAGTATAAGCAATTGACAATATAATTTTGTGAATTTCATGATGATCGTACAAGATTTGGTAGGAGGTTTATATAAGGATACAATATGTAACTGTTTTGCCCTACTTAATTATCGCCTATTACTAATATTTATTACATTGATTACCCCTTACATGGGTAATTTGTTGTTATGGTAATAGTTGTCAATCATGCATAATTAGTGATTATGCCGATTTCTTTCCATATTTGTGACTATTAATGAACTTTCCTTCCTCGCGGTCTTTAATTATCTATCTCGTACCTATCTCTTCTTTTCCAGCTGTCAGATACGGTATCTTTGTAGGATCCCATGAGTGTTTTACTCATGCCTTCTCTAATCTTCACTCTTCTTGATGGTTTTGACTCTTATGCTACATGTCAGCATATCATTAGTCCGCGTAGCAAATCTACTTTTCCACCAATACAATAACAAATCTTATATTATTATTTACTATATTATTATTTCTTACAATGTATTCATAGCATAAAAACTCATTGAATTATAATCCCTTCACAGTTAGACCGTGAATTAAACAACCCCATAATTGTTGGTTTACTTGCAGAATGTCTTTATTATTTGTAGATAGACCATCATTTTTTATTGCCAAAGAAAGCACGTACCCAGCAAGTAGTAATATTTGACGTAACTACTGCCATAAGTAGAGACAAAAGTTGGTTCAAAAGTATTGTTTTCTCATCATATCAATAGGAAAACAGTGTAATCACAAAAAAAAATAAAAAAAAATACAGTGAGAGAATTTACAATCCTCCTAGTTAGCAAAAATATTTGTTTTGGGTTACCATATATATGTGATACCTACTAATCAGAAATATGTTCTAAATTTAGTAGAGAATTATTGTTATTATTATTATTATATGTGCTTAACTTAGTTTTTACTTTCACTTTTATTTTATTTTATTTTATTTTATTTTATTTTTGTATGTTGATATGAGTTGAGCTTAAAGAATAAAGTAAGAATTCATATGACCGACCCAACTTGTTTGATACCGAGACATAATAATAATAATAGTTGTTATATTCTTTCACTTTTTTAATAATTTTATTTTATTTGCAAACATTCAAGGTGCAACCTTTTGATCAATGAAGTAATCCAGTAGTCTGGCTCGGACGATGAGATTATTAAACAAATATTAACTTGAACTAGCAGTTTATTTCCATTATTGTAATAGCTACTAGCCTACTAGCTGTAGAAAAATATACCAAACAAAGTAGTACTTGTTGTAGAAAATAAAAAAAGGTAAATGGAATAGAAATGGTAGTAATAGGCTTTTGGGTTAAACAAAAGGGTAGTCGTCGTGTGGCATGTTGTGCACTCCAAATATTCTTCCAACAAATAGATTTGCTACCTCACCCATACACGCACAACATCCTCTTCTTTCTTTCTTTCTTTCTTTGTATATATAATTTTCTCTTTTTCTACCCAACATTATATTTGTTCGGCATTGCCATTTTCCATTTTTATATAAAAGAAGCTTTGGAATAACCAAAGAGAGTAATGAAAAGAAAAGAGAAAGGAAGAGGATGATAACCACATTCTCTGTTTTCATTTTGTTATGCCTTCTCTTAGACCTCTGGTTTGTATCCAAATGTTGCATTTTCTTGCTACTTCATACATACACTTTTCTGTTTTATTAGAAATAATGAATCTTTTTTTTTAACGAGTCTCTGATCTATCTGAATTGTGAATTTTCAGAGGCAGTGGATTGAGTACTGATTGATGGTACAAAGATCTGATTGAATCCAACAACAGAACAGTATTCTGCGAACTGGGGTCTGCCTGATTTTCTTGATAAAGGTTTATATTTTATTACTTTACTTATCCACATCTGGATCTGTGTGCTTATTTTTAATTTTCCTAGATTTTGTTTTCTGTGCATTCAATAAATTGTGTACTGTATAGTTTTTATTGTTGTGGTAGATGCAATTGTTTCATTATTTGAATGGTGATAGGAGAAATGATGGAGACAGATCTCGGTAAGCTATTTATAGGTGGGATATCTTGGGACACAGATGAGGAACGTCTTAAAGAATATTTCAGTTCGTATGGAGAGGTGGTGGAAGCTGTGATCATGAGAGATCGCAACACTGGTCGTGCTCGTGGTTTTGGCTTTGTTGTCTTTGCCAATCATGCAGTTGCTCATAGAGTCGTTCAAGAGAAGCACATCATCGATGGCAGAACGGTCTGTTTCCCGTTACATGTCTGTTTATCATTCAGCAAGTTTATACATTAACTATTACGCCTCAACGCCAAGTTAGTTGGGTTGGGGCTGTATGAATTCTCGCTATCTATTTCACTCCATTTGGACTTGCTTCATTCCAATATTCTATAATTTGAGCTTCCTTAATGCTAGAAGTTCTCTACATTTTCTACTGACGTACTAATCTTTAAACAGACTATAAAGGAATCCTATCTAACACTTGGCTTTACTTAAGAGTAATATCATGACTAAACCCCAATCTCAACTTGTTGGTATCGCCTATACGAATTTTTTGCTTCCATTGTGTTATTCTTTTTGTAACATGGACTGTGAGAATTGTAAAGTCTTCTGTGACAAGCTCAGCAAGTTTGCTGTTCAAAATTTAGTACATATAACTGATGGTATTACCCCAAATGTTTCTGAAAAATTTCAGTTGAAGATTAATTCATGCTGGATTGTGCTAGTTAGAATCAAGTGAGTTATCATCTCTGTTTCTTCAAATTCTTCGTTGGCATCCAATTTTCAGGTTGAGGCAAAGAAGGCTGTTCCTAGGGATGACCAACAGACGGTAAATAGAAACAACAGCAGCATTCAAGGATCTCCGGGTTCTGGACGCACTAAAAAGATATTCGTTGGAGGTTTAGCATCTACTGTTACTGAGAGTGACTTCAAGCAATACTTTGATCAGTTTGGTACAATTACAGATGTTGTAGTGATGTATGACCACAACACTCAGAGGCCAAGAGGCTTTGGTTTTATAACTTATGATTCGGAGGATGCAGTGGATAGGGCATTGTATAAGACCTTTCATGACCTAAATGGTAAAATGATTGAGGTGAAGCGCGCCGTTCCGAAAGAGATGTCTCCAGGGCCCAACCGGAGCCCTTTCAACGGATACAACTACGGACTTGGTAGAGCAAATAGCTTTCTCAACAACTATGCTCAAGGGTATAGTCTAGGTTCGATTGGAGGATATGGGGTCAGGATGGATGGTAGGTTCAATCCAGTTGCCAGTGCACGTACAAGTTTGTCTCAGTTTTCTACTCCTGCTTATGGAACGGGTGTCAATTTGGACCCAGCTTTGAGCCCCACATTTGCAGGAGCTTCCAACTTTAACAATAATAATCTTGGTTATGGGCGGGGTCTGAGCCCATATTTCAGCGGCAAATCAAGCAGATACGCTACACCCATCGGATATAGCACAGGGAGCAGTAGAGGTGATTCTTTGCTTAGCTCCCCAACCAGGAATGTATGGGGAAACAGCGGTCTTAACCGTTCTCCAAGTCCTGGTATCTCCGGTTCCTTTTTAGGTTCTGGAACTGGTATTTATGGGGTCTTTGGGAATAATGGTGCCAATTGGGGCTCTTCTGCTCCAGTTGGTAATTCTACTGGTCAGAATTTTGGGTTCAGGAGTGGGGGAAACAGTTACGGCCTTGGATCTGGAGGACTTGGAAGAAGCAATGCAGCAGGTTTTGCTGCATCTAGTGGTGCTTATGAGGGGCCTTATGGCTCAATATATGGTGATCCGACTTGGCAAGCTGTGTCTTCTGGTGCGGATGGTTCTAGTTCATTTGGATATGGACTTGAAAATCCGACAAATGTTTCAGCTAAAGACTCTGAGAATTATATTGGAAATTATAGTATTGCCAATAGACAATCAAATAGAGGTACGAATACTCCTCCAATTGCATACCCTGTATGATTTTGATAATTTTCTTCTGTCATTCTAACCTAGGCTTCGTATTGTGCCTTCCCTTTTGATGTATTTCTCTTGATTCTTGACATATATTTGTCTTATTACCGATGCTGGTCAATTAGATAATAGCTGGCTTTCCCCCCTCTTGATTTAGTATGCTTCTTTTTATAGGAACTTGGTTTTTGGCTTGCAAGGCCACCTTTTTGATTAGTAGACTCTAACTTGAAAGATCATTAAAATATTCACAAAAATGGCTCAACTGGATTTGAGCTCCTTTGAGTTAGTAGTTGTTCTAAGTTCAAATTTAAGCTAACAATCTATAAACTATGTTAACGTCATAAGCGTAGTTTTGACGGGAAGATTTGGAGTGAGATATGTTAAAAGGATTCAAGACGTAATAATGGTTTTGTTCCACACCCCTACTTTTCTGTTAGTTACATTGATTTGGTATGCTCATTTGAATTACCTTATAATGGGGTGAAATAGTCTTCTTTGTCCAGAAAATTGGAAGTGGTTGAAACACCATCCGGTATGCCTCATATGAAGTTGAAGATACCTTATTAGAAAAAACGTGAGGATACCTTTGCTGACCTTTTTCTCCTAGATAAAATAGGACACACTGTTCAACATCTTTAGCTGAAATTTTTGCAGAACAGTGGCCATGCGGCTTTTCCTTTAGGTCCTTGGCAATCTTGCATTTGTATTCTTTTTCAAAGTCTGAAGTATTTGCCTAAAAATGAACTTAACCAAAGACAAAAATGAATTTGTGCTCTTAAGTTTAAGATTACAATGGTGAAGCTTGTAGCCGTTACTTTACTTAAAACAGTTCTTCAATTTACATAAGCATAGTTCAATCCTATGTTGCTCTGACTCTCCGAAAATGTCCAAACTGTACTTTTGGAGGATCCGACATACTACTTTTGGAGGATCCGACATGGGTGCGTCAGCATCTTGGAGAGTTCAAGCAACATAGGTTCAATCACTTCAGTAAAGCAGAAATAGTTCAGGAGCTCGCGTAAGATGGTAAAATCTTGTGGTTATGGTAATGAGGGTGAGGGAACTAGGGATCTGCATAAGCCCCAGTAGTATGCGAATTGGGGTTCTGAATGGCAAATGGGGTAAGTATATGGATTATTTTACCTTCTAACAATTAGACTAGTGCAGGAGCTAATCATGTACCTTATAAGGTTTGATCAGCAACTTTCTAAAAGAGCTGTCCTATTGTTTTAACGTCATACGGTATTGAACATTAAAATTTTCAAATTATGTTTGTAATATGACTTTGCAGCACGACTTTGGTTTCCAGATAACATGCCCCAATTACATATTCATCCCTATAAGTTCCTTGATTTAGCATGAGATAGTACGTAGAGAATAGGAATGGTGGTCGGATGGGAGATGAATTAGGTCCTTCATATCCTTGCCCATCCGCTGCTTGAGGCCTATGGAGTTAGGATTGTGGCTTTTCCTTTTTTAATTTTGTTTCTTTTGTAATTGAAATCAGTTGCATACTAAAAAGTGAAGGGAAAATAAAGACTAGTGACTGGAGCGAGCTAAGAGTGCCCAAGGAGAGGCTGAGTATTTGGGGCTTCTCCTCCTTGCCCCTACTTCCCTAGAAAAAACGGTTCAAAATTTTTATTTCCTACCTTCCCTATGGTCTTGGAGAGCTACAGGAGGTCTATCGTTAGGGACTGAAGGAGGATTATCTCTTGTACGAGCTCTGGCTTTTTGGCCCTTATTGATGAATCTTTAGTGGATATATAAAAAGGACTGAAAATGTTTTGGAACATTACTTTGTGTTTGCTTTAAGAAAATAACAATCACGTCTTATGGGCAGAAGAAAGAACTCTGAAGATATAAGTTATAGGCTCCTGGTAACAAATTTAATAGCAATTAATGCCCTTATTCAAATGTGGGGAATAGACAAACCTGTTTTGCTCATGGATGCAGTTGTCATTCACTGAAATTTTGTCATATACAAAAATGTATTGTTTTACTTCCATGTCTTCCGTCAAACTTGCTATTGGGTAAATGCAGAATAACCTTTCGTGCATTATCTTTCTCCGAGATTACCTGTTCTCTTGAATCAATGCTATATGTTACTTAGTGGGAAATTGTTCAGATATTGAGACTGCTTAACATTTTCTTCTTGAATGTTTCCAGGAATTGCGGCATAGGAGATTTCTTTATTTGTATATCTGAAGATTCTTAAAAGTGCCTTGAGAAAAGCAAGTGGGCTGTGAATTTTAATACATTTATCCAAAAATATGCATTTCAGCTATAGCTGATGATATAGAGCTAACGAGGGGCCTGTCCGATAAAGTAATACATATTCAGAGAGCAGTTTTTAAAGGGATTTTGTGATGGTTTGAGGTTTCAATTTTTCGAAAGTAATTTAGGCTCGTATATGTATATCAGATTATACTTGACACCATCCATTGCAGTTGATGTATTGTGCATCCACAACAAAGCGGATACCATTGGAACTACGTTGAGAGGTAGAGTTATAATTTTTATATTCTTTTTTTCTTTTTAACTTTTTGTCCGCTGTAGTGACTGGCAAAGCTGCTGATGTCTGTTCTCTTAGTTCCCCTTTTTTCTGGGGTTTGTTTTTCTCTCAGATTGTATTCAACATCCCTTTTGATTTACTACTGTGAAACAATAGGGGATACGAACCTGGGATCTACTATTAAATAACTGCTGAATTTTCTGATTCAGTACTCATTGCAGATTGTACAAGCGCTCTATGTTTGAGGCTTCATTTTTAAGTAACTATGTTGCAGATGAAATAGATACTGTTTTCATTATAACACTTCTTAGTAATGGTGTTTTGACTTGTGAAGATTTCTACAGATGAGATGATGGTTTCTTACATTTTGTATGTTTTTGTGCTTTTCTCAAAGCATTTCCCTTGAAATTAACACACGTTTTGGTTTTGCTAAGATTTTTTAATATCATTTGATCAGAACAACTGCCTATTGGTTTCCTTGTTTTGCAATTAGATATAACTTTTTAATTCAAATATATGCATATGAATATGAATGAAAGACGAGGTTGAAGTTGCAAATGCCAGTGTATTCGACAGCTTTTGACGAAGATGAGCTCAAAAATACTAGTGCCCGAAGTTGCTCTGAGAGTTGTTCAACTTGTTTTAATAACTTAATTCAGTAAATATTTAAGGAGATTTCATTTTCACAACATATTTATGCTGCTAGACTCCATATCTACCACACTGGAGATGCATCGGCCATTGATCAGAAACCTCGGCTTAATTAGGCAAACTTTTCCAATATAATAGGCGACTGATGCGCACAGTAGATAATCAAATCATTAAAGGACAAATTATGAAGAGAAATTAAGCACAGATTTAATTAGCTAGAAACAACAGAAATAGAATAATGCTTTTACAGAGCCAAGTCAAGCAGTTTTCATCATTCTAGTTCCCCTTATAAAATGACTGAATACCACAATACACAGAATGCTCAGTGTCACTAATACCTGCAGTCTTGTTTCCTAAACTCTAGAGGTCATTTGAGTAGTGTAATCATCGTCACAAGATCTCAGAAGAAAGCTCTGCTACCATAAAACACTCGAGAGCCAGTGCTCTTGGGTGTTTCTAATTTCTGATCTGAACTCGAACTGCCAGAACTGGTCGGTTCATTTCCAATATCCAACGGAAGCTTCATTTTTGCCAATGAATCAGTAAATTGCTGCATGCTTTTCATGTACATGTCCACTATCTCCTGTTGCACAACCTTTTGCTCTGCCTCAATGTCTACTACTGGCTTTGGAAATCCGCTACCAGGCTTGATTTCTGACGAGTTGCTCTCAGCATCACCACAATTTACTCTTTTCACGGTGGCGCATTCGGAAGTATATTCTTGAACTGGAGATTTTGATTCTCCCGAGGGCTCTGAAGACTGAGAGCTTGCAGGATGCAAGACTGACGGCGACTCAATGGTTGATACACTGCTTGGAGGGGAATCACACTTAGGATATTGGTTTGGATTAGTAATTCCTGTTGGAAAATTTTCCTCAACACGAACTTCTACTTCTGGACTGAGATGATTTGCTGTATCAGAAGAGACCAAGCTATCTGAGCTTTGAGAGTCAAGATCAGTGCATGGTATACCAAAGTACTCAGAGACCATAAGATGATTTTCATTTACTATCTTGGGATCAGGGAATTCGATTTTTTCAAATTCATTAGGAAGCGACTCAGTTGCTTTAGCATCCAGCAGAGATGCACGAGTGCCAACAGATTCAGGCAATGCAGGAATCACAATCACTTCAGGTGAAGTTCCACTATACGAAAAGGACAACTGCACATATCCTGCTGGAGAGTGGAAGAGATCAGTTGATGAAAGAGTAAACTCTTTTTCTAGCTTTCCATTTTTAACAAGGACTTCAGTTAGCGGGACCAGTGCAAAGCCTAGCAGTTGGTCTTCCAAATAATTCCTCACCCTGCTCATCATCCATATCTCACATTTCACGGAGCATTCTATTGTACGGACTTTGAGCCTTAGATTTTCATTGAATACTGGACTTTGCCCTCCACCATTAATAATTTGCGTGGAGACTGCATTTTCAGGATCACTGGTAAGACAAAGTTTTGCATAAACGTCTTGCTTATGGTAAATGCAGATGTTATGGATGTCTCTGGCCTGGTGTACATACACATCTAGAACTCCAATGAAGTCCTCCAAGTTGCAGACTGCAGCCTCCTCTCTATGAGCAGAAACTCCCTGGGATAGGCCACCACGGTTCTTTATGAATAACTCACTGCTCTGCTTCTCGGGCTCAACAAAAGTGGAGGAACCCTTGAATGGTGAAACAATGGACTGTGGGGAATCCATCAATTTGACCACAAATATTAACCTGAAATCAAAAGATATGTTTGGTATCAAGGAATGCCAAGTCAATTTGTAGTTCTGCTTTCCAGTGTGAGCATGTAATCACGAGATTCAAAAGATTTTGGAATTCAATGTTGTTAAAGGCTCCGTTGATGCATATAAACCCTGAAACTAGGTGCAACACAAACTAAGCCCTTTGCCTTTGCTTAAGTGGCGCATCAAAACATGCGTCTCATCGCCCATGACTCAATCTTGAAGAGGGCAACATTAAACTTCAAAATAGTCAGCAGAGTGATTAATTGATAAGAAAATTTCATGAATGAAGCTATGATTAGGAATAGGAATTAGAGACATAAAATTGCATCTTAGCATCGGATCATAAATTTAAGTGGGTTTTAAACTTGATTTACACGATTTTTAATTCATGTATTTCACTTATCCATTGTTTGTGTTTATTGTTGTTTCTCTTGCATTATCTGTACCTTTTTGTTTCTTCATTAGCACATTTCTTTACTGCAAAACTCGTGTTAGTTGCATGTTCTATTTAAAACCCCCAAAGACCTTGGTGCTTTTGTGCACTTTTTGCCCTTGACAAGAACGGCTGCTTGCCATCTTACAAGAAGTAGCAATTGTATCCAAGGTGAAACCTCTAACTTGTCCGTGCAGTACCCCTACTAGGGAACATTCTCAAGATAAGGTTACATGAAAACACAATTCAGAATTTACTAATTCAAATGGATATGCGAGTGGCTAAGGGACTTGGAGAATTATAATGCTGAAACGAGATCATCCGTGGTAGAAGCAGAATTCCAAACAGGTATCACTCTCATCGGAAAGAAGTAAAAAGATGCAATCTTTAACGTCTAACACGTACCCAAGGGTCTAGCCTAGTGATTAGTGAGGAGAACCATGAGATCTCAGGTTCAAAACTAGTTGATTTCTTCCATTTTGCCTAAGTTTTAATGGACAGAGTTACTCCGTACCTATACTGGTGGGACGTAGCAGGTACCCGTTTCAAACTCTTCATGATATCAAAGCCAGACTCATCTCAATTTATTGTTTACCCAATGTTGGACCGCATCTTATATTGTCCACGTTCCAGATGTAGAGCCATATCAGCGGGATATAGGTTTCTTAGTCTAGGACAATCCTCACCTCATGAACTAATTTTCACCTCATGAACTAATTTTAAGGGTAGAGTAAGGCCAAAAGCCCATTTCTTTATCAGTGCGCACGTTGACCCCCCGACACCACCCTCGTAAAAAATCAATCTGTAACGTCTAACATAACAAAAGAACCCTCAAGAGCCTCCATAACTAAAATTTTAAATGTAGGACAACTTAGTAGAGAAAATAGTCTGAAATCAAAATAGATAGAACCAAGAGCATAACAATCAGCAACAATAATCAAGCCAACCAGTGAGTTTACGCCATTATTCGAACTTAAAACAAAAATTAAACAAAAGAAATTGGAACTAAGCTACACGCATGCCAAACTGAGAAAAGGGGGAAATGGGAGGAAAACATAGCAACATACCCAAATCGACCAGAACAAAATTAATTACTCAAATGAAATTCAGCTCATAATCACAAATGAAGCAAGAATTATTTGAAGCACAAAACATAAAGGTGGAAGAAATTAGTTCTTACTAGCAGGTAAACAGGTGATTGGTCTGTGAATTTCTTGCCTTGACTTGAGACAGAAAATCGAATATCAGAAGAAGACCAAACTCAAAATACGAAGCGTAGAATAAAATCTACTGAACGTTGGGCAGTGGGAGAAGATTGTCGGAGACCTCCGTATCTTTGTGCGTATGTTTTGTGGATATTTTTGTCTGCAAAAGTTAGTCCTCTCGCTGACAAAGTCCAATCTCAGTGCGCTGCCTTCTTACAAATGGGACCTACTTTCTCCACCACGCGCCACTTGTAATTTTTTATCCTCTCATCTTTTTTATTTACCATTTTATTATAAGAATTTAGTTCTAATTTAAGAAGAAAAACAAGTTTAAACGAGTTGTAGATATTTGTGTGGTTATAAATTATCTCAATAAGATAAATAAGAAGTGTAAAGTTAAATTATTTTTAAAACTAAAAAGCTATCATTTTTTTTAGGACGGACTAAAAAAAATTGCCACATAAAGTAAAAGGATGGAGTACTTATCTCTATTTCGACTATGTGGAATGATTTGTTTGAAGATGAGTTTAAGAAAGTAGAGAATACTTTTAAAATTTATAATTTTAAATACGTCATACTAACATTTTTATGACTATAAAAATTTAAAAAATTAAAATCTTAAACATGACATAACATTTGTATGGCTGTAAAGCTTGTAGTTAAGGATAAAATGAGGAATTCAAGTTAAACTAATTCTAGAAAGCCGATATTCTTTCTGGATCGGATTAATAAGAAAATATTTTTGCATAAATTCAAAATAAAGAAGATTGTATTTATTATTAAATTCTATTTTATTAGAAAAATATATAACTTTCAGCTGCTCCCGATAATAATATCCTATATATATATATATATACGTATAATACACATATTTTATATAATTTTTGGCTAGAAAATACAATTAGTTTTGACCAACTGGTTAATTTTGTATTTTTCCCTTTTTATTGTTCGAAAAGATCTTATAATCATTAATTACTTATTTAAGAAAAATAAATATAATTTAATCAATTATCTCTAATGATTAATGCTATTAAATTTTTTAATTAGCTTACCAAAATTTTAAAAGATAATTGTTGGGAGTGTAAGCTGATTGTATCTGTATATGTGATAGTTGACTAGTTAGTTAATGAAGTGGCTATGGCTATTTATGTAAAGCAAGTTAGTTAGAGGTGTTAGTTAAAGATATTGTATATATATTTCACTCTGTACAGTGCTACTGTTTGCAGAAGAAATGAGAATCCGTTAGTTTTCTCTCCAAGTCTTCTTCTGTTCATATTCTCTCTTCAATCTCTCTTTACTTTGATAAAGTTGAAATGGTATCAGAGCCTACTGCTCGAATCTAGATCGCAAATCGGTGTGACTACTGAATTCAAGCTCAATTGCTTCAATTACACAAGCTCTGCCTCTATAGTTGAAGCTCAACAATGGCGGAAGTTGATAATGAAGCTCCTGGGAAACTAAGTCACAATCATCCCCTGTTTTTGAACTCAAATGACAATTCCGGTGCAATCCTGATCTCATTGCAACTGCGAGGTCTAGAAAACTACTCGGTGTGGAGTCAGACAATGAGAATTGCTATTTTAGGTCGGAACAAGTTAGGGTTCATCGACGTTACCTGTAGGCGAGGAAAGTTTGGTCCAAATCTGGTACATCTATGGGACAGATGCAACGCCATAGTGCTGTCATGGATAATGAATTGTGTATCGCCTGAATTGCTTAGTGGAATTTTTTACTCCTCAAATGCGAGTGTTGTGTGGAATGACCTAAAAGAGAGGTTTGATAAAGCTGATCTTTCTAGAATTTTCCAGATCCATAAGAACATTGCCACAATTAATCAAGGTACTAGCTCGATCTCTTCTTATTTCTCAAAATTGAGACAGTTGTGAGCAGAGTTTGATAGTCTAGCCCCAATTCCTGGATGTGACTGTGAGAAATCGCGTGAATTTATTGTGTTTATGGAAAGATTGAAACTCCTATAGTTCCTTATGGGGCTAAATGAGTCTCATGAGCAAGCTAGAAGCCAATTGCTCATGATGATACCAGCTCTCTCTGTTAACCAAGCCTACTCTATGATGATGGAAAGGGAAAGCGAGAGGGCAATCGCACACACAAGTGTTCCTATAGAGAATTCTGACCTCACTGCTTTTGTGTCTGCTAGAGGTGGTTTTCAACAAAGGCCAAAGAAGAATTTTAACCTAGTTGGTGACTACTACAACTACAAGGGGCATACCAGAGAGAATTATTTCAAATTAGTTGGTTACCCTGCTAATTTTAAGCATAAGAAGAAAGGAAATGCATTCCCTATAACTAATTTTGCAGGAAACACTGGTGATTCAGGAACACTAATGCCTACTAATAGAAGTCATAATGTATTTTTAGTAGCTAACTTTGCAGGTAATAACAGTGGAGGAAACTATGGGGAGAGGAGTCAACCTCAGCCTCATCCAACAACTTCACCTCCCTTAGCACCATATTTTACTCCAGAACAGTATCAATAAATCCTACATATGCTTGGTAAAGTAAATGAAGAAGCAATAAGCTCTGCTCAACCAGCAGCAGCAGGTATATTTGCTTTCCTATCCAGTATAGTCGATGATATGTGGATAATTGATACTAGAGTTACTAACCATATGGTAGAAAATTCCAAGTTGTTGACTAAATTAGACAAGGACTCTAGTTTGAAAGGTGGAAATGTGCATCTTCCAAATGGGAATGTGGTGTCAATATCAAATACAGGAACATCTAGTATACTCAGAAATAAGGATATACAAAATGTGTTACACATTCCTGACTTCAAGTTTAACCTTTTGTCTGTATCAAAGTTGACAAAGGAACTGAAGTATTGTATGGCATTCTTTCCTGATTTTTGCCTATTCCAGGACCTCTTCAGTGGGCAGGTGAGGGGGATTGGTAGAGAAGATGTGGATTGTACTATTTGAAGTCATCTCCAACTCCTACAGCACCACTTACTCAACCACAACTACAAGAGTATGACAGTAAAGAAAAGTTCTACTCTGTGTCTACTAATGTACCACTGTCTGTATGGCATAATAGACTAGGCCATGCTCCTTTAGATATGCTTAAAAAAATAGAGTTTTTGAAACATTGCAAACTAGACAAAAATCATCACTGTCCTGTATGTCCACTAGGGAAACAGACTAAACTTTCATTTCTTATTAGCACTACTAGTTCAAATAAGCCTTTCCAGCTTGTGCGTGGGATGTATGGGGTCCTTATAGATTACCTACACATGATGGGAAGAGATATTTTCTAACATTGGTGGATGATTTTTCTATGTATACTTGAATTTTTTTGTTGAACAATAAAGCTGAAACTCTTGTCACCGTGAAGCAGTTTTTAGCTTTAATGAAGAATATGTTCAATTCTAATGTTCAAACATCAAGAACAGACAATGGATGTGAGTTTTTTAATTCTCAGTTTGATGAGTTGATCAAAGAAAATGGCATTTTGCACCAAAGCTATTGTGTTTATACAACTCAACAAAATGGTGTAGTAGAGAGGAAACACATATCTATTCTAAATGTACCCAGATCCTTAAGGTTTCAAGGAGCTGTGCCTTTGAAGTTTTGGGGAGAGTGTGTTGATACTATTGTTTATCTGCTTAACATGTTACCTTCTGCCACCCTACAATATAAATCTTTTTTTCAAATGTTGCACTCACACCCTCCTAACCTTGATCATTTAAAAACCTTTGGTTGTCTTGCCTATGCATCAAACCCCAATATCACTGATAAGATGTCACCTAGAGCCATTCCTGCTGCCTTAATGGGTATTCCTCTACTCAAAAAAGATACAAACTTTATGATCTACCATCTACATGGTATATCATTCTTTGTAAGCAGAAATGTGGTGTTCAGAGAAGATCTGTTTCCTTTTAAATACTTTACTCCTTCTACTCTACCCTTATTTCCAGTGCTAGAGCCTATTCCTGATACTGACACTTCAAGGAACAGTCTCAATACCACTCCCAATAGCACAACAACCTCCCAAACCATACAAGAGGAATTGATCACAGAAAATCACTTGACTTCACCACCTTCTATCAATATAACCCCTTCACCTAACAATACCATCCTAGAAGAACTTACCACCAATTCAACTCATTCTACTGAACCTTTTTCTCAGTCTGAACCACTTAGAAAATCCATTAGAACTGTCAAGCAACCTCTGTGGATGCAAGACTTTATCACCACAAAAAAATCCAACTGTGTCTATCCTCTCTCTTCCTACATATTCTATGATTATCTAGCCTCACCATATAAGACTACCTTAAACTCCTACTCATCCATTGTAGAGCCTACTAGTTATACGGAAGCAACTACAGATCCAAAGTGAATTGAAGCTATGAAACTAGAGATTGCAGCACTAGAAGAGAACAACACTTGGACAATTGTTGATATCCCTAAAGGTAAAGCAGTTATTGGGTGCAAATGGGTGTTCAAAGTCAAGTATAAGTCATCAGGAGAAGTGAAAAGGTACAAGGCACGACTAGTAGCCAAGGGTTACAGTCAACAAGCTGGTTTGGACTACAAAGAAACTTTTTCACCAATTGCCAAAATGGTTACTATTAGATCAGTGATAGCTGTGGCAACCTCAAGACATTGGTTCATCTATCAAATGGATATTCACAATGCTTTCTTGGAAGGAGATCTTTTGGAGGAGGTTTATATGACTATTCTAGAGGGTTTGGTGGACAAGGGAAGACTAATCAAGTCTGCAAACTCCAGAAATCACTGTATGGCCTGGAACAAGCACCAAGACAGTGGAATCTCAAGCTTACTAAAGATCTGCAGCAACTTGGCTTTGTCCAGTGTCATTTTGACTACTCACTTTTCACACAACATCAAGGAAGTGACATAGTTGTGATTCTTATATATGTAGATGATCTAATCATCACAGGAAATAACAATGATGTGTTGGTAAAAACCAGGGGAGATCTTCAGAAAAAGTTCAAAATGAAAGACCTAGGTGAATTGAAGTTCTTCTTAGGCATTGAACTTGCCAGATCAAGCAAGGGTATCCATATGTATCAAAGAAAGTATTCCTTGGAGATGATTTCTGAGCTTTGCCTAGGAGGAGCTAAAACAGCTGGAACTCCACTTGAATGTAATCAAAAACTTACTTCAATAGAGTTTGATAGAGCATTCAACAAAGATGCAACTCATGAAGATCCAATACTAGAAGATGCTGGAGAGTATCAAAGACTGGTAGGGAGACTTCTATATCTGACCATGACTAGGCCAGATTTATCATTTGGAGTACAGGTGCTAAGTCAGTATATGCATGCTCCAAAACAATCCCACATGGAGGCTGCTCTAAAGATTGTTAGATATCTGAAAGCATCACCAGGCCTGGGACTTTTAATGCCATCAATTGAAATTAGACAGCTACAAGCCTTCTGTAACTCTGATTGGGGTTCATGTCTACATACCAGAAGATCTGTCACTGGCTACCTAGTGAAATTTGGAGAGGCTTTGGTGTCTTGGAAATCCAAGAAGCAGGAAACTGTAGCTAGAAGCTTAGCTGAAGCTGAATTTAGAAGCATGACATCATATGTAGCTGAAGTTACTTGGTTAATAGGGTTGTTCAAGGAACTGGGAATTGAAGTGCAACAACCTGTTGATCTGTTCTGTGACAGCAAAGCTTCCATTCAAATAGCAGCAAATCCAATATTCCATGAAAGGACCAAACATATAGACATTGACTGTCATTTTGTAAGGGAAAAACTAAGTCAAGGAGTAATCAAAACTCATCATCTCTCAATAAAGGATCAACTGGCAGACCTACTGACTAAAAGCCTTGGAAAAGCACAACATGAAGTTCTGTTGAATCAACTTGGAGTCAAGAATATATTCACAGCATCAGCTTAAGGGGGAGTGTTGGAATTGTAGCTGATTGTATCTGTATATGTGACAGCTGGCTAGTTAGTTAGAGGTGTTAGTTAAAGATACTGTATATATACTTCACTCTGTACAGTGCTAATGTTTGCAGAAGAAATGAGAATCAGTTAGTTTTCTCTCCAAGTCTTCTTCTGTTCATATTCTCTCTTCATTCTCTCTTTACTCTGATAAAGTTGACAATAATAAAAGGACGGAAGGAAGTACCATTTTCTCTTTTTATTTTTGTAAGACTCGAGAATTAATTGTTGAATAATTACATAATACTCCTTGCATTTTAATTTGAATGAAGGTGTTTGTCTGGGTACAGAATTTAAAAAGAAAAAAAAGGTTTTAAAACATTTGGGCTAAAACATGCCATGAGTGACTTAAAATCATATTTAACGGTAAAATAAAAAATTTAAAGTTAAATTATTTTTAAATATAAAAATATATCATTCTTTCTTAACATACTAATGCCTAATAATAAAAAAGTATCATACAAAATAAAAAAAAAATATCATACCTTGCATAAGTCTAGTCATACTTTTTTTTCCTGTTAATTCATTTATTTGGAAGATGGCTGAAAGCTTTTGGCATTGCACTTATTTCGTTCCCATCTTTTTCCCTTCATGAACTTCAAAAATTTTGTTGTGGAGTTCTTTGTGTTTCTTATGATAATGCTATAAAAAAATGAGTAAAACAGAATGTTAGAATAGTTGGTCTACTCTCCTCTATTTAAATTTGAAAGAAATTGTAAAGAACAACTTATTGGGAAATAATAATAATAATAATAATAATAATAATAATAATAATAATAAGGGATCTCTATACAAGTAAAGATTTACTGTTTACTTTTTCTAGCCAATATACGTAAATTATACAATGATTTTATACGGTTATATACATATTATATATAAATAATATATCCGCCAACTATTTTTAATTTAAGTGGTTAAGTGACCGATTATTTATGTTAATTTTTCTAATAAATAATAATAATAAATTCCTTCACAAACGTGAAGGTGTTTATCACTCCGTCCATGTAAGTTGTAAATAGCTGCCACATAATTCAAACGAGTTGCCCCACAACATCAAAAAAGCCAAAGGCAAAGCTAAAGTGTGATGGATGGGGTCTCAAAATGTTGGCATCTTTTTATATGCTAAAGACATCATTAACTATCTTCCCCTTCGAATTTTCCATATATCCACCCAAAAGGCAATTGGACTTTGAAGGATACAACCTAGCATTTATTATAATACAACTTACAAGTATATTAAATTCCAAGAATGTGCCAATCCTGTTACCGTTATTCTCAGTGAGATAATGATATTCGGCATAATTCTCTGTATTTTGATATAGGTTAGCATTATTATCAGGTGTTCTTGAATAGTTTAGTAGTTAAAACTCACTAAAAATGTGTGTAATTGATGTTCTTTGGTTGATTTGGAGTTGAAAGAAGAATTGAAGGTATTTTTGAATTTTTGGGACGAAAATCTGCTCAAATTGAAGAAAAGGACCAAGTGCAAAAAAAAACAATGCATTTTCTCTCTAAGTGTGTGCTCATCTAGACAAGGTCAAATGCAGAACACACGGTGCGCGAGTAGAAGTTTTTGGGCAAAAATCATAAGGATATTTTGGTCTTTTGAGCAAATTTTACACGATATAAAAGTTTCTTTTCACCTCCCCAACCACTATCTTTCGACTTGGAAAAAAGAGAACATTACTTTTGAAGCAAGGAAGGGCTCGGAAGAGTCCAAAAACCATCCTGATCGAAATTTTGAAGAGTTTCTCTCAACTTTTCTTATTTTCATTTATTATGGAGATTGTTTTGAGATTGTCCCATATCAAAATCATGATGAAACAATTGGCAGGGGAAAGAGGTAAAATGGAAGAGGCAATTATGTCCAATTCTGCTACCATTAGGAACACTGAAACACAGGTGGGACAAGTTTCCTCGGCAGGGAACAATAGACCGCAGGGCACTCTACTTGGAGGCACAACTGCTAATCCCAAGGACACCAGAACTCGTCCTATACTAGCGGTAAGCCTGAGAAACGGAAGAGATCTAGATAGAGAACAACAAGGTGTCACGACCCCAGTTTGCCCTCCGTGAACTGTCGTGACGGCACCTAGTCTCTACGACTAGGTAAGCCTAACAAATGCTGAACATAAATGAAACTTGCAGAAGAAATAATCAAAAGCCAAAATAACCGAATGAAAACAATAGTTAAAATGCCGCTCGACATATACAACACAACATTCTCAGAATCAAGTACACTATCCCAAAACCCGAAAACTCACGGAACCACAAGCCTTTGGATATCTACAATGTCTAACTCCAGAATATCTAACAAGGGAAAGAAATACAGAAGGGCAAATGTTTAAAAGCTAGAATAGAAAGGGACTCCTCGGTCTGCGGACACAATAGATGTACCTCGAAGTTTGTAGAGTAGTCGCCTCGCCTCACGGGTGGTAGAACTGAGTCGCAGTACCTGGATCTGCACATGAAAAACATGCACAGAAGGGGAATGAGTACACCACAACAGTACTTAGTAAGTGCCAAGCCTAACCTCGGTCGGGTAGTGACGAGGAAGGTCAAGGCTCTACTGAGATAAAATAAAGAATATAAGACATGACAGTATAAGATAAGCAGTACAGTTGAAAACTAATAAGAATTTAATACAGGAAAAAAAGGAATTCAATAACTGAAACGAAATAGAGGCAAAAACAATCACAAGGAAATAACCGGGGATCTCTCAGTATCCCGAGGATCTCTTAGTACCCTCAATATATGCCAGGGATCTCTTGGTATCTCGAGGATCTCTCGGTATCCTCAATATATGCTAGGGATCTCTTGGTATCCTGAGGATTTCTCGGTATCCTCAATATATGCTAGGGATCTCTTAGTATCCCGAGGATCTCTTGGTATCCTCAATATACGTGTCAGGGATCTCTCGGTATCCCGCACCTCAGTTCAAATTATAAATACATACAGGGGATCTCCCGGGATGCCGTCCCGTAGTCCCAAAGTAAAACACACAGCAACAACACAAGAATACTCAATTAAGCTCAATTTCGTATCAAGTAAACCGGTAATTCTAATCTAACATGCTTCACATAATTCAATTAAGGCAGTTTAAGCAAATAAACAGTTAAGTCAATTAGACATGCTTTTTCTAAGCTAACAATAGGTTTAAATTGCAAGTAAAATGAAACAGGAAAAGGAACACAATTGAAATTACTTAAAGAAAATCGGATTTTCAACAATTAGCTCAAGTACACACTCGTCACCTCATGTACAGGGCATTTCAAATATCAAATATACCGAATCCTAAGGGGAAGGTCCCCCACACAAGGTTAGACAAGCCACTTACCTCGAATCGGCTCAAAATCAACCCGAGACCACGTTCTTGCCACGAGTACTCGACTCCAAATGGCCTAAATCTATTCAATTCAATTTCAAAATATAAATAACACTTCAAGTAACTGATTCTACAATTAAATTCTAAGCTAATACGTGAAATTAGGTAAAATGACCAAAACGACCCTCGGGCCCACGTCTCGAATTCGGGTAAAATTTATATTTTTAGAATCTTCACGCTCTCACGAGTCTAACCATATTAAAATTATCCAAATCCAATGTCAAATCCCCAATCAAAACTCAATTTCTTGGTCTAAGAACTTTTCCCCCAATTTCCACCATAATTTTGAAACTAAAGGATGAATTTAAGTGTAGATTCATGGAAATTAGTCTAAATCGAGTAGGAATTACTTACCCAAATTGCCCAGGTGAAAATCTCTTCAAAAATCATAATCTCCCGAGCTCCCAAGTCCAAAATATGAATTATGGCTTAAACCCTTGATTTTGGGTTTTAAAAATCTGCCCAGGCAATTCCTTAATCACGATCGCGGAAGACCGGTCGCGATGACGAAGAACAAAAACCACGCGCCTCAGATTTACTCTATGCGAATGCGGAACCCCGTCCACGAACGCGATGTTTAGCTCCCTTAGACTTATGCGAATGCGGTTGGCTTTACGCGACCGCTTAGAGAAACATTTAAGAATCCACTACCGCCTTATTTCTTCTACGCAAACGCGACCTAGTCCACGCGTTCGCGATTCAGCACTGCCCCAAAGCTAAGCGTTCGCATTACTCTTCACGTGAACGCGAAGAGCAAAATTCCCTCTGCCTCGCCTAAGCCTTCGCGATCGCGATCCTCCCCACGCGATCGCGATGAAGAAAAGTCTGCAACACATACCAACAAAAATCTGATGCTTTTCCAAGTTCCAAAGTGGTCCGTTGAGCATCCAAAACTCACCCGAGGCCCCCGAGACCTCAACCAAACCTACCAACATATCCCATAAATTCATTCAAACTTGCTCCAACCTTCAGAACGCTCAAAAAAATATCAAAGCACCTATTGTTTCATCGGATTCAAGCCTAAGAATTCCAAAAACTCTAAAAATACGCTTTCGATAAAAAAGTCTATCAAACCTCGTCCGAATGACCTGAAATTTTTGCACACACGTCACATTAAACACTACGGAGCTACTCCAACTTCCGAAATTCCATTCCGACCTTCGGATCAAAATCTCACTATTGAACCGGAAACTTCAAAATTCAACTTTCGGCATTTCAAGCCTAAATTATCTACGGACCTCCAAAATACAATCCCAACACGCCCCTAAGCCCAAAATCACCCAACGGAGTTAACTGAACCATTGGATTTCCATTCCAAGGTCGTCTTCACACTAATCCGACTACGATCAACTTTCCAACACTTAAGCTCTCATTTAGGGAATAAGTGTCCCAAAACTCTCCAAAACTTAAAACCGAACATCCCGGTAAATCAAAATAGCAGAAATGAACTTGGGGAAAGTAGTTAATGGAGAATCGGGGCGTAAATTCTTAAGATGACCGGCTGGGTCGTCACATCCTCCTACACTTAAACATTCGTTCGTCCTCGAATGAGCATAAAGACATACCTGAAGTAGTGAAAAGATGAGGGTAACGGCTGTGCATATCCTGCTCAGTCTCCCAGGTCGCGTCCTCGACCGGCTGGCCCCGCCACTGAACCTTTACTGATGCAATGTTCTTTGACCTCAGCTTTCTAACCTGCCTATCCAATATTGCCACTGGCTCCTCAACATAGGATAGATCCTTGTCCAACTGGACTGAACTGAAATCCAACACGTGCGACAGATCACGTGATACCTTCGAAGCATCGAAACATGGAATACCGGATGAACTCTGGCCAAGCTGGGAGGTAAGGTAAGCTCATAAGCAACTTCCCCAATACGCCTCAATATCTCAAAAGGGCCAATAAATCTTGGACTCAACTTTCCTTTCTTCCTGAATCTCATAACGCCCTTCATAGGCGAAACCCAAAGCAGAACCTGCTCTCCAACCATATAGGAAACATCACGAACCTTCCGGTCCGCATAACTCTTCTATCTGGACTGGGCTGTACGGAGTCTATCCTGAATCACCTTAACCTTCTCCAAAGCATCCTGAACCAGGTCTGTGCCCAACAATCTAGCCTTACCCGGCTCAAACCAACCCGCCGGGGATCTACACCGTCTCCCATATAAAGCCTCATACGGTGCCATCGGAATGCTGGACTGATAGCTGTTGTTGTAAGCAAACTCTGCCAATGGCCAAAAATGATCCCAAGACCCTCCAAACTCAAATCTCACATGCATGGAGCATATCCTCAAGAATCAGAATAGTGCACTCGGATTGTCCGTCCGTCTGAGGGTGAAATGCTGTACTCAACTCCACCCGAGTACCCAACTCATGCTGAACGACTCTCCAGAATCGTGATGTGAACTGAGTACCTCTATCTGAAATGATGGAAACCAGAATACCATGCAGTTGAACAATCTCCCAGATATAGATCTTCGCCAACCGCTCCGAGGAATAAGTAGTACACATAGGAATAAAGTGACCGGACTTGGTCAGCTGATCCACAATCACCCAAATAACATCGAACTTTTTCAAAGTCCGTGGGAGCCCAACTACAAAGTCTATGGTGATCCGCTCCCACTTCCACTCTGGAATCTCTATCTGCTGAAGCAACCCACCCGGTCTCTGGTGCTCATACTTCACCTGCTGACAGTTGAGACACTGAGCTACAAATCCAACTGTATCTTTCTTCATCTGTCTCCACCAGTAGTGCTGCCTCAAATCTTGATACATCTTTGTGGCACCCGAATGAATGGAATACCACAAGCTATGGCCCTCATCTAGAATCAATTCTCGAAGTCCATCAACATTGGTTACACAAATCCGACCCTGCATCCTCAATACCCCATCATCACCAATAGTCACATCTCTGGCATCACCGTGCTGAACCTTGTCCTTGAGGACAAGCAAATGAGGGTCATCATACTATCGCTCCCTAATACAATCAAATAAGGAAGACCGAGAAACCACGCAAGCTAGAACCCGACTAGGCTCCGAAAGGTCCAATCTCACAAACTGGCTGGCTAAGGCCTAAATATCCATCGCCATAGGCCTCTCTGATGCTGGTAAATAAGCCAAACTCCCCAAACTCTTTGCCTGGCAACTCAAAGCATCGACCACCACATTGGCCTTACCTAGGTGATATAGAATAGTGATATTATAGTCCTTCAGCAACTCTAACCACCTCATCTGGTGCAAATTTAGATCCTTTTTCTTGAACAGGTGATGCAAGCTCCGATGGTTAGTATAAATCTCACAGGGAACCCTATATAAATAATGGCGCCAAATCTTCAGGGCGTGAACAATGGCAGCTAACTTAAGGCCGTGAACAGGGTAGTTCTTCTCATATATCTTCAACTGTCTGGACGCGTAGGCAATCACCCTACCGTCCTGCATCAACACCGCTTCGAGGCCAATCCTCGAGGCATCACAATAGACCATATATGTCCTCGAACCTGTAGGCAATATCAAAACTAGGGCTGTAGTCAAAGCTGTCTTGAGCTTCTGAAAGCTCGCCTCACACTCCTCTGTCCACTGGAATGGAGCACCTTTCTGGGTCAGTCTGGTCATAGGGGCTGCAATCGATGAAAACCCCTCAACAAAACGACGGTAGTAACCCGCCAAGCGAAGAAAACTACAAATCTTTGTAGCTGAGGATGGTCTGGGCCAACTCTGCATGGCCTCTATCTTCTTCGGATCCACCTGAATACCCTCACTTGATACCATGTGGCCTAAGAATGTCACTGAATCCAACCAAAACTCACATTTCAAGAACTTAGCATATAACTTCTTCTCTCTCAGAGTCTGAAGCACAGTCCTCAGGTGCTGCTCATGATCTTCCTAACTTCGAGAATAGACCAGAATATCATCAATAAAGATAATGACGAACGAGTCAAGATACATCCGGAACACACTGTGCATCAAATGCATAAAGGCTGCTGGGGCATTGGTCAACCCAAATTACATAACAAGGAACTCGTAATGACCATACCGAGTCTTGAAAGCAGTCTTCGAGATATCTGGCTCCCGAATCTTCAACTGATGGTAACCTGAGCGCAAATCAATCTTAGAAAACACCGATGCGCCCTAAAGCTGGTCAAACAGATCATCAATACGAGGCAAAGGATAACGGTTCTTCACTATAACCTTGTTCAACTGGAGATAATCAATACACATACACATTAATCAATACACATACACATAGCACCATCCTTTTTCTTTACAAACAAGACAGGAGCACCCCAAGGTGATACACTGGGCTGAATAAAACCCTTATCAAGCAATTCCTGTAACTGATCCTTCAACTCCTTCAACTTAGGAGGAGCCATACGATACGTGGGAATATAAATTGGCTGAGTGCCCGCCAACAGATCAATGCCAAAATCAATATCTCTATCAAGCGGCATGCCCGGAAGGTCAGCTGGAAACACATCAGGAAAATCCCGTACTACTGGAACTGAATCAACTGAATGGGTATCAATACTGACATCTCTCACATGAGCTAAATACGCGTCACATCCCTTCTCAACCATACACTGATCTTTAAGAAAAGAAATAACTCTACTGGAAGTGTGATCTAAAGTACCCCTCTACTCAACATGCGGTACACCTGGCATAGCCAGCGTCATAGTTTTGGCTTGACAATCAAGAATAGCATAATGGGGCGACAACCAGTCCATGCCCAAGATAATATCAAAATCTACCATGCTGAGCAACAATAAATCGGCTCTGGTCTCAAAACCACTAAGAGCAACCAAACACGACCGATAAATGCGGTCCAAAATAAGAGAATCTCCCACAGGAGTAGAAACATAAACAGGGGAACTCAAAGAATCCCGAGATATACCCAAATGCGGAGCAAAATAAGAAGACACATAAGAATGAGTGGAGCCTGGATCGAATAGAACCGATGCATCTCTGTGACAAACCAGTATAATACCTATGATGACAGAATCGGAGACAACAACCTTGGTATGGGCAGGAAGGGCATAGTATCGGGCCTGACCTCCCCCTCTAGGGCGACCTCTACCTCTCCGACCTCCACCTCTGGCTAGCTGAGTAGGTAGGGTAGCAACTGGAGCCGTAACCATAGCTTGAGAACTCTGCAAGACACGTTGTGGTTAAGAAGTCTGTGGAGGTGCACTCTTCCCAAGTTTAAGGAAATCCCTCACCACATGGCGTGTGTCACCACACTCAAAGAAATCTCTGGGAGGACGTGGTGGCTGTGACAGACTCAGGCCAGGTCTGCTGGACTAACCTCTGAAAGCACCCTGCATAGGAGGCGTGCTAGATACCGGAGGTGCATAATCAGGCTCCTGAGGTCTAGGAGGAGCTGGAATACCACTGGCTACTGGAAGATCTGAATGAACATGGCGACTCATATAACCCCTACCATGACGACCTGCTGCTGGGGCACGAGTACCAGAGAAATGGCCTGACTCTCGAGACCTCTTGAACTCCCTCTCCTCTCTCTCCCTAGCATGCATACCCTTAATACTTCTAGCAATGCTCACCACCTGCTGATAAGAAATATCCATCTCCAACTCACGATCCATGCTAGATCTGATGCTGGGAATAAGGCCCTCAATAAACCGGCGAACCCTCTCGCAAACAGTAGATACCAAGCTTGGTCTTGATATACCCATGGTACGGAGAATACGGTAACTCTCATCTAGAAATACTTGAGCATCCTCCAATGCTAGACCACTGAATACAGGAGGCTTGTACCTCTTGAACCTCTCAAGCCTCAGCTGCTCCTCCTCGGAAGCCGCTGCCCTGCACTCGGGCTGAACTGGCACTGCAGGCGGCACAGGAATAATCTCAGGGACCTGCTCAACATGCACTCACTGCTCAGGAGTGCGGGAGGCAGGAGTCTGTGCTCCTCCCCCGGCCTAAGATGTAGCTGCAGCAAGGGGAAGCAACCCTGCCTGAGCCAGAGTGGTGTACATGCTCATGAACTGTGCCAGAGTCTCCTGAAGAGCTGGAGTAGTAGTAGCAGTAGGCATGTCAGGTGCCTGAACTCTGGCTGGAACTGCTGGTGTTACCTCGACGGCAGCTCATGCAGGCACTCTAGCTGCACCACATGCACGTCCTCGTCCTCTACCCCGACCCCGGCCTCTGATAGCTGCAGTAGGAAACGCGGGTGCCTGATCATCTCGGGTAGCACGTGTCCCACCATCTGTGAGAGAATAGAAGACAGGAGTTTAGAATTGTGATGTCAAAATATCGACGACAAGGAAATCAAATGAAGTGGAAATTTTCTAACAGTTACATAGCCTCTCGTAGATAAGTACAGACGTCTCCGTACCGATCAACGAAACTCTAATAAACCAGCTTGTGATCCATGACTCCTATGAACCTAGAGCTCAAATACTAACTTGTCACGACCCCAGTTTTCCCTCCGTGAACTGTCGTGACGACACTTAGTCTCTACGACTAGGTAAGCCTAACAAATGCGGAACATAAATGAAACTTGCAGAAGAAATAATCAAAAGCCAAAATAATCGAATGAAAAAATAGTTAAAATGCCGCTCGGTATATACAACACAACATTCTCAGAATCAAGTACACTGTCCCAAAACCCAAAAACTCATGGAACCATAAGCCTTTGGATATCTACAATGTCTAACTCCAGAATATCTAACAAGGGAAAGAAATATAGAAGGGAAAATGTTTAAAGGGACTCCTCGGTCTGTGGACGCGGCAGATGTACCTCGAAGTCTCTAGAGCAGTCACCTAGCCTCACGGGTAGTAGGACTCAGTCGCAGTACCTGGATATGCACATGAAAAACATGGGCAGAAGGGGCATGAGTACACCACAGCGATACTCAGTAAGTGCCAAGCCTAACCTCGGCCGGGTAGTGACGAGGAAGTTCAGGGTCCTACTGAGATAAAATAAATAATATAAGACATGACAATGTAAGATAAGCAGTACAGTTGAAAACTAACGATAAAAATTTAATACAGGAAAACAAGGAATTCAATAACTGAAATAGAGGCAAAAACAATCACAAGGAAATAACCGGGGATCTCTCAGTATCCCGAGGATCTCTTAGTACCCTCAATATATTCCAGGGATCTCTTGGTATCTCGAGGATCTCTATCCTCAATATATGCTAGGGATCTCTTGGTATCCCGAGGATCTCTCAGTATCCTCAATATATGCTAGTGATCTCTTGGTATCCCGAGGATCTCTCAGTATCCTCAATATATGCTAGTGATCTCTTGGTATCCCGAGGATCTCTCGGTATCCTCTATATATGCTAGGGATCTCTTGGTATCCCGATGATCTCTTGGTATCCTCAATATACGTGCCAGGGATCTCTCGGTATCCCGCACCTTAGTTTAAATCATAAATACATACAGGGGATCTCCCAGGATGCCGTCCCGTAGTCCCAAAGTAAAACACACAGCAACAACACAAGAATACTCAATTAAGCTCAATTTCATATCAAGTAAACATGTAATTCTAATCTTACATGCTTCACATAATTCAATTAAGCCAGTTTAAGAAAATAAACAGTTTAGTCAATTAGACATGCTTAATCTATGCTAACAACATGTTTAAATTGCAAGTAAAATGAAATAGGAAAAGGAACCCAATTGAATTTACTTAAAGAAAACCAGATTTTCAACAATTAGCTCAAGTACGCACTCGTTACCTCACATATACGACATTTCAAATATCAAATATACCGAATCCTAAGGGGAAGGTCCCCCCCACAAGGTTAGACAAGTCACTTACCTCGAACCAGCTCAAAATCAACTCGAGACCACGTTCTTGCCACGAGTACTGGACTCCAAATGGCCCAAATCTTTTCAATTCAATTTTATAATATAAATAACACTTCAAGTAACTGATTCTACAATTAAATTCTAAGCTAATACGCGAAATTAGGTAAAATGACCAAAACATCCCTCGGGCCCACGTCTCGAAATCGGGTAAAATTTATATTTTTTAGAATCCTCATGCTCTCACGAGTCTAACCATATCAAAATTATCCCAATCCAATGTCAAATCCCCAAACAAAACTCAATTTCTTGTTCTAAGAACTTTTCCTCCAATTTCCACCATAATTTCTAAATTAAAGGATGAATTTAAGTGTAGATTTATGGAAATTAGTCTAAACCGAGTAGGAATTACTTACCCAAATCGCCCAGGTGAAAATCTCTTCAAAAATCGCAATTTCCCGAGTTCCCAAGTCCAAAATATGAATGTCACGACCCGGATTTCACACCCTCGAGAGCCGTGATGGCGCATACTGGTGAAAGCTGGGCAAGCCAAATTATCCTAATTACATAACCTTTTCAAATTTTAAACCATTATCAGTGATGAGTAGATATCATGCAAATAGCGAAAATAATTAAGCGGAAGACAAAATCTGACAATTTATCTTAATACAAAACTGCGGAAGTCTAAGTACAACTCTACCCAGAATTTGGTGTCACAGCTTCACAGACGGTCTAAGAATACTACATACAAAGTCTGAAAGATAAAATAAACACTGTTTCTGAAATGAGTAAAGGAAACAGGATGAAGGAAAAGATAGGAGGTGACGCCAAGGCCTGCGGACGTCTGTAGGACTACCTCGTGTCGCCTGTGTGGGCTGAAGACAGCACCCTCACTGCGGTCTAAGCACTCCAATATCAGTATCTGCACACAGTGCAGAGTGTAGTATCAGCACAACCGACCCCATGTGTTGGTAAGTGCCTAGCCTAACCCCGGCGAAGTAGTGATGAGGCTAAGACCAGACTACCAAATAAACCTGTGCAATATAGCGTACAAAAATAATAGGAAGCAGGTAACAATGATGGTAATAATGATCAACCAGTGATATAAATAGCAGGCAACAAGAACACCATAAATGTTTCTCAACAAATAATAAATACAAGTGCAATCAATTAATCAAGTCCTTCAAATATAAATCTTTCACCTGTAAATCCTTCAAGTAATAATCTCTAAGATGATATGCTTTTCAATAAATATATTTCGAATATATTTCCTTCAAATAAATATCTTTCAGATAAGAATGTTTCGAATATAATTCTTTCGAGTAAAGGTCACCTTGTGACACCTCATTTTATAATCATAAATAATATAGGTCTCAGCCCACTTTCATATTTTCACGGCACCTCGTGCCCATATTTATGTCACAACCGCACGAACAACTCACGTGCCATTAAATAAAACCATAATATTTCTGTCTCGCATTGCACAACAATATTCTCATGTTACTCAACTCATAGGTTCCATAACCCAATACAATTAAGAATGTTCAAGGAGCCTCATTCACTTAACATAAAGTAGAGTACAACTTCCAACCCAATTAGGAAATCAACAAGAAAAGATGAAGTTAATTTTAGGAATCATTTGATAAAGAAAATACCCTTTTCAATTAAATTACAATATCGAATGAATCATTAACTTTAATGCGAGAAATCAATAATTTGAAACATAGTAGAAATTCCCTTTTTAAGTAAAGTACAACCTCAAACGATTTAAGGAAAATTTAGTTGAGAAATCAATTGAGTTAAAAATGTAACAATTGTTGAAATTTGGAGTATTGAACACACACATATATATATATATATATATATAAAATAGAATATCAAGAGAATTATAAAGGAATCAAAATCCAACCACTAACAAGAATAAGGAAAACAAATGCATATTTCACTTTCTTTTCACATCTTGTTGTAGGCGTGCAACCCGATCCCATTTCCTGTATCTCGTGGCAGGCGTGCCACCCGCTCCCATTTCATGTATCTCGTGGTAGGCGTACCACCCGCTCCCATTTCATTATATCTTGTGGTAGGCGTACCACCCGCTCCCATTTTACTATATCTTGTGGTAGGCGTACCACCCGCTCCCATTTCATTATATCTTGTGGTAGGCGTACCACCCACTCCCATTTCATTATATCTTGTGGTAGGCGTACCACCCGCTCCCATTTCATTATATCTTGTGGTAGGCGTACCATCCGCTCCCATTTCAAGCCAACAATAATCACAAGGAAGTCCGGCAAGGGAACAAGAGCAATATAAAAATTTCCCGGTAAGGGAACAATAATATCAAAACAAACATCCCGGCAAGGGAACAATAATATCAAACAAACATCCCGACAAGGGAACAATGGTGAAAATAACATATGAAGCGCAATAAACCACAACAGAGTCATAACAATTATAATACAAGACTCACGGGCATGCTTGACACCAACGTATAGATACTCGTCACCATGCCTATACGTCGTACTCCACAATTAACATGTAGAAAATAAGACACAACTCCTAATCCCTCAAGCTAAGGTTAGACCAAACACTTACCTCGCTTTGCAACCAATTCAAAATTCCAACAAGCCTTTGCCTCGCGAATTCGTGCCCGAAATTCTCAAATCTAGTCATAAACAATTCGATTCAGTCAATAAAAATTATAGGAATTAATTCCATATGAAATTCTACATTTTCCATTAAAAATCCGAAATTGCACTAAAAATTCGCCTGTGGTGCCCACGTCTCGGAACCTAACAAAAATTACAGAATATAAAACCTCATCCAACCACGAGTCCAACCATACCAATTTTACTAAAATCCGACATCAACTCGACCCTCAAATCTTCAAATTAAACCAAGAGGGTTTTCAAGATTTTCCCAACTAAAATCACCAATTAAATGCCAAAACTAGTAATAGATTCGGGTAATCTAACCAAAATTATGTTAAGAACACTTACCCTGTTGTTTTCTCCAAAAATCTCCCGAAAATCGCCTCTCCCCGAGCTCCAATTTGATAAAAATGGAAAATGGGACGAGTCCCATTTTCAAAACTTAAGAATCTGTCCAGAAAATGTCGGGGGCACTGTTCACGCGTTCAGTACTATTCACTACACTGTTCATGGGGCACTGTTCATGATGCTGTAAAAAAAAGACAGCAGCTTCCCAAAGAGAATTTCAGCAGCTTTTTCTACCAGTTGACCTTCCGAAATCTACCCGAGGCCCTCGGGACTTCAATAAAATACACCAACAAGTGCTGAAACATGATACGGACTTAGTCAAAACCTAAAATCCCATAAAATAATGCTAAAACCCTGAATCACACCCCAATTCAAGCTTAATGAAACTAAGAATGTCCAACTTCTATATTCGATACAAAAACCTATCAAATCAAGTCCGATTGACTTCAAATTTTGCATTCCAGTCATAAATGACATAACAAAGCTATGAAAATTTTCAAAACTGGATTCTGACCCCGATATCAAAAGGTCAAATCTCCGGTCAAATTTAAGAAATCTTTAATCTTAGATTTCTAGATTCCGTTAAATGGCGATAATTTGATCTAGGGACCTCCAAATTCAATTTCGGGCATATGACCAAGTCCCAAATCACGATACGGAACTACCGGAATGGTCAAAACTTTTATCCGGGTTCGTTTGCCCAAAATATTGACCGAAGTCAATTCAGTTGAGTTTTAAAGCTCTAGTTCACAATTTAATCCATTTTTCACATAAGAACCTTCCGGAAAATTATACGGAATGCACACGCAAGTCGAGGATTTATTGATAGCGCTTTTCAAGGTCTTAAAATTCCGAGATAATTATTTAATTTAAAGATGACATTTTGGGTCATCACAATGAATTATGGCTTAAGCCCTCGATTTTGGGTTTTAAAAATCTGCCGAGCCAATTCATTAATCGCGATCGCGAAGAACAAAAACCACATGCCTCAGATTTAATCTATGCGAACGCGGAACCTCGTCCGCAAACACGATGCTTAGCTTTCTCAGACTTACGCGAATGCGGTTGGCTTTACGCGACCACGTAGAGAAACATTTAAGAATCCATTGCCGCCTTATTTCTTCTACGCGAACGCGGCCTACTCCACGCGTTCGCGATTTAGCACTACCCCAAACCTACGCGTTCGCATTCCTCTTCACGCGAACGCGAAGAGCAAAATTCCTACTGCCTCGCCTAAGCCTTCACGATCGCGATCCTCCCTATGCGATCGCGATGAAGAAGTGTCTGCAACACATACCAGCAAAAATCTTATGCTTTTCCAAGTTCAAAAATGGTCCGTTGAGCATCTGAAACTCACCCGAGGCCCCCAGGACCTCAACCAAATCTACCAACATATCCCATAACTTCATTCAAACTTGCTCCAACCTTCAAAACGCTCAAAAAACATCGAAGCACCTATTTTTCATTGGATTTAAGCCTAAGAATTTCAAAACTCTAAAAATACGATTTTGATAACAAATTCTAACAAACCTCGTCCTAATGACCTGAAATTTTTGCACACATGTCACATTAAACACTACGGAGCTACTCCAACTTCCAAAATTCCATTCTGACCTACGGATCAAAATCTCACTATCGAACCGGAAACTTCAAAAATTCAACTTTCGGCATTTCAAGCCTAAATTAGCTACGGACCTCCAAAATACAATCCGAACACGCTCCTAAGCCCAAAATCACCCAACGGAGCTAACAGAACCATCAGATTTCCATTCCGAGGCTGTTTTCATACTATTCCAACTACGGTCAACTTTCCAACACTTAAGCTCTCATTTAGGGACTAAGTGTCCCAAAACTCTTTGAAACTCAAAACCGAACATCCCGATAAATCGAAATAGTATAAATAAACTTGGGGAAATCAGTTAATGGGGGATCGGGATATAAATTCTTAAGACGACCGGCCGGGTCATCACACAAGGACATGTAAACAGGGAGGCACTTCAATCCGTGGCTGAACATTTTGAGTCAGATGATCAAAATAACCTCACAGATGTAGTGATTCAACAAGTTGTGTCTAAGAATGTAATTGAGTATGAGAAAGTACCAGATGTTGTGCCAGAAAAGTGAGACAGAAGGATGGGAAAAAAGAAGCAGAAGAGCTTAGTTGTCATTTGAAGCCTCTTGTACCATTCCCTCAAAGATTCGCAAAGCAAAAGAAGGACGATTAGTACAGGAAATTCTTTGAAATCCTAAAACAGTTGAGTGTCAATATTTCCTTGCTGGAGGAACTGAAAGATATGCATATGTATTCTAAAATGATGAAAGACTTCTTGTCAAAGAGGATTGACCTTTAGGACATGGCAATAGTATAATTGTCGATGGAGTGCAGTGTTGTAGTTACCAGACCCATTGCTAAAAAATTAGAAGATCCTAGAAGTTTCATCATTCCGTGCACCATAGAGGGTTATTCTTTTGCTAAGGAATTATGTGATATAGGAGCCATCATCAATTTGATGCCCCTAGCTATTTATAGGAAACTTGTACTACCAAGGCTAAGGCTGATAGCTATGTGACTGCAGCTAGCTGATCATACCCTGGCACGCGCCAAAGGTATTATTGATAATGTGTTAGTGCAAGTTGACAGTTCATTTTTCCTGCAGATTTTGTAATCTTTGATTGCAAGGTAGACATTGAAGTCCCACCCATATTAGGACGACCCTTCTTAGCTATGGGAAGAGCACTTGTTGACTGTGAAGCAGAGGAACTGAAGATGCATTTGAACGATGAAGAAGTAGTTTTCTATGTACAGAAATCTCTGTAACGACCAAATGATATTAGAGATTTTTCAATTTCGCAAGTAGTGGATGTGATAATGCAAGAAGAGGAGGAAATTGTTCATCTTGAAGATCCTTAGAAAGTTTGCTTACTGAATCTGGATAAATTGAATGGTGAAGATTTGGCAGAGTGGGACATGGCTCTTGAAGGCCAAGGATATTAACAAAGAGAGCCAAAGTTTGAACTACTAGATTTATTTGAGAGAAAGACACCACCTGCCATACCATCAATTAAGGAATCGCCTTAGTTAGAATTGAAGCCATTGTCAAGTCATCTAAGGTATGCATTCTTGGGGCCTAACTTTAATTTAAATGTTATTATCTAATTTTGTTTGCTAGATGTGCAGGTAGAGCTACTTATACATGCATTGAAAGAATATAAGACTGCCATAGGTTGGATGATCGCTGATATCAAGGGTATTAGCTTGCTTTCTGTATGCATAAGATTCTATTAGAAGAAGGACACAAACCTTTCATAGAATATCAAAGAAGTCTAAATCTGAACATGAAGGAAGTGATAAAGTGGTTAGGCGCGAGTATCATGTTCCCTATTTCTGATAGCACATGGGTGATCCCCCTTCAATGTGTCCCAAAAAAAAGGTGGGATGATGGTGATAAAGAATGAAAATTATGAGTTGATCCCTATCTGAACTGTTACTAGATGGCATATATGTATGGACTATAGAAAACTTAACAATGCCACAAGAAAAGACCATTTTCCACTTCCAATTATCGATCAGATGTTGGACAGACTGGTTGGGAGAGAGTAATTTTGTTTCTTAGATGGTTATTCGGAGTACAACCAGATTCACATTGCCCCAAAGGATAGGGAAATACCACATTTACTTGTCCTTATGACACTTATGTATTTTGTAGGATGCCATTTGGATTGTGCAATGAACCAGTCATATTTCAGAGGTGCATGATGATCATTTTCACGGATATCGTGGAGGACACGACAAAAATATTCGTGGATGATTTTTTGATGGTGGGAAATTCTTTTGAAGACTGCTTGAGAAATTTGAAAAGGGCCTTGAAGAGGTGTACATAGACAAAATTAGTATTAAACTAGCCACAATACCATTTTATGATACAAGAAGGCATAGTCTTAAGGCACCGCCTTTCCAGCAAAGACATAGAGGTCGACCATGCTAAGGTCGATGTGATAGAGAAGCTTCCACCACCCACTTCTATTAAATCAATATCATTTTCTTGGTCATGCCAGTTTCTATAGACGGTTTATCAAATATTTCTCTAAAATTGCTAATCTGTTATGTAATTGCTTGAAAAAGATCACCCTTTTGTTTTTTCTAATAATTGCAATCTAGCATTTGAAGAATCGAAGAAGAGGTTAGTAACTGCACCAATTATTGTTGCACCTGACTGAGTAACCATTTGAGCTTATGTGTGATGCAAGCGATTACGCTATAGGAGCTGTTTTGGGACATCGGAAGGACACAGACATGCATCCTATTTACTATGCAAGTATAACATTGAGTGGAGCACCACTTAATTACACCACACCGGAGAAGAATATGTTGACAGTGATGTTTGCATTTGATAAGTTCATATCGTACTTGATGGGCACAAAGTTAATTTTTTACACTGACCATGCAGTACTTAGGAACCTGATATCTAAGAAGGAATCCAAGCGATGCTTGATTTTTTGGGTGTTACTCCTACAAGAGTTTGATTTATATTCAAGACAAAAAAGGGACTAAAAACCAAATGGAAGATCACCTTTCAAGGCTATAGGGAGATGAGAATGTTGCAGAAAAAGAGGAGATTCAACAAAAATTTCTAGATGAACAGTTATTGGCTGCTTCACTTGACATAGTGCATGGTATGCAGACATAGAAAACTATCTAGCAACTGGTGTGGCACTTTCTGATTTTTCTCATGATATATAAAAAAGTTGTTTCATGATTGAAATTCATATTTTTGGGATGACCCATACCTATTTCGTATTTGTGTTAACAATATGATCCGGAGATGTGTCCCCGAGTAAGAAATAAAATCTGTTTGCAGGCTTGCCATGCTTTTTATATGGAGGACACTTCGGAGTAATTCGAACAACAACTAAAGTTCTTGAGTCAGGTTTCTATTGGCCAATAGTCTTCAAAGATGCACACAACTAGGTGAAACAATGTGCCGAGTGCCAACACATAGGTAACATTTTTCGAACACATGAGATGCCCGTGGGACCAAATCTGGAGGCTGAGGTATTCGGTGTATGGCGTATCGATTTCATGGGATCTTCGTCAGCTCATTCAGTAATAAATACATCTTAGTTGTATTTGACTACGTGTTAAAGTGGGTTGAGGCAGTTGCAATGCCAACAAATGATACCAAGGGAGTGAACAAGTTCCTAAAAAGAAATATTTTCACTAGGATTGCTCCAAGGGCAATAATTACTGATGGAGGCACTCATTTTTACAACCGAGCTTTTGAGAGGCTTTTGAAAGAATATGGCATTCCCTATAAGGTTGCAACACCTTATCATCCACATACGAGTGGGCAAGTAGAGGTGACAAATAGAGAAATTAAAAACATCCTCACAAAGACAGTTAATGGTACTCGGACTGATTGGGAAAATGAATTGGGCGATATGTTTTGGGCATATCACACTACATTTAAAAATCCTCTTGGGATGTCACCATATAATTTTATGTTTGGAAAGGCAGGTCATCTACCTGTAGAGCTTTAGCATAAGGATCTATGGACATTGAAGTGTTTGAACTTGGATTTGGAGGTTACTAGAGAAGAAAGACTAACATCGTAATGAGTTATATGAGTTCCACCCACAATCTTACGAGAGTTCAAAGTTATAAAGAGCGGATGAAAATAGCTCATGACAAGCACATTTTGAACAAAGAATTAAAAGCTGGAGATCAAGTATTATTGTATAATTCAAGACTCAACTCTTTCCAGGAAAGTTGAAAACGAAGTGGGCAGGCCCGTTCAGAGTGATTCAGGTATTTCCATATGGAGCAGTTGAAGTTGAGGCTGAGGATGGCAGTAGGAAGTTTCAAGTAAATAGTCAGCGTGAAGCGATCAGTAGAAGGAGATAGACTAGTGTCTGTGATGGAGTTAAAAGATCCTTGATCTGAGCCATTGAGTCGTTCCATGACATTAAATAAGGCGCTTCTTGGGAGGCAACCCAAGTTTCTAACCTTTCTCATAATTGTTAATTTTTCTTTTGTATTGAATATTTGAAAAAAAATTAGGAACCATAGTTTTAGTTTGAGCTTATGCTAAAAAAGGTACTAACTTTTAATCTTTGTAATATTAGTAGTGAAAGTTGTAGGAGTAACAGAGTAAGAGCGCATGTTGACCTCGCGGCGAAGGGTTTAGAGTGATTGTTTTTAGGTCAACTAGCAAAAGAAATATTGTGCATTATCGCTGTAACGTGCGCTCAACGTGAGGTTTTCTAAGCTTGGGAATATAGTATCGTACAATGCAGGGTCACTGCGCACTTAATTATTCTTTTAAAGGTACAAAAATCAGTGCATTTGTGTACTGTTATGAGCTTGGCATGAGGTATTTTGAGATATGGAGTTATCAAGTAAGTTTATTTGGCTTTTTAATCTCAAACTCCTCCTTATTTTATTATCCTAATTACCAAAACTCTCATTCTCTCTCCCCGATCGCCTGCAAACCCCACCTCCCTTCACCCGTTTCTCGCCACATCTCTGACCACCCTCTCCCTATGCCGGCAAACAGGTACAGTCTCTCTCTCTCTCTATATATATATATCTTTCTTTCTTTCTTTCTTTCTTTCTTTCTTTTCTTCTTCTTCTTCTCTTCTCCTTTCTTTCTACACTCTTCTATGGTGATCATTAGATTCCAGTGACCTAGGGTTCGAACCTCTTTGGTTCGAACTTAGGTCTTGTGTTACCCCCACTATTTTGCTCTATGTGATTACCCAAAAAGGGTCATCACTTGTTTTGAAAGTAAATTCTGTGTTCTTAGGCCTTAAAGACCTCCTGATATCTCACCTCAATTTGCATGCGTAGTCCGAACACATTTCCAGAAAGCTTTTATGTGAAATTTAAGAAAAATAAAGAAATTGGCCTTTAAATTAATTAAAGTTGACTTTGGTCAACATTCTTGGTAAACAGACCCGAAACCATAATCCAATGGTCTCATAGGGTCTGTAGTAAAATATGGGACCTAGGCGTATACTCGGAATTGAATTCCGAGGTCCCAAGCCCTAGAAATGAATTTTTGAAAGAAATTATTTAACTGAAATTTTAAGAGTTTTTGGAAATGTAAAGAGGTTTGAAATTAATGGTATCGGGCCGGTATTTTGGTTCTAGAGCTTGGTACAGGTCTTGTATAATAATTAAGTTAAATCTGGGAAGTTTGGTAAGATCGGAGTTCGTTTAATATAAATCAGACCTTTAATTGCGAAAATGGGAATTTTGATGTTCTTGAGTGATTTCATGAATTTGAGGTTTAATTCATAGTTGTTGATGTTATTTTGATGATTTGATCGCACGAGCAAGTCCGTATGATGTTTTTGAACTTGTGTGCATGTTTAGTTTGGAGCCCCGAGGGCTCGGGTGAGTTTTGGATAGGCCGCGGAGTAAAATTGGACTTAGAAAAACTGCTGGTGTGTAGCAGGTCTGCAGGCTTCGCAATGCGAGCTCGCAATTACGAAGAATTATCGCAATTGCGAATATGGTCTGGGCAGGGAGACCTTCGAATTTGCGAAGCTCAATGTCGCAAATACGACTTCAACAGGGACCGCAATTGCGAACAGTAGTTCGCATTTGCAAAGAAAGTAGGACTGACCTACATTCGCATTTGCGAAGCCTGGGCCACATTTGCGAGTTCGCATTTGCGAACTGACTTCGCAAATGCGATATCTGCACCTGTGCAAATTATAACTTAGACGAAATTTCTTTATTTTTCAAACTCTCTCAAACCTTAAGCTCTCTTGGGCAATTTTCCAAAGAAACGTTCTTCTCCAAATCAATTGTAAGTCATTTATAACTCATTTTATTCAATCTATAATATATTTTCACATAATTTCAATTCAAAATCAAAGGTTTTCATGGGGAAATTAGGTGTTTTTGGGTAGAACTTAGGATTTTCAAATTTTGGGGATTTGGACCTCGATTTGAGGTCCGATTTCAAAACAAATTATATATTTGAGTTCGTGGGTGAATGGATAATCGGGTTTTGGTTTGAACCTCGGGTTTTGACCATGTGGGTCCGGGGTCGATTTTTGACTTTTTGGGGGAAATCATTAGAAAACGTATTTTCATGCATTAGAATTGATTCATTTAGCATTTATTGATATTATTAAATAAATTGTGGCTAGATACAAGTGAATTGGTGGTGGACCTGAGAGGTAAAGCGATAGTTGAGGCTTGATTGTGTTCGTGGCATTGAGGTAAGTATTTGGTCTAACCTTAGCTTGAGGGAATAGGAGTCATGGTCTTATTTTCTATGTGTTAATTATTGAGTACGACATATAGGTGTGGTGATGAGTACCTATACATCGATGTCAAGCATGCCCGTGAGTCTTATACTATGATTGTTGTGATTCCGTTATGTGTAATCCATGCTTAATATGATGATTTCTAATGTTGAGCAAAGTTCATGGAAGTATTCTTGGTAATTAAATATTTTAGAGCATTGGCTCAAGTTGAGAATTGAGTTATGGAGTAATTGAGGAAAAGAGAAGAGGTTTATGATATTGTTTCCCTTGCCGAGATATTATTGCTTATGATATTGTTTCCCTTGTCGGGATGTTATTGCTTATGATATTGCTTCCCTTGTCGGGATTTTAATGTAATACTATTGTTCCCTTACCGGGATTCTATTGTGATTTTATTGATTCCCTTACCCAAATTGCTTTGTGATTGTTGCTTGGGTAAGGATGAGTGTAAAAGCACAAAGGGTGATGTCGTGTGTGATATTTATGAGTGAATGTTAATGCACGAAAGGTGATGCCGTACCGATATTGTAAATGTAAAAGCACGAAGGGTGATGCCGTGCCATGATATGAGTGATAATGCACGAAGGATAATTACATGCCATGATTATATGAGGTAAAAGCACGAAGGGTGATGCCATGCACTTGTGATTATTCTCCTTATTCTTGTTACAGTTGAATTTTGGTGCTCCGTATGCTTCTTTACTGAATTTTTGTTTGTACGTGATATTTCCCCCAAGCATATTTTTCCTTCCCATCTTTAACTGCTAGTTTCTGTCATTATTATTTGTTGTATATGATATAACTGCATAGGTTTATTTGGTAGTCTTGTCCTAGTCTCGTCACTACTTCGCCAAGGTTAGGCTCGACACATTCCAGCACATGGGTTCGGTTGTGCTGATACTACACTCTGCACTGTGTGCAGATCCCGGTACTGGAGCTTTTGGACCACAATGAGGTTGCTGCCTTCAGTCCATCAAGAGACCCGAGTTAGTCCTGCAGGCGTCCGCAGGCCTTGGCGTCCCCTTCTATCTTTTCATTCTATTTTTATGTAGTTCCGAGATAGATTTGTATCTTTCATTCAGACCACTGTTTGTAGTATTCGTAGATAGTCCGTGACATTGTGACACAAAATTCTAGGTAGAGTTGTATTTTATATTTTGGTATTAGTACTTGGTGATGTGAGCACGTGATTTTTGCATCACGAAAACTACTCCAAAAAGAAATCAAAAATAAAACAAATTTCATCTGTGTACAATTTTGAGAATTTGCGTGATATTTTGGTAATTATTTTGTTCGCGAATGTTTACCTTTGTTGTGATTAATTAAAAAATACAAAAATTCATGTTGCATGCACATTTAAGATTTAATTGTACATTTTGGAATTAATTAAGCCATGTTTTATTTTAAAAGAAAAAAAATCACAAAAAAATAAATATGCATTTTTGTTGCGTTTTGTCATTTATGTGTGCCTTTGTGTAATTTTATTTTTTAATTAAATGTTTGACCTTGTGTGTTAATTGTTGTTAAGGTTTAACATTTTTGTAGGCTAATTTTGGTTTTACAAATTATTTTAGAATTTTATTGATTGTTAATTAAAAGTAGAAAAAGAAAAAGAGTTGAAAATAATAAGAATACTCGGTTTGGGCCAAAAATCCAAATAGAAATTAGGCCCAAATTGATACAGTGGCCCAGTCCACATGACCGGGCCTCTCGTAAGTCCAAACGACGCCGTATAGGCATCTTAGATCCGAGCCATCCATCTCTATGAATCCAACGGCTCAAAATCCGTCCCCCTTACCCGTTCCCTGTACCCGACCCATCACCCGTTCGCACCGACTCCCCCAACTAAAACCAAACGACATCATTCCCCTTTAATGAATTGATCCGGGCCATTGATCACATCAGATCGAACAGATCGAATGGCCCAGGATCAATCCCCTCCCCCGTATAAAAACCCCAATCCTTCACCCCAGCCCCCCCATAGCCAAACCCCCCCTCTTCGTCTTTTGAAGCTCAAAGGCAGGTTCCCATGGAAACCCTAGCCGCCACCCCACCCCTTCGCCTGAAAGCCGGCAGCAACGGTGCCGTTGGCCATGAAATTAACACCCCTGAACCACCATGATCCCCTCTCTCCAAATCCATACTCAGCTTACCTCGAATCTTCCCCGAACGTCTCGAATCTTCGTTTGAAGGTTTGAGCAAAAACCCGATCTACACCAACCGACCCCAGATTCACACCGGTCACTCCCCTGGCCTCACTCGTAACCAAACCAAGCTTGGTTTGGTTCGAATCTAGGTGGAGACCCTCGAGCCCCAAATCGGACTGTATAAACCCTAGAACTCAAAACCATGGGGGTCTGTCCAGTTTAAAGGAAGAGTTGGGGTTTAATAGACCTTAATCGAGGTGTTCTCAGTTGAGAACACTTCGATTAAAGTCTGTTCGACCTCAAATGGTCAAGTCCGGTTCGAGCCTGGGTCATTTTGTTTTTGAGCTTCCAAGATAAGTTTTTCTTTCCCTTCTGTCCTTGTTTGAGTTCTATTTGTGTTTGTCTGCATGTCTAGTTGATTTGTTTGATTTTTCTGTTATTTTTCTTTCAATTTCCTCCGGCTTCATAAGACCTTTTGTTTGGTTCAAATTAGCTTCTGTTTGTTTGTTGTTCATTGTTATTGTGAGTTGTGTGTCCATCCTGTTTAGAGTAGTAGAATAGTTTAGTTCATATCAAGGTTCCCTGGTAAAATCATTGAAGCTAATTTGGTAACCCGCTTGAGATATTTTGATTATTGATTGTTAGCTATCTGTTGTAGCTCATATAGTCAACTAAATGAATGTCGTCAATTGAATTCACTGAAAGAAAACTAGGGAACCACGAATTGTTCATTCCAGTGTTTGTCATTTCTGCCTTTTTTCTGTTCTTATGTGATTGAGTTGAAGTTGTTGAACATATCCAATTGCTTCTTTGAACCAAACTGGCTCGCTCATTTTAATGCCAATGAACCTCATTCCCTCATCCCTTCTGCCTGAAATCAGTGTGTATGTTCGGATAGGATTGAATTGGTCACAGCTGTATAATCTGATAGTTAGTAATCAATGATTAGTTGAATTTAGAGGGGTTTATATACTGACTATTAAGAGTTAGGGCATAACAGTAATCTTCAGGGGGTTAAGGGAAATTTTGGCATTTGACAGAGTTTAATTGGAATTAACTTAAGGGTCTGTCAAGTGGTTACTTAAACTACTATTAATTTAATGACAATGGGGAACAAGACATAAGAGCATGGGAGTTTAAAATGAATACTCTAAACCCATAACTCTTGATTAGAACAATAGGACAAGCATGTGGAACAATATAGTGGGCATCAAGAAAAGACATTTAGGCATGGAAAATTAAGGGGTATGGGCAGAATTAAAGGCTGAAGGTATCAAGGCAGCCTGGTGCTTGCCTACTTTGCCTATAAATAGGCTCATTTAGAACAAAATAGGGGCTGGTTTTTCTGATCTTAAGAAACCAGAGAAAAAAAAAACAAGAGTATTAAAACTGGAGATTTAACCTTAAAACTCTAGAGGAATAGAGAGAGTAGGCTAAAAGTTTCTACACTAAAGTTCAGTGGGTTTGAGATTTAAAAAAGAAAAATATGCTTCCCTTTTACTGTTGAAATCAGTATTTACCTCTGTTACTGTTTCATTGAGAGCTGTGGGAATTTTCTGAAAGTCTGCTGGTCTATCTCTTGTTGCAAACTCAAGTTTTGGTCATATTGTGGTTGTTTATATTGGTGTTGGGTATTTGGGTTGCATTATGGGATTTTCTGGTGCATTTGGTTTTGCTGCATGGTGTTTTCTGAAGTTACTGCTGGGTCTTAATCTATTCCTGGGCTATTTTGGCTACTGCTGTGTTGCTGAATCTGCTGTTGTGCTACTGCTACTGCTGCTGACTTCTTTTCTACTCTGTTTCTGTTCCTCTACCAGGTACATGTTTCGAGCCCTGTTGGTGTATTAGTGCTTGTTGAAAGCTTGAATAAATGGAAATCATACTTCTGATGATGTTATCCTAGTGTGTTTTGATTTGATTTCAGACCTGTCTTGTAGTTAGGATTTTGCTTTGGTTAATCTAGTTTGTATGATGTGTATAAACTGGACAGACCACTGGACTGATTAAACTCCTTTTGCTAATGGTTAATTCTGACGTGGAATAGTTTAGCAAAGTTCATGTGTTAATCATCAAATGCAAGGTGTTCATTAGTGATAAGTGAATTACAAGTGTGATTTGTCATATTAGATGCCCAGTTTTGTTAGGCGTCAATTCTATGATAGTTCTGTTAGGCCAAAATGTATCAGGGCTATTAGAAAATAACTGTGATTGTTTAAATGGAAAGGTGCAGTGGCCTCGTCCCTGGGATCATGACTTTACCATGGCCATCTGATCCTACGGATTTGCCATTTTTACTATTAATTGTTAGTTCAAACCTGTCCAAGCATTGTAGTTTCAAAGTTCACAATTTAGTTAGTTAAAAATATTGCATTACATGACTTGCTTTCATCGAAGGGATTAGTATTGGTTGTGGACGTGAATTGTTTAAGAGCCTTTAGCTTAATTTGAAATCAGGGCAGCCCAACCAATTTTGCTCGCATTGGACTTCCAAAGGAATAGGGCTGATGAGCCCAATCTCTGTAGCGTGTGGTTTGATCCCTGAAATAGCTAGTAGATTGTTAACTAATCTCGGATCATAGCATGATTGTTTGAGTCCTTGGTCAACTAGATCTTAGCATTAATCTTACCATCAATTGTTACTTAAAAGTACTGCAATATTTTAAGGAAAAAGAAGCGTAGTTGTGAGTCTAGGTTGTTAGTCAAAGTAACAAGTAAGGATAGGCAGGCGTGATTTTGTGAGTTAACGATTTCTTGTGGCTCGAATCATGCTAGGATCCCCGTCCGTCATTTCGGGACTAATCAACTATGCAAAAATTATTAAAAGGCCCGTACTTTTCAAGCATGTAAACTAATTATGACTTTGTCTTCTGTCATGTTTAGAGACAAATTTAATAGAAAACCATAGTCACTTTTAGGATTGCCCTTTTAATAATAAGGCGAGATGAGCCTCGCTGGATAAACACATAAGTGGCGGGGCCCTCGTTAAATGTATGTATTAAATACTTAGATTTCGGGACGGGCTATTTAGCCAATTTCACGGCCCTACCAAAAAATAATGATACGCTAGTCGCTTTAGGCGCGTTTTTAATAATGTTATCTTCTTAAATTCGGGTGCACATTTATGTGACCCAAATCCAAATCTCAACGAAGTCGAAATGCGTCGACCAATCACGAGTACATTGATTGTGACGTGGTTCGAAATGCGTTTCCGCGACGTTGCAATTCTTTGAATAAATAATAACAAAGCGGTAAACAGTTAAAATTTGCACGTAGGTTCATAATTGTATAAAATCAGATAATCAAGCCGAATATGACAGTTGAGCGACCGTGCTAGAACCACATAACTCGGGAATGCCTAACACCTTCTCCCGGGTTAACAGAATTCCTTATCCGGATTTCTGGTGCGCAGACTGTTAAACAGAGTCATTCTTTTCCTCGATCCGGGATTCAACCGGTGACTTGGGACACCATAAATCTCCCAAGTGGCGACTCTGAAATAAATGAATAAATTCCATTTCGATTGTCCCTTAATTGGAAAAACTCCCTTCTGCGCCCCTTTGCGGGCGGCGCGGGCGAAAAAGGAGGTGTGACAGGTGATATTATCAGATTTCGTCTTCTGTATTTATTTTATTATTATGGTTATTCCACTGTTGATCGCCTGTTATATTGAACTTTCAAAAAGGCTAAGAAAAAGGGTAATAAAACTTGTAACTCTTGGCTTGCCTAGCTTTCATGAGTAGGCGCCATCACGACTCCCGATGGTGGGAAATCCGGATCATGACAGTTTCTTACTCCCCGTATGCAATTTCTCACTCCCAATCCCATGTACTTCGTTATTCTGTGTTGAGATATGATTGTTGCTACCACTTATGTTGCTACTGCTTTTCTTGGCGACATTGCTAGTGGCACGAGGCTAGAGGATGGAGCCAGTGCTGATGTGACAATTTAAGGAAGTTCCTCTACACCCTACTTATTTTATTTATGTGCATTGGGGACAATGCACGATCATAAGTGTGGAATAGGAGTTTGCTATGTTTGTGAATATTTGTTTACTTTCTATTCTTTTGATTTATTATTCTTCTTGGGTTTTCTTTGCCATAATTCTTTTCCAAGGAGCTATTGCTTTGCACCGGGCATTTTTAATGAAAAAAAAATTTATTAAAGAAAGTTCGGAACCTTGATATGCAACCTTCTCTGATCACCATGTATGCTTGAATTTTTTTTAGCTCATGTTTTCGTATTGAGGGTTGAAATTGAGTGAACTATGAATTCCATGTACATAGAGTGGTGAGTTCTATTTCAGCATTTTCATATTCACATATTAGTCTAGAACTTGCCCGACTTGTTGTTTGAGGAGAAAACCTAGCATGTTCTCAAGTTAGGAAATGATTGTAGGTCATCTTTGTCTAGCCACGTGAGCCTAAATTTACCTACCTACAATTATAAATTATCTCTAGATAACCCCTTTGTGCCTAATGAAATATTCACCTTTTTTTGATAGCCTAATAATGCCCCTTACTATGTGAAGTTAATTGCATAAATTCTTACTATATTCCCTAACGTCACACGTCACTTGAACATTGTAAAGTAGTTAGTGTGTGATGAAAGTAGTGTGAGAAACAAAAGAAAAAGGGATGTCAATTCTGTTTTTAGTGAAAACTAGAAGCATTTTAATAATAGATCTTGAGTTGTAGATGTATAACTAAAGTGTGAATTTTATGAACATTCCTAGAAAGTTGTTGAAGATATTCACTACCTTACGAGATATGTATGCAAAGTAGGGGGTGCATCAAAGAGGCATTATTTATTTTGAAGTTACGATACAAATATGGTTATGTTTGGACTACTATGACCAATGGCTTGACAATACATGGTGATATTAAGAAGTTCTTGGTTTTGGTGTGTAATTTAGAAAGGGAGAATATTATTAAAAAAAAGGGAATGTACTTAAATATCATGTGATGGTAGCACCATAGGGAGTTGAGTCATTGTTGCCCATATTATCCTACCTGTCCCTGAGCCTACATCACAACCATAGAAGAGTCCTGCTTGATATTTACTTGAGATACCTACATTAGTGGATAGAGACAAAATAGACAAGCATATGGTACTGTTTCATGTGCATGTGAAAGTTATTGCGGAGTGCGAGAGTTATTGATTTCTAATTGCCTCATTATGTGGTTAATAACATGGTGTTTGAGTTCTGGGGAATTCTTTGCTTGTGAGGTACAATGAAATTTATGTGGTCACGAGGTTTTAATTTTCAATGTGTGAGTATGGGCAAAAGAAAGGATCTCTGAATTACATGATTGATCTCAACGGAATCTGCTTATTGAGAAGTTTTGAACTAGCTTTGATTGCTTATGTGTTAATATTGAACCATTTCTCTTCTTTGCACGAGGATCAGCTAAAGCCTAAGTGTGGGATAGTGATCTTTGACATAATTCTTTACATTTTGATAGTAGGTTAACTTTATTCGCAAGTGTTCTTGAATAGTTTACTGGTTAAAACTCACCAAAAATGTGTCTAATTGATGTTCTTTGGTTGATAGGGAGTTGAAAGAGGAATTGAAGGCATTTTTAAAATTTTGGAACAAAAATCCGCTCAAATTGAAGAAAAGGACAAAGTGCAAAAAACAACGGAGTTTCCCTATGATGTGCGCTCATTGTGCACTCATCTGCACAAGGTCAAATGCAGACCGTTGTGCACGGCGCGAGCAGAATTTCTAGGCGAAAATCATAAAGAGATTTTGGTCTTTGGAGCACATTTTACAAAATATAAAAGCTTATTTTTACCTCCCCAGCCACTTTCTCTCAACTTGAAAAGAAGAGAACATTACTTTCGAAGCAAGGAAGGGCTCGGAAGAATCTAATAACCATCCTGATCGAAAATTTGAAGAGTTTCTCTCAAGTTTTCTTATTTTTGTTTATTATGGAGATTGTTTTTAGAATAGTCATTATATTTTTTTTTAATAAACATGAGTAGCAAAATTCCCAATCTAGGGTATTGTTGAACCCGTTGTTGGGCGGTTTTGAGTAAATATTCCTGAATCGTTAATACTTATTCTATTTGTTTGGTTGCGATTTTAATAGATTCAATTGTTTGAGCTCGCAATTGTTTACACCCTATTGCTTGTTATTCTTGAAAAATATTGAAAAGGTTGGGTCAGTCAAACAACAGTACTTCAGGCTAAATTAAGGGATTACTTAACCCGATTTAGAATCGTTATGGGAACATCGTGATTCGACTGTGATCAAGAATTGGACAAGTTTATTATCTTAGTTACTTTGGGAAAATAGTTTAATAATGATGTCGTTAGGAGTTGGGAAACTCTAGTAAACAACTTTAGGTCCAAGGTTGATGGAATAATGTCAAATAAAGTTTCAGGATTTCACTCAGAGCTAACTCGGCATGGGGGATTCTCTACCTTAGGCCTTTTTATTGTCTGCTAATTTCTTAAGTTATTCTTGACTTCTAGTTTAGTTTGTTGTTAGCTAGTTGAATCTAATTCATAGTTAATATCCACAAAATCCAAGTATATTTGTCTTTTTTGTTCAACTTAGATTATTTAGTAATTGAGTCAAGTAGAATGCTTCATAGCTCCCTGTGAAATACGACTCTGACTCATAGTTAGTTAAATTATATTGCATACAACCGCAACATAATTCTATTCGAGGTGTCTTTGGACATCATCAGATAACAGCACGAACATGCAACAACGACGTGAAAATAGCCATGAACTATCGGTGCGACGGATCAGATTGCACTTTTTCAGCAATTAGTGCCTATATATATATTACTCCATTTGGTCCTTCACTTGTCATGTTTGATTTTTGTACCTTTCTTAAGAAAATATTAATTAAAAGGATAATTTGATTGACTGATTTTTCTGTTTCTCTTTTGAGTCCCATAAATGAAACCTATGCGGTCATAATTGAACTTGTTTTTCTATCTATTTTCTAAGAAACATCTCATGGAACGTGAGTTTCCCAATTGGTTTGTGAATGAGGCCTCGTCCTTTGTACATATGACTAGTGCATTCAGTTAATAGTAACTAACTCCATTTCAATTAAGAAAAAAAAATAATATTATTTGTAAGATCTTTTGAAATAAAATTAACTTAGTTTATTAATAATACTGTCTTGACAATTGGCAATCCTCTGATCATTTGCAGTCATGTTATCAACCAGTTGATAGTTGCCATCTCAATTTCTCATGTGAGGACTACTTTGTTGTCGGATGATTTTTTTCTCAGCCAAAACCTTATTCTGTTAGCTCAAGAATTTCAGTTTCTTTAACATTTTGTTATCTATGTGTTTTATTTGGGTGCAACGGTTTAGATCCATATGGTAGAGTATAACGATGAGTTCAATTTCTTGGTTGGTCATCCAACTTAAAAAATGACTTGTTAAATTCATATGTTTTATTCTTTTGGTATAACAAAGTTATCCAACTATAATTTTTTTTGACTCGAAAAAAATAAAAAATACTTATTTGATGCCTTGTCATACTAAAAACCTACTTTTTCATGATAAGACTTATTTTACCTCATGTCCCTTATACCCATTTAATATACCCGATAATCAGCAAATGTTTTTGAACTTTTGGTCTAGAATAATCTCATCCAGTAATTTTATGAAGCACTTTTTCGACATGTATGATTATCAAGGGAACAATTTTTTTTTTTTACTATCCTGCACAAGCACAGAACTTAATCTAATGGATCGAAAACAGTCACAAGAATTCAGAAATTAAATAGAACTCCATGAGTAAATTCAGCCAGGTTAACCAATTTAAAACAGAAAGGACTTCAAAAAGTTTTAAACACCCATATGAACGGGAAATTTTATTTTGTGTCTACGCTAGTTGTATGAGACATTTTTTTTGTCTCACAATTTTGTGGACCCCGAAGTGTAAGATTGAGATCCATAAATTTGTGAGAGAAAAATGAGTTCCACACAACTAATGTCAGTTGTGTGAGACACTTACAATAAAACTTCTCCATATGAACAAAGCCAGAAACGACAAGGAAGTGGAGTGTAGCATGTCAAGTAAACCTATTTTCTTATCTCGTGGATTAAATGGTTATAAGGAACATTAGTTAAATTATTTTTGTTCTTTACAAAATGAGATTTTAATATGACATGGCATACCAAATAAGTTTTTTTTTTGGAATCAAATAGCAATAGTTGGATGACTTTGTTGCCCCAAAAAAAAGTAACTTTGATAGATTATTGGGCAAGTTACACATTAGGTTAATTTGTCAAAAATAATTACATCCGCTAGCTAATGTACACAAAATTTGTACATTATGTACAATATATATAAAAAAAACATAAATTTACCGGCTATTAGTTTTTGGATATGTGTAGTTTTCCCTAGATTTTGATTATTTCTATAGTTGAGTGACCACAGGGGGCAATTTGCATCTGTACTCGCTTTTTTGGTCACTTTTTAATTTATACCCGCTTTACAAAAAAAAATTGCAAGTGTACCCACTTTTTCGCGTAACTTCAGCATACGAGCCTGAAGTAGCAAAGACGATCACACAAATTTCAGCATTCTAGTAGACGGGCCTGAAGTAGCAAAAATTACTGAACCAAGTGTGCTGAAGTTTTTGTTTGTAATTTCTGAACTTAAGCATAGTAGCTGAAGTTTTGTTCTCTATTTGCTGAAGTTTTTATTTGTAATTGTTGAACTTAAGCATAGTAGCTGAAGTTTTGTTCTCTATTTGTTGAACTTTTTGTATGTAATTGCCGAACTTAAGCATTCTAGTAGCAAAAGTTTTATTATCTATTTGCTGAAATTTTTGTTTGTAATTGTTGAACTTAAGCATTTTAGTAGCTGAAGTTTGTTCTCTATTTGCTGAACTTTAGCATGTTTTAGCTGAAGTTTTGTTCTATATTTGCTGAATTTCAGCATGTTTTATGCTATCATGTAATTGATTTTTTGTACAGATAATAAGTTTATCATAAGTAGAATTAGTAACTTAAAAAACTAGATAAATGATTTAGCACAATAGGTTAAAATGGATTGATAATGTACAAAGCTGAATCCAAAAAAAAATAATAGAATGTGAATTAAAGGAAATGGACTTACATTTACATACATGTACGTACTTACTTAGAAAGTTATTTATAATTTGTTTTTAAATAATCTGATAAACATACTTATGGCAATCATCCCCATGAACTGAAGTTTCATAGCAGCACCAACAACAGCAGAAGAAAAAAGAAGAAGAATAAGAAAATGAAGGAGGAGGAGAAAGGGGGCTGAAGTTGTTTAAAAAGTGAGTACAAGTTAAAACTTTTTTAAAAAATGGGTATAGGTTAAATGGGGGCGACCAAATAGGATGCCCCGTACAATTTTTACGACCACATGCGACACATCCATTGTGCCTGAATGAATAATGGACTTGGACCAACATCTGCACCCGTTGCCTAAATATCGAGATTGGGCATCTGACATCGGTCTTCTTGGGGGGTGTCACGACCCAAAATCCCTCCGAAGTAGTCGTGATGGCACCTAGTCTCTAAACTAGGTAAGCCTAACATTTACAGAAATAACATTAATATTTACTAACTTCAAACTAAATAACTCTCCATAAATCACAATTCCCAAAACCGGTGGTACAAGTCATAAGCCTTTCTAAGAGTAATTATACAAAATAAATACAATACTGTTCCAGAACGAGAAGGAATCAATGGAACATAACTACAAATGAAGGTGACTCCGAGGCCTGCGAACACAGCAACAGGTTATCGTTCCACCGCGATGACCCGCACAGCTACCATCAATCAATACCTGGATTTTTACACAAAATATACAGAAGTATAGTATGAGTATACCACGGCGGTGCCCAGTAAGTATCAAGACTAACCTCGGTGGGGTAGTGACGAGGAACAGTCAAGACACCTACTGATCAAATGAAATGAACATGATATGATAATAAAATATCGTGATAAAGATAACAAGGTAATATCAACAGCGGAAAGAAATCAAAATACAAAAAGTAAGAACAATAAAGGAGAACGCGGGTAGTAACGAATGATAACCAAGTAAATCAGATAACCAAGTAAATTAACACTGACATAACAGGAACAAAGACAAGTAAGAATGTATTCAATTAAAGAAGGAAATGGCCACTCAATCAATCACATCATGTCTAATACATAATCCCGACCATCTCAATCCTCGGTTTCTCATATCATAATCTTAACTTCCGAACCTTCCGCACACATGGCACCTTGTGCCCCCATCTTTTACATTTCACTTTTAACAACAGAATCCACATGCTATACAATACATAATGTCCATACAATGTACTCAGTATGTCCAAGAAGTCCCATTTACCTAATATAAGTAAAATTACAATTTCTAAACTAATTGGGAAAGCCAACAAGAAAAAGGTGAAATTGTTTCTTTTGAAATCATTTGAGTAAGAAAGTACGCCTTTTAATTTAAAAAATACAACATTGAATAGATTATTACCTTTAACATGAGATTTAATACTTAAAACTTAGTAGAAATTCCTTTTTAAGTAAAATTCAACCTCAGACAGTTTAAGGGGGTATAATTGAGAAACTAATTGAATTACGGCTGTAACAATTATTGAAGTTTGAAGTATTAGAGTATATATACACATAAATACGGTGATGTATTGAAAACATTGTAGGTTCTAAAACAAAGGATCACATCAATAAAAGAATTTAAACATTTAAATAATTGAATTGATAACAACAAATAAACACAGCAGTAGAAAGTGCACGACATCGTCCTTCGTGCTTTTACTCTCGTTCTCACCATAAAAGTCAATATTCACTTTTATTCTTTCTTGTTGCGGCGTGCAACCTGATCCCAATCATATAGTACTGTTGCGGCGTGCAACCCGATCCAAATCATATAATATTGTTGCGGCGTGCAACCCGATCCCAATCATATAGTACTGTTGCGGTGTGCAACCCGATCCAAATCATATAATACTGTTGCGGCGTGAAGCCCGATACCATATAATATTGTTACGGCATGCACCCGATCCAATATAATATTGTTGCGGCGTGCAGCCCGATCCAATATAATATTGTTGCGGCGTACAACTCGATCCAATATACAAATCAACACCAATCACAACAGAATCCCGACAAGGGAACAATAAGAAAACAACAATATCCCGGCAAGGGAACAACAACAAGAATAAACACATCCCGGCAAGAGAACCAACAATAAGGATTAAATATGTCCTGGCAAGGGAATCAGCTATAACCAAACTTGTACCGACAATCAACTTCACAATGAAACCTCAACTAAACAACAAGACTTAATAAGCATGTGATAACTACACCGGTAACTACAACAATTGGACATGTAACCTATTTGCACGAAGTCATAGGGGAATTCACAATCAAGAAGTATCAAAACAATAAGAAGGCAATCACTTCAATTAAGGTAATTAAGGGTCAATGCAACACGTAGGAATTAGAGGAAAGCTAACAACATCATATGGAGCATATAGAGACAATTTAAGCAATCATTAAACCCAATCATAACGGAATACTCTCCACATATTGAACATAAGGACCTAAGAACCCTAGAGAATATTTCCCACAAATAAGTCCGAGCACACACTCGTCACCTCGCATGCACGGACAACAATTAGCAAAGAAGACTCAATCCTAAGGGGAAGTTCCCCACACAATGTTAGGCAAGATACTTACCTCAAATAAGACAAACCGATACTCTAAAATGCACTTCTCGGGTGAAAAGACCTCCGGACGGCTCAAATCTAACCAAATTAACTTCAAAGCACAAATAAAACACATAAGAAACTATTCCGGATCATAAAGTCTCAATCTTTAACAAAATCTAAAAATTGGTCCAAAGGTTGACCCCCGGGCCCGTGCCTCGGAACCCGACAAATTTTACAAAATCAAAATACACTTTCCAATATGAGTTCAGCCATACAAAATTTATTAAATTCCGATACCATTTGGCCCCTAAAATCACGATTTTTCATTTTAGGAATGTTCTTTAAAAACCAACATTTTACTCAACCTAAATCACAAATTAAATGATAAAAATAAAGAGAAATTCATGGAATATAATCAATTCTAGGTGAAGAACACTTACCCAATCGTTTTGCTTGAAAAACCCACAAATAATCACCCAAAACCGAGCTCTAGAACTCCAAAAATGGTGAAAATAGCAAACCATCATAATCGAGTACTATTTATTCTGCCCAGGTCTTAAAGAATCGCGAACGCAGAGGAAGTATCGCGTTCGCGAAGAAGAAAAATGAAGGCTGCCCAGTTGTGCTTCGCGAATGCGAAGAAGGAAAATATTATGGCCTAGAGATTGCTCTTCGCGAACGCGTGAACTAGTACGCGAACGCGAAGAGTGGAACAACATAACTACGTGAACGCGTGAGGGGGACGCGAACGCGATGAGGGATAAAGCAGAGCTTCGCGAACGCGAGGCTCTAAACGCGAACGCGAAGAAGGATTTCCAGGTGGTCAGCAATAAAGCTTCGCGAACGCGGAAGGCAGTTTGCGATCGCGAAAGAGGATACCAGAAGCAGAAAACAACAATTCAAAATAAGGGAAAATGACCTGTAGCCCACTTGGAACACACTCGAGTCATATAACCTAACACGTACTCACTCGAGTTCACAAATCACATCAAACAACACCGAAACGACGAATTACACCATGAATCGAACTTAAGAACTTTCAAACCTTCCAACTTCCAAAACTCATGCCGAAACCTATCAATTCAACTCGGAATGACGCCAAATTTTGCAGACAAGTCCAACATGACATAACGGAACTGTTCCAACTCTCGAAATCGCATTCCGACCCCGATATCACAAAAGTCAACTATGGGTCAAACTTCTCCATTTTCCAAACTTCAACTTTTCCAACTTTTGCCGAAACTCCTCAAATTACCCTACGGACCTCCAAATCCGAATTTGGACGCGCGCCTAAGTCCAAAATCACCATACAAAGCTGTTGAGATCACCCATGACCCATTCCTGGGGCATTTACTCAAAAGTCCAATTCCGGTCAAATTTTCTTTGTTTAAACTTCCAAAACTAGGTTTCTTCTTCCAGTTCAACTCTGATTCATCCGAAAACTGAATCCAACCATGCACACGAGTTGATATACATAATGTGAAGCTGCTCGAGGCCTCAAACTGCCGAATCAGGCGTAATTGATCAGAACGACCAGTCGGGTCGGTACATCCTCCTCCACTTAAACATACATTTGTCCTCGAACGTGCCCAGAGTCATTCTAAAGCCATCGAACCACTGCATGAGCTCACCATACATACACTCGGGGGTGATTCCCCATCACCCAACATAAGCAGAACTGACAATGCAACTTAACTAAAGATCTCATCTCCTCCTTAGCCTATAACCTTAGAACAGAACCCAAACCTCAACATCTGAAATTCATCATCAGATTCGAATTCCATATCACCACAGTGCATGAGCCTTAACAAGCTGAATCAAGCCAAATTCCAATCCAGAATACAATCACACGCTGCTCCACACAACTCAAATGCCCGAAGCAATAACATTTTACCACCATAGCTGCTCAAATAACATCCTGGATGCCGGCTATATACTTCATGTTGAATACAACCTTGTTTTAGACCTCCACATCACTACTCATGATAAAGAAACATGCAGGAACTCATAGTCACCCATGAAGACAACAAGTCAAGAAGCTCTCTCGCCCACCAATGGCATCACCCAAATCTTAGCAGAAACACCCTCATACTTCCAAACACTCCTCACCCCCGATACCATAATACTAATCTCTGGTCTAAGAATCTCATCTCGGCCAATACAAGCAGCACAACTGACAGCTCATCACAGAACCACACAGACTCTCACATTACACAATTCGTACACCAAACCATCAATAACTCAATTATGTAGCACAAGTAAAGAAAACAGGGTATAAGAATTATCTAACTAGCACAACATGTGTAACAACAAAAGTATAGTTCTTCATCAAATCGTCCCATGGAGTGAAAACACAACACCAAATGAACACAAGGAAAGCGTATCCCACATAACATCCGCTACGGCGTGCAGCCCACTCCCAAATACTCATCAAGCCAAAATGCTCGAGCTCACTGAACATATGAATACTGATATCAAGTACAATAGAGTGCACAAATAAAACTATGAGAAAATAAATGAAAGTGCTAAAACATGAAAGAAGCAAGCACGACTAAGGTGCAATAAGCAAATCAACATCACGAGGGCTATCTTGCCCACATCGCCATAAGGCCTGAACAGAATTACTACCTGCGGGGGAAATAATCATACAACCTCCCTGCCTAACACAACATACAAGAGTAGCAGATATTATAGGCTAGGGCACAAATAATATCCATTTTTCCTGATAACAAAATGATGATCTCACGGGAGCACTCAAACTTGATCTGATACAAGATACATATTCTCATTGAGCTTTCAAATAGCCCCCAAACCAAATCCTGATTGCCTACAAATAGGTAAATATCCTTTCCAAAAATTCACAGCGACCTATCAATCATGCATGCTATTAACTATCTCATCCTCAACGTTTCTCCACAATCTGCAAACAGGAAATAATTCACATATAAGGGCATCTAGCCCCAAAACCTCAGGAATACCAAAATTTCCATACTCTAACTCCACTATGCAATCAAATGGCTGATATATCACTTACACCCTATCATTCTACTGAATCACTCATATAGGGTTTCTGATCGCGTAACAAAATATGAACCTTGAAAACCTCAAAACCCAGTAATCACCCTGCTACCAGCTAGGGGTGTCAATGGTTCGGTTCGGTCGGTTATTTTATAAAATTTGTACCATACCAATTTTTCGGTTATTCTATTATGTATAACCAAAATTAGACTTTTCGAAACCATCCCAATCATGTCGGTTTCTCTTCGGTATCGGTACGGTTCGGTTAATTTTCAGTATTTTTTTTAATATCATGTAAAATTCACCAGTAGAAGTAGAATTGCAATAACATACGTTCTTTTATAGGACTTAGCAAAACTCTCTAGACATTTTAACTGTTTAAAGGGTGATGAATTAAAAAAAAGATGGCTAGAGTATAGATCCATCAACTATTCTACAACAGCGTAAAAGAAATCAAACAAAGGCAAATAAAATATTAATCACACGAGTTGAAAGATATACCAAGCTGGGACTCAAGAATAAAGTCTATAGAAGATTAAATATTCAAAAAGATAAATTTAAATTATATGAAAGGAAACATATTTAATACATTGTAGTTTGCTACTTATAATCGCTATAATACTTTGTGTCTTGCTAATAAAAATACTTGAAATAACTTAGTTTAAGTAGAAGTAGCATAATAAGTTTTAAGAATTAGTATTTTGAGTTTAATTACTTGTTGGCTTGTAATAGTTTTCATAATTACAAGGCTCAAAGAAAATTTAATGCATTATTATTTTTAAACTTACTAAATAAATATATTTTCTACATGTAAAATTTATTCGGTACGGTTCGGTATTTTTTCGGTTTATTTTTATAAAATAAAAATCCTACCCTAATTATCGGTGTGGTTATATATTTATATAAAAACCTACGGCTTCTTAAAAAGAAACCTAAAAATCGGTTCGGTGCGGTACGGTTCGGTCGGTTTAGTCGGTTTTCGAATATTCATTGACACCCCTACTACCAGCCACGCACTGCAAACCAAAACTCAAGGTCCTTTCCAAAAATGCTCCCTCTTCACATATGATAGCCAACAATGCCAACACTCTATTAAGTTTAGATACTGATTTAGGAGAAAACTGCAATGTACCACATATTCCTTATGCCCATAGTAGACACCCAACTCAAGCAGTAGTCAAACACTCGAGAACCCTCCGAGGTCCGCCCACACGCAACTAAACCATCAGGACTACACCTCCCTAACTCAACCGAGTCACACAAACCATCCAATCCAAGAGTGCTGCCTTAAATGCCAGTAAAGAATTCCCATTCAAAAGGGGCTATTTACTTTCATGGCTATGCTGACCCAACACTACTAAACTGACTCATTTCCTGGATAGTCAATATACAATAACTCCCATCAAAGCCCCACATGCAGATGACTCTAGCACGAACCATGTAGCAAGAAACTCATAAACCACCGCATTACCTCTAAAGCACCCCGTTCTGCCGCAACTACGATACCCACGCTGAATAGACCTCCTATGAATTTGAAGTTATTCCTCCGACTCCCCTTGATGCTGATATGTAGATCCATTATTGACATATAAATACTCTAAGCCCCAACATCATCCCGTGCGAGATCTCAGACCCTAGTCATACCTCAAATCCGGGAATTTACCGATACCACATATATAGATACCTAAGGCTAAGATTGATACAAATCTGACTCTGCAACCTGATGCCGCTATTGGACTCCTCCACTTGGCGCAAAGCCATAGAAAACAAAGTCTGATGATCCGCAAAACTAACCTTCAAAGCTCGTACAACACAAATTACAAGGTACTCCAATACCACTAACTATTCCCAATTAACACCCACTTCGTGGCCTTGCCACAATCACGACGACTATTCGACCAATTAAACCTTCCCAAGCTCGCACTCATCAATCAGGTGCCGAAAACCGCTGCGCCTCCATACGAACAACTGAATAGTCTCTCAATGCCTCTATATATTCAGTCTGGACAACATGTCGAGGCAATACATGAGCATTCTTGACTCCTTTGTAGCCTGTCTGTAGCATCACGAACCACTAACGCATAACGAACGATGAGAGCGTAATATTATACACGAGTGGATGTAGAGGGATATAAGTCATATACTTCGAGCTGAATCAATATCGCACGATAGGGAATGAAAGAAGTGGTATTTCCTAACAGTTCTGTAGCCTCTCGAAGATAAGTACAGACGTCCCCGTACCGATCCGCAAGACTCTACTAAACCTGCTTATGACTCGTAGCACCCATGAACCTAGAGCTCTGATACCAACTTGTCACGACCCAAAATCCCTCCGAAGGAGTCGTGATGGCACCTAGTCTCTAAACTAGGTAAGTCTAACATTTATAGAAATAACATTAATATTTACTAACTTCAAACTAAATAACTCTCAATAAATCACAATTTCAAAAATCGGTGGTACAAGTCATAAGCCTTTCTAAGAGTAGTTATACAAAATAAATACAACACTGTTCCAGAACGAGAAGCAATCAATGGAACGTAACTACAAATGAAGGTGACTCTGAGGTCTACGACGCAACAACAGGTTACCGTGAGTCTCCACTGCGACGACCCGCATAGCTACCATCGATCAATACCTGGATCTGTATACAAAATATACAAAAGTATAGTATGAGCACACCACGGCGGTGCCCAGTAAGTATCAAGACTAACCTCGGTGGGTGGTGACGAGGAATAGTCAAGACACCTACTAGTCAAATAAAATGAACAGGATATGATAATAAAATATCGTGATAAAGATAATGAGGTAATATCAACAGCGGAAAGAAATCAAAATACAAACAGTAAGAACAATAAAGGAGAATGCGGGTAGTAACGAACGATAACCCTGTAAATTAGATAACCAAGTAAATCAACACTGACATAACAGGAACAGACACAAATAACAATGTATTCAATTAAAGAAGGAAATGGCCACTCAATTAATCACATCATGTCTAATACACAATCCCGACCATCTCAATCCTCGGTTTCTCATATCATAATCTTAACTTCCGAACCTTCCGCACACATGGAACCTTGTGCCCCCATATTTTACATTTCACTTTTAACAACAGAATCCACATGCTATACAATACATAATGTCCGTACAATGCACTCAATATGTCCAAGAAGTCCCATTTACCTAATATAAGTAAAATTACAATTTCTAAACTAATTGGGAAAGCCAGCAAGAAAAAGGTGAAATTGTTTCTTTTGAAATTATTTGAGTAAGAAAGTACCCCTTTTAATTTAAAAAATACAACATTGAATGGATTATTACGTTTAACATGAGATTTAATATTTAAAATTTAGTAGAAATTCCCTTTTAAGTAAAATATAACCTCGGACGGTTTAAGGGGGTATAATTGAGAAATTAATTGAATTACGACTGTAACAACATATATATATATATATATACACACACACACACACACACACACACACATAAATACAGTGAGGTATTGAAAGCATTGTAGGTTCTAACACAAAGGATCACAACAATAAAGGAAATTAAACAGTTTAAACACTTGAATTGATAACAACAAATAAACACAGCAGCAGACAGTGCACGACATCGCCCTTCGTGCTTTTACTCTCATTCTCACCATAAGAGTTAATATTCACTTTTATTCTTTCTTGTTGCGGCGTGCAACCTAATCCCAATCATATAGTACTATTGCGGCGTGCAACCCGATCCAAAATCATATAATATTGTTGCGGCGTGCAACCCGGTCCCATATAATATTGTTGCAACGTGCAACCCAATCCAATATAATATTGTTGCGGCGTGAAACCCTATTGTACTCATACCAAAAGATAAATAACTCCGGGAGTAAGCAGAGTGACTCCAACAGCTGGTGGATGGCCTACTGATGTGGCTCAAGTGCTGATCTATCTGTACCTGCACGACATGAAATGCAACACCCTGGAAGGGATGTGAGTACGATATGTACAAAGTATGTAGGGTGGAAAGCATATGTAAAGCATACTAAAGTACGACTGCAAGCTGGAAATCTAAATATAAGCTGAAAGCTAAACAAGAGTCTGAACTAGCAATTGATCTGGAATGAACCGAAGTTTAAGATGAAACTGAACTATTATCTGAACTGGAACCTGTCTGTTGTTATGGGCTATATCTCCCCGAATCATGTAACTGTACATCTGAACTAGCCTTATGTATAATTATGCAATGCAAACTGTAGCTATACACATATATAACGTGTCTGGCTGACGTTATGGGCTATATCCCCCCAGCAGATAAATATATAATCAATAGGCCGGCTGGTGTTATGGGATATCTCCCCCTCCCAGCATATAATCAATAGGCCTCACTGGCATTATGGGATATATCCCCCCAGTATTATCGATGTAAGTATATATGAGGCATAACACATTTGTCAGCATCATATGGACTCAAGAGGTCATAAAGGAAACCATAAACGGAATCACAAACGTAATCTGATGCTTGTAGTCCATAAGTTGGACGAAGGAGCCTATACCCACTATAAGGAGAAATTGAGTATGTACATGAGATAATAAGGCTAATTAACTCATTAGGATACCTCTAGAATTAATTTAAAACCAAGGAACTCAAAATTTGTCCAACTCTTCGAGTTTCCAAAAATTTCGGCAGGGTTTCCCCTAAAGCTGGATGATCTAAAAAAATAGCAAGTACCACAATATACAAGGGAATAGATACTCGAATAATATGATAAAATCAAACTAAAAGAGATCCAGTTATCCATAATAGTGTCAAACGATCAACAAAATGGAAATATGAACGTAATGTCGGCTCACAGTGGCTAAATTGTGAAATAAAAGTCTAGATATGATTTAGGAATAATCTAAGCATAAATACATGATAATTAAACTTATATAATATTAAATGAAGAAATTAGGATCATATGGGAGTTAGGTATACATAAAAACATCAAAGGAACAGACCAAAATGGAAGTTCGGATGACATAGGACAAATGGGCGATTCGCCCTTTTTGTTTTTATTGTGTTTTGCCTAAACTAGTTTCTCCCATACATCACATATATAATTGAATACTATATAAGAATACAATATATGTTGAAATTTTCCTTGAACAAATCTTAAAAGATCAAGAATAAAGGTTAGAACTTAGCTAAACCAAATCATGCCGAAAACGAAACAAAAACCCTACATACCCCTTGTGTTCTTACGTACAAACCTTGTTTCCTTTGATTCACGCCCTTTCTTATGCTTGTATAACTAAAATACATATGTTAAAAACTTGCTTAGCCAAGAAATTCTTTCCAAAACTTGAGTTATAAGGAGAAAGAAGGACAACAAAGTCTTACCTATGTTGTAAGGATCGCGTTGATGTGTTCGCTTCTTGATTTTAAGTTGTAGATGATGCACTTGATTCAAAATCCTAACGAACTTCTTAGAGAGCTATGTAATATATTCTTGTGCATGAATTTGCTGGAAAATAAGAAAAAAAAACTAAGTCTTCTGTTTATAGTAAGTTGAAAAGTCAATCACATGTGTGCTTCACCGCCCCTTCTTCCGACGCTCATATCTCTTTATCCGGTGTCGTATGAATGAAAGGTCAAGAGCATTAAAAATTACATTCCAAGATGCTAAATTTGATATATAATATGTCAAAAAATACCTCATATAACACACGAAATTAATTGCTCAAAAAGCTCCGTTACAAGGAAAATCCTTAGTCGGTTTTTCCGTAACTTAAATTCGATTTTTCCCAAACTTCATACCAAGCATCATATATAGTAATATTATGACTTTAAACTCATTTAAATCATTCTTATATATTCATTTACACAATATACAACATCACAGAAGCACGGGGTGTAACACTGGCTAATCTCTGAATATCATTCCTGAAAATGGCTATCTCAGCACTTGCCCCATTATGAAAATGGGGACTAATCTTGAGTCAGTTAGGCTTTATTACGCTGAAGACTCACTATATTGTATATGGTGCATAATGCCCCAAACATAGATGAGCTTAAGTTTAAATATTTATACAATCAGGTCATTTATAAGGAATTACGGGTAAAACCTTTATGATAAGTATTAAGCAATTGATAACCTGATAAAATAGTAACTAGCATGTTATGAAAGTTTATTGATAGCGGAAAATATATGAAGTCATATATATACTTAAATCCTAATGAATTGGTTAGGATGCTAACTTGGTGAAGAGTGCAATTTTTCAAGTTGAAGTAGTTCTATTTAGGCCAAATGGCCTCCTAGCCCCTTAAGCTTGTATCAGTTTGCAAACCCGATACATGAACTTATACTTTTCCCATTTGAACACTCCAAGTTGACGGAGTAGGTACTAATAAACACTTTCTGTTGAACGTGTTCGTCAATCGCTCTGACATGAATGTCATGTCACACGTTTGGTCTTTATTTGTAACGACCCGATCGGTCGTTTTGAGCTCTAGCGCGTCGTTCAGTAGTTGGAAGTCATGAACAACTTCATTTCAGGTATATTGACTTGTACGTATGGTCAGAGTTGAATTTCGGGAAATTCGGAGTCAAATTGGAAAGAAACTTTTCATTACGGCAACCTTAAGTTGAAGAAAATGGCTAAGATTGGAATTTTGAGTAAACGACCTCGGAATTGGGATCTGAAAGTTCCAGCATGTTCGTATGATGATTTCGGACTTGGGCGTATGTCCGGATTTGGTTTTGGATAACCCGTGAGCATTTCGGCATATATTGTGGAAGTTAGTATTTTAGAAGAATTTCATAAATTTGGGTTGGAAGGCATTTCAGAGTTATAGATGTCCGTTTGGGATTCCGAGCCTGGGAATAACTCCGTATGGTGATTCTGGAGTTGAGAGCGTGATCAGAAGTGAATTTGGATGTCCGGAGGTCATTTTGAAGTCATTTGGCTAAATATAGAAATTTGAAGGTTTTTGAGAAAATTCGACCGGAAGTGGAAATTTTGATATCGGGGTTGGAATGCGATTCCGAAAGTTGGTGCAAGTCCGTAATGTCGAATGTGACTTGTGTGCAAAATTTGAAGTCATTCGAACTAGTTTTGGTAAGGTTTGAGACACTTAGTCTCTTTTAAGGAAGCTTAAGTTGGAAAAGTCAACCGGATATTGACTTATGTGTTAGAGGGATCGAAATGCGAATTTTATGGTTCAGATAGATTCGCTAGGTGATTTGGGACTTAGGAGTGTGTCCGGAATATTTTTGTGATGACCGGTGTAGAATTAAGCTTGAATTGGCAAACTTAGTATTTTGGCGAATTCCGGTTGATAAGGTGAGATTTTGATCCGAGGGTCGGAATGGAATTCCGAGAGTTGTTGTAGCTTCGTTATCTCATTTTGGACTTGTTTGCAAAATTTGAGGTCATTCGGACGTGGTTTGGTTAGGTTTTTGATCAAAAATGAAATTTGGAAGTTCTTGAGATTCATAGGCTTGAATCCAATGATGATTTGATGTTTTGAAGTTATTTTGGGTGTTCCGAAGGTTGGGACAAGTTTGAATGATATTGTGGGACATGTTAATATAATTATTTAAGGTCCCGAGGGCCTCGGGTGGATTTTGGAAGGTTAACGGAATGGAATTCAGACCCAAAAAGAAAAGAAAAAGCTGCTGCAATTTTTGCTGCAAAGCTGTCTTTGGACAGCAAATGTGCAGTCGTGGAGTGTACGTAGGAGACCTATATCCTTTGATCTACAAGGAATTTTGAGATGATTCAAAAACGAAAGTTGTATCCCTTCGTGTCTAGTTTCCAGAAAGCTAAGGAAATCATAATTTGGACATCTGTAGAGAAAGTTATGATCGATTGAAGATGACTGGTGGAGCAGTTTCTCCAGAATTTTTGGATTTCATGGAGCCGACTTTAGAAGCTCATATCTCGGGATATATAAAGATTTATATGGTGTACAACCTATCAAATTAAAGATCTTCGAGTCTAGTTTTTAAATCTTCAAACCGTTTGTAATTTGGATATTTATACAAGACGTTATGGGTGTTTAAATAGAAGATGTCCGATAAGGGAAAATTTTAATAGGATGTACAATTTGTATAGCATAAGTGCAAGGTACAACTCGACGAAGCACGGGCAGATTCTTTAAACACGGATTTGGCTTATTTCTTTCATTTTTTTCATTTGGCTTGGATGATTTTGGAGAGAATTTCAAGGGGGATTTTATCAAGCATCAAAGGTGAGTTGTTTCTACTTATTTCCAAGTTAAATACAAAATTATATGTGAATTAGAAAATGAAAATCAGTAGAAAAGTGGAGTTTTAGGGCTTGTGCTTTTGAGATTTCTAGGGTCGATTTGAAGGGTCAAACGAGCTCCGATTTTTGTGTTCTTTATATGTACGGACTCGTGAGAGGACGAAGAACATCTTGTTATAATAATTTCTGAGTTTTGAGACGTGGGCTCAGGACTCGGGTGTAAGTACGTGATTTTTGCCCTATATGAGAATTGCTCCCAAAAATTCAAAAATAAAATGATTTTTCTTGGTGTGCAATTTTGTGGTAATTTTGTGTAATTATTTGTATGTTTGTCTGTGCATGTTTATTTGTTAAATTATTAAAAATACAAAAATATATCGCATTTTGCATGTAGGATTTAATTACACAATTATTAGTAATTAAGTTTGTTTTTAAAAAAATAAAAATTACAAAAATAGGCATCTTTTGCATTTTAACATTTAATGTCCAAATATACAATTTTATGCTTAATTATTACTTAATTGTGCGTTAATTGTTATTGGGAGTTAATTTGCGCTTTTATAACTTAATTTAGTCTTAATAATAATTTAAGGAGTTTTAGAATTTAGTTTTAGAAAAATAAAAGAAGAAAGGAGAGCAAAAATATAAAAAAAGTCGGAATTGGGCCTCTTCTTCAATTTCAAGCCACATGCCCAAAAAATGGCCCAACCTTCCCTATGACCCGGTCCATTCCAAACCGGGTCGACCCAGTCCAGTACCAACAACCCAACCCCCCCTCTTCATTTTCATTTTTTCATTTTTTACAAAACAAATAAAAGGAAAACCCTAAAAAAAAAGCTAAGGTATCCACCCCCCCTCATTTTGCTTCTTCTTCTCCAAACTTGAGAACACAAACAACCATGGCAGCTTCCCTTTAGCCTCAACCTCACGTCCAAATGACCAGCTGCTACATCCAGTCATCGACGACGAATGGTTCGTCGACCTCCAGCTCCTCCGTGCTTCCGTTTTTGCTCCCCGCTGCTTCTGCTTCAGCTTTCTTCTCCCCGTCTTCCTCCTCGATGAACTGCTGCTGCTGCTCACGTTTCTGGGAGTTAATCTGCTGGCCATGGCAGCATCATCGCCAGCTGCTTCTGCTTCATCTTCGTCATTCTGCGTCAAGCTCAAGTTCGAGCTCGACGTCCATGGATGACCCTATGGTCGCTGCTGCATCGACGGGTTTCTGCTTCAGTTCAAGCTCCAATGTCCAGCAGTAGCGGATGCTATTGCTTCACTGATGTGTGGTTGCACGTTCCCCTCCGTTCTGCTGCTGCTGCTCACGCAGTTGCTTCTGCTTTCTTCTTCGTCACGTCTAAGCTCGACTGTGTATCGCTACTGCTTCAGTCCAGTCCGAAAATGAGACTCAAACCATCTCGTATGTTCGAGCTTTGGTTGAGGTTTGTCGAAACAGTCCATACAATCGAGTTCGTCGTTGTTCATCTCCGGTTAGTTGGTTTTGAGTTTTATTTTTGTCCATATTTCGTTTTTATATTTCTCGAAGTTAAAATCGTTAAATGTTTGATTCTTGTTTTGTTCGTTGTTCATCGTTTTGTTAAATTCTTAGTTTGTTCATGTGCTTTGTTGGTTTAGTTTTCAGATTCAAATGAAAATTTAATTAATTGTTTTTCAGTTTATTTCATGTTAATTTTATTTATTTTGTAAAAAAGGGAATTGTTAGTTTAAGTTCAATATTGTTAGATTTAGTTTAAATCATGTGAATCCGTCATGTTTTGTTGTTGAAAAATAGATTTAATTCATGTTCATCTTTGATCGAAGTTCGTTTTTAATTTAGTAATTTAATGCGAAGTTATGTTTTGGTTTTAATTTTTGGATCATGTATCTTTGTTATAAGTTTTGTTGGATTTAATTTAAGAAAGATTAGTTGATTATTTGAAGATTAGTGATTTGAATATGTTTATTTGTTTTGTTTAAGTTTAATTCGAAGTTTGAATAAAGTTTGTTTGTTATTGTTATTGAATATTTTCATTCATGTTCATACTTTGTTTGGTTGATCTTGAATCCGAAATTTGTATAGTTTGATTTCTTGTTTATTGTTTATCATTTATGATTATTTCTTCAGCATGCTTCATGATTTTGTTTAGTTTTAATATAGAAATTGTTGGTTGTAATGTTGTTAGATTTAATTTTAAGTTCAAATGATTATTGAATTTAGAAATCTGAATATACATGTTTGTTGGTGTTGAATCTGAAATTAGGTTTGTTTGTTGTTAAAGATGTTGTTCAATCAAGATAATTTTAGTTGTTTCTTTGTTGTTCATCATTTAGGTTGAATTTGTTGATGAACATTGTTAGAAATTGGTCATATTTGCTATATTTTGGTTGAAATTGATTAAGTGAAGTTGTTTATAGCTGATGGGGGTAGTTTGGTAATTTGCAGTACGTTCAGGGGTAGTTTGGTAATTTCAGTAAGGGCAGAGGGGTATTTTTGGAATTTAATTTCTGAATAATTATTTATTTTGAATGTTCTTTCCATTAAAATTAAGATAATATTAAAGTAATTAAGCATGGGGGACATATTGGGGTGTAGGTGATATAATTGTTTAATATAATGGGGGACAAGACATAATGTAGTGGAGGGGAATATGGTAATTGTTTATGATAAGCATGAGGGACAAGATGTAATGGGGTGAGGTTGATATATTTGTTTAATTTAGTGGGATTAAAATGAGGATTAGTGGGAAGATAATGGGTTTGGTAAGAGAAAATGGGTGTTTTATTAATTAATTAAAAGGTTTGGGGATGTGATATATATAGGAGGCTTGATCAGATTTTAGGGAGGGGACAGAAAGAGAATAGTGAGAGAGTTTGGAGAGAGAACACAGAGATAGAGAGAATAACAGAAAGAAAAGAACGGACAGAGAGAAAAAAGGGCTGAATATTTAAGAGAGAGAAAAATTCCGAAAAATATTAAAACTTTCAAATAAAAAAAAACTAAAAAAAATCTTCTGCTTTCTTTCATTGTTTGAAATCAGCATTAATTGTTGTTGTTTCATCAAAGCTTGAAGTTTTTGTTTTGGGATTACTACTCCATCGGTTTGCAAACTCTGTTCCTGGGTTGTTACTGTTGTTGGGCTGTTGTTGCTGTGCTGCATTGTTATTACTACTGCTGATTCTCATCTTCATTTTCTTTTGCTTCCAATATCAGGTACACAACTGACACGCTGATTATTGTAAACTGAAACCGGAAGCATGAATACGAAAATGAAGAGTTGAAGTTCTAAATTTATTTTAATTATATTCTGAATTTTATTTGTATATATAAATTATTTAGCTTACAAAAAATCAGAATCATGTAGCTATTTAATATATATAGTGGAACATCTAACGATAGCTTTACGGATGAACTATCTATATATTGCCTAAAAATAAATAAATGGTGTTGTAACCTCGTCTAGTTAAAAATCAAACGAATAGACCATTTCGGAACTTGGTAGAAATATTGTTTAGTTAAATAATATTGATTAATTTCAGCATGTAAATGGTTTAGGATTAAAATTAGATTGCTAGTTTTTTTTTTTTTTAATTTGACAAACTGAGAACATGCCTAGTATAATGTAACTAGGTAGTAATATGTGAATAAGACGGCCCAGGTCTAGTTATGCCATACACGTGGGGCCTGGGCCGCATTGGCAACAGATTGTCCTGTTTGCCTCATTTTCAGATTTTATGAATCATTTTCAGAACCCATCTATAACAACTCAAGCATGTAAATAAATTAAGACATTTTCTCTTTTATTTTGAAGAGACAAATTTAATAGAGAAAAATGTGGGCATTTTAGGATTATCCTTTAAAATAAATGAGATGAGCCTCGCCCAATAAAACGCACAAGTTGCGGGGCCCTCAATAAATGGTTAATAATTGTATAAACTTCGGGATCGGTCGTTTAGCAAATTTCACTGCCTTCCCCAAAGACAATAACGCGTTAGACTCTTTAGGCGCGATTTAATTAATCTTACCTTCTTAAACTCGGGTGCGCATTTCATGCGACCCAAATCCAAATCCCAAAACATTGAATAAAACTGTGTTCCGGATTGCGGGTGCATTTCATGTGACGCAATCCAAAGACATGTTTTTAAACGATGTTCACATTCTTTTAAAATAATAATTATAAAAGCGGTAAAAAGTTAAAATTTGCACATAAGTTCATATTTGTATAAAATCAGATAATCAAGCCGAATATAACAGTTGAGCGACCGTGCTAGAACCACGGAACTCGGGAATGCCTAACACCTTCTCCCGGGTTAACATAATTCCTTATCCGGATTTCTGGTACGCAGACTGTAATATGGAGTCATTCTTTTCCTCGATTCGGGATTAAAATTGGTGACTTGGGACACCCTAAATCTCCCAAGTGGCGACTCTGAAATAAATAAATAAATCCCGTTTCGATTGTCCTTTAATTGGAAAAAACTCCCTGTACCCTCGCGGGGCCAGAAAAAGGAGGTGTGACAGCTCTGGCGACTCTGCTGGGGATTTAAACCCAGAACCACTGGTTCAGGGTTAGAAATTCGAGCTTAGATAAATTGTTATATTTGGCTTTATCTGATTTTTACATGTTTGAGCCTAATGTGCTAAATGCTGCTTTTACCGCTTTGATATTATTTGACTGTATATATAAACTGTGCCGAACCCTTCTCTCTTCACCTCCGGGGATGTGCTTACTGGTTGAGACTCCCTATTCTGTTAGTGTCATACCTTGAAATAAGAAAGAGGCTCGGATAAGTTACTAAGCCGGATGGCCTTTTGGTTCCCGGAAAGTTGCTCCCTCCTCGACTCGAGTTGTCCGCTCGGGTACACTGTCTAGAACACCGACCCAGGTTTTGAACATAGAATAACGTGACTTCATGCCGGATCCCTAGTAGGAACGCTTATTTGTATCACGTTGCATTTGACTTAGGGGACTCAACACAGGGGTTGGGTCCGTCTAGGACTAGCAACCTGATATGAAAAGACCATCCTGATGCATCATACTTGCTATGTACATATATTTGTTTCGAACCTGCATGTTGACCGGTTTTTGAATCTCGGGAATGTTGAAAAAAAAGAGAAAAGAGAAAACAAAAAGAGAAATAACAGTTAAGGCGTTAATTGATTATTTTAGAAAATGAAAAAAAAATAGGAAAAAAAAGGTCTTTTATTTTTGGAAAGTCGTTTGTTGAAAAAGAAAATGAAAAAGAGTCTTTATTTTAGTTTGGAAAATTAGGTTGTTTTATTTTTGTTGAAAATGAAAAAAAAGAGTCGTTATTTTGTCTTGTTTTCAAAAATAAAAAAGGAAAATGGTTTGTCTTGCAATGAAAAATGAAAATCAAAAAGAGACTTGTTTTAAAATGGTTCGGTTAATTTGCCCAAACTACGCGGGTTTGATTCTCACCGGATGTGAGATACGTAGGCAACCCTCATCGGGTCCAACCCCCCTTTTGCTAAAATAGCCAAAAACAAATAAATAAATAATAATAAAAAAAAATGTCAAAATTTTAATTCTATCATAAAGAAGTTGGGTGATGCTGTTTTGTCAAAACATAGCCGAATGTTCCCGAAAGGGACGCCAGAATGCTGACTTTACATAAACAGCCACCTTTGGGTCATTTTTTAAGATTTGATCCAGTTGACCCACACAACCTTAAAAATCTTCGTCCCCGAGACGTAGACGGGCCGTGTTTGCAATATTGTGTTTTTTAATTTGAAAAAACGATAAAAAGAGTCATAAATAAGTCAGGTGATGCTGTTTTGTCCAAACATGGCCGAATGTTCCCGAAAGAAACACCGGAAGGCTGACTTTGCATAAACAACCACCTTTTGGGTCATGTTTAGGATTTTTGGTCCAGTTGATCCACACAGCCTTAAAAATTTTCGTCCCCGAGGCGCTGAAGGGCCATGTTTGCAACACCAGGTTTTATTGTAATTTGAAAAGAAAAAAAAACAAAGAGTCAGCGGTCGGGTGAATACCGTTTGGATTTTTAGTCAAAAATAAGCCGAGCCAGCTTCGGCCGCATCTTGAACCGTTCTTGCCGAAACAGCCTTAGAGTATCTTTCAGTTGTCGAAAGGCTATTTTCGTAAAAGAATGGACAAGTTTGTAAAGTGTCATAAAATAATCCTCCCCGGCCTCAAAATTCATGTGAAATTTGGAAGGGGCCACGTTTGCAAAAAATAACCGTTCGGTTGCATTTGTCAAACGGAGAAAGGAAGCCGGCCATTTGTTTTTGGAGTTTGTAAATCTTTTAATTAGAATATGTGAGTTGTTTGATTTTCGAGTTTGTAGGTCATCTTCAAACCTTTGAAACCCAGTTTGTTTTAATATGAAAATTGAAAATTCCAAAAAAAAAAATGTTTTATTATTGTTTATCTTTTATTTGTCCAAACTACGCAAGGTCTGGTTCATGCGGGGTCATGATACGTAGGCAATCTCCATAAAATTCGACCACCACAACAAAAAAAAAATGAAAAAAGCGAAAAAAAAGAAGACAGAAAAATGAAAAAAAAGAAAAAAAGAAAAACGATGTTGTCAATAATGAGGACCGACTGAGTCCATTCTAACCTGTTCTGTTTTGAATCACAAAGAAAGATAAGGTGGTTTGTTTGTGGTAAGCCGGAAATACAAGACCCGGAAGCACACTTTGCGGGGATCGGGCCTGATAACAGAAGCACTCGAATCCTATTGGGACTTGTTGACTAAGGTTGATGATATTGAAGTTGGCAATGGTCTGGGCGATACTGATACGAAACTCAGTGGCTGAGATGCCAGTTTTGATAAAGTGGGAGGACGCTTCGTTCCTTGGTTAGCAAGATAGAAGCTTTTGGTGGCTTATTTTGTTGTCATTTCTGTTGTCCGGATTATTCTTAGGGTTGTAATCCGGATATTGTCTTGCGTCAAACTTTCTTATCTTTCAATTTTGTCATAGCAGTTTGTTTAAGTTTTGTACAGTTTGTTTTAGGATTTTATTCTGGTTTGTTTTGTTTGTCTTGTTATTCAAACCATTCCACCGGTAGTCTAAAGCAAATCCGGTCTTTTATTATTTCCACTCATCTTTTTGTTTGATCCTTTTATCATTTTGTTCAGCGCCGATTCTAGTAACATGACATGTGCGCACAATTGGGCCTAATCTTAAAAGTTAATCATAAAACCCCGAAAAATAAGGATAGTTTGAGAATATTCGGAGCTCGAGTCATGTGGAACTAGGGCAAGTAAAGCACAAAGAAAACCGTTTAAAAGCAAGATTCGCCAAATTGGCATGAAGGTCGTTCATGATAATAAGAGTGAGAGTGTCGCCCAACGGTGCTTTAGAAATGACAAATGAAAAGCAAATGCTGAATATAATTGTCAAGTCCAGTACCATCAGAAGAGACTATAAATCTATGTTCAATTGTGTTGTTTTCACTTGGCATGTTTTAAAGGCTGGAATGACGAAGACATTTTGTTCTGCTACCTAAACACTTTATCCTTTGTTACCCCTTTTTGAGCCTTATTTGTTTTTCTTTCGTACCCCTCGTTCGGAATCAATAGCAACGACTAGGAAATACGAGCCTGGAAGGTAAAGAAAAAAAAAAAAAAAATCAACAAAAAACGAAAAAAAAGAGAAAAGAAAAATGATAACAAAGAAAAAAAGAAAGTCAAATGAAAAAAGAGGAATTGGGAACTACGTTCGACCTGATTCCTCAAAGAGAATACGTAGGTGCCTCACTGCTCGGTCATGGTGTAATAAAAATTAAAAAATAAAATAAATAAATAATCCCCAAGCAAGAAACTGGGGCAAGGGTTGCGCTTGTTGTAAGCAAATATGGTTCTGAAGGTTGTAATTTTGAACCTCAAATTGATTTGTTTTTGAGCCTTTGATACCCTTTCTTTCTAGCCCTATCCAAAAAACCCACATTACGGTCCAAAGAAAGACCTTCTGATCAGTCTTCAAAAGATGCCAAGTCATACAAATGAGAGAGTCTTATTGGTGAAAATCTTTACGGACACCATAAGGCGATGCGAGCTGAGAAAAACCAAAATGAGAGAGGCTTGATAGTGAAAACCCTTCGGGCACTACAAGTCGAATAAGATTGAGAATCATATGGGGAATTGCCAATCGAAGGTCTTGAAAGACGATTGACGGCAAAGGATAGGCCGCATGTGCATGGCATGACCATTAGAGTCGGTATCTGCGTTTGATAGGTTTTTATTTATAGTTTCTCTTGTTAAAGAGTCATCTTTTTCCTTTGTCTTTTTATTCTGTTCCCTTTTATCTTTTCCTTTCATAGAAAAATTCCTCAATAGAGTCTGTTTGGTCAGAACAAGTAATGACTTCAAAATCTGCCATCAGCTTTCCAATTATACAAGATGAGATCTGACTAATACATCCAAGTGGTATAGTCAGCAAGGAAAAAGCGCGAGGCCAGTGTCAAGAAAGATATCTCCAGCAAAAGGAGATTGACAAAAGGATCAACGAGTGTCAAGAGGGATATCCTTGCCAAAATCAAAAGTTATAAACCTCAAGGCCGAGGCCCGTGGACAAATCAAGGAGAGCAATGAGCATGAAGAGGGATATCCCCAGCAGAAAGGGATTATCCCCAGCAATTAATATCATCCCCAACAAGTTTGGAACGCAGAGCAGGGAAGGAGAAAGGGAAAAGCCATCCCAGTGGAGTATCACAACCAACCACCGCGCTTTAAACTAACAAATTTTGTTTGATTTGAAATAGGCAAAGGAAAAGGTATTGATGTCGGAAATGCAAGCCATAAGGGAGATTGTCAAACTGGGGCAGAAAATTTTCCTTTCATTTAGAAAATTTTCTGGAAGTCAGGTACCCATTCGAGGAAGAATAAAGATAACACCAGTCTCAAGGGAAGTGGTCTTTGAACCAGTGTTGCTCCCAACATAATAAGTTTCAATGGAGGAAGTTGTTCCCCAGCAGACAGAACAAAGGGATGACACTTGTGCTCAGAAAAGTAAAAGGCCAGTATCATCCCAACAACCTTCCGAAGAGTGAAGCACTAGTTCTGAAGGAGTCAGAATCCCCCAACAGTGTTATCCTCGACAGCGTTATCCCTAGCCGATAACATTTTATCCCCCAACAGGTAAGTAAATAATTCACCAACAGTGTTATCCCCAGCAGTTTCGAGGAGTCCAACACAAGTTTGGTGAAAATTGGTATCCTCAGCGGTTCCTTTCGGGGAAAGGCAAAACGAGTCTTAAGGGAGGTAGTCTTCGAAGGAAGTAGCTATGCAAAAACAAAAAAAAAAGAAGAAAAAAAAAGAAAAAATAAAGAAAAAGAAAAAAAAGAACAAAAAAGAAAAAAAAAGGAATTGCAAAGGTAAGTTTCTCAAACCTTTGATCATTACATTTTCCTCCTAGGATAAAAGTCCTAGTCTGATGAAATTTTCTACTGAGATATCAAATCTTAGTCCGATGAATCTTTCTCCGAAGCTCGAAAGGAGCTTGATTTATTTTTAAAAAAAATATTAGAGCTGAAGTCAGGAGCCCGCCTGGAGAATGGAGGCGTTAAAATTTAAGAAATTGTTGAAATCAGGAGCCCGCCTGAAGAGAGGAAAGGCGTTTTATTTTTTTTAAAAGTTGTTAAAATCTCGCCAGCCAAAGAGAGGAATGGCATTTTATTTTGAGAATTTGTTGAAGTCAGGAGCCCGCCTGAAGAGAGGAAAGACGTTTTATTTTTAAAAGTTGTTGAAATCTCGCCAGCCTAAAGAAAGGAATGACATTTTATTTTCAAAGTTGTTGTTGAAGTCAGGAGCCCGCCTGAAGAGAGGAATGACATTTTATTTTCAAAGTTTTTGATGAAGTGAGGAGCCCGCCTGAAGAGAGGAATGACGAATTTATTTTCAAAGTTGTTGGTTGAAGTTAGGCGCCCACCTGGATAACAAGGGAATACATTTCTGTTTTTCATTTCGTGTTCTAGGTTGACCACCAGTATAATGCGGGCATACATTTCAGTTTTTCATTTCTAGGTCGCCCATCAGTATAATGCGGGTATGCATTTCTGTTTTCATTTCATTTCTAGGTCGCCCACCAGTATAATGCGGGTATACATTTCTGTTTTTCATTTCATGTCCTAGGCGCCCACCAGTATAATGCGGGAATACATTTCTGTCTTTTCATTTCATGTCCTCGGTCGCCCACCAGTATAATGCGGGCATACCTTTCAGTTTTTCATTTCATGTCCTAGGCGCCCACCAGTATAATGCGGGAATACATTTCTGTCTTTTCATTTCATGTCCTCGGTCGCCCACCAGTATAATGCGGGCATACCTTTCTGTCTTTTCATTTCATGTTCTAGGTCGCCCACCAGTATAATGCGGGAATACATTTCTGTCTTTTCATTTCATGTTCTAGGTCGCCCACCAGTATAATGCGGGAATACATTTCTGTCTTTTCATTTCATGTTCTAGGTCGCCCACCAGTATAATGCGGGAATACATTTCTGTCTTTTCATTTCTGTTCTAGGTCGCACACCAGTATAATGCGGGCATACATTTCATATTTTTGCATTCAGGCGCCCACCTGTATAACGAGAGGAATACTTTTGAGTCTTATACTTCAGATTTTGAAATCAGTAACCCCACCGGAAGGCAGAAGGTTACAACAGGAATACCCGGCAGGAAACAATAAAAATCCCCAGCACCAGAAAGCAGAAGGTGGCAACAAGAGGTCCCAACACAAAATTCAAGCGCATGAGTCAAAAGGAAGAAAAAAATGCGTCTTGAAAGAAGTGGCATGTGAACATTAAATTATGCCCAGCATAACAAATCCGATGAAGAAAGTCGTATCCCCAGAGGAACCGCCGAAAAGCTTAATGAAGAAAGCCATATCCCCGGCGGACCGAGCAAAATGATGAAACTGGTATTCAGAAAGGCAAAAGGCCGGTGTCATCCCCGTCAGTTCTCGGAAGAAAGAAGCACCGGAATCGACGCAAGCCGACAAGAAAGCAAGGCATCAAGAACAAATAAAGAGATCTTGTAATCCGTAGTCTAGCCTAACTTCTTCATTTTTCTTTTAGGCATGGTGTAATAAGAAGGTCAGCAAGCAGTAAAAGTAGCATACAACAATAGTAACATTGCAGTCCCACGGTAGTCCCAGCTACCAAAACTTCCCGAACTACATTGACCTGATTCCTGTTTAGCCCAGGATATGTAGGAAACCTTTGAAGCAAAGGTTTGGTTAAATCTTTTTCAAAAAAATGCTTCACACGGAGTACTCGGATGGGCAAAAATCGCTCGCTTTATCTTTGCACGAAAACCCTTCGTGTCTTCGGGCAAAGAGGGTCGGGTGTAAGCACGTGATTTTTGCCCTATATTAGAATTACTCCCAAAAATTCAAAAATAAAATGATTTTTCTTGGTGTGCAATTTTGTGGTAATTTTGTGTAATTATTTGTATGTTTGTCTATGCATGTTTATTTGTTAAATTATTAAAAATACAAAAATATGCCGCATTTTGCATGTAGGATTTAATTACACAATTATTAGTAATTAAGTTTGTTTTAAAAAAAATAAAAATTACAAAAATAGGCATCTTTTGCATTTTAATATTTAATGTCCAAATATACAATTTTATGCTTAATTATTACTTAATTGTGCGTTAATTGTTATTGGGAGTTAATTTGCGCTTTTATAACTTAATTTAGTCTTAATAATAATTTAAGGAGTTTTAGAATTTAGTTTTAGAAAAATAAAAGAAGAAAGGAGAGCAAAAATATAAAGAAAGTCGGAATTGGGCCTCTTCTTCAATTTCAAGCCACATGCCCAAAAAATGGCCCAACCTTCCCTATGACCCGGTCCATTCCAAACCGGGTCGACCCAGTCCAGTACCAACAACCCAAATCCCCCTCTTCATTTTCATTTTTTCATTTTTTACAAAACAAATAAAAAGAAAACCCTAAAAAAAAAGCTAAGGTATCCGCCCCCCCTCATTTTGCTTCTTCTTCTCCAAACTTGAGAACACACACAACCATGGCAGCTTCCCTTTACCCTCAACCTCACGTCCAAACGACCAGCTGCTACATCCAGTCATCGACGACGAATGGTTCGTCGACCTCCAGCTCCTCCGTGCTTCCGTTTTTGCTCCCCGCTGCTTCTGCTTCAGCTTTCTTCTCCCCGTCTTCCTCCTCGATGAACTGCTGCTGCTGCTCACGTTTCTGGGAGTTAATCTGCTGGCCATGGCAGCATCATCGCCAGCTGCTTCTGCTTCATCTTCGTCATTCTGCGTCAAGCTCAAGTTCGAGCTCGACGTCCATGGATGACCCTATGGTCGCTGCTGCATCGACGGGTTTCTACTTCAGTTCAAGCTCCAATGTCCAGCAGTAGCGGATGCTACTGCTTCACTGATGTGTGGTTGTATGTTCCCCTCCGTTCTGCTGCTGCTGCTCACGCAGTTGCTTCTGCTTTCTTCTTCGTCACGTCCAAGCTCGACTGTGTATCGCTACTGCTTCAGTCCTGTCCGAAAATGAGACTCAAACCATCTCGTATGTTCGAGCTTTGGTTGAGGTTTGTCGAAACAGTCCATACAATCGAGTTCATCGTTGTTCATCTCCGGTTAGTTGGTTTTGAGTTTTATTTTTGTCCATATTTCGTTTTTATATTTCTCGAAGTTAAAATCGTTAAATGTTTGATTCTTGTTTTGTTCGTTGTTCATCGTTTTGTTAAATTTTTAGTTTGTTCATGTGCTTTGTTGGTTTAGTTTTCAGATTCAAATGAAAATTTAATTAATTGTTTTTCAGTTTATTTCATGTTAATTTTATTTATTTTGTAAAAAAGGGAATTGTTAGTTTAAGTTCAATATTGTTAGATTTAGTTTAAATCATGTGAATCCGTCATGTTTTGTTGTTTAAAAATAGATTTAATTCATGTTCATCTTTGATCGAAGTTCGTTTTTAATTTAGTAATTTAATGCGAAGTTATGTTTTGGTTTTAATTTTTGGATCATGTATCTTTGTTATAAGTTTTGTTGGATTTAATTTAAGAAAGATTAGTTGATTATTTGAAGATTAGTGATTTGAATATGTTTATTTGTTTTGTTTAAGTTTAATTCGAAGTTTGAATAAAGTTTGTTTGTTATTGTTATTGAATATTTTCATTCATGTTCATACTTTGTTTGGTTGATCTTGAATCCGAAATTTGTATAGTTTGATTTCTTGTTTATTGTTTATCATTTATGATTATTTCTTCAGCATGCTTCATGATTTTGTTTAGTTTTAATATAGAAATTGTTGGTTGTAATGTTGTTAGATTTAATTTTAAGTTCAAATGATTATTGAATTTAGAAATCTGAATATACATGTTTGTTGGTGTTGAATCTGAAATTAGGTTTGTTTGTTGTTAAAGATGTTGTTCAATCAAGATAATTTTAGTTGTTTCTTTGTTGTTCATCATTTAGGTTGAATTTGTTGATGAACATTGTTAGAAATTGGTCATATTTGCTATATTTTGGTTGAAATTGATTAAGTGAAGTTGTTTATAGCTGATGGGGGTAGTTTGGTAATTTGCAGTACGTTCAGGGGTAGTTTGGTAATTTCAGTAAGGGCAGAGGGATATTTTTGGAATTTAATTTCTGAATAATTATTTATTTTGAATGTTCTTTCCATTAAAATTAAGATAATATTAAAGTAATTAAGCATGGGGGACAAAATGTATTGGGGTGTAGGTGATATAATTGTTTAATATAATGGGGGATAAGACATAATGTAGTGGAGGGGAATATGGTAATTGTTTATGATAAGCATGAGGGACAAGATGTAATGGGGTGGGGTTGATATATTTGTTTAATTTAGTGGGATTAAAATGGGGATGAGTGGGAAGATAATGGGTTTGGTAAGAGAAAATGGGCGTTTTATTAATTAATTAAAAGGTTTGGGGATGTGATATATATAGGAGGCTTGATCAGATTTTAGGGAGGGGACAGACAGAGAATAGTGAGAGAGTTTGGAGAGAGAACACAGAGATAGAGAGAATAACAGAAAGAAAAGAACGGACAGAGAGAAAAAAGGGCTGAATATTTAAGAGAGAGAAAAATTCCGAAAAATATTAAAACTTTCAAATAAAAAAAAACTAAAAAGAAATCTTCTGCTTTCTTTCATTGTTTGAAATCAGCATTAATTGTTGTTGTTTCATCAAAGCTTGAAATTTTTGTTTTGGGATTACTACTCCATCGGTTTGCAAACTCTGTTGCTGGGTTGTTACTGTTGCTGGGCTGTTGTTGCTGTGCTGTATTGTTATTACTACTGCTGATTCTCATCTTCATTTTCTTTTGCTTCCAATATCAGGTACACAACTGACACGCTGATTATTGTAAACTGAAACCGGAAGCATGAATACGAAAATGAAGAGTTGAAGTTCTAAATTTATTTTAATTATATTCTGAATTTTATTTGTATATATAAATTATTTAGCTTACAAAAATCAGAATCATGTAGCTATTTAATATATATAGTGGAACATCTAACGATAGCTTTACGGATGAACTATCTATATATTGCCTAAAAATAAATAAATGGTGTAGTAACCTCGTCTAGTTAAAAATCAAACGAATAGACCATTTCGGAACTTGGTAGAAATATTGTTTAGTTAAATAATATTGATTAATTTCTGCATGTAAATGGTTTAGGATTAAAATTAGATTGCTAGTTTTTTTTTTTAATTTGACAAACTGAGAACATGCCTAGTATAATGTAACTAGGTAGTAATATGTGAATAAGACGGCCTAGGTCTAGTTTTATGCCATACACGTGGGGCCTGGGCCGCATTGGCAACGGATTGTCCTGTTTGCCTCATTTTCAGATTTTATGAATCATTTTCAGAACCCATCTATAACAACTCAAGCATGTAAATAAATTAAGACATTTTCTCTTTTATTTTGTAGAGACAAATTTAATAGAGAAAAATGTAGGCATTTTAGGATTATCCTTTAAAATAAATGAGATGAGCCTCGCCCAATAAAACGCACAAGTTGCGGGGCCCTCAATAAATGGTTAATAATTGTATAAACTTCGGGATCGGTCGTTTAGCAAATTTCACTGCCTTCCCCAAAGACAATAACGCGTTAGACTCTTTAGGCGCGATTTAATTAATCTTACCTTCTTAAACTCGGGTGCGCATTTCATGCGACCCAAATCCAAATCCCAAAACATTGAATAAAAATGTGTTCCGGATTACGGGCGCATTTCATGTGACGCAATCCAAAGACATGTTTTTTTTAAACAATGTTCACATTCTTTTTCTAAAATATAATAATAAAAGTGGTAAAGAGTTAAAACTTGCACATGAGCGCATAATTGTATAAAATCAGATAATCAAGCCGAATATAACAGTTGAGCGACCGTGCTAGAACCACATAACTCGGGAATGCCTAACACCTTCTCCCGGGTTAACAGAATTCCTTATCCGGATTTCTGGTACGCAAACTGTAATATGGAGTCATGCTTTTTCCTCGATTCGGGATTAAAAATTGGTGACTTGGGACACCCTAAATCTCCCAAGTGGCGACTCTAAAATAAATAAATAAATACCGTTTCGATTGTCCTTTAATTGGAAAAAACTCCCTGTACCCTCGCGGGGCCGGAAAAAGGAGGTGTGACATAGAGTTTTGTCAAATTCGTGAATTTTGATATTTTTCGATTGCTTTTGATTGAGTATTGTCCCTTTAGCATAATGCGACATATTCGTTGTGATTTTGGGCAGATTCGACGCAGGTGGAGGCCAATTTGAGGGGCAAAGGCGTCGTGAGCTAAAGAAGTAGCCGGTTTGAGGTGAGTAATTGATGTAAATGATGTCCTGAGGATTTGAAACCCCGGAATTTCACATCGTAACGCTATATTGAGGTGACTTGCACGCCGAATAACGGGCGTGGGGTAGAGCACCATTGGGGATTGTGACTTAGTCCGTCCCGAGAGATGTTTTTACCGTGTTTTCTACTTGGATTTAATTGTTACATTTGGGCTTCTTGCCAATTATTTGAATCCTTCAGGGATTGACATCACTGTTTTCGCATACATGCATATCATTTGATCTCAGTCCAAGGTTTTAAATACTGTTTTGCAAACTCAACCATCTTTCTAAGATTTGAAAACTTAAATGATATTTCTAAATGATATTTCGGGCTGAGACTACTATTTTACAAATGCCCAAGGGGCTTATTATGATTTCTGGACTGAGCATGGATTGGGCTGCGCGCCGGAGAAGTGATTTGAAACAGTGGTAACAATGACACTATATGATGTGACTTGAAACAGTGGTAACAATGACACTGTGTGATATAAATTGGTCAGGTAACAATGACTGACCAGGACTTGATTGATGCCACGAGATGGCTTGTTATTGCGCTTGGGTCCGGAGTCTGTACACACCCCTAGTGAGCGCCGTCGACGATAAATAAATATGGATAGCTCGGGTTGCACGCCACAGTGGGTACCAGAGGGTACCGTCATATGCATTGTATTGCACTCATGCATTTATTCCTCGTCTGCATTATCTGCCATAATAATTATGTGCTCTTATTTTATTGACTGGTTGCTTCATACTGTTCTAAGCCTAAGGGGCTGATACTGTTCTGAGATACTGAGCCCGAGGGGCTGATACTTTTCTGAGATACTGAGCCCGAGGGGCTGATACTGTTCTGAGATACTGAGCCCGAGGGGCTAATACTGTTCTGAGATACTGAGCCCGAGGGGCAGATTTCTACTTATTATTTTTATACTGAGCCCGAGGGGCAGATTTCTACTCGTTGTTTTGATATTGAGCCCGAGAGGTAGATTTCTACTCGTCATTTTACTGCCAAATTACCTGTTTTTACTGGTTTTAAAGAAATTTCACATGATGTTTCACTGAATTGTTATTTTAAATGATTTCACTACTTCTGTATAGAGTGTTGTGTGCCTTAACGTGTTTTCTTACCCTCAGTTATTATTTATATTTATTACTCACTGGTTCGGAGTACTCACATTACTCCCTGCACCATGTGTGCAGGTACAGGTATTCCTGAGGCATAGAGTGAGTTTTCTGCTGTTCAGTTTTCATCGGAGTTATCGAGGTAGCTGCATGGCGTTCGCAGACCCATTTTCTCCCTTATCTTTTGTATTTATGATATCTTCAGATGTCGTTCCTAATTCCATACCTTGTAGAATTTTAGTAAACTTTGTAGTAGCTCATGACTTGTGACACCTCCGGTTAGGGTTGAGTTGGGTTGGATTTCCGTATTTTATCTATACCTTCCGCTATTGGATATTATTAAACCATGTTTATACTATAATTGTGTTAATTAACTATCTTAAAAGGATGAATTGGGTTGAATGGTTGGCCTTGTCTTCATGAGAGGCGCCATCACAACCAGGTTCGGGAATTGGGTCGTGACAAGTTGGTATCAGAGTCTAGGTTACATAGGTCTCACGAGTCATGAGCAGGTTTAGTAGAGTCTCGCGAATCGGTACAGAGACGTCTCTATTTATCCTCGAGAGGCTGCAGAACCTTTAGGAAAACTTCACATTCTTGAATTCTTATCGTGCATTCTTGATTCAGCTTGAAAAGTAACTCTTGAAATTCCTTCCACGCATTCGCATGCGCGCATGAGCGCTCAGTATCAGATGTGCCTTGATGGCTTCTGATTCCCTGATTGAGGGGCGAGACGTGATCTCTATGAGTTGATATTGGGCCAGTCTAAAGGACTTGAGGCCGGATCTTTTCCTACGGCTTAAGCACCAAGGTGCTGATTGTGTGAGCAATTGTTTTGAACTTATATGTTCGGTATTGCCCCTATTAGCGGGAATGACGGCTGGGTAGCAATGTGATGGGTATGTTAGTACTGCGAGATGTTTCTATATGACTTGGAAGTGTCGAGGAAGATTTGCTGGATGATAGGTGAACTATTAAGTGTATGATTTCCATTGTGATTAGAGGTGTAGCTCCAAGTTATGGGCGTGAAGAATCTTTTCAAGTCTCCTGTTTGGAGTGAAGTGAATTTCATGTTATAGTATGAGTTTAGACCCAGGAAGACTAAGTGATTGTGTAATGTGTATGACGGTGGGCGGTATACAAAAATGTCAATTGGAGGCAAAGTAGGTGGGTTATCTCATGCGGAATAATCTACGTAGGTGTGTTCCTTATAATGTTGAGTAGAGAGTTTCTTTTCTACTAACAGGGTGTATGTGTTGAGATTTGAATTTGACTCTAATTGAGAAATTTGAGTTGATTGTCACGAGAATGAAGGTGATCTTAGTAGTGGAATTGAGGTATTTTACGGTCTGTGTTACCTAAGCTTGTGAAGAATTTTTGTTGAACTAGCTGTAGTAATATGGCAATATTTCTGAGTTTGATGACCTGCGTGGCCTGGTTGAATTAGAGGAATTTAGTTCTGATAGCTTGATTAGGAGAAAATGGATTTCCAAGTGTTCTTGATGGTTTCTACCATGGTTTAAAATAGATACTTTCTACAGGTATGGGGAACGTGTTGTGTATTGTGAGTTCCTGTATATTTCTTCATTATTGATGGGGTACGAAGGTTTTGGAGCGAGGTTCTGTTTAATGTGGGGTTTCCTATTGGTACTTGGTTGGTTTGAGTGGTTATGGTGATCGAGAATGGTGTTGCGAGTATACGAGTTGTGTAGTATGTTATGCGATTATATCTAGGGTTATTGTTATGGCTTGACACAGTTTGTTCGGACTGATACAGTGTGTGTATGTGAGATTCAGGTCTTGAAAAGAAGTCTGGATGTTAGAAATTGGGCTCCAAGGATTTGGGTAAGGTTAAAGTGATGTTTATTATTCACTACAATAGGTTTAATGTGTTTCGGAATAATTGGTTCCAACTTTTTTTATGAATTATATGCCCTACCGGTATGAGGGTTCGTTATGTGCTATGAAAAAAAAATGTTTACGAAATTTATTGAGAAGAAGAAAGAAAGGAAATTGAAAACTGCAGTTGGCACAATATGAAATATTTAAACCGGGCTGCAAGCCGCGGTGGAGGTTATGTAAGGACAAGGTCCTTGTGGTAAATAATTATGAGTTTAAAGTTTTCCTTTGTAAAGTTTAATTCGTACGATAATATTAAAGGGAGTCATGCCAGTTAGGTTGATTTGATAATTTTTGTATATTTTATGTTCATATTCAGCCATTTTCGTACTGTAAACATTGAGTTTTAGCTTATGAGATGAGTTCCCAGGTGGCGTTAAATGTGACTCATTAATCCAAGTAAGTAATAATGAGGTCTTCATGCCTCACATTCTGTTGTCAGTATTGTGAAAATTTGAAATGAGGTGGTGGTTAATATAAGATTTATTGATAATGATGGAATTATTTGTGAACATTAAGACCAGAAATGTGGTTATGATCATACAAATGATGCGTTTCATGTCAAAATATCATTGTGATAATGTCGGTCTTGTAATGCGGAGATTAGTGTTATTGATATAATTGTGGTACTTGTTGGGTTGTGGACATGCTGTTAGGAGTTATTTTGGTGTTGCTCTGATAGGTGGATAGGCCCAATTACAAGGGAGACTCTGCCGAAATATTTGAAAAATCTGGGAGTTAGTCAAATTTTGGGGACTTAAGAAAGTTGAAATGTTGGAAGAATATCTAAGATCTATATGAAGTCGTTCGGTTCATTTGGTTGTGGATTGTGGGGTGTTGTCCCGGCTATGGTGGTAGTTCTTTCATGTTATGAGAAGAAATGACTTATTACGGTCCAGGAAAGGCTATCAGCCTAGTTCAGTGCGAGCAGAATCGACCTGAAGTGGGTGAATGGATTTAAATTGGGCTTCATGTGAGTCAGATGTGTTCATTTTAGTATAGCGCTCCTCAAGGAGGGGTGTTGGAATATCATATGTTGTTCCGTGTTCGTCAACTCATGTAATATTATGATTGTGCCATGTGTGCTGTGAAACAGCTTGATAAATTCCTATTCTCTGGGGAAAAGTCCATATTAGTTGTGTGAGTTGAGCAGTCCATTCCTGAATCATTTCCTTATGTATCTTGTTCGCATTATGGCCTATTGGCACATTTTTGCATCATATGAGACCGTTGGTCATTGTCTGTGGTGATTGGTTGTTTGAGCAGCTCGTACTAGGTGAGGCGAGACTATTGGTATCGGGGACCATTGCAGTGGGATTATGTGAGGTATATTACAGGGCAGTTACCAGTATTTGGGTAGTAATGAGGTGATGATTTTAGTCAAAAAGGAGAGAATTAATGTTTGGTTAACTCTGCAATTGATTAGAAATTTCTGCACATCTCCTCCGTTGTGGTTGTATCGTCATCATTATAATAAAATGTATAGGTATATCATTATATGCATTGGGAGCATCAGAGTCGTAAAATTTTGGCTATTAAGGTTCATGGAGTGTCATTGTGGTTAGATGGTGAATTATGCGATGCATGGTGCTAATTCAACAAAGGTACGTAGTCGTGTTCTGGTACCTCATGTGGTAGTTGATACAGTGTTTATATACAGGGAACAGGTCTGGCAGAGAATTTCAAGTGTTGGAATTGGGTTCTGAGCTTATTGTATGGATAAAAGAGGATATCTGCAGATTTGATCAAACTAATGTGTCCATATGAGTTGTGGTAGCACCGGCAGGTGCACGAGGTGTTAAACAGTGATTTCAGATAACTTAAGAGCAGTTCTTGGAACGTTCGAGGACGAACGTCTATTTAAGTGGGGGAGAATGTAACAACCCGACCGGTCGTTTTGAGCTCTAGCGCGTCGTTCAACAGTTGGAAGTCATGAACAGCTTCATTTCAGGTATATTGACTTGTACGTATGGTCAGAGTTGAATTTCGGGAAATTCGGAGTCAAATTGGAAAGAAACATTTCATTGCGGCAACCTTAAGTTGAAGAAAATGGCTAAGATTGGAATTTTGAGTAAACGACCTCGGAATTGGGATCTGAAAGTTCCAGCATGTTCGTATGATGATTTCGGACTTGGGAGTATGTCCGGATTTGGTTTTGGATAACCCGTGAGCATTTCAGCGTATATTGTGGAAGTTAGTATTTTAGAAGAATTTCATAAATTTGGGTTGGAAGGCATTTCAGAGTTATAAATGTCCGTTTGGGATTCCGAGTCTGGGAATAGCTCCGTATGGTGATTCTAGAGTTGAGAGCGCGATCGGAAGTGAATTTGGATGTCCGGAGGTCATTTTGAAGTCATTTGGCTAAATATAGAAATTTGAAGGTTTTTGAGAAAATTCGACCGGAAGTGAAAATTTTGATATCGGGGTCGGAATGTGATTCCGAAAGTTGGTGCAAGTCTGTAATGTCAAATGTGACTTGTGTGCAAAATTTGTAGTCATTCGGACTAGTTTTGGTAAGGTTTGAGACACTTAGTCTCTTTTAAGGAAGCTTAAGTTGGAAAAGTCAACCATATGTTGACTTATGTGTTAGAGGGATCGAAATGCGAATTTTATGGCTCGGATAGTTTCGTTAGGTGATTTGGGACTTAGGAGTGTGTCAGGAATATTTTTGTGATGACCGATGCAGAATTAAGCTTGAATTGGCAAACTTAGTATTTTGGCGAATTCCGGTTGATAGGTGAGATTTTGCTCCGAGGGTCGGAATGGAATTCCGAGAGTTGCTGTAGCTTCATTATGTCATTTTGGGCTTGTATGCAAAATTTGAGGTCATTCGGACGTGGTTTGGTTGGGTTTTTGAACAAAAATGGAATTTGGAAGTTCTTGAGATTCATAGGCTTGAATCCGATGATGATTTGATGTTTTGAAGTTATTTTGGGTGTTCCGAAGGTTGGGACAAGTTTTAATGATATTGTGGGACATGTTGATATAATTGGTTAAGGTCCCGAGGGCCTCGGGTGGATTTTGGAAGGTTAACGGAATGGAATTCGGACCCAAAAAGAAAAGAAAAAGCTGCTGCAATTTCTGTTGCAAAGCTGTCTTTGGACAGCAAATGTGTAGTAGTGGAGCGTACTTCGGAGGCCTATATCTTTTGATCTACAAGGAATTTTGAGATGATTCAAAAACAAAAGTTGTAGTCCTTCATGTCTAGCTTCCATAAAGCTAAGGAAATCGTAATTTGGACATCTGTATAGAAAGTTATGATCGATTGAAGATGACTGGTGGAGCAGTTTCTTCAGAATTTTCGGATTTCATGGAGCCGACTTTAGAAGCTCATATCTCGGGATATATAAAGAGTTATATGGTGTACAACCTATCAAATTAAAGATCTTCGAGTCTAGTTTCTAAATATTCAAACCGTTTGTAATTTGGATATTTATACAAGACGTTATGGGTGTTTAAATAGAAGATGTCCGATAAGGGAAAATTTTAATAGGATGTACAATTTGTATAGCACAAGTGCAAGTTACAACTCGACGAAGCACGGGCAGATTCTTTAAACACGGATTTGGCTTATTTCTTTCATTTCTTTCATTTGGCTTGGATGATTTTGGAGAGAATTTCAAGGGGGATTTTATCAAGCATCAAAGGTGAGTTGTTTCTATTTATTTCTAAATTAAATACAAAATTATATGTGAATTAGAACATGAAAATCAGTAGAAAAGTGGGGTTTTAGGGCTTGTGCTTTTGAGATTTTCTAGGGTCGATTTGAAGGGACAAACGAGCTCTGTTTTTTGTGTTCTTTATATGTACGAACTCGTGAGAGGACGAAGAACATCTTGTTATAAAAATTTCTGAGTTTTGAGACGTGGGCTCAGGACTCGGGTTTTGTCAAATTCGTGAATTTTGATATTTTTCGATTGCTTTCGATTGAGTATTGTCCCTTTAGTATAATGCGATGTATTCGTTGTGATTTTGGGCAGATTCGACACACGTGGAGGCCAATTTGAGGGGCAAAGGCGTCGCGAGATAAAGAAGTAGCCGGTTTGAGGTGAGTAATTGATGTAAATGATGTCCTGAGGGTTTGAAACCCCGGAATTTCACATCGTAACGCTATATTGAGGTGACTTGCATGCCGAATAACGGGCGTGAGGTAGAGCACCATTGAGGATTGTGACTTAGTCCGTCCCGAGAGATGTTTTTACCGTGTTTTCTACTTGGATTTAATTGTTACATTTGGGCTTCTTGCCAATTATTTGAATCCTTCAGGGATTGACATCACTATTTTCGCATACATGCATATCATTTGATCTCAGTCCAAGGTTTTAAATACTGTTTTGCAAACTCAGCCATCTTTCTTAGATTTGAAAACTTAAATGATATTTCTAAATAATATTTCGGGCTGAGAACTACTATTTTACAAATGCCCAAGGGGCTTATTATGATTTCTGGACTGAGCATGGATCGGGCTGCACGCCGCATCAGTGATTTGAAATAATAATAACAATGACACTGCATGATGTGACTTGAAACAGTGGTAACAATGGCACTGTGTGATATAAATTGGTCAGGTAACAATGAATGACCAGGACTTGATTGATGCCACGAGATGGCTTGTTATTGCGCTTGGGCTGTAGGAGCCTCCGGAGTCTGTACACACCCCCAGTGAGCGCCGTCGACGATAAATAAATATGGATGGCTCGGGCTGCAAGCCGCAGTGGGTACCAGAGGGTACCGTCATATGCATTGCATTGCACTCATGCATTTATTCATCATCATCTGCATTATCCGCCATAATAATTATGTGCTCTTATTTCATTGACTGGTTGCTTCATACTGTTCTGAGCCTGAGGGGCTGATACTATTCTGAGATACTGAGCTTGAGGGGCTGATACTTTTCTGAGATATTGAGCCCGAGGGGCTGATACTCTTCTGAGATATTGAGCCCGAGGGGCTGATACTGTTCTGAGATACTGAGCCCGAGGGGCAGATTTATACTTATTATTTTGATACTGAGCTCGAGGGGCAGATTTCTACTTATTATTTTGATACTGATCCCAAGGGGCAGATTTCTACTCGTTGTTTTGATATTGAGCCCGAGAGGTAGATTTCTACTCGTCATTTTACTGCCAAATTACCTATTTTTACTGATTTTAAAGAAATTTCACATGATGTTTCATTGAATTGTTATTTTAAATGATTTCACTGCTTCTGTATAGAGTTTTGTGTGCCTTAACGTATTTTCTTACCCTCAGTTATTATTTATATTTATTACTCACTGGGTCGGAGTACTCACATTACTCCCTGCACCATGTGTGCAGGTACAGGTATTCCTGAGGCATATAGCGAGTTTTCTGCTGTTCAGTTCTCATCAGAGTTATCGAGGTAGCTGCATGGTGTTCGCAGACCCGTTTTCTCCCTTATCTTTTGTATTTATGATATCTTCAGATGTCGTTCCTAATTCCATACCTTGTAGAATTTTAGTAAACTTTGTAGTAGCTCATGACTTGTGACACTCCCGGTTAGGGCTGAGTTGGGTTGGATTTCCGTATTTTATCTATACCTTCCGCTATTAGATATTATTAAACCATATTTATACTATAATTGTGTTAATTAACTATCTTAAAAGGATGAATTGGGTTGAATGGCTGGCCTTGTCTTCATGAGAGGCGCCATCACGACCAAGTTCGGGAATTGGGTCGTGACATTATTATATGACATGTGGATTTGTGGATCCTACATTTCAAAAAATTAATCTTTAAAATTTAGTTTTTTTTTTACTCTTTTTCTCTACCAACAACACCAAGCCTCAGCCATTTTTAACCACTATAATCTTATTCCTCCCATAATCAGCTACAACCGAATCACCCCCCCTTCACCCACCCTTTTCAAGTAAAAATATATTGTTGTTACACCAACCAAAATCAATCAAAAAGCTTAACAAACATTTATTTTAAAAGTATTTTCACTAAATGCCATCAGCGAATATCATTGAAGACAAAAAGTTACACTTCATTTTTTTGTTCTTATATATATCAAAGCAACCTAATTTTTCCTCAATTCACACTTGCAATCTATCAATTACAATCTACTAACTAGTGTGGAATAAAGAAGAGAAATGAAAAAAGAAGAAGAAGAGGGGGGGGGGGGCCTAATGGGAACGAATAATGGGTGAAGATACTGGTTATAGCGGAATTGAGGGAGGTTGGGACGAGAAAGGCAGGTGGAGTTCAATTAACAAATAAAAGAAAAGATTATTGAAGGGGGAAGAGGAAAGGAAAAAGAACAGGGAAAGGGGAGAGGGAAGGAAAGTAGGATAGAAAATGAATTGATTTTTCACAGAAAAGGGGTGGGAGCGGAGGGGAAAAGAGAAGAGAGAGGGAAATGTCTTTTTTTTCTTTTTTTCTTTCTCATTTATGTTTTATTCTGATGCTAATATTTTTTTTAATAAAACAAAACTATTCAAGTGCCTTGGCAGCGTGATTTGCACACAATTTAGCCATGTCAATTGTGTCACTTTCACATAGACATGGTCAACGGTCAAATATATCTATTAGTATTCATTCCGTCAAGTTGGAGTGTTCAAATAGGAACAATATAAGTTTATGTCGGGTTTAAAAACTGATACAAGTTTAAGTATCCACGAGGCCGATTGACCTTCTATTTAAGTAGTTGTATCTCCAGCACTCTTGGCTATAACCGATACAATTGAAAATGGGTACTACTTCTTTTTTTTGAGAAACTGGAGATTTTATTAAAAATATACTAAAGTTGCTCCATACTATTACATGCCACACTGATGCCTTCTAAGGCATTACAATTGCCATGTTTGGCTAACATCCTACAAGCATCGTCTACAAGAAATTTTAAAGAAGAGTCTCCGTCTTTTTCTGCCAACACCTTAGTCTCAACAAGAGAAGGAGGAGGAACTGCCAAATAAACTAGATGATTCATGTTAGACTGATTGATTGCCTTATTAGTCAGTAGGTGGGATACTTTATTTCCTTCCTTGTAGTTATGCATAATCTTTGGCTTCCCCATTCCGGATAGTAATAATTTACAGTCATAAATTAAGGCATCGTAAGTAGGACATCCATTCTTCAAGTATTTTATTACCTCAGTTGAGTCAATTTTCACTTCCAGTAGTGGGAGATTCATTTGCATAGCCACTTGGAGACCTTGTCTGAGTGCCAGAAATTCTGTATGCAAAGGAGAAATAACTTTGGAATAATCTTGGTAGCCAACTACCCAGTCACCTTTACAATTCCTTACTACACCTCCCATTCCACAACACAATTTATTGACATTAAAGGAAGCATCGGTATTTAACTTGTACCACCCAGCAGGTGATTTATGCCATCGAATATGTATGGGAATTTTCTTAGTTGAATTATTTCTCTGTCAGTCATGAGCTTATATTCTACAACATGATTAATAGCAGTCATAGAGCTCATGACACTGTTTATGTTATTTTGATTGTTACGGCTTCTGTTTATCCAAAGATACCAGATAACAAATGGAAAGAGATCTCTCCAAGTCAAAAGTTTATTAACATTAGTCGTGGGGGTCATGTCTCTAAGTGTAATAAGCCGATGCTTAGATATTTGGTGATTTACTGCAATTCCTAACTTGTTCCAGACATTACCTGCCGTATAACAATGTAGAAATATATGAGTAATGGTTTCTTCAGCTTCTCTACATACTAGACATACTACATCTATGTTCATTCTGAGGTAGTTTAGATAAGAACGACAAGGGAGCCTATCGTGGTAATATAGCCATAAAAGGAGCTTAACTTTGTTCGGGGAATGATGTTTCCAAATCCATGTAAAATATTTTTCTGTATTACTAAAGTCATCGATAAGTTTGTAGCAGGAGTTGGTAGTAAACACACCACTACTGGTAATATCCCAAACTGGAATGTCATAGGCTTTGGGATAGAGTGGATGAATAACTCGGTTGTGTTGTCAATAATATTGGGGGGTAAAACAAATGAAATATTCGAGAGGTCCCAGTCATTGTTCGTGCACAAGCCTTTAATATTCAAATTGAGGTCCGAGATGTTTAGAGGCCCCTCTATAGTGCTTCTAAGGCTATGAATATTTGGGATCCATCTGGCATTCCACATATTGCTTGTAGAATTTTTATGAGTGATCCAAAATATTTCCAAATTACAGTAGTATCACCCTTTTATTACGCCTCGCCATATAAATGAAGGACTAGACTTAGGTTTACCAGATTCATAGCTACTAATAAGAAGTTGAGACCAAGCTATGTGCACAAATAGCCATTAACAACACCTATCTTTATTTTAAAGTCAGTGTTTTAAATGTCTTTAGTCTTTAGCCACTGCTTTAATAAACTTATACCTGACTGGACGAAAATACTCTTCTACTATAACTTATACCTACGCTTTTATTAACGATTAGCAGCAGCAACAACAACACTAAATTACTTCACTGTGATCGTCGAAATTGCAGAAGATTCTCTTCCGATTTCAAACTATAGAATTCAACATTCTCATCTAAAAATCGACATAGATTTACAGTAAGTTATACTTTTATGTGTTTCTATTGATTTTTATTTCGACATAGTTATACTTTTTCCGATTTCTATTGATTTTTATACAGTAAGTAGAAATTTGATTTTTTTTTTGAATTTCTGGATTGATAAAGTTAAGGACATCGTGTCCTGTAATAATTCTATAAAAATTGAGCACATATTTTTAAGGACATAGTGTCCTGATTTTGCAAATTGAATTGAAAAAGTTAAAGACACAATGTCCTTAACTTTGTTGCTGTTCTTCTGTATATTAAGCACATACTGTCATAGTTTTGCAAATTATTTTGAAAAAGTTAAGGACACTTGGTCATGAACTTTGAGTTTCAAGTTGAAAAGCTCAGGACACTTGGTCCTGAACTTTGACTTACATGTTCAATATTTAACGACAGTTGATCCTTAACTTACAATTATTAATTAAAAAGTTAAGGACATGTAGTCCTTAACTTCAAGTTTCAAGTTCAAAAGTTAAGGATAGGAGTCCTTAAGTTTGACTTACATGTTCAAAAGTTAAGGACAGACAGTCCTTAAGTTTGAATTATAGGTTCAAAAGTTAAGGACATGCAGTCCTTAAGTTTGAATTCCAAGTTCAAATGTTAAGGACACTTGGTCCTTAACTTGGTCTTGAACTTACAGTACATGTTCTTAATTATACAAGTATTGCATTATAAAATATGTCATGAGTTTCCCATTCTCTTGACTTGCAGGATGGAAACAATATGCATTATAGTTGCTTTTAATGGTAGATGGACTGAAGACTATAAATGTGACGACCCGACCCGTCGTCTCATGAGTTACTGTCTCGTTCGTCCCATTATCTGCTTCCTCATGTTTCGTTATCGGTATTGGGTGCATTAGAATTTATTTGGAGCGATTTTGATAAGAAATGAGACATTTAGTCTCTTTTAAGAAGGTTTAAGTTGGAAAAGTCAAACGGACGTTGACTTATGAGTTAGAGGGCTCAGATGTGAATTTCGACGGTTCGGTTAGTTCCGGGAGGTGATTTGTGACTTAGGAGCAGGACCGGAAGTAATTTTGGAGGTCCGGTGTTGAATTAGGCTTGAATTGGCGAAGTTAGTATTTTGGCGAATTCCGGTTGATAGGTGAGATTTTGATCCGGGTGTCGGAATGAAATTCCGAGAGTTGCTGTAGCTTCATTGTGTCATTTGGGATATGTGTGCAAAATTTCAGGTCATTCGGACATCGTTTGGTCGGGTTTTTGATCGAATGTGTGTTTTAAAAGTTTTAAAAGAACTTAGGCTTGAATTCGATATAATTTGATGATTTTGGCGTTAGTTGAGGTGTTTTGATGATTGGAGCATGTTTGGATAATGTTTTAAGACATGTTGGTGCTTTTAGTTGAGGTCTCGGGTGCCTCGGGCCCCGTAACAGTATCCGTGAACAGTACCCCGTAACAGTATCCGTGAACAGTGTCGTGAATAGTACCCCGTAACAATATCCGTGAATAGTGCCATGAACAGTACCCGTAACAGTATCCGTGAATAGTGCCATGAACAGTACCCGTAACAGTATCCGTGAACAGTAACACGGGTGAACAGTACACGGGGTGAACAGTAATTCCGAAAAATTCGGGGAGAATGTTTACATTTCATTCGCGAAAAACACCCCATTTCTCCACCATTTTTAGTCATTTTGAGAGCTTTTGGATGGGGATTGAAGGGAGTTTCAACTAAGATCGATTGGAGGTAAGTTTTATGAGTTAAATACATGATTTTATTGAAGAATCATCCTAGAAATCCATGAAAACATAGCCAAATTAAAAGAAATTAAGGCTTGAGATTGAAATTCTAAATTTGGGATTTGAGGGGTCAAATAGACTCTGATTCTTGTGAATTTGGTATGTATAGACTCGTGGTGAGATAAGGAACATTTTGATGTAAAAATTTCTGGATTTCAAGATGTGGGCCCGGGGCTCGGGTTTTGCAAATTTCGTGATTTTTGATATTTTTCGAGTCTTTTCGATTGGGTTATATTCCCTTAGCCTATTGTGATGTATTCGTTGTGGTTTTGGTCAGATTCGACGCGCGAGGAGGTCGATACGAAAGGAAAGGGAATCGCGGAGTAGTATTTAGCCGGCTAGAGGTGAGTAATAGATGTAAATGATGTCCTGAGGGTTTGAAACCCCGGAATTTCACATCGTAACGCTATATTGAGGTGACTTGCACGCCGGATAACGGTCGTGGGGTAGAGCACCGTTGGGGATTGTGACTTGGTCCGTCCCGAGAGATATTTTACTACATTTTTGGTTGAGACGTATACTTTATTATTGTGAATTGGGCTTGTTGCCATGCTTGGGGCCTTGTGCCGACCTGTAGAACCCTTAGGGGATTTTTGACTGGTTTTCCTCACTTATTTTGTTAAAGAATTTATATCCTCAGTCATGTTTCCAATTGTAGGCTTCTTGCCAATTATTTGAATCCTTCAGGGATTGATATCACTGCTTTCGCATATTTTGCATATCATTTGACCTCAGTCCAAGGTTTTAAATACTGTTTTGCAAACTCAGCCATCTTTCTAAGATTTGAAAACTTAAATGATATTTCTAAATGATATTTCGGGCTGAGAATTACTGTTTTACAAATGCCCAAGGGGCTTATGATGATTTCTGGACTGAGCATAGATCGGGCTGCGCGCCGCAGCAGTGTTATATTGATATTGAGGCCGAGAGCCTGGTTGATTACATTGATATTGAGGCCGAGATCCTGGTTGATTACATTGATATTGAGGTTGAGAGCTTGGGTGATTATACTGAGATTGATATGAGGCCGAGGGCCTAGATTTGATGCCACGAGATGACTTGATATTGCGCTTGGGCTGTAGGAGCCCCTCCGGAGTCTGTACACACCCCCAGTGAGCGCCGTCAAAGATAAATAAATATGGATGGCTCGGGCTGCACGCTGCAGTGGGTACCAGAGGGTACCGTCATATGCATTGCATTGCACTCATGCATTTATTCTTTATCTGCATTATCTGCCATAATAATTATGTGCTCTTATTTCATTGACTGGTTGCTTTATACTGTTCTGAGCCTGAGGGGCTGATACTGTTCTGAGATACTGAGCCCGAGGGGCAGATTTCTACTTATTATTTTGATACTGAGCCCGAGGGGCAGATTTCTACTTATTATTTTGATACTGAGCCCGAGGGGCAGATTTCTACTTATTATTTTGATACTGAGCTCGAGGGGCAGATTTCTAGTTATTATTTTGATACTGAGCCCGAGGGGCAGATTTCTACTTGTTGTTTTGATATTGAGCCCGAGGGGCAGATTTCTACTCGTCATTTTACTGCCAAATTACCTGTTTTACTGGTTTAAAAGAAATTTCACATGATGTTTCACTGAATTGTTATTTTAAATGATTTCACTGCTTCTGTATAGAATGTTGTGTGCCTTAACGTGTTTTCTTACCTTCAGTCATTATTTATATTTATTACTCACTGGGTCGGAGTACTCACATTACTCCCTGCACCATGTGTGCAGGTACAGGTATTCTTGAGGCATAGAGCGAGTTTTCTGCTGTTCAGTTTTCATCGGAGTTATCAAGGTAGCTGCATGGCGTTCGCAGACCCGTTTTCTCCCTTATCTTCTGTTATTTATGATATCTTCAGACTTTGTTCCTAATTCCATACTTTGTAGAATTTTAGTAAACTCTGTAGTAGCTCATGACTTGTGACACCCCAGTTAGGGCTGAGTTGGGTTGGATTTCCGTATTTTATCTATACTTTCCGCTATTGGATATTATTAAACCATATTTATACTATAATTGTGTTAATTAATTGTCTTAAAAGGATGAATTGAGTTGAATGGCTAGCCTTGTCTTCATGAGAGGTGCCATAATGACCAGGTTCGGGAATTGGGTCGTGACAATAAATATCTTGATCATCAAACAAAGCTTGTTCTTGTACCTGGGGCAATTCGGTTTGAAGATTTCATTAAACAGATCTTTGAAGTTATTGAATTGGATAGACACAAGTTTGAAGCAGTGATATGGGTTGATATCAACCTTGGAATAAGCAAGGGAATGCTTGTATCCAAAGATTTAGATCTTCACACATGTATAGAGTTACTAAAAACTCATTCACTCTTCAAGGGTTGTCGTTTCATTGTTGATATTTCAGAAAGAGTTTTTGGATCAACAAGCAACGAACATGTCAACACAGAAACTCAACATGACAATCTAAACAAATGCCAACAAATAATGGAAATAGATATGGTTGAAGCTCAAGCAATAACTGAAGAGGTGCTTCAAACACATGTCAACAGAGAAACTCAACATTACAATCAAAACAAATGCCAACAGATAATGGAAATAGATATGGTTGAAGCTCAACCAATAACTGAAGAGGTTCTTCAAACATTTGATTCTATTCAAGTAGAAGGACAAAGCATTATAGAGACTGACAACGAACAAGCTTTGGGTATTCAAGTCTTAGAGAGTGCGCCGGTAATCGAAGAGGTTGCTGAAAAAACCTCTACTCAACTAACTAGATGAAGATCAAATTTGAAACAAAAAGAATCCCCAACTACGATATTAAGAGAAAATGCTTCGTTGGATGAAATAAAAGTGGGATCAGTATTTGACAAAAAGAAGAGTTTAATTAACTGTTTTTCAAATGTAGCAATTAAAGGACATTTTGAATTCAAGGTTGTTAGATCAAGCTCAACAAGATATTCGTTGAAATACAATGATGATAGGTGTGGGTTGGTGTGTGCGTGCTTTCAGAATTAAAGATTCAACACTTTTTAAGATAGTAAAGATTGAGAAAAAGCATGACTACTCTGTTGACACTATGAAAGCTGATCAAAGGCATGCAACTTCAAAGTTGATTAGCGGTTACATTATCGACAATCTTCGAGACCCAAGATTTGAAGTTACACAAGCTTTTGTCATGGCAGAGATGCAAAAATTGCATGGATTAGATATTGGGTATCACAAGGCGTGACGTGCTATTCAACTTGCTTCCGCCTTAATAAGAGGAACTCTCGAAGAGAATTATGAATTATTATCTTCATACTTGTATATGATGACAAGTAAAAACCCGGGAACTTATACTAACATAAAGATAGACGACAACAACAGGTGAATAATCAAAAAAAAGTTTATTAGTACGTTTTATAAAATTTGGGACATGCTGTCTTTAACCAGTTAAATTTTGAGTTGTAATCAGAAGTTTAGGAATGGTTGTCCTTAACTTTTAAACTTATAATTCAAACTTAAGGACTGTTTGTCCTTAAGTTTTGAACTTTGAACTCAAAGTTAAGGACTGCATGTCCTTAACTTTATAACTTGAAACTCTAAGTTAAGGACTGACTGTCCTTGACTTTTAACCTTGTAATCTGAAGTTCAGGACTACCTGTCCTTAACTTCTATTAACCTTGTTTTATATTGTATTTTCAGGTTTCTTTATATGTTTTATGCATATGGATCATCAATATCTAGTTGGAATCATTGTAGACCAGTGATTGTTGTTGATGCAACTTTTTTGAAGTCAAAATTTCGTGGTGTTTTAATAATTTTAGTTTCAGAGGATGCAAATAACCAAATTTTCCCACTAGCCTTTGGAAGAGTAGAATCTGAAAATAACAGTTCCTATGAGTGGTACTTTAGTAAGCTTCGCAATGCAATTGGGAGCCGTGAGAATTTAATATTTTTATCAGACAAGCATCAAGCTATTGCATATGGCATTGCAAAGGTATATCCTGAAAGCCATCATGGGATTTGTATCTATCATTTGGAGCAGAACCTAAAGCGAAGGAAGGTGAAAAGTGAGGTCATAAAACTTTTTCAAAGTGCTGCAAGAGTATACAGGCGCAAAGAATTTGATCTATACATGTCAGATATAGCAAAAGTAGATAAGAAGACTTATGACTACTTGATGGAAGAACCACCGGAAAGGTAGGCACGTTCTTGTAGTCCACGACGAAGATATGACATGCTCACAACAAACATAGTTGAGTCAATGAATTCTATCCTATTAGAAGCAAGGTAGCCGCCTATATTAAGAATGATGGATTTCATTCAAGTGAAGCTACAACGTTGGTTTTATGATTGAAGAAATGAAGCAGAAGGAACTTTTTATGATGTTTCTTGTTGGGTAGAGGAGGAATTGAAGAAAAAAATAGATTTAGCATTTACTTTGAATGCAAGTATTATGTTCTATGTTTAGCTTATGATTTTAACATAATTTAACATAATGTACTAACTTATAATTTTTCAACATTGAAGGTCTTCCCTGTTGGTTCATGGCGTTCTAGAGTTGAAGAAGAAGGAATAACTTTCTTGGTGGACTTAAACAAAAGAACATGTGATTGTTTTCAGTTTCAATTTGATGAATTACCATGCATACATGCAATTGCAGCTATCGAGAAGAGAAACATCAAGAAGTCCAACTTTTGTTCGCACTGGTACTTAAAGGAATCTTTGCGGAAAACATATGAAAGACAAATACATCCTGTAGGACATACTGATTCTTAGATTGTACCAGAGAGTGTTAAGTCACAAATTGTTAAACCTCCAGATTTCAAAGTGCCACCAGGTAGAAGGCAGAAGAAAAGGCATATTCCAACTACCGATTCATCAAAAATAACATTCAAATGTGGTCGTTGCAGAAGAATTGATCATAATAGAACAGTTTGTATATATATTCTCCGGCAGTCCATCCATTTTCAAGAAAGCATAGAGAATAGTAGATATATCCACTTATGTTTATCGACTCTTTTAAGTTTTTGCTATAAATTGGATTCATTTAGATTATTCTTATTTGAGCAGATGTCTGAATTTTCAAATTTCTTTCTGCTTACCTTCTTTTTGTTTCTTTTGAGTTCAAAGATTAAAAGTTAAGGACATGAGTCCTTAACTTTGAGTTTCAAGTTCAAAAGTTAAGGATAGTCAGTCCTTAACTTTGAGTTACAAGTTCAAAAGTTAAAGACAAGCAGTCCTTAACTTATAGTTCAAAGTTCAAAACTTAAGGACTGTATGTCCTTAACTTTGAGTTTCAAGTTCACAGTCCTTAAGTTTGAATTACACGTTCAAAAGTTAAGGACATGCAATCCTTAACTTTGAGTTCAAAGTTCAAAGGTTAAGGACTATCTGTCCTTAACTTTACAAAAGTTAAGGACAGGGGTCCTTAAGTTTGACATACAAGTTCAAAAGTTAAGGACAGACTATCCTTAAGTTTGAATTACATGTTCAAAAGTTAAGGACATGCAGTCCTTAACTTTGTGTTCAAAGTTCAAAAGTTAAGGACAAGTAGTCCTTAACTTATAGTTCAAAGTTCAAAACTTAAGGACTGTCTGTCCTTAACTTTGAGTTTCAAGTTCAAAAGTTAAGGACATGCAGTCCTTAACTTATAGTTCAAAGTTCAAAACTTAAGGATTGTCTGTCCTTAACTTTGTGTTTCAAGTTCAAAAGTTAAGGACAAGAGTCCTTAAGTTTGACTTGCAGGTTAAAAAGTTATGGACAGACAGTCCTTAAGTTTGAATTACACGTTCAAAAGTTAAGGACAGACCGTCCTTAACTTTGAGTTCAAAGTTCAAAGGTTAAGGACTGTTTATCCTTAACTTTACAAAAGTTAAGGACAGGAGTCCTTAAGTTTGACATGCAGGTTCAAAAGTTAAGGACAGGCAGTCCTTAAGTTTGAATTACACGTTCAAAAGTTCAGGACAGGCAGTCCTTAACTTTGTGTTCCAAGTTCAAAAGTTAAGGACACTTGGTCCTTAACTTTGAATTTGAAGTTCAATTACACTTAGTCATGAACTAATACTAACAAACTCAATGGACAAATCAACACTTGAGAGAAACAAAGAATTTAATAACATAATGCCTTGATATTACTTCTGAAATTATAATTTTGCGTAGTTGTGACAAAAAATTATGCTACGCAAACAAAATATAAGTGCCTTTTGAGGAATTTATAGAATATTTCAGAAGTTTTCTGAACATGCAGAATTCATATGGATTCTTTATAGAAATTTTATACAAAAGATCAACCACAACTAACTTTCTTTACAACTAAACTATAACTCCTTTGGACAGCAAGTTTCATTTTCACTCTCATAATCATCGCCAACATTTTCTGGTGGTGTATCATAACCAGAATTTATTTTTCACTCACCATGTGTCCAAAGATTTGCGGCAAGTTCTTTTCTAAAGTCTTTTATGTCTTCAGGTTGGAATTTCTCCACATCATTTCCAATCATCAACAACTCCACATATTTGATCAGGAATGCACCATAATCAGTCCTAAGAAAAATGTAAGATATACAGTGAATTAAACAATAAATCTAAAATATATATAAATAATATAACAAATAACAACACGTACGGTCCAGTTTGTTGTGGTGTTCTTTGCCACTGAATATCAAATTTGTTGAAGGCATTTCCAAAAGACTTGTGATGTTTGTCAAACTGAGAGAACTTTAGCAAGTGGGGGATCATGCGTGCATACATTTCCATGTGATTCATTCCTGCCTCATATGGCTCACTATATATGGAATCGTATACATCAATCTTTTTCTAATTCAAGTCCAATATCCCAAAAAGAAAGTGTGTCATAACATTATTATCTTCTGAAGGAAGCCCACATGGAAAAAAGATTTTGTCAACCTCTGTCCAAACAATTCCACATCTACCACTGTCCCCCCACACATATGGTGTCAGAAATAACTGATTTTCACCAGCACACCAAAAGTCATCAGTAACATCTTCACTAATTTTTTTATACACAAGCACCATATAGTTATCAAAAAGAATATCAGTAGTTATGCAACGAAAAGGATGGTCGCGAGGGTGGTAGCACTCCTTCTTTCTCAGATAATATAGGGCAATGTCAATATGCTTCATAAAAAGGCAAAAAATAAAACAAATCCATCAGTCATAAAATAATTAAAAAATAATAAATTAAGAATAAAGAAAATAAATGTCTTGCGAATTATCTAACCTTATTATCAAGTACAAAGCTACTATCTGAAAGCTCATGGAAGAACATTTTGCTACTGAATTTTTGATGATACAATTTGTATGGATTCTTTCTCACACCATTATCATCAGCATATATATCAGTTTGTCCCCTGAAAATGTTGAAAATATCAAAGTTAGAAGTTAGTCCTGAACTTAGACTTTCAAGTTGAAAAATTAAAGACATGCAGTCCTTAAATTTGAATTACAGGTTCAAAATCTAAGGACACTCGGTCCTGAAGTTTGAGTTTCAAGTTCAAAAGTTAAGAACACATGGTCCTGAACTTAGACTTATAAGTTTAAAAGTTCAGGACACTTTGTCCTTAACTTTGAGTTAAAAGTTCAAAAGTTAAGGACTGTCTGTCCTTAACTTTGAGTATCAAGTTCAAAAGTTAAGGACACGCAATCCTTAACTTGAATTACAGGTTCGAAAGTTAAGTACACATGGTCCTGAACTTTGACTTACAAGTTCAAAAGATCAGGACATTTAGTCTTAAACATTGATTTCCAAGTTGAAAAGTTAAGGACATTTGCTCCTTAACTTTGATTTTCAAATTCAAAAGTTAAGGACACTTGGTCCTAAATTTAGGCTTACAATCACAGAAGTTAAGGACACTTAACTTTAGCAATTTCAATATCAATATTGAAATACATTAAGGGACTTACTCTTTTTTGCGACCTCTCCTTTTCTCCTTGCCCAACCACACAATGAATTTGTCCAATAATTTTGCATCATCTGTGGCATAATGAAAAATACACCTACGCGTATATGTTGATTTTATCCAGCCTGAACTCTTGGGAGTATTTTGATTGTCTGCCATTGATGTTCCTGTTTTTCTTTCCTGATCAAAAGGAGATTTCAACTGCCAACTAAGCTTCTTGTTCCTTTTACCTCGATCAAGCTCTTCTTCAACATTTCCTTCAACATCTATAGACAAACCCCCATCAATGCTCATTTGTGTACTTGGAGGAGTATGAGTAAGAATAGAAAATGACGGACCATCATAACCAATACTATCTCTCTTTCTTTCCCTCGTATATTGGTTAAGAGCTTCATCATTGTTTTCCTCTGCAAGTAACACTATATATATATATATATATATATATATATATATATATATATATATATATATAAATTTCCTGCAAGTCGTCAAATAAAGAGACAACATTTCAATTATGAGTATAATATTTAGGACACAATCAATACCTATCTTCTTCACACTGCCTTCTTGTATTTTTTCAACAGACAATTCAGCTAACATATTGCTTGCATCATTTTCTTTATCTTCCAAGTGCACATTTTCTTTATCTTGCAATTGTTCTCCATGTTCTTCAGTTGCAAGTTCACAATTTCTACAAAATATTTACAAGAGCTAACACAATTAGTACTTGTTACTAATCTTTGATTAAAACAAACATGTATAAAATTAAAAAAAACACTATCTAACTGTTTGCAATAGTCAAGATCATCCCAATTAAATCATTATATTCACTAGCATTTTCTTGGGTTCCAATATTGTCGGTAAGAGAGGGAGGTGTAGAGAGATCACATGTTCCATCTATGCATTTGGAAACAATCTCACTTCTGCTTGTTCCTTCGGTATTTTCTACGTCTTGAGATTGTACTCCACTTTTCTCTTGATACTCCACTCTAGCTTCTTCCCTTGCAGCTTCAAAAGATTCTGTAACATTTGCAATTAATACCCATTCTAATAATTCACTAAAACTAACATTCAATATATAATGAAAATTTCATCTAACCTTGATTGGCACAAGTTTGAACTCCAAATTTCTCTTTATATGACAGAGGTGTAGACAGATCATATGTTCCTTCTAAGCATTTACATACAATCTCACTGACACTTGTTCCCAATGGACTTTCTAAATCCTCCTGAGATTGCAATCCACATTTACAAATTTTTCCTGTTACTCCTGTCTTTTTTGGATTTTCCTGGTCTTGACATTCTACTACATCTTCAACTTCCACTCCATCAATAGATTCTATAAATATTTGTAATTACAAAAAAGTTTATATGTATTGCGCTATTGAATATAAATTTTAATGAAAAAAATTCAAAATCTATATCTAACCTTTACCAATATCAGTGACGTTCTCAGTTTCATCATCTAGATGTGCATCTCTAAAATCGCTTTCATACTGAACTTCTGCATGCACATCCATATCATCACGTTCATCACCACCTGCATCTTTGTTGATTGTAACAGTAGGCTCTGTACCACGACAATGATCATCAACTCCATCTTTAGTAATTGGAACACTAGATTCTCTCTCTATGTTCCTTTCATCAGGTTTCACATAAATCTTCAACAAAGTATAAAGCTTTGATCCTAGACTTTTCTTTAAATTCTGAGAAAGAAACTAAGTTAGAAAGTTAGGAACAGGTAGTCCTAAACTTCAAGTTACAAGTAAAGAAGTTAAGGACAAGCAATCCTTAACTTAGAGTAACAAGTTCAAAAATTAAGGACACTTGGTCCTAAACTTCAAGTTGTAAGTTCAAAAGTTAAGGACACTTGGTCCTAAACTTCAAGTTTTAAGTTCAAAAGTTAAGGAAACTTGGTCCTAAACTTCAAGTATTAAGTTCAAAAGTTAAGGACAGACAGTCCTTAACTTATAGTTTTAAGTTAAAATGTTAAGGACACAAAGTCTTGAACTTAGACTAACTGAAATTAATGATATTACCAAGATTTCATTCTCAATCTTTTTTTCTGATACAACTATTTTCTGATTTATTCTAGTAACTTTAGCTTGCAGATCCTTCTTAAAACTCTCTGATAATCTCTGAATCAAAAAACATAAAAACAAAAAAGTCTCGTAAGCAAAAATAATCAAATAAAAAACTAATGCTATTCAAAGGCAGAAAACCTACTTTAACAATTTCCTTAAGCATGACTTCATCAAATTGTGTGGAAGAAGGCATTGAGCTTTGATCTTGAGAAATTGGCTCTTCCACACTAATATGATCTATATCTTCTTCAACAGGAATAAATGGTGACACCTCGATCAACTTATACAACTATAATATAACAAAAAATAAACATAAGTTTTCAGAACTAAAACAAATAAACAAAAAAAAAAGCTAGTAATTAGATTAACTTACATTTTTATTATGGAAGTATTTTTACACAGAGAATCATATTATGGAGATTTCATTTCCGAATAACATAACATTCGAGGATAACCAGATTCTTGGAAGTTCACAAATTGTTTTTCCTGGAAAGTAGGAATTACTTCCATAATCCAAACACAAAAGGCAAAAGGAAAGCCAAGTATAGTGTAGCTATCCTTGTCTTTATCTTTGTTTTTATTTTTGTCTTTCTCTTTTTCATTCTCATTCTCATTCGGCTTCAAACAACTCTTCAATGATTTTAATAAAGTTTCATAAGAAAGAGAGCCCTAGTTGAAAGAAGAGCAGAGTTCATCATCGTCTACAATTTTCATTATCTGCTCGAACACATTCCTATTCTTCCGCTTGCCCATCAAAACAGATTCAACAAAATAAATTATTGCCAACTTCATAACATCATCATCGCTGCCTACAAATGATGCAGCTGTACAATGTGGGTGACTAGTAGTAAAATTAAACAAATCACCCAACTCAACTCTATCCTTTCCGGGAAAATAAACTTTCGAAAGCCTATTCTCTTTTTCATGTAAACCTTTGATGTCTGGTGAGGAATAACACTTCAAACCAGTAATTATATGAAATGCATCATGTGTAAATTTAATTTCACGGTCAAAAATCTTGAATGTCATTGAATCAGGGTCATTATTTCCAATTTCTGAAAGCAATACACAGTGAATAAGTTTACCACAGAACTTCACACTTTGTAATCGAAAAAAGTTTCCGAAAATACCATCCATCAACTTCTTCCACTGCCTGTTTGACAAAAAACTTTTGATTGTTTCCTTATACTGTAAATCTCCTTTCCAATAGATCATAAAATTACGCCAAACATCAAAATCGAACACACGATCTCCTTCCATTATCACACTACAAAGAAGGAAAAAGAAAATAAAGATTAGGACTTACAGTAAATTGGAGGGACTTGGTCCTTAACTTCAAGTTTCAAGTAAAAAAGTTAAGGACAAGCAGTCCTTAACTTAGTTTCAAGTTGAAAAGTTAAGGACAATAGGTCCTGAACTTCAAATTTGGAGTTCAAAAGTTAAGGACACTTGGTCCTTAACTTCAAGTTTCATGTTGAAAAGTTAAGGACAAGCAGTCCTTAACTTATAGTTTCATGTTGAAAAGTTAAGGACACTTGGTCCTGAACTTCAAGTTTCAAGTTCAAAACTAAAAGACATATGGTCCTTAACTTTGAATTACAAGTTCAAAAGTTAAGGACACTTGGTCCTTGACTTAGAGTTACAAGTTAAAGAGATAAGAATATGCAGTCCTTAACTTATAGTTTCAAGTTTAAAAGCTAAGGATACTTGGTCCTTAACTTAGAGTTACAAGTTAAAAAGGTAAGAAGAGGTAGTCCTTAACTTATAGTTTCAAGTTGAAAAGTTGAGGACACTTGGTCCTGAACTTCAACTTCCAAGTTCCAAAGTTAAGGACACTTGGTCCTTAACTTCAAGTTTCAAGTTAATGTCGTTTGGTCCTTATCTTTTATGAACACAGTTAACTAAAAATTCATAAACACAGTTAGCTTATGAATTCCTACGACTAGTTTTATGAAATGTCCTTACATAATCAAATATATTGATTGAATCACAAACACATTTCACATTTCAATACCAAAAAGTTCTGAATAACAACATCACAAAAATACACTACTTCTCCGACACTGAATCAACTTATAATGATCGTTTTTGAAATTTCACACATACTTGACACAACATTGATCGTGATTACACATATACAAAAACAAAAATACATAAAAGAAAAAAAATTACCAGTTCGATCGTTCGATGCAGAGAAGATGACAGAGAAAATGAAGAAGGAGAAAGATTAACTGCAGCTCGTTTGCATGCGAGGATGATACTGATGCTGAGAACACAAGAAACTTGCCTTGAAATATTTGCTCTCAAATTTTCCCTTCTGAATGAATAAAACAAGGGTTTGGGAATATAAGAATTGAAGAAAGGGTAAAACTATCTTTTTCCTATTAGTAGTGGCTATTTTTGCTGAGCATTATAATCAGTGGATAAAAATTAAAGACCCTCTTAATTAGTGGCTATTACACGCCATTTTTACGATATTTGGAGAATTAAGTAGTCTCCAAGAAAGCCCAGTCAAAAGTGATAGATTTTTTGATTTAGCTTTCTTTATTCCTAATCCACCGTTGGTTTTATTAGTAGTAATAGTACTCCAATTTAGAAGATGGAGCTTTTTCTTTTGGTCTACTGTACCCCAAATAAAATTTCTTTAAATTTTATCAATTTATTTCAATATTTTTTCGGGTAGTAAAGTAAATTGCATCACATGATTAAGGATAGAGGCTAGGGTATAGGATGTTAATGTAGTCCTACTGTAGACATGTAATTTTTGACCTTCCCCAAAATTTTACACATTTTAGCGTAAATATTTAATTTAGGTTTAGTATCGCTATTCTAAATAGTGTTGACTCTTTTACTTTACTTTTATCACGAAAAAATAAAAATTACAAAAAATATTTTTCATCTTTAGGTTAAAGTCAATTAGTATATTTTGTTATAAATATATTATATTATGAATGTTCATTTAGTATTCCGTTGTAAATAAGCTTCCTGAAGAAGCTTATCCATATGGGACTCCACCGTAAATATGTTTATCTATTTAAGTACTCTATTGGAAATAAGCTTATCACTTCGATACCCGGTTATGGATAAGCATTACCCCCGGTAGAAGATTATCCATACCGGGTATAATAAGCTTTTCCTTTCAGTACCCAGTTATGGATAAATACTATCCCGGTAGAAGATTATCCATACCGGGTATAATAAGCTTATCCTTTCAGTACCCAGTTATGGATAAACATTACCCCCGATAGAAGATTATCCATATGAGGTATAATAAGCTTATCCTTTCAGTACTCCGTTATGGATAAATATTGCTCTCAGTAGAAGATTATCCATATCTGGTATAGTTGCAGCTTACACATCAGCTTCCTTTCTTCTATAAATAGAAGAGATTTCAGTTCATTATGTACATCAGTTTGAATTCGAATAATATATCAGTTTCTCTCTATACTTGTGTTTACTTTATAGTCTTTATTTTATAATATATTTATATTTATAGTATTATAATATTTGAAAATACAAAAAAAATTAGTTTCACTCGTAATATTTAGTTTTATATTAATTTATTTTAATTTAAAGTGATTTTTACATTTTTATAGATACATTGTATTATTTGATCTTTTTAGCTTGAGTTCAAACCCAAAAGATATGGTCCAACCCAATTACCCTTAGCTCATTCTTTCCAACCCATTAATCCACTTAACTACAAGATTTAATCCTAACCATCTATTTGCTTCTAATCCAATGATTATCGTCCCTTTGACGCCTAGGCATCAAAGATCCGCCGCAGGGACTAAACCCCCCCCGCCCCAAAATCAGATTTGGTCTTCTTCTCCGTTCAAACAAGAGACCTAAGGGATACAGCAAAAAATCAAAAAGAAAAAAGAGACCCCTGTTCTTCAGCGCAAAAAGATCGAAAGGGACCCCCTTCTACACTGAAAAAATTGCATCAGCTGCTCCTTCTTCTTCACCTCACACCAACCAACCAACCAACTCCCTCACCACCGAACCCGCCGGAAACCAGATCCAAAAGACACATAGATATGGAAGCGGAGATTAAGGTTGCTTCTCCTTCGAAGCATCTTCTATTCTTTTTTTTTTTTTTCAATATAATAGCTGCGGATGGACTGCCACAGTTTCCTCTTGTCCTTCTGAACTTTCCAAAGAGTCCAGCTGCTGAAGGTTTCATTCATTCCATGTTGTGACCAACTGCAAGCCAAAAGGGTTCAGGAACATATTCCAAGTTTCTTTTGTTACGTTGCAAAAAGCTCTCGCACTTACACATTCTGACGGAGGTAACATCTATTGCTTAGTTTGAATCCTCCATTCATTAGATTGTCCTTGGTAAAAAACGCTTGACGCATCCGAATCCATGTGATGCAATTTGCCTTTATGGGGGCCTTTGTTCTCAGGAGGATTTTCCAAGGCCAATTATATTTTTAGTAGCATATATATTTGCTGAAATATTACCACTGCTGGCCCATATATTTCCATGGGCCTATTCCAAGTGGCAGAGTAAATATTCTTGTCCTCCATCGAGATTGCATTCCATGCTTGGCACAATTACTTTTCTCCACTAGATCTCTTATTGACAAATATATCAATTTATCGACTTTTAAATTATGTCTCAATTCCAACTTTTAAATCTCTTAAGCGCTTAAAGTGTTATTGTAATATCAAATCTGTTGGAGTATTATCGTGAATGAATCACGTTGAGATTGCTTTCTTTTCTTTTGAACTATCTAGTTAAAATCTAGTATTTGATATGTTGATTTGGCAAAATGTTTAAAGTCTTTTCTTGCTGGTTTTCGTTTGTTTCAACGTGAATTTCCCTTTAAGTCTTCGCACCCCAGCTCCTACTAGCCGGGAATGAGACCTGTTTCATTTCTTTATAAAGTTCCTTTTGATTAAGGTTAGATAACGTGAGTTTCTATAACCAATGGTCTTGTTCACAATGCAAGGTTATAAAATTGTAGATTTGGTGATGTACTAAATTATTTTTAATCATTTGTAGCATGTCTTTCCAGTTAGCTTTTCTTGAGAACCTTTTCATGTGATCAAGCTTTTGGATAATCGTAGTTTGCTTTAGGCGCGATTAGTAAATAAATCATCGTGACTATGGGTACGGCTCCCCTGACATGGTCACGATACGTAATCCCCAATTCGGGTGTGCATTTCATGCGACTCGACCATAACAACTTTGAACTTTAATAAAATAAACATGTCGCGAATCGCGGGTCCATTTCATGTAGCGTGATTTGCGGTGTGTTCCAAAACGACAAGTGTACGACAATCGTAACTTGTTCAAGAAATAATTCCATAAATCCTAAAAAGCGGTTAAATAAATAAAAGCGGTTATAAAACTAAAAATGCACAATAGGTTTGAAACATGTAGTAAATCATATAATTAGGCCAATTTTAATAGTTTAAGCGATCGTGCTCGAACCACGGAACCCCTTACCCAAAACCCTAATGCCGCCCTGAAATCCCACCGCCTCAGGCCGGCGGCGCCGGTCCCAATCAACACCAGATCAACACCCCAGACTCCCCTTCACCTCCCCTTTCCGAATCCTCACTTCTTTTCTTTCAAATCTATTCGAAACCCCTCGAATTTCAAATCAAAGGAGAAACCCTAGCGCCGCCTTGTTCTCTCCGGTGGCGGCGCCACCTCTGTTCAACCCCAAATCTACACTACAAAACCTCCTTCACCTCCTCTGCCCCAATCCCTAATCCTTTTCCCTCAAATCACCCAGAACTCTTCGAATTTTAGATCAAAGTCGAACCCTAGAACCCCAATCGAGATTCTGCAGATGATTCGTGTTTAATATGATTTTATTCGTCTGTTCTCTACGAGAACATGCGATTAATATCATATTTGACTGGAAACTCGAAGATTTGAAGATTCACGCTTATCGCTTCTTGGTCCGAACTGTAATAGGTATCTTTCATTTTGTTTTTTGGTTTAATCTTTCCTTCAGTGTTCTTTTCCCATGCTCTGTTCTCTTCATCTCTTCTTTTCATTTTGTCCCAGAATTTCTTTGAGACATGCATGAGCAAATGATGTCGTTTTCTTAATAAGCAGTAAGCTATGTAACCTAAAATGGTTAGTTTGGGTTAATGATAGATTAGTAAGTCATTTAGGCTAACTTCTCGCAAATTGTCAGTATGTGCTCTTGTGGGTTGTAATTCGATAGTAGGGCAAATGCCAATTGAGGCTGTTTGGGCTCTTGATCTTGTGAGGTTGGGCTTGGGTCAGAGTCCGACTCACTTTGGTTTAAAAATTGGGTCAAATTAGACCCATGACCCATTTGAGTCCAAAGGTAATTTTCAGAGGTTTAGAGGGTAATTTGGGGAAATTGGGGTAGAGAATCTAGGTGTAACTGACCAGGGAAGCTTCTAGAAAGTTGGGGTTGGAGTTATTCTGAATTTCTAGATTGTACATTGAGGACTCCTAAGCACAAATGAAAATTTCAGAAGGTTTTAAGTGCAATTTTGAACTCTTTAAGGCTGCCCTAGTAGCTTGCCTATAAAGGTATTGTTACTTAGAGCTCAAGTCAGATCTTTAAGAGCTAAGAGACCCAAGAGCTAGCCAAGAGCTGAAAATCCAAAAATATAGAAAACGACACAAATTTACTGTTTCATAGAGGAGTGAATAGAAAAAATCAGAAAAATACAAAAAAAGTGACTGAAAACTTTAGCGAGACACTGTTCCATTGAATTTTATTTGGTGATTTTGAAGTTTTCCAAGTTCTGAATCAAATCTCTGGCTTATTTGAGTTGAAAATGGTTTTAGCATTCCTGCGATTAGCGTATGAGGTTTTTTTAAGCTCCTGGGGTTGTTTTGAGTTTTAAACTTGGGCATTCAAGCTTGGTTTGAGCTGATTTCTACTGCTTGACACTGTTTTACTGTTGTTGATTCCCTGCTTTCCTCTTATTTTGTTTTCCCAGGTATTTCCTCATACCATTTGCTAACAAATGAGGTGCTACAAGTTAGAACCAGATTGAACCTGTACATAAAGTTGGAGATCTAAGCTGGAATTTGAATAGAAATCCTGTTTAAATGTTAAAATTCTATTAGCTTTTGCGTTTTACACCTTTAATTTCCCTGTTATGAAGTAGATCATCATCTTTTCTTTCGAATATGTTAAGTCGTTCATCCATGCTCAATGACTTAAGTTTGTTTTTTGGCCATTTAGAAAAAACATTTGGATTTTGGCTATGTAAATGGATTGTTAAACATTTTACAAGGACTGACTGCTTGAATATCTTAGTTTGTTTGTTTTTCTGTAGTTTGGAATTAGGATCTGGGTATGAAGAAGTTTTGGTACTGAATATGGTATAGCATGTTTTGAATCTGGATTTTCGAAATTGTGATGTTAGAGGGTTTAATTAATTCATGCATGTTTATATTTGTTTCAGTCAAACTTGAAGTTAGTTTGTGCTTTGGTATTCATTACTGTTAAGCTTACTGAAATAACAAGTATAGAGTGAGGTACCATCTTTCAATTGGAATTCGTGTTAGAGATTGTTTCGTTTATGCCTGAAATCCAAACCATGCAATAATGTTTGTTTAAAAGTTAAGGGAGAGTATTAATTTTTGGGTAACAAGGTGATAATGAATAAGTCATCATAGGATAATACCCTCATTACAAATTTGTTTTGACATCAAAATGCATTTTGATCATGCTTAAGGATAATCAATTCTAGTTTAGTATTTTTGGAATATTTTGAAGCATTGTGGTTATGATTGTGATGGGAATAATTTGGATCACGAAATTGGACTATAGCGTGTGGCTCAATAACTCTAAGGGGTACAGTGATGCGTCTGTTCTTTTGGGCTTCAGGCAAGCCTATTTTTCCTTTCGCGTGTATGGGCGTTTGGTTCTATGATTTGGGCCTCTTTGTGGATTTTGGACCATAAGTCCACTTGAGTTGAAATTGCTAGCTTCATCAGTTGGGCCAGTGTAAGTGGCCTCAAGAATTTAAGCCGGGATAGCCCTATCACGCTGTTGGGCTCGCACTGGGCCCAAACGAGGCAACTTTTGTTCTTTAAAACATTAGTTCGCTTAAGAGCTGAATTTAACCCCACTTGCTTTAAAATTAACATAAGCCATGTAGGGAATTTCTAATTAGTTTAGAGACCTTCCAAGTAGAATAATTTGGGGCGCGCCAAGCCAAACAAATCTCAAATGCCTGGCCCTCGTTTGGTTTCTTCTTTTAAATTTTAGAAATTCAAGGTGTGCCATTTAGTAAATTTGCATGGCCCTCGCAAAGTTAAAAACATGTAATTGCTTTAGGCGCGTTAGTTTAGTAATATTACCTTCTTAAATTCGGGTGCGCATTTATGTGACCCAAATTCAAATCTCAACAATGTTAAAATATGTCGAAAGCCACGGGTGCATTTATGTGACGTGGTTCGAGGCGTGTTTTAATAACGTTGCAATTTTCTTTTAAAAATGAATAAAAGCGGTTAACAAGTTAAAATTGAACCATAGGCTAAAACATGTATTAAAAGCATATAATTAAGCGAATATAACAGTTGAGCGACCGTGCTAGAACCACGGAACTCGGGAATGCCTAACACCTTCTCCCGGGTTAACAGAATTCCTTACTCAGATTTCTGGTTCGCGGACTGTAATACAAAGTCAACCTTTTCCTTGACTCGGGATTTGAACCGGTGACTTGGGACACCCTAAATTATCCCAAGTGGCGACTCTAAATCTTTTAACAATAAATCCCGTTTCGATTGTCCTTTAATTGGAAAAACTCCCTTATATACTACCCTTTACCGGGGTGTAGGTAAAAAGGAGGTGTGACAGTACTATGACTTCGTTTGGGCTTGAAAATTCTACCCTCAACTCCCTGATTGGTGGTGATATCCCTTCTCCTCTCTCTACTACTTTTTCTCTTTGTTCTGGAGCATTATGATAGGGATTGACATTCGTTGGTGCATGATTCTTTTAGGCTTGGTTTCTTTGTTGCCTCAGAATTTGTATGAGCTAGTGTCTCATCCGTAGGAAAATTAGTATTATCAGTATTGCACAGAGTATTGAAATTTATAATGTAAGGATCACTTGAGGAAGTGGGCATTGTAGAAGGGGAAAGAGGCAAATCAATTATTATAGAGCCTAATGGCACACGCTTCTCCACTTGTACAACTTCATTAGCTAGTTGGCTATTTAGAAACTCTGCTGAGAACAAGTGATCTTGATTATTAGTGTCGATAGCGGTCTTGGCAGAATTATTGGAAGGATTGAAGCTTTGAGAAATTAAGGATTGATTAGAAGTGGTAGTAATAGTAAGAGTAGTGTAAGAGTTCGTTGTATTTGTGCAACTAGGATTATTATCCATATCATTTCCTATTTCTATATTTCTCTCTAATGGATGTATGCCAGTGATATTACAATCTTGTGGAGGCTCCACGTTTAGCTCCATAGGGTCTAACGTGTCCTGTTGCATGCATTGGGTAGTTAAATTATTTTTACAATTCTTTTTATTCATTTTAGAAGTGGTATTTTCTAAAACCATAGGCTGATTAAAGTGATCAGGAAATTTGTTTTTGGCTTGAGAAAGATTTGAGCCAGGAGTAATAGCCTTATTTGATGAAATATGAGATTGCTTCTTGTCTGTGTCAGGAGCTAATAAAGACTCTTTATTCACGTATTTGAGTTTCTGGGTATTAAGATACTTACTAGTTGTAGCATAAAAAATCCGAACATTTATACCTGGTGACGGTGAAGCATTATTTGGAGCCGACTTTGGATGTGTGAAAGATTGCTTCTTTCTCGGGAAAGGATACACTTTGCCACTCATCACTATTTGTTGTCTGAGTAATTGATTGCATATCAGCTTGTACTGTATTCCTCTGCGTAGATACTGGTTTTGAGACATAATAGATTGTGTGTCCTAACCTTCCACAGTTCTTACATAAGAATCTTTCCCCTTCATATAGTATATTTTGCTTATGAGACTCAATGTAAATGAATGATTTAACTGGATGCTCCATGGGTATTTCAACACATAGTCTTGCATATCGACCTCTAAGAGTCGATGATGTGCAAGCATCAATTTTAAGAAGACGACCAATTTTATTCCGGATCTTCTCTAGGATAATGCCGTCATAGAACTCAGTAGGAAGTTGTGGTAGTCGAACCCAAACGACTGAGAATATTGGGTTCGATTCATTAGCTACAAAATTGGGTTCCCATCTTTGAACAGGTAGAAAATGGTCATTCACAAACCAAGGGCCTTGATGCAGATCTTTTACCATATTTTCTTCTTTATTGAACTTTACAATATAGTAATCTGCACTAAGGTCAATTATTGGGAAATTTTCAATGGGTTTCCATAATTCTTGAATTTTCCTTTTTAGGTACTGATGTAGGATTCTCTTGCCAAGGAGTTTAATGATGACTGAAAATTTCGAAGGGTGACAGATCCTCTGCAGATCTTCAGTTGATAGGGTAACATGGTATTCCTCATCTACTTTCTCTTTTCCACGCAAAGATAGTTGAGTAGACTGTAGTAGATCCATTTGTGTGGGAAAGATTCCTGCAGTTTGTATACTTATGAGACTGGATTGCTTATCTGCCAGTAAGACCGCTTTAAAGCTAGATGATGGATTTTGTAGAGATAAGGATTGGACTTGATTCATCTCATAAAAAACTTCTTATCCCTTGGTAATTGTGGCAAGTGGGTCGGTCCGGGTCTGGAAATCGGCGGGCCAATGGGCTAGGACTGGTAGAACCAGTATTCGTGGGCCTGGTTCGGGCTTTTGGGCCAGTTCAATAGCTTGGGATCGCTAGGATCGAGACCATGTGGGATCGGGACCGGATCAGTCCCTGGCAGGCCAAAAGGTCAAATTTCAAAAAAAACTGGTCGTTGTGGAATTTTAAAAACAGTCATTGGCAGTCACAAAATAGCCGTTGGCTATTTAGAAAATATCCATTTAACCCCACCTCCCCCCCCCCCCCCAAACTTAATTTTAACCCCAAAGTTTTTATAATTACACTTTTTCCCTATTTTCAACTATAAATACCCCCTCATTCTTTCATTTTTCTTACAAAATTCACAATCTCTCTCTAATTTTCTTCTATAATTGCTACTATTGCTTACTTTATTGTTATAATTTGTAAAAAATTGTGAAGTTGGTGAATTGACGAATTTAAGTTTTAATATTATAGTTTTGTTTGTTTTATTTATTTTCTATTTCTTGATTAATTATGATGACTTCCTTAAAAAAAATTTGGTAAAAATAAGAGAAAATCCAAGAGTGGCGAATCTAGTGGTCACTCTGTTTCTCCTCCACTGTCCTCGGCTCCCCCAACAAATCTCATATTCTCCCTACACCTGCTATTCTTGATAGCGATAATAGTTTATTACAATTTACTGAGAGTCAATTTTGCCATAATATTGTAGCTGGTGAACAATTAGACCATGAATTAATGAATGCTCTTTATTCCAATCCAACTATTGATGAAAATGATGATGGAGAAATTAATTTTGATGAAACTTAACGGGATGATGATACACCCACTAGTCCTGCTCCTGATGTTAACCCAACTGGTGATAACCCTGCTAATCCAACTGATGTCCCATCTGATACTCCTGTTACTGCCCCTACTTTTTCTAGACAACCTACCAAATAGACGGAAACATCTCCTGTTTGGCCATTTTTTACTCAATTAATTTCAAAAAATAAGGCTAAATGTAAAACTTGTGGCACAGAGTTATCTTTTAAATATTTTGGATCGTGGGGTGGGGGTGGGGTGGGGGATTACAGGAACTTTGGCTAGACACATATTGAAGCACCTTCAAGATAGAGTCAGATATCCGCGTCTCAAAGCTTTGACCGAGGAGAAAAGTGTACCTATTCCTAGTCAGGCTAACCCTAGTACCAGTTCAAATCAATTTCAACCGGGAATTAACACTGTTACCAGTGGTATTTTATATTATGATCCAAAAACAGATAGGGAAGAATTGACAAAAATGGTAACTGTTATGTGCTTATCTTATAGTTTTCCTTTTGACCCTAACTTTGTTCATTATATTAGAAATTTTTTTAATCCTACTTATAAAGGTTTTCCTCGCACAACCGTAAAGAGCGATATTTGTCAATACAAACATGAATATGAATAATTTTTGAGCTATTTATTTCTCATATAAATTGCTGTGTTGCTATTATAACTGATATTGGTAGAAGCGACAATGACTGTGATTACCTTACTGTTACCAATCATTGGATTGATGAGGATTGTATAATGCAAAAACGTATTATTGCTTATAGAATAATTAATTCACGTCACACAGGGCAGTTTATTGCTAGTACAACTATGGATATTTACAGATATTTTTGCATTAGTGATAAAATAATGTCAGTTTCAATGGATAATGCTACTAGTAACACAAATGTTATAGGATTGCTTACCGCTACGCTAAGTCCTGCATTTAGTAACATTTTTCATGGTAGATGTATTTGTCATATTTACCATTTAATTATGGGTGATGATATGAGGATTTTAGATATTGAAATTAAAAAGGTTAAAATGGCTCTTAACTGACTTTTTTATTCAAACCGTAGAAGTAGACTTAGAGAATATTTTAAAAGATGTGATGAATGTGGCCTAAGAGAAAGAAAGGTTCCTAAACCTTGTCTAACTAGATGGAATTACATATATGAAAGTTTGGTCGTTGCATATGAATATAGAAACCTCATAAACTCAACGTTTAATGAACATATAAGTGATGATGATGAGCACCATACGAATGAGGATTGAGCTAATATTAAAATGCTTGTTGACTTTTTAGAAAAAATTTATATTGTTACAAATGAATTTTCTAGATAATATTATCCTACTATTTCTAACTGTTTAGTTTATATTGTAGAACTTGCTAATTTGTTTACTCATTTTTCAAAGGGTGGGAAAACTTATAAACTTGTTATTGATCCTATGAGAAAAAAGTTTAAAAAATACTTTTTTCCTATTTCCCCTATTTATGGTGTTGTTGCTTTGTTAAATACTTGTATAAAATTAGGAGGTCCTCAATTTTGGTATGAAACTGTTTATAATGGTTTAGCACTTGAAGATGATAAGTTGTCTCAACTTTCGGAAGCAATAACCTCAATTAGAATAAATGCTCAAACTACTTATAATGCTTATCAAGTTGCATTAAATAAAGCTAGACCAAATGTTTCAACTCCTTCTTCTTCTGATTCTCAATCATCTAAAAGAATTGCGGGAGTAAGAGTACTTAATGCTTGGGCAGGGGTTTAGGGGTTCTCAAGGTTCTAGTAGTAGTAATATTTCACAACTAAATGAGCTTGAAGTTTATTTGTCGCAGGGAATTGAGGAAGTTAATCCCGACAGCTCATTTAATCTTTTGAAATGGTAGAAAGACAAAGAAAAATACTTTTCGATTCTTTCAAGGATAGCCCGAGACATTTTAACTATTCAAGTTTCAACAGTGGTATCGGAGAGCGCTTTCAGTCAAGCAAGGCTTCAACTCTTTGATTATAGAGCGTCTATGAGGGAGAGCTTGGTAAAATTAGTATGTTTCAAAGATTGGATCCGTTCGGAAAGAAGAAATTGTGGCCTTGCTGAATCACAACCAGAGGAAGACGAAGCTTACGAAGAAATGCTAGCTGAACTTGCGGAGGATGCTACTATGCCCGGAAGTGGCGATGACCAAGCAACTTTTCCGCCACCACTAACAAAAATTCCTCCGGACCTTGAAGGATTTATGAAGTTTGTAAGATATACCATGTAAGTTGTATGAACAAAAATTAGTATGTATTTTTAATAACTTGTATTTTGGCACATCTTGATTAGTTTCTTTTTCTTCTCAATGGTGGTATTAACACTTTGTTGTGCTCATTCCATAGGGGGGAGGAAGACTAAGAAAGATATTGCAATATTATTTTAATGCTATAATAAAATTACAAGGCATTGCTTTGAAAATCTCTTTACATGTTACGACCCGACCGGTCATTTTAAGCTCTAGCACGTCGTTCAGCAGTTTGAGGCCATGAGCGGCTTCACTTCAGATATTATGATTTGTACGCATGGTCGGAATTGAATTTCGGGAAGTTCGGAGTTGATTTGGAAAGAGAATTCTCATTTCGGGAGTTTTAAGTTGAAAGAATTAACTAAGAGTGGATTTTTGAGTAAACAACCTCGGAATCGGGATTCGAAGGTTCTAGCAGGTTCGTATGATGATTACGGACTTGGACGTACGTTCGGATCAGGGTTTGGAAGACCCGGGAACATTTCGACACCTATTTAGAAGTTAGGATTTTTGGAAGAATTTCATAAGTTTGGGTTGAAGTGTATTTCAGTGTTATCAATGTCTGTTTGGGATTCCGAGTCTGGGAATAGCTCCGTATGATGATTCTGGTGTTGGGAGCGTGATCAGAAGTGAATTCAGAGGTCCGTGGGTCATTTTGGAGTCATTTGGCTATAGATAGAAATTTGAAGGTTTTTGAGAAGTTTGATCGGAAGTGGACTTTTTGATATCGGGGTCAGAATCCGATTCTAGAAGTTGGAGTAGGTCCGTAATATGAAATATGACGTGTGCGCAAAATTTGAGGTCAATCAGACGTGATTTGGTAGGTTTCGACATCGAATGTAGAAGTTTGAAATTCTAGAGTTCATTAAGCTTGAATTGGAGGGTGATTCATGATTTCGATGTTGTTTGATGTGATTTGAGGCCTCGAGCAGGTCCGTGTTAATTTATGGGACTGGTTGGTAGGTTTGGTTGAGGTTCCGGGGGCCTCGGGTGTGTTTCGGATGCTCAACGGGCATTTTTAGCCTTGTGGGTGATTGCTGGGTTTCTGGTGTTAGTGCAGCAGATTTTTGCTCTATGCGATCGCATGGAGAGGAGTGCGATCGCATAGTGAAAATTTGGAGGTTGGTAGGTTTGGTTGAGGTCCCGGGGGCCTCGGGTGTGTTTCGGATGCTCAACGGGCATTTTTAGCCTTGTGGGTAATTGGTGTAGCAGATTTTTACTCTATGCGATCACATGGAGAGAAGTGCGATCGCATAGTGCATTTTAGGGGCTGCTGGATTTTTGGCTTATGCGATCGCGGGGAAGAGTGTGCTACACATAGTGCATCTTGGAGGCCGCTGGGATTTGGCTTATACGATCGCGGTCAGGGAAATGTGATCTCATAGAAGGGTCGCCTGAGCAATGAAGTGTTTTAAAAGGGGTTTTGGCTCATTTTTATCTCAAATCTTTCATGGGGGTCGATTTTTTGAGAGCTTCAAGTGGAGATTTTCGCCATCTATGTCAAGGTAAGTTGTTCCTATTCATTACAAGCTAAATACAAGGTTTGATGTGGATTTGCCAAGGAAATTTGTAGAAATTTGGGATTTTTGAAGAAAGACCTAGAATTTGTAGTTTAGGGCCCAAAAACATGCTTACTTGTAATACTTGCAACCTTGTTGACAAACTTAAAAATGCTTAAAACATATCGAACGTTTAAATGAATTTCTGAAAGGCTCGATATCATTTCTTGACTTTTAAAAGAGAAACATGTCTTTTTCCTGAATATTTACTCCTTGATGAATTATTGATTTAACTGTTTGAATGTGTTTATCTATTGTGGAACGGGCCGAACACCTTGGTAGATTAAATAGATGCATCTATGGTTCGCGCCATTCGACCCTCTGGCAATGCACAATTTAAATATTGTTGGATCGGGCCGTACGACCTCGACATGATTTGTGCATGCTTGTATTGCTTGCCTTAGGATTTATAGATATTGACATTTGCTCTCCCTGACTTGAGATAAATTGATAATTAATAGATCATGAATTCATAGACTTTTTAATATAAAAAGGAACATTTACATGTTTTGTGACTTATTTGAATTTACTGCCGTTCTTAATAAATCCATGATTATTCGTATTAATAACATATTACTATTGGACCACTAGTAAGTGTCGAAGTCGACCTCTCGTCTCTACTTCTTCGAGATTATACGGGATATTCACTGGGTACACGTTGTTTTCGTGCTCATACTACACTTGCTGTGCATTTTTGTTGCACAGGTTCATGTGTGGCTAGTGGCTTAGTGGCACAACGACATGGTTGATATGGAGACTTAGGTGAGTTCCATTTGTCGAGACGACCCGCAGCCAGCAGAGTCTCCTTCAGAGTATTGTACTGTATTTTCATCTCTGTCCTCTTTGTATTCCGGACATACTGTATTTTATTTCATTCCCTAGTAAATGCTCATGCATTTGTGACACCGAGTTCTAGGATGATTATGGGGTATCTTGTATTAACTTCTTAACATTTATATTTAATTTGAAATGATTACCCTTTTTCTATTAAAATTGAAGGAAACTCATAGTTTTCAAAATTTTTAAAACGAGAATTTAATTGAGTATTTTGGTTGGCTTGCCTGACAGCGGTGTCCCGCGCCATCACGAACCTTAGTGAATTTTGGGTCGTGACATTACAATATTTTTGTCTTTAGACTTTAAATTTGAATTAAAAATTTAGGTCACAATTCTATAATAAAATTTACAAGGCATTGCCTTAGATATTTTTTTTAACATCTTTTTGTCTCTAATTTCTATTTAAGTTTTTTTTTTAAAAACAAATTATCCATTGAGCCCACTTAGCCCGCGAGCCCGGACCATTTAGCCCGGGAACATGAGTTCGTGGGCCCGGTCCCGGATCGGTTCCTACAAAAAGACCGTTTGGCCCCGGCTCGGAAACGAGATTGGATCCATTTGTTCCGGCCCACTTGGCCCGCCCGGACCGGCCCACTTGTCACCGTTATCCCTCGTAAAAAAGGAGGTGTGACATGGTACATAGTTGTTTAGCTTTTACTGTTTTAGAACACGCATAGAGTAAAAATACTCTCTCCTTTTTGTGCCTGAAATTGGCGAAAAGGACAGTCCTTTTCTCCTTTTTGGATAGATTTTGTTAGATTAGTTAGTGTTTGATTGCTGGAAGTAATTGTGAAGAGGTTGTTTTGTCCCTCGTTGAAAAAGAAAGAAAGGAAAAGGTGTTTAAAAACACCTCTTTGTCTTATATAGTTTGAATATTTTTTAGGGTGTTTTGGAGGGAAATTGGAATTTGACTATATTATTAATAGTCAAAATTGGGCACTTGGGACAATTGGTCTTTGGGCCAATTAAGTAGTCCGGAATTAATATTTTAGTCACCTATTATTTAATTAATTAAATATATTTTGCCTTTTAATTTCAGAAAACGTTTTTAACAGCTTTCTTTTAAATTCAAAAGAAGGTGACTATTGGTTTTAAAAGGTGCCTGTTATGAAGAGATGAGTCTGTTAATTCCAACAGACTCCTAGAGGTATTATAAATACCTATATCACCTCCAAAACGAAATCACCTGACACTTTCATCGCTTTCTCTTCTACTTATTTTCTACAACTCACAAATATTCTGTTCTTGTGAGAAATTCGAGTTAATTGCTGAAACTCAAATTTTAGAAGTTTTGTAGAATTATGGAGGAATTCTGCCATAATCCCTGCAGCAACGAAATTGGGACGCTTAAATTCCTTAAGGACAGTGACTATACTATCAAAGCCTAATTATTTCGTCCAATATTCTGCTAATTTTTCTAACAGATTTTTGGTGAAGTAAAACCTAACCTAAAGGACCTTCGACTACTACAAAAGAGAGAGGTCTCTCTTCAGTCTTCAGTTTTGAGGGCACTTGAAAGACACATCTCCCACACTCTGAAAATTTTAGTGTAAAAAAAATGCTCTTGAACTTCTTTCGCCAACGTAACTGGTACTTACAAATTTATTTCTGGTGGATTTTGTTTAATTAATTAAGAACTTTGTTTGGTCAAAAGGAAATACTTATATTACGTTTAGGACACGTTCTGTTTTTATTTTAACGCAGCATGTAGGAAGTATATTGCCTATAATGACTTCAAAAATGCAATAAAGTAAAAGTATGCTGTAGAATGACGATCCACAGAACTGTTGACAAATATATATTTGATTTCATTCTTCTCAATATATATATATATTTTTTGTAAGTCGATTGCAGCAAAAATAGATAGCACTCACAATTTAGCCCAAAACATAGATGGAGGAGATAGTAGCAGCGTCGAAGATCTGCATGAACAGAGAAGATCACACATGTTGTGCTAGCTTTGTCTTATAGGTATTATTGCCTTATAGGTATTATTTTCGAAGGGCTAACTTGATATAAGAAAATGTCAAGTTCCGCTGTCTCAAATACAAACTACAAAGTTACAGCGAATATATTCAGGACAATATAACTCCTTGCTTCACTCACCACTGTTAGAATAACAGATCCTGAAAATCTCGTCATTCAATTAAATTTTGGTTAGGGTTGAGCAATTAATGCCTTTTCTATAAGCTTTTCACTGATGTGTGAAGGGGTATTATGCAATGTATGAGCAATTAATGCCTTTTCTATAAGCCACACTCGAGAGGGAAAAAAAACTTAGAAGGGTTGAGAAAAATGATTACAAAATTTGCTGTTTTTTTGCAAAAAGATGCTTCTATATACCTCATAGGGTGAAGCAGTACCACTGTAAATGGTATTGGCAATTACAAAAACACTACTCCAAATTTGTGTAGCAATGTACGTAACAATCCCAAAGAATATTGTGGGTATAGGTATTCTCAACATCGTATTGTAGTAAGCCACTGTGAATTAGATGACGTTTTTTTAGACTATTTCCTTATTAGTTTTCCTCACACACAAAAAAATGATACCGAATAAAGGAGCATTTCGCTATTTACAATCCTTAGCATGAAATTAAAAGAAAGGCATTAAAGGAAGGGTCTACATGCAGAGGTATCGATTTTAAACCAATTTCTTTTGTGTCGGTGTGTACGGGTAAAATCGGGGCAATGGTTACCCCGATTCCTCGATGAAAGAACGAAGGGGAGCACGGATTCACGAGATTATAATCGGGGCCAGAGATCCATCGTATCGAGACCCGGAAAGGGTGAACGATATATCCAACATCGGACACGGTAAAGAAACGCACCTCGGATCGAGTATAACTTCTAGACCTAGGGAGACGCGGTGGACGATTGTGCACGACTGATAGGGAACCCGACATCACGACGTGAAGCTTGTTCAGAATCAATTGTGGATCAATAATAACTGGGAAAAGAAGATTTTTACCTCTTTTAGACTTTTACTAAGACTGAAATTCTCCTACTATATAAAGGGAAAGCTTTTTTTTTGATCATATACATTGTAACACACAATTCAAGGAAATAAAAGTTTATTTTCACCTTTTAGCTACTGTTAAGAACTTTGCTCACTTGCACGACTGGGCTCGAACCGAGGGTCCAATAGAGACAGAGGTCATTGTTCAATCTTAGATCAGGCTTGATCATAACATTGCAATTCGTTTGATCGTTTATTTCGACTTTAGTTCATTTATCTGCTAATCTTAATTATTCGTATTGAATTAAACCACACATCCTTTAAATCGCGTACAAATTTAATTATTGCCTAATTTTGGGGTAAACAGTTGGAGCCCACTGTAAGGCTAAGAATAATAGTGGTGATTTGATACGAATCTCCATAACACACCATATTTTACGCCTGTTCTCTGAAATCTTAATTTCAGGTCAGCCTAAAAATGTCAATCTCTCAGTCTGCTCATTTGAATGTTGCGCTAAATTTGGTGCCCATCAATGATGTTCTTCCCGCTGATCCCAACGGTGTCTCAACTGCCGACCCGGTCTATACTAACTTGCAAGTGGCCATCAATATTAATATGCCAACTGATTCCGAAAACAGTGTTCGCGGGGGACCCCGACCAACATCTCGAGAAGCGCCCGAAAGCAAAGGTGATGAAGGTGAGCCTACGACTGATTTTCGAAATGTTACAAGCGGCAATATTACAGCTGCAGAATCAAAGCCACGCCCCCAGCAAGGTCGAATCCGATCTATCTCGGGAAAGTACCTAAAGAGACGAACAAATTACAGAAAGACCGGGTGAAGCCGATCCCGGGGTAAGTCCCGAGGTAATGAAAATGCTCGAAGCATTGATGAAACGGGTGAAGTCGAGTGAGAAAAAATTGAGGCTAATGACAAGAAGGTGGAAACATACAACTCCAGGGTCGATCAGATCCTGGGAGCACCCCCGATATTGAAGGGACCAGACTCACAAATATTTATCTAGAAGCCTTTTCATCCGAGGGCGGCACCAAAGCCGATCCCAAAGAGGTTTCGTATGCTTGACATCCCCAAATGTAATGGGATCACGGATCCAAATTAGTATGTGACCTCATATACATGCACAATCAAGGGGAACAATTTGGAAGATGATGAGATCGAGTCGGTGTTACTGAAGAAGCTTGGGGAGACTTTGTCAAAGGGGGCAATGCTATGGTATCATAACTTGCCCCCAAATTCCATTAACTCATTTGCTATGCTTGCAAATGCTTTCATAAAAGCCCATGCCGGGGTCATCAAGGTCGAGACCAGAAAGTCAGATCTTTTCAAATTCAAACAAAGAGATAACGAGATGCTCAGGGAGTTCGTGTCAAGATTCCAGATAGAATGGATGGACATACCACTGGTTGCAAATGATTGGTCCGTTCAGGCATTCACTCAGGGGTGCAACCTCCGAAGTTCCTTGGCACCTCAACAGCTAAAACAAAATTTGGTGGAGTACTCGGCGGTAACCTGGGCTGACGTCCACAATAGGTTCCTATCAAATATCAGGGTTGAGGACGACCAACTCAGGGCCCCTTCTAGATCTGTTTACCCTATTAGGTCCGATGATAGATCTAAGAGAGCCGTTGATCAAGAGATAAGACTGGTCTGAGATCGCTATCAACCATACACCGCAGAGGGGAAATAGATATGGGCGTCACCCCATAAGGAACGAGAAGAGAAGCGATCGAGGGCCCAGTGGCCGAAGTCTAATAGATATGGACAACCCGCTCAAGATTAGGGAAGCACCGAGATTATCGGAGTACAAATTCAATATGCATGCTGCCACTATCGTGTCAGCCATATAGCGCATCAAAGCAACCAAGTGGCTCTGACCATTACAGTCCGATCCTACCTAGAGAGATCCTAATTTGATGTGTAAGTATCGCGACACTCATAGTCACAGGACCGAAGATTGCCTATAGTTAAGAGAAAAAGTTGCCCGGTTATTCAAAATGGGAACCTCCGAGAATTTCTAAGTGAGCGAGGCAAAAACCACTTCAGGAACAGGGAAGTCAACAAAAAGGTCAAACAAGAGGAGCCTCAACACGTGATCAATATGATTATCGAAGGAGTCGATGTTCCCCAAGGACCAATGATAAAATGCACTTAAGTATCTATCACAAGGGAAAAATGCACCCGTGATTATATTCCAGAGGGAGCCATTTCGTTTAGCGATGAAGATCACGAGGGCATAGTACAACCTCACAATGATGCATTGGTAAAATCTGTACTTATCAATAAATTGTGAGTTAAACGTGTGCGGATTGATCCAGGTAGCTCAGCCAACATCATCAGATTAAGGGTCGTAGAGCAATTGGGGTTACACGACCAAATCATACCAACAGTCCGGGTATTGAACATATTTAACATGGCGTGTGAGACTACTAAAGAAGAGATAACCTTGCCAGTAAACATTGCCGGGACAATCCAAGAAATGAAGTTCTACGTGATCGAATGGTACATGAGGTACAACACTCTATTCAGAAGCCCATGGGTCCACAACATAAGGGCGGTACCCTCGACCTTGCACCAAGCGTTGAAATTTCTCCGGGGGGGGGGATATGGGAGGAGTCAAAACGATCTATGGAGAAGAGTCGGCCGCAAGGGAGATATTTGTTGTCGATGAGGTAATTCCGATGCCCGCGATTTCGACATCAAGGAATAGGAAACTAATCAAAAGGGAAGAGATTAAATAGAAATCACTGATACCAACCTCGACCGAACCAGAGAAATGAGAAGAACGAGGAATATATGAGGAGGACGATTATGGCATCCTGAGATCATTCATAACTCCTGATGACACCGACGCCACTAAATCAATGGTTGAAGAGTTGGAGCAAGTCATATTAATCAAGCATCTACTGGATCGAAAGGTATCCCACCTGAGGTAACCACTCACAAGCTGAGTTTGGACCTGAAGTTCCATCCGATTAAGCAGAAGAGGAGACTGTTGTCCGAGATCAAACATGCGTTCACCAAGGATGAGGTATCCAAATTTCTAAAACTAGGATCTATCCGGGAAGTTAAATACCCGGATTGGTTAGCTAACATAGTGGTAGTACCTAAAAAGGAAATAAACTAAGGATGTGTGTGGATTATAAAGACCTAAACAAAGCATTCCCTAAGGATTCTTTTCCTTTGCCTTACATCGATCGAATAATCGACACGATGGTAGGGCACGAGATACTCAGTTTTCTCGACACCTACTCCTAGTATAACCAAATTCGGATGGACCCAGATGACCAAGAAAAGACTTCTTTCAAAACCAAATTTGGCACATACTGCTGCAACATAATTCCATTTGGATTAAAGAATGTAGGTGCTACCTACCAACGCATAGTAAACCGGATGTTCGAAGAAAAAACAGGGAAATAAATGGAAGTTTATATTGACGATATGTTGGTCAAGTCCCTGCGAGCAGAGGACTATTTGAAACATTTGCAGGAAACCTTAGGCATACTAAGGAAATACAACATGAAGCTAAACCAGGAAAAGTGCGCATTCAGGGTCGATTCGGGTAAATTCCTCGGGTTCATGGTATCCAAGCAGGGGATAGAGATCAACCCCGACAAAATAAAGGCCATAGAGGACATCAACGTAGTGGACAATGTCAAGGCAGTTCAAAGATTGACCAGGCGTATAGCCACATTGGGCCGGTTCATCTCGAGGTCCTCGGACAAGTGCCACTGATTCTTCTCACTATTGTAGAAAAAGAATAATTTTTCTTGGACTTCGGAATGCCAGCAAGCTTTGGAAGAACTCAAATAGTACCTATCGAGCCCCCCTCTACTACACACTCCGAAAGTAGATGAATAATTGTACCTCTACTTGGCAGTTTCTGAGGTGGCGGTAAGTGATGTCTTAGTCCGGGAGGAAGAAGGTCTAGAACTGGCTGAGAGCCTTGGGACCGAAGTGATCGAAGCCAAATTCAACTACCTACTCGTTGTAAATCAAGTCAACGGAACTTTTGAAGTAAAAAAAGAACGGATGCTGAGATATTTGGATAAATTGCAGGTGACTCTACAGCATGTTCCCCGAGATCAAAACAGCGAGGCTGATACACTGGCCAACTTGGGGTCGACTATTGACTCTGATAAATTCATCTCGGAGGCAGTAGTACAATTGATGAACTCGGTGGTAGAAAATTTTTTCAAAGTAAACTCGACAAGTTTGACTTGGGGTTGGAGAAACAAATACATAAACTACCTGAAGACGGAAAAATTGCCTTCAGATCCCAAGGAATCAAGAGTGTTGCATACCAAGGTTGCCAGATTTTGATTAGTCGAAGGGGAATTGTTCAGGAGGTCCTTCTTCAGCCCACTGGCCAGATTCTTAGGGCCGGGAGAGACCGAGTATGCCATGAGAGAAGTTCACGAGAGCACCTACGAGAACCATTCGGAATCCTTAGTTCGAAAGCTAATCGGAGCCAGCTACTACTGGACTGAAATAGAGAAGGACGCAAAAAACTTCGTACGAAAATGCGAAGATTGCCAAAGACATGCCCTGATGATTCATCAACTAGGAAAGATGCTCAACTCGGTCTTGTCTCCATGGCCATTTATGTAGTGGGAATGGACATCGTCGGTAACGCCCGATAAAGTTCAATTTATACTATTCATAACCAATTACTTTTCCAAATGGGTTGACGCTCAGGAGTTTGAGAAACTCTGAGATAAAGAAGTCATTAACTTCATCTAGGACCACATAATATGTCAATTTGGGATACCAGTCAAGATCGTTTGCGACAGCGGGAAATAATTCATCGACATCAAGGTGAGTAAGTTTCTCGAAGATCACAAGATCAAGAAGATATTATCAATGCCATATCACCCTAGTGGGAACGGGCAAGCAGAATCAACGTACAAAACTATACTCCAAAACCTGAAAAAAGAGGTTGAATAGTTCAAAAGTAAAGTGGAAGGAAATCTTGCCCGAAGTCCCATGGGCCTACCGTACGATTTGAAGTCGGGCACCGGGGAGACCCTATTTTCTCTGGTTGACGGAGCTGAAGCCTTAATATCAGTCGAGGTAGGGGAACCGGGAGCTCAGGTTCCAGTATTGTCATGACCTAAGTTCGCCCTCCGTGAATTGTCGTGACGGCACCTAGTCTCTACGACTATGTAAGCCTAACAATTGCGGAAAAAGAACCAAAATGCAGAAAAACAAACTAACAAAAACTGAAGATAAACAAATATAGAAGTGTTTTAGATGTCACTCGGCATATACCAATACAAGATCTCAAAAACTGAACAATCCCAAAACCCGGAATCTCATGAAATCACAAGCTATGAATACTACATTGTGCTCTAACTCCAGAATATCTAAATCAAGATAAATAAAGAAGGGCTAAAACTATAAGAGAGAGTGGAAAGAGACTCTTCGGTCTACGGACGCGACAAATATATCTTGAAGTCTCTGGAGAATCGCCTCACCTCAAGGGTAGTAGGGTTGAGTCGAAGTACCTGGATCTGCACATGAAAAACATGCGCAGAAAGGGCATGAGTACACCACAACGGTACTCAGTAAGTGCCAAGCCTAACCTCGATCGAGTAGTGATGAGGAAGGCCAGGGCCCTACTGATTATAGCTAAAAAATGAGGTAAAATAGTATAGAATACGACAATATAATTAAATGCTAACAGTATGAAGTAACACAGGATAATAAGAATAACAACAAATATAACCGAGACAAAATAATCACAAAAGGAATACAGCTCAACACAGAGATAAAAATTGGGGATCTCCCACGATACCGTCCTGTAGTCCCAAATATAAATACTCAGGGATCTCTCAGTATCCCGAGGATCTCTTAGTATCCTCAATATATGTGCCGGGGATCTCTCGGTATCCCGAGGATCTCTTAGTATACTCAATATATGTACTGGGGATCTCTCGGTATCCCGAGGATTTCCTAGTATCCTCAATATATGTGCTGGGGATCTCTTGGTATCCCGAGGATCTCTTCGTGTCCTCAATATATATGTTGGGGATCTCTTGGTATCCCGAGGATCTCTTAGTATCCTAAATATATGTGCTGGGGATATCTTGGTATCCCGCACTACAGTTCAAATCAATATATGTGTAGGGGGATCTACCAAAATACAAATCCGTAGTCCCAAAGTAAACATGCAGGGGGATCTCCCGGGATACCGTCCCGTAGTCCCAAAGTAACCACACAGTAGAAACACGAAGAATATTCAATTCAATCAAATTTCATACCAAGGTAAAATAGGTATTTCTAACCTAGCATGCTGCACATAATCCAAATAAGGCAGTTTGAGCAAGTACAACAATTAATTCAATTAAACATGCTTCCCTAAACTAATAACAGGCTTAAATTGCAAGTAGTATAAACAGTAAAGGAAACACAGTTAAAGTTACTTATTGAAAAAGGATTTTTCAACAATTAGCAAAAGTATGCACTCGTCACCTCACGTACAAGGCATTTCAAATATCAACAATACCAAATCCTAAGGGGAGTTTCCCCACACAAGGTTAGGCAAGCCACTTACCTCGAACCGGCTCAAAATCAACCTGAAACCACGTTCTGCCATGAGTACTCGACTTCAAATGGCTCAAATCTATTCAATTCAATTGCATAATATAAATATATCTTCAAGTAACTGATTCCACAAATAAATTCTAAGCTAATACGCAAAATAAGGTAAAATTACGAAAATTCCCCCTGGGCCCATGTCTCGGAATCGGGTAAAAGTTACGGATTATGAACCCCCATTCACTCACGAGTCTAACCATACCAAAATTATCCAAATCCGATGTCAAATCCCCAATCAAAACTCGAAAATTAGGTCTAAGAACTTTTCCAAATTCTTTCCCAATTTCTCACCCCAAATCCGAAATTAGATGATGAATTCATGTTTAGATTAATGGGTTATAAGCAAAAAGGAGCTAAGAATCATTACCCGTAAACTCCCTCCGAAAATCTCTCCAAAATTTGTCTCCTACCGAGCTCCCAATTCAATTTTGTGATATGAACTAAAAACCCTCGATTTTGAACTTTATGTTCTGCCCAGACGCGACCTTAATCGCGATCGCGGAAACTCCCATGCGATCGTGAAGAGCAACATCACTGATCCCCAAAATTAACCCTACACTAATGCGATAATCCCTACACGATCGCGATGTTGCACTGCTCAACTCTATGCGATCGCGGTTGACCTCACACGATTGCGAAGAGCAACTTCCACTCCTAACCTGCCTCACTTCTTCCTCTTTGCAAATGCGGCGTAGCCCACACGTTCGCGATTCAACTTCTGCAAATACTACGTGTTTGCGATTCAACTTATTCCAATACTACGCGTTCACACTCTCCTTCCCGTGATCGCGTAGAACAAAATCCCCTCTGCCTCATCTAAGACTTCGCGATCGCGAGCCTTCTCACGCGATCGCGATGAAGAAAATTCAGCAACAGAACACTAGCAAAAATCTGATCCTCTCCAAGTCCAAAATGGTCCGTTGAGCATCTGAAACACACTCGAGGCCCCCGGGACCTAAACCAAACATGCCAACCAATCTTAAAACATCACTCAAACTTGTTCCAACCTTCAGAACGCTCAAAACAACATCAAAACACCAATTTAACATTGAATTCAAGCCTAAGAACTCCAAAAACTCTCAATTTACACTTTCGATCAAAAAGTCTATCAAACCTCATTCGAATGACCTGAAATTTTGCAAGCACGTCACATTCAACACTACAGAGCTAGTCCAACTTCCGAAATTCTATTCCGACCCCGATGTCAAAATCTCATTATCGAACCAAAAACTTCAAAAATTCCACTTTCGGCATTTCAAGCCTATATAATCTACGGACCTCCAAAACACAATCCGAATACGCCCCTAAGCCTGAAATCACCCAACGGAGCTAACGGAACAAACGGAACTCCATTCTGAGGCCATTTTCACACTGCTCCTACTACGGTCCAAATTCTAAAGCTTAAGCTCTCTTTTAGGGACTAAGTGTCCCAAAACACTCCGAAACTCAAAACAAATCATCTCGGCAATCAAAATAGTAGAAACAAACATGGGAAAAGTAGTTAATAGGGGACCAGGGCATTTATTTTTAAAATGACCGGCCGGGTCGTTACATCCTCCTACACTTAAACATTCGTTCATCCTCAAACGAGCATAGAGACATACTTGAAGTAGTGAAAAGATGAGAGTAATGGCTGCGCATATCCTGCCCGGTCTCCCAGGTCGCCTCCTTGACCGGCTGACCCCGCCACTGAACCTTCACTAATGCAATGTTCTTTGACCTCAGCTTTCGAACCTGCCAGTCCAATATCGCCACTGGCTCCTCAACATAAGATAGATCCTTGTCCAATTGGACTGAACTGAAATCCAACACGTGCGAAAGATCACCGTGATACCTCCGGAGCATCGAAACATGAAATACCGGGTGAACTCCTGCCAAGCTGGGAGGTAAGGCAAGCTCATAAGCAACCTCCCTAACATGCCGCAATATCTTAAAAGGACCAATAAACCTCGGACTCAACTTCGATTTCTTCCCAAATCTCATAACGCCCTCCATAGGCAAAACCTGAAGCAGAACCTGCTCTCCAACCATATAGGAAACATCACGAACCTTCCGGTCCGCGTAACTTTTCTGTCTGGACTGGGCTATACGGAGTCTATCCTAAATCACCTTAACCTTCTCCAAAGAATCTTGAACCAAGTCTATGCCCAATAATCTATCCTCACCCGGCTCAAACCAACCCACGGGGGATCTACACCGCCTACCATAGAAGGCCTCATATGGTGCCATCAGAATGCTGGACTGATAGCTGTTGTTGTAGGCAAACTCCGCCAGTGGCAAGAACTGATCCCAAGAAAATCCAAACTCCATCACACACGCGCGGAGCATTCCTTAAGAATCTGAATAGTGCACTCGTATTGTCCGTCCTTCTGAGGATGAAATGTTGTACTCAACTGCACCCGAGTACCAACTCATGTTGTATGGCCCTCCAGAACCGTGATGTGAACTGAGTACCTCTATCTAAAATGATGGAAACTGGAATACCATGCAAAAGAACAATCTTCCGTATATAAACCTCCGCCAAATGCTCCGAAGAATAGGTAATACACACAGGAATGAAGTGTGCGAACTTGGTCAGTCGATCCACAATCACCCAAATGGCATCAAACTTCCTCAAGGTCCGTGGGAGCCCAACTACGAAGTCCATGGTGATCCTCTCCCACTTCCACTCCAGAATCTCTATCTGCTGAAGCAACCCACCCGGTCCCTAGTGCTCATACTTCACCTGCTAACAATTGAGACACCGAGCTACAAACCCAACTATATCTTTCTTCATCCACCTCCACCAATAGTGCTGCCTCAGATCCTGGTACATCTTCGCGGTACCCAAATGAATGGAATACCGCAAACTATGGGCCTCCTCTAGAATCAACTCCAGAAGCCTATCAACATTGGGTAAACATACCCGATCCTACATCATCAATACCCCGTCATCACCAATAGTCACATCTCTGGCATCACCGTGTAGAACCTTGTCCTTGAGGACAAGCAAATGAGGGTAATCAAACTGATGCTCTCTGATACGATCAAATAAGGAAAACTAAGAAATCACACAAGCTAGAACTCGACTAGGCTCCGAAAGATCCAATCTCACAAACTGGCTGGCTAAGGCCTGAACATCCATCGCCATGGGCCTCTTCGCTGCTGGTAAATAAGCTAAACTCCCCAAACTCTCCGCCCGGTGGCTCAAAGCATCGGCCACCACATTGGCCTTGTCCGGGTGATACAAAATAGTGAAATCATAGTCCTTCAGCAGCTCTAACCACCTTATCTGGCAGAAATTAAGGTCCTTCTACTTGAATAGATGCTGCAAACTCCGATGATCAGTATAAATCTCACAAGGCACACCGTACAGATAATGATGCCAGATCCTCAAGGCTTGAACAATAGCAGCTAACTCGAGATCATGGATAAGATAATTCTTCTCATGTACCTTCAATTGTCTGGACGCGTAGGCAATCACCCTACCATCCTGAATCAATACTGCTTTAAGGCCAATCCTCGAGGCATCATAATAGACAGTATAAGACCCCGAACTTGTAGGCAATTTCAAAATCGGGGCTATAGTCAAAGCTGTCTTAAGCTTCTGAAAGCTCGCCTCACACTCTTCCGTCCACTGGAACAGAGCACCCTTCTGGGTCAGCCTGGTCATAAGGGTTGTAATAGATGAAAACCCCTCAATATATTGACGGTAATAACCCGCCAAGCCAAGAAAACTACGGATCTCTGTAGCTGAGGATGGTCTGGGCCAACTCTGCATTGCTTCCACTTTCTTCGGATCCACCTTAATACCCTCACTCGATACCACGTGGCCCAAGAATGCCACAGAATCCAACCAAAACTCACATTTTGAGAACTTTACATATAGGTTCTTTTCTCTCAAAGTTTGAAGCACTGTCCTTAGGTGCTACTCATGATCTTCCCGACTCTGGAAATACACCAGAATATCATCAATATAGACAATGACGAACGAGTCAAGATATGGCCGGAACACACTGTGCATCAAATGCATAAAGGCTGCTGGGGCATTGGTCATCCCAAATGACCTAATAAGGAACTCGTAATAACCATAACGAGCCCTGAAAGCAGTCTTTGGGATATCTGACTCCCGAATCTTCAACTAATGATAACCTGAACGCAAGTCAATCTTTGAAAACACTCGTGCACCATGAAGCTAGTCAAACAAATCATCAATATGAGGCAAAGGATACTGGTTCTTCACTGTAACTTTGTTCAACTGGCGATAATCAATGCACATACATATAGTGATAGGTTACAAGTACCTTGGGCACAAGTACTTTACTTTATGTTTTGATGATCTAACAAACTTATCATCCATAACCAGATAAGGAACCTGTTACACATTTACAAAAGCCTGAGATCACAAAGTTCCAGGTTGTGATCTAGCCCTTGGGAAAGTAAGGTGACTGCTATTTGCTGAATCAAAGGACTTGCAGGAGCTGACCATAGAAGAGCTGGTTAGAAATCTGAAGACCTACGAGACGAAGAGGAATATAGATAGAGAAAGAAGAGAACCAAAGAAAGAAAAGAACCTGGTACTCAAAGCTGATAGCAATGACTCAAGTGAGGAAGAGTGGAAAGAACATCTGAGGAAACATGACCCTACCAGTTCCTGAGGAGACTGTATGAAGTCAACTCTCCAGTAGGAAAGTTGTTGCATGCATACGCTATTGTACAAGAACAGTGCAGCAGTCAACTTTCTGTGGAAGGTTTTTTACCTTCCTTGCTTACATCATTTTAAGTGATGTCACACATGTATAAATACCATCAAGGAAGGTATAACAACTTACTTCATGAGAGAACCAGATAAAGGACCTGAAGCATGCATGGTACAATCATTCAAGTTAATCGACTCAAGATAATCTGGGCAGTGTGTTTTAGATTCACAGGAACCAGATTAGGGACCTAATACCTTGGTGTTTTCCTGACAGAAGTATATGTCAAGTGTACAGCTGGAAAGCAACTGCAGAAAGTGACTTCCTATAACTGTGCAGCAGATAGTGCAACAGTCACTTCCCATTGGGTAAAGGCATGTACTAACCAAGATTTGACATCACCATTGTCTTTTTGCAATATAAACCTGGTGCAAGACGCAAGGAATCTTCCTCTCAACACTTGTAAAAATCAAAAAAGAAAATATCCTCTCAAGTGCTTGCTACAACCTCTTTCAAGAACAAAGCTGCTGTAACCTCAAGTACCAGATCCAAGATTGAAGATATATTAAGTCCTTAGGTTTGTTGAGTCTTTGTTATTTGTTCTTCAATTGTAACTCCTATCTTGCTTTCTTAGAAGCTGATTTTAGGAAACCTAAAATCACAAACCCTCTAAGTTTGTGTCTTGGCTAGAGTTAGTCGAGTTGTGTCTTTGAAACTAGAGAGTTATAAAGTGGCTTGTAATAGTGTTATTACAAGTTAGAGTAAAAGCCTTTGTATCTGTAGAGTGACAAAGTGGCTTGTGGTCAGAGCATCATAAGTTAGTTAAATTCTTTGTAACTAGGGATTCACAAAGTGGCTTGTGGTAAGAGTACCACAAGTTAGTTGAATTCTTTGTAATAGAGTCATTACAAAGTGGCCTGTAATAGGTATTTACAAGTTTGTGAAGTTGAAAGCCTACAAGTGTAGGTCGTGGTTTTTGTCCCCTTGAGTTAGGATTTTTCCACGTAACAATCCTCTGTGTTCTTTACTTACTGCCGAGCTATTGTGGTAACAATTAGAGAACCTGATTCCCTATACTGGTTGGTTGCATAGTCTGTTGCTTATAGTAGGAATTGCTAGAGAATCTGGTTCACTATACAGTGGGAACTTATCTTGTGTCTCATCTACATACTGGTTCCGCAGTTAGCAATGTACCAAACTGATACATGACCAGATCACTATACAGTTTGGTTCATCAGTATTTACAGTGGAAACTCATAGAGAACCCGGTTCTCTATACAGTCTGGTGGACACTATATTTCTAATAGTTGGTATCCGAGCGGGTTCTTTCTAAAAAGTTAACACCTATAAAAGATCTACATGGCTGCTCCACCAAACTTTGAGGAAAGTTAATCAACCAATAGACCACAAAGATTTCAGAAGATGGGTCGCAAAAATGGTGGGATCCCTAAGAAAGGAAGTTCCAGTTTGCTGGAACTCCAAAGGAAATGATTGTTGTCATAAGTGTGGAAAGCCTGGACACTTCATCAAAGACTGCCCATTTCTGAAACAAGAGCATCACAAACACAACTCTGACAAAGTAGCAAAAAGTGGTTCCTGACAAACGATTCAGCCGAAAAAGTGCAGTTGACAATATTGTGAAGCAAGCTCTTGCTGCATGGGGAGACACCTCTAGTGAATCAGAAGTGGAACTAGATGCAGGAAGCAGCTCCATGATGGCAATCCAAAATGAAGATGATTCATTGTTTGCATTGATGGCTCAGTCCGATGAGGATGAAGAGGATTTCAATGATGAGGTGAATTTCAGGGATGTTCAGAGAAATCTGAAGTCCTACTCTTCGAAGAAATTAATGTCATTAGCAAATGTTCTAATTGATACATATTATAGTTTTGTTAATGATAATGATGCCCTAATCATAGAGCTAGGAGATGCTGAACAATCTAGAGATGATTTGATGGTAGTCGTTGTTGACTTGAAGAAAACCATAGAGAACCTTAGCAAAGAGAAGAATACTCTAGTAGAGAAAATTGCTGCTAACGGAGCAAGAAAGTGATGATATGGTAGTTTCCTTTGAAGATTTAAGAGAACAAATGGAAGAAGTAACTAGAGAACATAACTTGTTGAAAAAACAAACAAAAAGTACTGATAATAGGTTGTGCACTCACTGTGGTCAAACTGGTCATTGCAAGGACTCATGTAAAGTTAAAACTCAGTCTTTGCAGAAAAACAAAATCTTGTTGAAAAGAGGCGTACTGATAAGGAAACTAGTTCCCTGAAAAGAAAATATGTGTTGCCTGCATGCGCAAAAAGAAGTTTGATCCGCTCGTTCTATCATTATAAGTGACCCAGTGACTGCTCGAAGCTCATAACTGGAAGAACAAATGATTTCCTTTCACTGAAGGCCCTGCAAGGAGGGAGTGCATCCGTTGAAAATAACAAAAAAGGATACATTCTGGGAGTTGGAAGGATCGGGAAGCCTCTTTACCACTCTATTGAAAATGCGTACTTCGTGAAGAGGTTGAAGTATAGCTTGCTGGGTATTTCCTGGGATCTTAGCTGTCTGAGTGCGGTTAATGGTAATGCTGAGCTGTGGCACAAAAGGCTGGGTCATGCAAGTTTCACGTTGCTGAATAAATTAGTCAAGAAGGACCTGGTTCGTGTTCTGCCAAATTCAAATTTGAAGGAACACAGAGTGTGTGCTAAGGGAAATATCTGATAATTCAAATGGGAAGGTTGATATGATGAGTCAGATGAAGAAGACAGGTGAATACAATGCAACATCCTCTTCCACTTCTCAAGAGGAACCCGGTACTTCAATTACTACCACTGAAGCTAAAGAAAGAGTTGGAGATGTAGTGAAAGGCACTCCACAAGTAGCAAAACAAGGAGTGCAGGGAAATCCATTGCAATGTAAGAGGAACTACATCAATCTGAAAGAAACAAGGTGCGACACCTGATACCTAGACCCTCAGACAGAACCATCATAGGGACCAGGTGGGTATTTAGGAATAAGCTGGATGGACATGGAAATACTATAAGGAACAAAGAAAGGCATGCTGTCCAAGGATACAATAAGGAGGAAGGGATCGATTATGATAAGACTTTTGCCCCTGTAGCTCGCATGGAAGCTACTAGGATCCTCATTGCCTTTGTTTCACATATTGAATTCACCCTATTCCAAATGGATGTGAAGAGTGCCTTCCTGAATGGTTTTTTCAAGAAAGGAGTCTATATCAAGCTACCTCCAGATTTTGAATGTCATGTACATCCTGAACATGTATTCAAATGATAAGACAATAGAAGTACATCAAGAAGCTGTTGAAGAGATTTGACATGAAGACATCAAAAAATCATTGACAGTCCTATCACCATAGCTACTTGTCTAGACATGGATGAACCTGGTTCCCCTATAAATCAGACCATGTATAGAGGTATCATAGGGTCACTTATATAGCAGACCAAATATTGTTTTTAGTGTAGGTCTTTGTGCTGAGTTTCAAACCAATCCAAAGGAATCTCATCTGAAAGATGCCAAGAGAATCCTAAGATATCTAAGAGGGATGCAGGACCTAGTTCTCTACTATCCCTTGGGAGATAACATTGAATTGGTTGGATATACTAATGGTGATTATGTTGGATATCTGGTGGACCGAAAGACCGCTTCTGGAACGACACATTTTATGGGGTCATGCTTGATCTAATGGGGTACAAAGAGACGAACTGTGTGGCTCTTCCTACTGCTAAACCTGAATAAGTGGTTGTTGCTTCTTGTTGGGCTCAAATAGTACAGATCAAGAAACACCTTGAAGATTTTGGTGTATACATTGATTGTGTACCACTTCTATGTGAAAACACCAATGCTCTCAACATGGCAAAGAATCCGGTTCAACACAAGAGAACTAAGCACATTGATGTCAGACACCATTTTCTCAGGGACAATGTTGAAAAGGTTCTGATTTGTATGAAGTTCTGGAAGACGAAGGATCAGGTAGCAGACATCTTCACCAAGGAACTGAGCAAGGAACATTTTGAAAGAAATCGTCTGGAGTTGGAGTTGATCAAGCTCAACGAAGGACCTGGTCCCTCGATGATTGGCTATGTTAAGAAGGAAAGGTACAATGCTAAAAGTGTTTTTCAGTGACATCTAACTCAAATCTCTACTATTACAGGTATACATATATGGCAGTTGCAGGACAAAAACAAGTAATAGTGACTTTGCACTTCTAGGAGTCTTTGCTCAAAATTTTCAAAAACCGTCAAGGAACCCAGTTCCTGCGACTCAGGTTAGTAGTCTCTTCATTACTTATATGCCTTTTTAGCTGCTGAAGTGTCATGCCATTAATTTGTTTCTGCCTTTCTCCTACCTCTCCTCCTACCTTTTGAAGTCCAAAATGTTAAACCTTTTCTAAACTGACCCGCTACCCCAAAAAGGAACCTCTCTATCTTACACCCAAATAAAACCTATTCTTTTCTTCAAAACCAAAATCAACCTTGTCTCAAAATAATCCTTCTTTCCAAATATGACAGAAGTGAACCCAACTCTCTTACTTTCCAAAAACCTAACTCCATCAAAATCAAAACCCCAAGAAGTCTTTGGTAGATTTTGATGGAAGTTTAACTGAAAGGGAACATGGTAAATCTAATATTCTAGAGCGTGAGGCTGAAATTGTGGTTGGATTTGTGGAAGTCTTGAAGGATGGAGAAATTGTTAAATATGAGGACTGAATGAGGAACCTGATCCCTCAAGTCCTTCTCATGAGGTCAATTTTAATGATGATCTTTTTCTCTTTGAAGTTTTGTGTTTAAATGAACTTCCGATCCAGTAAAGAAGATTGAGAAAAGTAGGCTGATTGATGAGGAAGAGAGAATGAAGTGGAAAAATCTCTATTTGTGAGAAAGAATTTTAAAAAAAGGAGAAAATAAAGTTGGCTGAGAAAGATGCAGCAGATGATAAGGGTAAACAGATTGAGAAGAAGAAGAGGGAGACATGGCTGCTTAGGGATAGAAAGGGTAGTGTAAGTGAGAAACCTGGTTCCTTACAGAAGCAAAAGGTTGAGCCATTAGGTTTGGAGGGAGAAGATGTTGAAGTCTCAAAAAATGCTGTAAGGCAGAGTGTTGACTCTAATATTGCTGAAAAATGGAGGAACTTCTTGACATTGTTGAGTTCCAAGAATAGAATCACCTCTTTGTTCCTCCAAGTCCCAATGTTTCTGAATAAGAAGTAAAAAACTTCTATGTTTTTCGTGATACTATGATGCTATATGTGCATGGGACTGATTCTGTTCTTGATGAGACGATGCTTGGGGAGATTTTTGGTGATCTGATTGATGGTTCAACCTACTCAGATAGGTTGAGAACCTGGTCCTCGAGGACCCTTGGCATAATAGAAAGCTAAGTTTAAGGGTGATAATGAAAGATTGAGGAAATAGGTGGAGGAACTGAGAGAGCCGATGATCATTGATCAAAGAAGAGTAAATGAATGAAGGGACAAGCTCATCAAGGCTTTAGCCCCTTACGTTTTCTCCTGCCCAGTGATCCATGTCTTTCACTCCTTCCAAATTCTCCTGAGTTCTTATCCTCTTTTGATCCCTATATTTGATGACATTGGTACTTTAGTGGTTTAAATTGTCATATATATATTGTTGAAGCTACTGTGCTTTTATTATAAATACTCCACTGTGGGAAATCACTCTATTTTGTGCACTGACATTCACTTGTTGTTCTTCTTATTATTTATGCTGTATTGCCTAGTGGCCTGAGTTAATGTTGCTGAACTTCTTTTTGGTGGTACTTCTTCTGTTATTCTTTTCGATGATACCAAAAGGGGGACGTTATATAGGTGTCAACATGGGGGAGGAACATAATCAAATTGATATGTTGTGTTGTGCATGAATGATGGCTCTGCTTCGCAGCGGGAACGTTGTTGATGGCTCTGCTTCACAGGGGAAGGATGCTGATAATATATTGATTATCGGTCTGATCCGCAGGAAACATGTGAGGAATTTGGTTCTTAAGAGGAATATCAATTTTGGGTTTGTCATCATCAAAAAGGGGAAATTGATAAGTTATGGTACTTTGAGTTTTGATGATTTGCCAAACAGTCTTGAGGAACCAGTTGTGATCAGCTCCTAAGGTTTGGTTCTCATGGGGAATATGGCTGATTCGTAGGAGGAACAATATGGAGATCTAGTTCTCTGGGGGAATATAAATTTTAAGTTTGTCGTCATCAAAAAGGGGAAAAATGATAGGTTACAAGTACCTTGGGCACAAGTACTTTACTTTATGTTTTGATGATCTAACAAACTTACCATCCAGAACCAGATAAGGAACCCGTTGCACATTTACAAGACCCTGAGATCACAAAGTTCCAGGTTGGGATCTAGCCCTTGGGAAAGCAAGGTGACTGCTATTTGCTTAATCAAAGGACTTGCACTAGCTGACCACAGAAGAGCTGGTTGGAAATCTGAAGACCTACGAGACGAAGAGGAAGATAGACATTGAAAGAAGAGAACCAAAGAAAGAAAAGAACCTGGTACTCAAACCTGATAGCAATGATTCAAGTGAGGAAGAATGGAAGGAACAGCTGAGGGAACAGGTCCCTACCAGTTCCCGAGGAGACTGTATGAAGTCAACTATCCAGCCGAAAAGTTGCTGCCTGCACACGCTATTGTACAGGAACAGTGCAGCAGTCAACTTTCTGTGGAAGGCTTTTTACCTACCTTGCTTACATCATTGTAAGTGATGTCACACACGTATAAATACCATCAAGGAAGGTAAAACAACTTACTTCATGAGAGAATCAGATAAAGGACCTGAAGCATGCCTGGTACTTCAAGTTAATCGACTCAAGATAATTTGGGTAGTGTGCTTTAGATTCACAGGAACCAGATTAGGGACCTAATACCTTGGTGTTTCCCTGACAGAAGTATATGTCAAGTGTACAGCTAGAAAGCAACTACAGAAAGTGTCTGCCTGCAACAGTGCAACAGACAGCACAACAGTCACTTCCCATTGGGAAAAGGCATGTACTAACCAAGATTTGACATCACTAGATCTAGATGGCCACCCTTTTCTTCCTCACCTTGGTACCCGGGAGCCCGAAGACTTCCTTTTCTTCTCCTTTGTGGCAGCCCCGGGCTGCCCTTGAAATAGAGAGTTCCGCGAGCGCGAACATATCTTCGCCCTCATCCAACGGCCTAAGCTCGATGGTCTTGGTCAAACTTGTGAGAAGGAAGAAAACTTAGAAAATATAAGTCAAGTGTATGAATGTAATCATTCTAAGAGAACTCCACTATGAGAACGGGTCTCCCACTTGCCCTTCGAGATCTTGCGCCATGCACGCTCGGAGTAGGGCATCTATGTTCATATGGCCTCGATCAATTCCTTAAAGCGAGGGACTATGTTAGGAACCTGAGCAACTGCTGTACAATAGCCAACACAAGCAATTAGAAAAAGAATAAAAGGGAATGCCAAATACACGAGAAGGAAAAGGCTTACGAGATGGATTCCACTTTTCGGGAAACGATAGAAATTCAGAGGAGATGAGGTCTTTGGTTTTCACCTGAACGAACCTCCCCTACTACCTTCGATCTCGGTCTACGTCAATGCTCGAGAATGGAGCCTTGCTCGCTCGGCAAACGAGCTTAATCAACACTACTGGAAAGATTCGGGGACTGTATGGACGAAGTAGATGGTCAAAGGCGAACCAAGATGCTTTGGTGTTGTTTACAAAGTGTCGAAAGAGGATTACATCCTCCAAAAAGGACAGGTGAATCAACCCAAGGCAGACCTCGAACCTTTTGCAGAAGTCAAGGACTATAGGGTCCACCAAGGCGAGCGTGAAGGGGTAAGTATAAACACTTAAATACCCCTCCACATGGGTGGTGATGTCTTCGTTGGGCCCGAACAACCACCTTATTGCCTTCCCAGTTACAGTCTACCCGGACTTTGGGTAACGTTTCCTCAATAACGGAGCATATGTACCTCCATGCTTCCTCGCCTTGTTCTTATTTACTGGAGGCCTTCTCGTTGTTGAAGTCACTCCTGATGGAGCATCCCCTGGGTATGAAGCTCTTCAAGGGAGGCTCATGGGCCACCTCAGGGATGGTCACCTCGGCATCTGTGGCCGGGTAGGAAGATGAGGGGGCAGTTTGTTGAGGCACGGATTTGGAAGTTTTTTTCCATTGGTATCTGGGAGATATGAAGGTTTGAAGAAAAGATATAAAGATTTGAAGATGGGATGAAGATATGATGGTCTGAGTTGAAGCTTCAAAGAGAATGTATGAAGACTGAGGAAGAAGATATAAAGGTCTAAGGAGCAATGTATGAAGATTTGAAGGAGTTAATGGTAACTAGAGAATCCGATTGTAAGTCGAAGAGTTATGGAATCAGAAAGTGGAGAAGTGAAAAAGGGTTGGAGTTTTTATAGGAGGAGAACAATCAATATGCGATATTTCAAATTCGAGGGCAATCAACAAGTTGCTGACACGTGTTTGAATTCAGAACGACGTGGTTGATAGGATGTTTCATTGACTCACTTGGTCATAATGTACGAAGGAAGGAATCGGGGTTCACTTTTCGCTTCCCGTTGCTTCGATAAATCTACCCTTCGGAAAACGAGGGGACTATCTATGTATAGGTAAAATAAGGGCAATGTTTACTCTGATTACCCGATGAAAGAATGAAGGGGGAGTAATAATCGCCTTTAACCAGAAAGGGTGAATGATATATCCAACATCGGATATTGTAAAGCGATGCACCCTAGACCTAATATAACTTCTTGACCAAGGGAGACGCGGTGGACGATTGTGAACGACTAATATGGGAATGTAATAATCTCCTTTAACCGAGAATCACGACATGAATCTCGTTCAAAATTCATTGTGGATCAATAATTACTGGAATTTTTTTTATCTCTTTTAGACTTGTACTAAGACTTAAATTCTCCTACTACATAAAGGAATTTTTTTTCTTCTGATTATATACATTGTAACACACAATTTAAGGAAATAAAAGTTTATTTTCACCTTCTAGATACTGTTAAGAACTTTACTCACTTGCAATATTCTTCATTCACGACTAGGCTCGAACCATGGGTTCAATCAAGGACGAGGTTGCTGTTCAGTCTAAGATCAGGTTTGGTCATAACATTGCGATTGGTTTGATCATTTATTTAGTCTTTAGTTCATTTATTTGCTATTCTTAACTATTCGTGTTGAATTAAATCACACATCCTTTAAACTGCATGTAAATTTAATTGTTACCTAATTTTGGGGTAAACAATTGGAATATTGGTGTATGTAACTAACAGAAGTATAGTTAGTTGTTAATTAGTGTAGTTAGAACTGTATTTAATTGTAACCAGGCTGTTAGAACTGTTAGATCTTGGTTTTAATAATGAAAAATAACTTACTCTTATTGCATGCAACCAAAATTCTGGAGAAGAATACTATATCTGAAAAGTGGACGTTGCGAAGCAAAAGGATCAAGAAAGGAAATCTGAATCAACATAGAATCCGGAAAGTTATCCAAAGAAGGAAGGTTAAGATAACATAATCAATCCAGATGGAAAAATTGTTATTGGTCATCAATCATGAACGCCAAGAAATATCATATCAAATAGGAATATGGGAGATTTGCAAGGCCAATCAGTTACGCCATTCAAGGGAAGCATGCCAATCATATTGAGCTTCAAGGATCAATTACAGTAAAGTTACAACCTTGTTCTTGGAAGGAATCAATTAAGGTTCACTCCAAGGATCAATTCATTCGGGTTGCCTATCTCTCAAAGATCTGCTCCGGCCAAGACCCATATTAACAGATCGTCCCTCAAGATATAGATAAGGGATATACTTTGATCAAGCCAACCTCAAGCTGTTTGTTCTACTACAACAAGTATCATAGTCTATTCTAGATTTACTGTGAAACTAGTGGAGAGAAGAAAGAGAAAAATATTATTGGTGAGGCATTGTATCAAAAAAATATAGAGAGTTACTTGTGTTCTAAGAAGCAATTGGTGTATGCTTGGCAACATCAACTCACTTGTACCGAGAAATTTCAAGGAACTTTGAAGAGAGAACCCTCTTGCAACTCAATAGGACTAGACTAGCAGTTACATTGAATCCAAACTAGTATAAAAATATCTGGTGTTATTTACTTTATGACTTTTACAATTTGTCTTTACTATTTACTTTGCATCAAATCTTAGTAGACAAATTGGTAAACCAGTCAACAACTTAGTCAAGAAAAAAAAGGACAATAATTTATCCCCCTTGTACTTTCAAGAAGTATAGCTAGGAGCTAAAGTCACTCAATATACTCCTTTGATTTTATACAGTCACAACTAGTGAGAGTACTTATGCATCTTCGGCCCAAAGTTCCTTCAACTTCATGAAATTAACTAAGACAAAGTTAGCAAGCTTGTGATATTGTAGAAATTTCTCAATGCAATTGAAAAATTTGTGCTCTGATTCACTTTGTTGAAACTCTCTCATAAGTCCTCCCAAAATGAGTGAGTGTCTGATGCATACATGATTCCACTAAGCAGGTTCTTTGACACTCTATTCATGATCCAAGAGTGAACAATTACATCGAAAATCTTCTAGTCTTCATGCAATTCCTTCTTAAATAAATCCTTTTTGCAAGTGCTGGTATAAAGTCTAACTTTTGCTTACCTTAGAGTGCAATTTGCATTGCTCCGTGCCTTAACCTATAGTTTTCAAATCCAATAAGTTGAATTGGAATCAAAATCGAACTAAGAGTATTGGAAGGATGCATGAACCAAGGATGAGTATGATCGATTTTGTTATCTGCCATTACTGAGCTATGAAAAGAATAAGAACGATAAATTTCATAGTGTAGTGATGAAAAAATTCCGATCACTACAGCTCTGATACCATGTGAATTATTGAATCTGAGCCAGGATTCAAGCTTGAGATTGACTTATCCGTAAAGTAGAAGATGATAGGAAAGTGATAAGCTATGTGTCTTTTGTTTTGATGACTTGACAAACTTCGTGAGAGAACCAGATAGGGAACCTGATACAATTGGGTTCCTCGGTGTTTAGAGCAACTAGTCAAATGTATGGTTCAATTCTCAATAAAATCAAACAAGGAAACAACAGAGGGAACATATAGGGATCAATTTCTCCGATCATAATATAAGTCTGCTTTACGCTTGTTAAAGTTGTTGCACTATACTCGCAACAGTACAACAGCACTGTTGAAGCGCGCTGTGTACCGGATACTCCCTTGCATCATCTTTGATGACCTCTCTCATATATTATCAACATAAGGTAAGGGATCTCAACACACACTTGAAAAACCTAAACATTAAATTCTCTCAAGTGTGCAGCCACCCTTATTCTCTCTGAGGCATTGAAGAACAAAGCAGCAATAGAACAAAGGACCAGATCCTAACTTACTGTTGTGTACTGTGGGAACTGATAGAGAACCAGGTTCTCTATATAGTTTGGTGGGCCCTTAGTTTACGTCGATTGGTATCACAGTAGGTTCTTTCTAAAAGGTTAACACCTAGAAAGGATCAACATGACTGCTCCATTAAATTTCGATTAAGGACAATCAACCTACAGACCACCAAGATTCAATGGCCAATACTATGACTGGCGGAAGATAATAATGCATGATTTTTATACACATTAGGTAACCTAAGGTCTTGGGGATAAAAGCTCATTTAGGTGGAATATGGGTTGCAGATAACGAATTATCAGTAATCCATTTGGTCAATTCATCTTTAATTGCCTTTTATAATTATGTTGTGCGAGTCCGGGGAGGCGAAGGGGCGTACGCCAGCACCACGATTGGTTTACATCATGATTTGGCTTATTAAAAAGGATTTAAAATGTTGTTATCAATGAATGCGGACACCTTTATACTTCCCCATTACCCTTTTAGATAATATCTAGTCATATTCAATATTTGTATCAAACTGACGAATATAATATACATAATTTATATACACATTTTTTATTAATTATGGTTAATATGTTTATTTAGAAATAAGCCGTGTGAATATTCTAACCACAAGGTGCAATTAAAATTGTGAAGAGTTGTACTGAATTTCTCTATCCTTAACCAGATGTTTCGGGTTCGATTATTGAATATAAATTTTTAATCGAATCCTTAATGGAGTTACCGAACATCAAGTAAAAAACAAAACAAAAAAGATACAATTAAGTACTATTGCTCTTTGACTCGAACTCAATATTTACCTAAATTAATCCCTAGGGCATACAACCAAAAACTTTAAGTCCTATGGATTCAACATTTAAAGATTTTAGTATTGATCACAATATATTTTTAAAGTTATGGGCTTATATCTATTATATTTATGATTTTAATAAATTTTAATTCTACGTCAAAAAGTTACAGGTTCAATTGAACCCGTAAATAATGCATTGCATCTACCCCTGCCAAGAAGTTGTTAAATTCCTCCAACTTCCGTCCATCCATCTTCAATTGGCATCATAAATTGCAACAAATAATGTCTTATCTAATGGGCTGGCACTGTTGTCATCATGCTTCTGTTTTTATGACATCAAACCATGACCCTCTCACCCCTCCTCCCTTGGGCAAATTCCATCTAAGTTTCCAAACTTTGCAAGTGAAATTGGGAGTTTAAATTAGCGACCCGTTTGGTCAGATTTTGCCAAAATAAATTTGGATTTTATTTGATAAAGATATATTTAGCCATAGATTTTACCTATATTTTGGCAAAATCTCAAATCCTAAATTCCAAAACCAGCTCAATAACTGATTTTGGGCCAAAAATTTTACAAACACTAATAATATACATATTTTTCCAAAATAAATTTGGGAAATATGTTTTGAAGATGTATGTCCAAACAAATTTTTATCTTTAAAAAAATTTACCCAAATTAAATTTTTTCAAAACAAATTTGAAAATTTATAGTCAAAAACAAACTAGGAAAGAGGGTAATGATCAGATATACATAAAAGGTTTTTTGGTCTCTTTGATTGGACCGCTTTGATTCCGTTGTCATTTCTTCCCACATCGCAAAACGTCTCACTTTATCCCCTCTCCCCACTTTCTCTTTTCTTTCTTTTAGAAGATTTTTGAAAAATTAATTTATTTCACACATCTCATTTATACTGTTACAGGCTCCTGAAGTCGATTCATTCGATGGTCACTCAACTTATAAAAATAATTTATTAAAGTTATTTGTTTGTCATGGAACAATAAAAGTCATCAAATTATTATTTTTTGATTTAGAAAACAAATAAAAACCAATTTAACATGCCATGTTATATTTAAGAATTCATTTAACCCAGGGGCGGATGTACATGCTAATTTTAGGTGCTCAAGCACCCATTAACCTTGACATAAACTATGTATAGCTATAATAAAAATATAAGAAATTTGTTTTGAAATACAAGCAATTTAGTAAAATATGAATAAGAAATAAAAGCAATTTAGTAAAACATGAACAAGAAATAGAGATAGAGAGAAGGAAGAGATTTTCTTCTTCAATTGTGTGTATTTTCCTATCTATTACAAGTCCTTTATATAGGCATAAAAAGTGAAGAAAATATGTCATTGAATATACAAAATATTTCATTGAATATGTCATTAAGCATTTGAGATGAAGATCATGGAAGAAGAGTAGACATCCACCATAATGTGATATTTATCATAACGCTCCCCCTTGGATGTCCATAGATAATGTGCCTCGTTAAAACCTTACTAGGAAAAAACTCCATGGGAAAAAATCCTAGTGAAGGAAAAAGAGTACACATGTTTAGAAATACGTTTTTTGGTTGCCTCGTTAAAAACCTTGCAAGGAAAAACCCAGTGGGACAAAACCTTGTAAGAGAAAAAGAGTACAACGCGTATTAACTCCCCCTGATGAGAGCATCAGTTCACATCCTTGATCATTCACATCCCAATCTTGTAAACTAGTTTCTTTAAGGTTGACGTCAGTAGAGATTTGGTGAACAATCAGCCATATTATCACTTGAACGAATCTGTTGCACATTGATATCACCATTCTTTTAAAAATTATTTATGAAAAATAACTTTGATGAAATGTGCTTTGTCCTAGCTCCTTTTTATGAATCCTCCCTTTAATTGGTCTATGCATGTTGTATTGTCTTCATACAAAATTGTGGGTAGTTTGTAACACTTCAAACTACATTTGTCTCGAATAATATGTATTATAGACCTCAACCATATACATTCTCGACTTTCTTCATGAATAGCAATAATCTCAGCATGATTAGATAAAGTAGCCACGGTTGATTGCTTAGTCGATTGCCAAGATATGGTAGTGCCTCCATATATAAACACATAACATGTTTGAGAAGCATTGTGTGTGTCTGTTACAACCCATATTCACATGTGTTAGTTCATGCCATATATTAGTTAACATAAATCTAAGAAGGAATTATCTTTGAGATGATAAGAAGTCAATCCTATTGGTCTTAAGTGATACCAGAGTGTATAAGGGTGATTAACAAGTATTAGAAGTTAAATGAATCAAGAATGTTGTAACTCGTATTTTCAAGTAATCTAGCAGTGCTTAATACACTCAAGAGTTCATTTATTAAGGTATTTTAATCATATAATATCCGTATCATAAGTCTTGAAGTCAAACGAGTTATGAAACAAAAGTCGACAAAAGTTGTCGCAACTTAGGTTCATAATTTTACTTAAATATTAGGTCAAATGTTTCTAATCTTTTCTCCTAATTTACAAGGAATTACGGGGTTATCTACCAACCAAATTAAAGATCTATGAGTCTAGTTTCCAACGCATTAAACCGTTCATCGATACGATCTCATGGTAGAGAGATATTCGCGTTTTCGCGAGACTGCGCCAAACACCTCTCTATGGGGCCCACTAAGGCGGTTTAAGATATTTGGACCTATATAGGATGCCTCCAACCCGTTTTAAGTCATTTATTCTCACTATTTTCAGACCTTATAACCCTAGGAACATCCTCTCAAGGTTCTCTCAAGATTCAAGACCCAAAAAAAGGGCAAACAACACAAATCAAGTGTCGGGAATTCCGTGGCGCTAGTAAGTCTCTTGTTCTTCTTGTTGTTGCTCATTTTTGTGTCGTTCCAGCTCGTGTGGGAGGTTGTTTTAAAGGGTTTATGTTCTGTAAATACTCCCTCATGTTCTTAATATCAATCCTAGGTGATTTCAAGCCTTCTAAAGTGATTCTAGTGCCGAAAAACACTAATTGATCGCTAGTTTCGCTTTTTTGTTGTTGTGGCAGCATTGGAGGGATATTTCATGGAAATTTAAGGTCAAATTGGAGTTGTTATTTCTGTATAAAGGTAAGGAACCTCTTACTCTATATGTATTTAAGATTATCCAAGTTGCGGCTAAGCCATTGAAGCTAGAACTTGTGAAATATATATCGAAAGGCTTGGTAGTAATGTTATTGTTTTGTGGACTGTTTTGCGTTGTTGTTGGGCTGCGTATTTTACTACTATCTTGTGGAGTTTTGGAGGAGGAAGGGTGTGGAGAAACACCATATATATGTAGGGTTATGGGCTGATAGTTATTCGTAACATTTCCAGGTTGTTTGACACGACTACGGTGGTCGTCGTATGTATGGAGTGATTAGGCTGTGTGTGGACTATTTTGGGAGGCTCAATATGTTTATTATTGATGTTGTTTGGGCTGTTTGGTGACTGTTTTGAATGGTGTGAGGTAATATATATAGGGGAGGTGCTGTCCGTTTCATCGTAAAATAGGTTGTGGTCGATACATAATAGTTATGACGCTTAAATGATAACGATAGTATCATTTCTCTTATTGTAGACTAAGGAGTTTTGACAATTGCATAGCTTGAGATTGGGGCAGTATATACAAGGTATGTGAGGCTATCCCTTTCCTTCTTTTGCACGACTCCGATTGTACATAATGTAATGAACGAGCTTCCAAGATACTCTACTCTTAGAAGCTAGCAGTACTTACATTGTTTTCCCTCTTATGGAACGATTGATGTTAATGTTGCTTCTCTTATTCTTATGTTATCAATGTTGTTGGTACTTCCTGATTCTTATAAGGTTCATAGTGAAGAGTTAGTCCTAATAACGTGTACAGAGGATACCGACCTTACGTCACTCCAAAAGGTTTAGAATGTGATTCCATGAGTCGAGCATGCATTATATATATGTATCTATTTTACTCTACCGAGCCACGCTATAGTTGGCCGGGTACGGCACCTATTGTGCAACCACTGATCAGTTGGGTTTTACCGAGCTCCACGTGGCCGGGTACGATTCTACCGAGCCTTATGATGGCCGGGTACGTTTTTTTTACCGAGCCTATTATGGCCGGGTACGATATGATGATGATGATGCCCACAGAGGCGAATGTTTTAAGGGTTTATGTATTTATACATATGTATCATGCATTTCATGTAAGTAGCCCTCAGAGGTACTAAGATGTTACAGGTTGTATATTCTCTATCCTTGCTTACATTACTGATCGTATTTATGGTTCCCTGCCTTACATACTCAGTACTTTATTCGTACTGACGTCCTTTTATTTGTGGACGCTGCATGTCGTGCTGCAGGTCCTGATAGACAGGCAGGTGCAGCTCCCCCACCACAGTAGGCTGTCCAGTTCAGCGGTGATTGGCGAGATCCCTTCTCCGGACTTGCCTTGGTCTTGGTATGCATTTTTGTTATAGACATTATGGGTATGTCGGGGCCCTGTTCCGGCTATGTTGCAGCACTTATGTTCCTTTAGAGGCTCATAGACAGGTGTCGACTCATGTATAGTTTGGTATGCCTTGTCGGCTAGTTTTTGTTGTATAGTCTTTCATAGTAGCGTGGTAGCTCATACCTTATATGTAGTTTCTTGATTGTCTGGTCATCCCCTGCTATGTATGTTCATGCCGTCATATTTTATTGCTGGTTGTCCATGATCCAGGTCTACCATTTATATTGATCTCGTCAGCCCTAAAAGATAATAATGAAGGTTAGATGAAATGTACGTTGGTGCTCGGCAAGTGTGGTCGGGTGCTAGTCATGGCCCTCCAGTTTGGGTCGTGACAAACTTGGTATCAGAGCAAGTCTGTCCTAGGGGTTGTCTATGAGCCGTGTCTAGTAGATTCTTGATTATGGATGTGTAGCGCGCCACATTTATAATCAGGAGGCTACATGACATCTAGGGTTGTTACCTTCTTCCTGAATCTAGATCGTGCGTAGAGTTGAGTCGTAAGTGTTCGTCTCTAATATTCACCTTGTTTTTTTCAGTGATGCCTTCGACTAGGAAGCAAACGATTAGTAGACGGCTTGATACAGCAGCGGGAGAGGGTACCAGTCAGGTGCCCCAAGTTGGAGCAGGACAAAGTGAGGCTCAGAGTGAGATGCCCTCTCATACCTCATCTACTCCATCTCCTCCAGAGGATATTAGAAGGCACCCAGCGCCTCCAGTTCCTCCGTCTGGCACTCCAGACCAGGATATGCGGAGTGCTTTGCAGTTATTGACTAGCTTGGTAGCTGCTCAGGCTCAGAGGCAGAATACAGGTGCTGCTGAGAAACCAGTTAGTACAAGAGTTCGTGATTTTATTAATTTAGACCCTCCAGTGTTTACCGGATCAGACCCCAAGGAGGACCCACAGACTTTTATTGACCAGGTTCATCGTACACTTTGGGTTATGCATGTTAGTGATACAGAGGAAGTAGAGTTGGCTTCTTATCGGCTACGGGATTTAGTGGTTCTCTGGTATGATAGTTGGGAGAGATCCAGGGGTCCGAACCCTCCTCCAGCTGTGTGGAAGGAATTTTCTGAGGCCTTTCTTCGTCACTACTTTCCAGTTGAGATACGACGAGCTAGAGCTGATAAGTTCTTGAACCTTAGACAAGGTAATATGAGTGTGCGAGAGTACAGTATGCAGTTTGATTCTTTGGCAAGGTATTCTCCCCATATGGTGGCCGAGATGAGTGATAGGGTGCATATGTTCGTGAATGGGTTGGCACCACATCTGATAAATGAGTGTACGACAGCCTCCTTGGTGGAGGGCATGGATATTTCCTGTATTCAAGCTTATGTCCAGACCCTAGAGGATCGTAAGCGCCAGCAGAGGGCAGTTAGGGAGCAGGATAGGGGCCAACATAAGAGGGCGAGATTTGCAAGGTATTCTGATGACTTCAGAGGCAGCATCATGCCATAGTTTTCGAGGAGTTCGGCGCCACCTGTAGCTAGTGCTCCTCCACAGTTTCAGAGGCCTCGATATGATCGATCCTATTCTGGTCCAGGTCAGAGTTCGCGGGCATCTGGCTCACAACATCACAGGGATACTAGTCAGATGAGACCCCCAACACCACATTGTGATCAGTGCGGCAAGGCCCACTTTGGACTGTGTCGTCGAGGTTCTGATGCATGCTATTCGTGCGGACAGCCTGGCCATATGATGCGGGATTGTCCTAATAGAGGAGGTGATGGTATGGCTCAGCCGACTGGATCTGTGTCTGGTTCTTCCTCATCAGTTCGACCTCTAGCACGGGGTTTTCAGCAGTCGACAGGTCGTGGTAAGGGTAGAGGTGCAGTGCCGAGTTCGAGTGGTGCTCAAAATCGAACCTATGCTCTAGTAGGTCGACAGGATCTCGAGTCATCTCCAGATGTTGTTACAGGTATTATATCTGTGTTTTCTTATGATGTATATGCGCTGATTGATCCGGGATCTACATTATCATATGTTACACCCTTTGTGGCTAATAAGTTTGGCATTGAACCTGAATTGATAAGTAAACCCCTTGCGGTATCTACTCCGATAGGAGATTCTGTGATTGCTAGAAGGGTATATAGAGGTTGCACTGTGATGATTTGTAGTCGTCAAACCTCGGCAAATTTATTTGAGTTAGAAATGGTTGATTTTGATGTGATAATGGGAATGGACTGGTTGGCCTCATGCTATGCAAATGTTGACTGTCGTACGAAGATGGTTAGGTTCCAATTTCCGGGTGAACCCGTCATTGAATGGAAAGGGAACATTGCTACACCGAAAGGTAGGTTTATTTCCTATCTTAAGGCAAGGAAAATGATCTCAAAAGGTTACATTTATCATCTCGTTCGCGTTAGGGATGCGGAGGCGAAACCGCCTACTTTACAATCAATCCCTGTGGTCAACGAATTCCCAGATGTTTTCCCAGATGAACTCCCAGGCCTTCCTCCTGAAAGGGAGATTGAGTTTAGCATTGATGTGTTGCCTGACACTCAACCGATCTCTATTCCTCCATACAGAATGGCCCCGGCAGAGTTGCGAGAGTTGAAGGTGCAGTTGAAGGACTTGCTGGATAAGGGCTTTATTAGGCCTAGCACTTCACCTTGGGGTGCACCAGTCCTATTCGTGCGGAAGAAAGACGGGTCGTTACGGATGTGTATCGACTATCGACAGTTGAATAAGTCTACTATAAAGAACAAGTATCCACTTCCAAGAATTGATGACCTGTTTGACCAACTCCAGGGTGCCAAGTATTTCTCCAAGATTGATTTACGTTCAGGGTATCATCAGGTGAGGGTTAGGGAGAAGGATATTCCAAAGACGGCCTTCCGGACAAGATATGGGCACTTTGAGTTCTTGGTGATGTCGTTCGGGCTAACAAATGCCCCAGCAGCTTTTATGGATCTCATGAATACTATATTCAGGCCCTATCTTGATGTGTTCGTGATTGTATTCATTGATGACATTCTAGTGTATTCTCGTTCGGAGGCGGAACATGCGGGCCACTTGCGGATAGTATTACAGACGCTTCAGGATCGTAAGTTATATGCTAAGCTCTCCAAATGTGAATTCTGGCTGAACTCAGTAGCATTCCTTGGCCATGTGATATCTGATGAGGGTATTAGTGTCGACACTCAGAAGATCGATGCAGTAAAGAATTGGCCGAGACCTACAACACCATCAGAAGTCCGCAGCTTCCTAGGGCTAGCAGGATATTATAGGCGGTTTGTAGAAGGATTTTCCTCTATATCATCACCATTGACTAAGTTAACACAAAAAGCTACCAAATTCCAGTGGTCTGACACTTGTGAACGTAGTTTTCAGGAGTTGAAGAATCGATTGACATCTGCACCAGTGCTCACTCTTCCTGAAGGAACAGAAGGTTATGTGGTATATTGTGATGCCTCAGGTATAGGTTTGGGGTGCGTATTGATGCAGCGTGGGAATGTGATTGCTTATGCATCAAGACAATTGAAGAAGCATGAAAAGAATTATCCAACCCATGATTTGGAATTGGCTGCAGTAATATATGCTTTGAAGATATGGCGGCACTACTTATACGGCGTCCATGTTGACATCTACACAGATCACAAGAGTTTACAATACATCTTCAAGCAGAAAGAGTTGAATTTGAGGCAGCGTAGGTGGCTTGAATTATTGAAAGACTACGACGTCGAGATATTGTATCATCCCGGTAAAGCCAATGTTGTGGCAGACGCTCTCAGCCGTAAATCAATGGGAAGCTTAGTACATATTGAGGCAGGTAGATGGGGGTTGATTAAAGAGCTTCATCAGCTAGCCAATATGAGAATCAGATTGTTAGACTCTGATGATGGAGGTGTTACTGTACAGAATACATCAGAATCATCTTTGGTAGCCGAGGTAAAAGCACGACAATATGAAGATCCTATCTTAGTACGATTAAGAGAAAGCATTCAACAGTGTAAAAGTATGGCTTTTGGGATCGGAAAAGACGGGGCACTGAGATACCAGAGCCGATTGTGTGTGCCTAATGTGGCAGGGTTGCGAGAGAAGATTATGAATGAGATTCATCAATCCCGATATTCCATCCATCCCGGCTCGACAAAGATGTATCATGATGTCAAGGAGCAGTATTGGTGGGATAATATGAAGAAGTCTATTGCAGAATTTGTAGCCCAGTGTCCCAATTGTCAACAAGTAAAGATAGAACATCAGAAACCCGGTGGATTGCTTCAAAATATAGAGATTCCGACCTGGAAGTGGGAGGTGATTAATATGGACTTCATTATTGGATTACCTCGCTCTTATCATAAGTTTGACTCTATCTGGGTGATAATTGATCGACTTACAAAATGTGCCCATTTTCTGCCAGTGAAGACAACTTACACGGCTGAAGATTATGCAAAGTTGTATATCAAGGAGATTGTTAGGCTTCATGGTGTGCCCATATCTATTATATCAGACCGAGGAGCTCAATTTACGGCTAACTTTTGGAGGTCTTTCCAGAAGGGTTTAGGCACACAAGTAAATCTCAGCACTGCATTTCATCCGCAGACTGACGGACAGGCTGAACGTACCATTCAGACACTGGAAGATATGCTACGAGCATGTGTTCTAGATTTTAAGGGGAATTGGGATGATCATCTTCCACTCATAGAATTCGCCTATAACAATAGCTACCATTCCAGTATTAAAATGGCCCCATATGAGGCACTATACGGGAGGAGATGTAGATCACCAGTTGGATGGTTCGAAGTCGGTGAAACAGAATTATATGGGCCAGATTTGATTCACCAAGCTATTGAGAAGGTGAAAGTGATACAGGAGCGATTGAGGACGGCACAAAGCAGGCAAAAATCTTATTCTGATGTCCGACGTCGTGATCTAGAGTTTGAGGTTGGTGATTGGGTTTTCCTGAGGATCTCACCAATGAAGGGTATTATGCGTTTTGGGAAGAAAGGTAAGCTGAGTCCAAGGTATATCGGGCCGTATAAAATTCTTCGACGAATTGGACAGGTTGCTTATGAGTTAGAATTGCCATCCGAATTGGAATTTGTCCACCCGGTATTCCATGTATCTATGTTGAGAAAATGTATTGGAGACCCTTCTCGAGTCGTCCCTATCAAAGATGTACAAGTTACAGAGGACCTATCATATGAAGAAGTGCCAGTGGCGATATTAGATCGGCAAGTCCGCAAGCTGAGAACAAAAGATGTAGCTTCCGTCAAAGTATTGTGGAGGAACAAAAATATGGAAGAAATGACATGGGAAGCAGAAGAGGAGATGAAGTCTAAATACCCTTACTTATTCCAGAATGAAGATAACAAGGATGCTGGTGGAAGACAGGATACATTGGAAGGTGAAACGGCTCTATGAGGTAAGCAATAATTTGAGAATACTCCTCCTTAATACAAAATGGTGATATGTAGATAATGTAAATACGCATAATGCTTTGTGTAGCCTTGTGAAGCCATATGTTGGGCTTAATTACTTGCAAGTTTTGCTAGTGACCATTTTATAGGGGAAAATTGATCGGAAATTTCCATTGGAATCCACGATGATTTAAACTCCCCATAAACCCTTACATTCGAGGACGAATGTTCCTAAGGGGGGGAGGGTGTTACAACCCATATCCACATGTGTTAGTTCATGCCATATATTAGTTAACATAAATCCAAGAAGGAATTATCTTTGAGATGATAAGAAGTCAATCCTATTGGTCTTAAGTGATACAAGAGTGTATAAGGGTGATTAACAAGTATTAGAAGTTAAATGAATCAAGGATGTTGTAACTCGTATTTTCAAGTAATCTAGCGGTGCTTAATACACTCAAGAGTTCATTTATTAAGGTATTTTAATCATATAATATCCGTATCATAAGTCTTGAAGTCAAACGAGTTATGAAACAAAAGTCGACAAAAGTTGTCGCAACTTAGGTTCATAATTTTACTTAAATATTAGGTCAAATGTTTCTAATATTTTCTCCTAATTTACAAGGAATTACGGGGTGATCTACCAACCAAATTAAATATCTATGAGTCTAATTTCCAACGCATTAAACCGTTCATCGATACGATCTCGGAGTAGAGAGATATTTGCGTTGTCGCGAGACTGCACCAAGCACCTCTCTATGGGGCCCACTAAGGCGGTTTAAGATATTTGGACCTATATAGGATGCCTCCAACCCGTTTTAAGTCATTTCTTCTCACTATTTTCAGACCTTAGAACCCTAGGAACATCCTCTCAAGGTTCTCTCAAGATTCAAGACCCAAAAAAGGGGCAAACAACACAAATCAAGTGTCGGGAATTCCGTGGCGCTAGTAAGTCTCTTGTTCTTCTTGTTGTTGCTCATTTTTGTGTCGTTCCAGCTCGTGTGGGAGGTTGTTTTAAAGGGTTTATGTTCTGTAAATACTCCCTCATGTTCTTAATATCAATCCTAGGTGATTTCAAGCCTTCTAAAGTGATTCTAGTGCCGAAAAACACTAATTGATCGCTAGTTTCGCTTTTTTGTTGTTGTGGCAGCATTGGAGGGATATTTCATGGAAATTTAAGGTCAAATTGGAGTTGTTATTTCTGTATAAAGGTAAGGAACCTCTTACTCTATATGTATTTAAGATTATCCAAGTTGCGGCTAAGCCATTGAAGCTAGAACTTGTGAAATATATATCGAAAGGCTTGGTAGTAATGTTATTGTTTTGTGGACTGTTTTGCGTTGCTGTTGGGCTGCGTATTTTACTACTGTTTTGTGGAGTTTTGGAGGAGGAAGGGTGTGTAGAAACACCATATATATGTAGGGTTATGGGCTGATAGTTATTCATAACATTTCCAGGTTGTTTGACACGACTACGGTGGTCGTCGTATGTATGGAGTGATTAGGCTGTGTGTGGACTATTTTGGGAGGCTCAATATGTTTATTATTGATGTTGTTTGGGCTATTTGGTGACTGTTTTGAATGGTGTGAGGTCATATATATAGGGGAGGTGCTGTCCGTTTCATCGTAAAATAGGTTGTGGTCGATACATAATAGTTATGACGCTTAAATGATAACGATAGTATCGTTTCTCTTATTGTAGACTAAGGAGTTTTGACAATTGCATAGCTTGAGATTGGGGCAGTATATACAAGGTATGTGAGGCTATCCCTTTCCTTCTTTTGCACGACTCCGATTGTACATAATGTAATGAACGAGCTTCCAAGATACTCTACTCTTAGAAGCTAGCAGTACTTACATTGTTTTCCCTCTTATGGAACGATTGATGTTAATGTTGCTTCTCTTATTCTTATGTTATCAATGTTGTTGGTACTTCCTGATTCTTATAAGGTTCATAGTGAAGAGTTAGTCCTAATAACGTGTACAGAGGATACCGACCTTACGTCACTCCAAAAGGTTTAGAATGTGATTCCATGAGTCGAGCATGCATTATATATATGTATCTATTTTACTCTACCGAGCCACGCTATAGTTGGCCGGGTACGGCACCTATTGTGCAACCACTGATCAGTTGGGTTTTACCGAGCTCCACGTGGCCGGGTACGATTCTACCGAGCCTTATGATGGTTGGGTACGTTTTTTTACCGAGCCTACTATGGCCGGGTACGATATGATGATGATGATGCCCACAGAGGCGAATGTTTTAAGGGTTTATGTATTTATACATATGTATCATGCATTTCATGTAAGTAGCCCTCAAAGGTACTAAGATGTTACAAGTTGTATATTCTCTATCCTTGCTTACATTACTGATCGTATTTATGGTTTCCTACCTTACATACTCAGTACTTTATTCGTACTGACGTCCTTTTATTTGTGGACGCTACATGTCGTGCTGCAGGTCCTGATAGACAGGCAGGTGCAGCTCCCCCACCATAGTAGGCTGTCCAGTTCAGCGGTGATTGGCGAGATCCCTTCTCCGGACTTGCCTTGGTCTTGGTATGCATTTTTGTTATAGACATTATGGGTATGTTGGGTCCCTGTTCCGGCTATGTTGCGGCCCTTATGTTCCTTTAGAGGCTCATAGACAGGTGTCGACTCATGTATAGTTTGGTATGCCTTGTCGGCTAGTTTTTGTTGTATAGTCTTTCATAGTAGCGTGGTAGCTCATACCTTATATGTAGTTTCTTGATTGTCTGGTCATCCCCTGCTATGTATGTTCATGCCATCATATTTTATTGCTGGTTGTCCATGATCCGGGTCTACCATTTAAATTGATCTCGTCAGCCCTAAAATATAATAATGAAGGTTAGATGAAATGTACGTTGGTGCTCGGCAAGTGTGGTCGGGTGCTAGTCATGGCCCTCCAGTTTGGGTCGTGACAGTGTCAGATAAAATACACTACATCGACATAACCAACAAGATCGGGATTGCAATCATTGCCATAAAATAATCCCACATTGGCAATCCCTTTTAGATAACACTAGGGGTGTTCATAAAAATCCGAAAAACCGAACCAAACCGAAAAACCGACATAAATCGAATCGAAAAAAAACTGACTTAATTGGTTTGGTTTGGTTTGGTTCTAATATTTGGAAAACTGATTTACTAGGTTTGGTTTCTTTTTAGGGAAAAACCGAACCAAACCGAACCATGAACACCCCTAGATACACAATATGTATTTGATTTCACTCCAATGTCTCCTTGTAGGAGCAGAGTTATATCTTGCTAAGACATTAATTGAAAACATTATGTCACGCCTTGTTGTGTTAGCAAGATACATTAGTGCATCAATTGCACTAAGATATGGTACTTCAAGACCAACAAGTTCTTCATTATTTTCATGAGGTCGGAATGGATCTTTATCGAGTGATCTCACAACCGTCGGGGTACTAAATGGATGTGCTTTATCCATATAAAATCGCTTTAAAATCTTTTTAATGTATGCTGATTGATTGATAAAAATTTCATTTTTCATATACTCAATTTGTAGACCAAGACAAAATTTTGTCTTTCCAAGATCTTTCATTTCAAATTCTTTCTTTAAATAGTTTACTGCTTTAGGAAGCTGCCTGGCAGTTGAAATGATATTTGAATCATCAACATACACAGAGATTATAACAAATTCAAATCCAGATCTTTTTATAAAGATACAAGGACAAATTGAATCATTATTGTACCTTTCTTTCAATAGGTACTCACACAGACGATTATACCACATGCGCCTTGATTTTTTCAATCCGTATAAGGATTTTTGAAGCTTTATTTAATAAATTTCTTGGAAACATTATGTCACGATCCCAACCCCGGTCATGATGGCGCCCAACACACTGCTAGGCAAGCCCGACCATTCAACAACATTATCCCAAATTCTTATTCAGATTATAGATAAATATCATAGAGAATTTACTAAGTCATTTCATTCAAGTGTATAATTAATAATAAAATCTGCGGAAGTTCAATTAAAATACCACACCATAGCCCAACAGAATCTGGTGTCACGAATATGAGCCTCTAATACAGAATATCCACCTATTACAAGTCTGTCTAGGAAAAATACGGAATAAAAGATAGAGATAGAGGGGAGAAATCAAGGCTGCGAACGTCATGCAGCTACCTCAATACTCCCGGATACTGCCTGCTCAGCTAAACAATTCCTCACTTAGCCTGTGGTGTACCTGGATCTGCACACAAGGTGTAGGGAGTAATGTGAGTACTCTGACCCAGTGAGTAATAAACATAAATAAAGTTTGAGAATAAGAAATCATGGAAAAATACAAAGTAAACTATAACTGGAAGTTTAGAACAACAAATAGAAAAGCAACAAGTCAATTAAGTCAGAGTACCAAATACTGAGACAGGTATAACAGATAAAAACAAATGCATGAGTGCAATGCAATGCATATGATGGTACACTCTAGAACCCACTGCGGCGTGCAACCCGAGCCATCCATTTATTTATCATCGACGGCGTTCACTGGGGGTGTGTGCAGACTCCGGAGGGGCTCCTACAGCCCAAGCGCAATATCAAGCCATCTCGTGGCATCAAATCTAGGCCCTCGGCCTCATATCAATGTCAGTATAATCACCCAGGCTCTCGGCCTCAATATCAATGTAATCAACTAGGCTCTCGGCCTCAATATTAATGTAGTCAACCAGGCTCTCGGCCTCAATATCAATATAACACTGCTGCGGCGCGCAGCCCGATCCATGCTCAGTCCAGAAATCATCATAAGCCCCTTGGGCATTTGTAAAACAGTAGTTCTCAGCCCGAAATATCATTTAGAAATATCATTTAAGTTTTCAAAACTTAGAAAAATGGCTGAGTTTGCAAAACAATATTTAAAACCTTGGACTGAGGTCAAATTATATGCAAAATATGTGAAAGCAGTGATATCAATCCTTGAAGGATTCAAATAATTGGCAAGAAGCCCAAATGTAACAATTAAATCCAAGTAGGATGATTCTCAATTTAGTTCAAGTAGAAAACAAGGTAAAAACATCTCTCGGGACGAACCAAGTCACAATCCCCAATGGTGCTCTACCCCACGCCCGTTATCCGGCGTGCAAGTCACCACAATATAGCGTTACGATGTGAAATTTCGGGGATTCAAACCCTCAGTACATCATTTACATCAATTACTCACCTCGAACCGGCTAATTCTCTAGCTCGCGATGCCTTTGCCCCTTATTGACCTCTAAATGCCTCGAATCTAGCCATAACGATTTGATTCAGTTAATAAAAATTATAGGAATTAATTTCATATGGAATTCTACATTTTCCATCAAAAATCCGAAATTACACTCAAAATTCGCCCGTGGGGCCCACATCTCGGAATCCAGCGAAACTCATAAAATCCGACAACCCATTCCGATACGAGTTCAACCATACCAAAATTATCAAATTCCGACAACAACTCGACCTCCAAATCTTAATTTTTTTCATTTTTGAAATGTTTTGCAAAAATTCCAATTTCTTCCATTTAAATCCGAATTAAACAATGAATATAACCATGTATTTATGAAATATAATCACTTTCGGATATAGAACACTTACCCCAAATGTTTCCCTTGAAAATCGCTTTTCCCAAGCTCTACAATCGTCACAAATGAATAAAAATGGCTAATTCCCGAATAAGTTGTTTTCCATGCAAGTCGCATCTATGAAATGCGACTTGCACTTATTTCCAGCCAAAACAAAAGGCACTCCCAGCCTTCACTAAATCTGTCATAAATTTCTGTACAAATATCAGAATGTTGAATGGTTTAATTTTATGGAAACTAGAATGCAAGGGCTACAACTTTCATGTTTTGCACATTTTCGGATTCCTTATGGATTTCGAGGTATAAGCTTCCAAAGTAGCCCCCTCGCATCAAACATTTCTGGAAAATTTCAAAACAACTTTACCAACCCTTATTCAATCGATCATAACTTTCGGTAAAAATGTCGGAATAATTACTGGTTTAGCTTTCTGGAAAATAGGATGCAAGGGCTACAACTTTCATGTTTTGTAAATTTACAGATTCCTTATGTATTTTGAGATATAAGCTTCCGAAATAGGCTCCACGATTGCACAGTTGCTGTCCAAGACAGTTTCTGCAGCAGAAAATTCCAGCAATCCTTTTATCTGATTTCCATTCCGTTAACCTTCCGAAATTCACCTGAGGCCCTCGGGACCTTAACCAGTTATACCAACATGTCCCAAAATACAATACGAACTTAACCGTGCGATCAAATCGCCAAAATAACGTCATATACCACGAATTAAGCTTTAAAATCCAAGAATTCCTTCAAATTTCATAAAACATCAAATTTTCCATTTTGAGTCTGAAACACGTCAAACGACGTCCATTTTCAACCAAACTTTACATAAAATGCTTAAACCATATATAAGACCTGTACTGGGCGTCGAAACCAAAATACGGGCCCGATAACATCACTTTCTAATCAAATTTTATTTCCATTTTCCTTAAATATTTTCAGAAAGCAATTTTACTCAAAAATTCATTTCTCGGGCCTGGGACCTCGGAATTCGATGATTCTTGTTCCTATGAGTCAAAAATAATAATATGAATATAGACCTTCAGTCGATACTCAATTCGGAGCTCATTTGCTCAGTTCAATACTCATTTCGCTCGTTAAATAGTTAACTCATGTTTCGCGTCAAAAACCCAATCGCGACTTGATGAAATTAGACCAAAATTTCCAGATCACTCCTATAATTCATTATCAAAATTTCGGAAGTCTCAAAATCAAATTTCAATCTCTAGAACTAAAAATGAACCTTTGGATCATTACATGCTCATAATCAAAACGCCAAAATCTTCCAAAAACTCTTCCAAAACATATCCGAGCCTCATGGGACCCCGACCAAACATGCCAACATAACTCATAACATCATTCAAATCTGTTCCAATCATCAAAATACCTCAAACAACATCAAATTATCCAAAACTCATCGAATTCAAGCCTAAGTTTCCAAAAACTTCCGAAATACACTTTCGATAAAAAACCCGACCAAACCACGTCCGAATGACCTGAAATTTTGCACACATATCCCAAATCACCTAACGAAGCTACAACAACTCTCGGAATTCCATTATGACTCTCGGATCAAAATCTCACCTATCAACCGGAATTCGCCAAAATACTAACTTCGCCAATTCAAGCCTAATTCTACACCGGACCTCCAAAATTACTTACGATCACACTCCTAAGTCACAAATCATCCACCGAAGCTAATCGAATCATCGGGATTCAAATCCGAGCCCTCTAACATATAAGTCAATGTTCGGTTGACTTTTCCAAAACAAACCTTCCTTAAAAAGACTAAGTGTCTCATTTCCTACTAAAACCAATCCAAATCAACTCGTTCACACCTAACACTGATAATGAAGCATAAAGAAATAGGAAATGGGGAAAACGGGGTGGTAACTCATGAGACGACGGGTCGGATCGTCACATCCTCCCCAACTTAAACAAACGTTCGTCCTCGAACGTGCCCAGAGTTGTCCCAAAAGCCAAACAATCGCTTAGTAACCTCGCCACGCATATACCCGGGGGTGACCCCACATCACCCTATCTCATATAGGTCCGACAACACATTGTAACTGAAATTTTGCAATCCAATCTAGCCCGTAATCTATAGGACCACGTTTCCACTTTTGAAATCTTTCATATGATCAGAATCCCACATTTATACTATGAATAAGCTCGAACAAGCTGTAATAACCCACACCTGCAACCTCAGGTGCTATTACATGATAGACCACATAACTCAAACGCTTGTAGTGATAACTCCTAATCACAGTAGCTGCACACAACACCCGAATGCCGATAGAAAAACTTTTATCAACTAAAGTCTCATCTCACACTTTCATATGCTGCCAATGATAACTAAATCACGCGGTAAACCATAACCATTTCCCATATCAACCAAGCGCAATTTGATGTCTAGTACCACAAGCGAATAATCATGCCCACGGAGAAGTACATAATACAATGTCATACTAGTAAACCTCACTATTGCACCATCCGGTTACCCCAGAAAGGGAAAATACCTCAAAGAAGAGAGCTGCTTTGCAAGTTCCACAAGTACCACCCTAACGATATGCTATGAGCTCGTCAATCACAGTGGAACCAATATACATGAATAGAATCATAATAACCGGCTCTCCTATAGGTCACATTGACATCAACTTCACGAGCAACTTAGTTGTCAATAACATAATCCACCTGGCCCGGTCACAGACCTCCAATCCAAGCATATTATATAGAAGTAATCCAACAAGTACACATGTATATGCTAAGTGAAACAAGATTCTCATACTTCTGGACTGGCATAAATAACACTCTATATCGTAGGCATGAGCAAACTGCGCTGTCATAGCTCAAATCAGCAAGTTAACACAGAATTAGTAATTTCCAAGTTTGTTCTGGAATTTAGCATCTTGGAAATCTCAAGTATAGTCCAGATAGTTCTTAACAGAGTTACGAATATGTGAAACATTATACATTTAAGCTCAATATCCCACTCTAGGCATATCATAGCCTAAGTATCTTCCGAGCATGAATATTGGCTTGGTGTTTGCACACAGGTTCAAACCTCACATATATCCGCGCTCACAGCGTATAGTTATCACCATCAATTATCTCGACTAGTGCATCTAATGAGTTAGATAAAATACTCTCCTCAACATGCCACAATCCCGAAATAGTATATTTTTGAGAATTCCCCGTCTCCAAATTCATAGATCACATAAATCACTGTAATTGATCACAACCTCAGCACCCAAATGACTGACACATCCCTCAAGTACGATCATCCCAAGATAATTATTTTCAAAAAATTTCTAAATACATAACAAGATCGAAATATTGGTAGTCGATCAACCAAGTGAGCGTTGAAACGCCAATAGACATCTGTTAATCAGAATGTAATGTGCACCCTTCTCAGGCCTTACCGAGCAGTTATAACATTCAATCTAAATATCTGAAACTGACTACTCTATCCAGAATTCATGACCTTTTCTTCAAGAATGAACTGCCACCTCGTACATGAAAATATTAAACATGCACAACATATCACGTCTATTATGCCATCATTTTGCAAACGCAAGAATATCATTAGAATTTCTGGTCTATAGGAAAATTACATTCCGGCAGTTAGAAATCTTATATTTGCTCCCATTTAGGAGGGGTTCATAATATACAATATGTTTCGCGCACCGGTAGAAGATATCCGGCTCGAACCATGGTAAAAACCATTAAGAAAACTTTCAAATCTGTTCGCACATAAAAAAGCTATCAATACGAGACAAAAGGTGCTTGTTCTTCACTATTACTTTATTCAATTGCCTGTAATCAATGCACATTCTCATTGTGCCATCCTCCTTCTTCACAAATAAGACTGGTGCACCCCAAGGTGACACACTAGGCCGAATGAACCCCCCCCATTTTTTTTCTAGGAGTTCCTGAAGCTGCTCTTTCAATTTCTTCAGCTCCGCTGGTGCCATACGGTACGGTGGAATAGAAATGGGCCGAGTGCCCGGCACCAAGTCGATACCGAAATCAATATCTCTGTCAAGTGTCATGCCCGAGAGATTTGCAGTAAATACATCGGGAAAAATCCCTCACAACTATGATAGAATCAATACTAGGGGTCTCAGCTCCAACATCTCGCACAAAAACTAGATATGACAGACAACCTTTCCCAACCATACGCTGAGCTTTCAAGAAAGAAATTACTCTGCTAGGAACATAATCAGTCATACCGCGCCACTCGATCCGCGGTACACCCGGAATAGCCAAAGTAACTGTCTTAGCATGACAACCTATAATAACATGACACGGAGATAACCAATCCATGCCCAATATAACATCAAAACCCACCATGGTCAATAGCAATAGATCAACTCGGGTCTCCAAACCCTCAATAATCACAACACATGACCGGTACACACGGTCCATAGCAACAGTATCGCCCACTGGGGTAGATACATGAACAGAAAAAGAAAGAAACTCCAGGGGCGTACCCAAATAATGAGCAAAATATGAGGACACATAAGAATAGGTGGAACCGGGATCGAATAATACAAAGGCATCTCTGTGGCAGACTGGAACAATTCCTATAATGACATCATCTGAAGCAATAACATCTGTCCTTCCTGGAATAGCATAAAAAATGGGCCCGACCACCGCCTGATCGACCTTAAATCTCCATAAGCCATAACTGACTCACCAACATGCCTCAAACTGGAACCAATATAGCACATAACCGTGCAATCAACTTAATTAATAGCAAACTCCCCAACTTGGCTCAAAGCCATAGATCAAAACGCACTCCATAATTCACAACGCATATACTCTATTGTTGCCGTAATACCATAGTGAGATTAAACTCACTCCTTCATAAGCTTGTGGAAACACGAATCATCTGGAATTTTAACTCTTCTGCAATTCTTGCATTCACTCACACAACTGTTAAGCCCACTCTTTAGGCGGCCCAATTTAGATTTCAATGCATATTCTTCACTTGTAAATGAGATCTTCTAATAGACAACATAAGGATCACACCACCTTAGAACACTCCTCAGGAGATTACCCACCTGTTTCACCTCCAATTAACATTTTTGTATACCTTCCACTATCATACACATTACACGATCACTTAATCTTCCTGAGTCTAAACTCATACCATAACATGAAATTTACTTCACTCCAAATAGGAGACATGAAAAGATTCTTCACGCGCCCATAACTCGGGGCTACACATCTAATCACAATGAAAATCAAACATTTAATAGTTCATCTATCATCCTGGTCAGTGTAGTTCTAGAAAAATTTGGTAGTTGGGACTACTGGACACTAGAGTTAAGACTGTTTCTGTTGTTGCTATCGCTGTTGCTATTGTTGTTACTCGCTTCTTACATCAAAAAAGAAAAAGAGAAGAGAACTATATATGTCTGCAAACTAAGAGTACAAAATTCCTATCTATGCGTCTTCTGGAGTCAAATCTTGATTCTTGACCTGCTTGCTTTCGTTGACCTTAGATTGGATTTTGATACTCTTTGAAGAAACGATTATGACTCAATTTCAGTTGCTTGCTTTCCTGATCTGAAATTGAGAAGATGAATCTTGAAAAACTGGGTTACTGACACATTGTCAAAGTTACCTCCAACTATCCTGTGATCGAAAGACTTCTTCCTTCTGATGAGAAACTGAAACTGCAAGCTTTAATCTTCACTTGTGTTATACGGCCGAGCCTGCAAAACCATCAAAGACAAAAAAAAAACGAACAAAAAATTTTCTTCCCCAGTCTGGCACTAGAAAAATGTGAGTTATTAGAGAAATCTGTAAATTATCTAATTTATTGAAAAGGCAGACAGAAATATTAGTATAAACTAGCTAAAAGAGATAAAATTTGGTAACGAATGATTGTGTAACCAGGGATCGGTATCCCGTACTACTGAAAGGAAATGTAACCAGGGGCCGGTACCCTATCTTACTGGAAGGAAATAGAATCAGGTGTTAGCACCATGTATTATTGATAAAGTGTTGAATCCTTCAAGGTGAAAAAAGGTTCGATCTGAGTTAAATTGTATTAAACAACCTGAGCGAAGATTACTTTTACCCGGAAACTATGAGCTGGATCCCCCTAGGCGAAATAGTTCTACCTGGGTTAAGCTACGTAAAACACCCTGAGCGAAGAGTACTTCTACCCGGAAATTATGAGCTGGATCCCCCTAGGCAAAACGGTTCTACCTGGGTTAAGCTACGTAAAACACCCTGAGCGAAGAGTACTTCTACCCGGAAACTATGAGCTGGATCCCCCTAGGCGAAACGGTTCTACCTGGGTTAAGCTACGTAAAACACCCTGAGCGAAGAGTACTTATACCCGGAATATGAGCTGGATCCCCCTAGGCGAAACGGTTCTACCTGGGTTAAGCTACGTAAAACATTGAGCGAAGAGTACTTCTACCCGGAAACTATAAGCTGGATACCCCTAGGCGAAAAGGTTCTACCTGGGTTAAGCTACGTAAAACACCCTGAGTGAAGAGTACTTCTACTCGGAAACTATGAGCTGGATCTCCCTAGGCGAAACGGTTCTACCTGGGTTAAGCTACGTAAAACAACCTGAGTGAAGAGTACTTCTACCCGGAAATATGAGTTGGATCCCCCTAGGCGAAAATGTTCTACCTGGGTTAAGCTACTTAAAAACAACCTGAGCGAAGAGTACTTCTACCCAGAACTATGAGCTGGATCCCCCTAGGCAAAAAAGGTTCTACCTGGGTTAAGCTAATGTAAAACAACCTGAGCGAAAAGTACTTCTACCTGGAAATATGAGCTGGATCCCCCTAGGCGAAAAGGTTCTACCTGGGTTAAGCTACGTAAAACAACCTGAGTGAAGAGTACTTCTACCCGGAAATATGAGCTGGATCCCCCTAGGCGAAAAGGTTCTACCTTGGTTAAGCTACGTAAAACAACCTGAGTGAAGAGTACTTCTACCCGAAAATATAAGCTGGATCCCCCTAGGCAAAAAGGTTCTACCTGGGTTAAGCTAATGTAAAACAACCTGAGCGAAGAGTACTTCTACCCGGAAATATGAGTTGGATCCCTCTAGGCGAAAAGGTTCTACCTGGGTTAAGCTACGTAAAAACAACCTGAGCGAAGAGTACTTCTACCCGGAACTATGAGCTGGATCCCCCTAGGCGAAAAGGTTCTACCTGAGTTAAGCTGCGTAAAAACAACCTGAGCGAAAAGTGCTTCTACCTGGAACAATGAGCTGGATCCCCTAGGCGAAAATGTTCTACCTGGGTTAAGGTTTGATGACATTCGTTCTTTTAGAATCACCATTCTGCATGTTGTGTTCCTGCTTCAAACAAAGAAATATTTGTGAGTTTTCAAAGTGGTGGTTGGTTTTGTGGCCTTGATTGTTTTGATCACTTGATCTCGGCCCTTTCAACTGAAACTGGTTGCTTCCTGAATACCGATTGCCTTTCTGACTCTGGAGAAACTCTAGCTTATCTAGACTTTGTCATGATGATTGGTTGGTGGAACTCAACCTTTTCGACTTTATCTTGCCTTTGTAGGCCTTTTCCTTCTGATTTCTCTTTTTTTTCTTTTTTTTTATATTCTTTTTGTTTTCATCATTTTTTTTCTTTTTTTTTCTTCGGAGAATTGGGGAACTTTCGGCTCCTCAAACTTTGCTGCAACGGCTAGTCGCGTGGGACTTAACCTTTTCCAATTTTATTTCGCCTTCGTTGGCCTTTCTTTTCTGGCTTCTTTCTCCCAACTTCAAATTCAGAGCATTTGGGATGCCTTGGATTTTTTCAACTCTTTGCCGAGACGATTAGCCACAACTATTCAGGAAAAGCACAGTTAACTTGGAAGTTTGATTTTTTTAATTCTATGCTACTAAAGTTGGTATTAAACTACTAAATTTGCAACTAAGAAAGGCAAATTAATGGTCCAATACAGTCCTTATCAGATACAAACTCCACAACCCACATTCTTCATTGGGTTATAAAGATAGACTATACAACTTATCATTTATCTACTAAATTACAGATGCACTAAGTACTCCACTACTCGAGCATTTTCTTTTCACTTTTACATCTCACAGCTACATCACAGTGTGATTCGAAAGTGTACCTGGTAATAGACAATAGAAGAAGAAGAGGAGGATCAGCAGAGCAGTAGCAAACAACAACAGCAATACCCAGCAACACAATAACAGAACAACCCAGTAACAGATTAGAAAGAAAACAACCAGCAGAATTCCAGCAACACCCAATGAAGCAGTAGCAAATAACCAATAGCAAACTTAGGAAAAACCAATTGAAACCCCAGAAATACCAACCAACAACACCAATGAAACAGTAACAGTACTAGTTCTGATATTCAGCAGTAAAAGAAAAGACCTCATATTTCAGTTTCTTAACTCTCAAACACTGAACCTTTTAGGATTAAAAACCAGCCATTTTTTTTCTCAAATTACTGAACTCTTAAATGTTAAAAATCCAGCCTAGACTCTCTGAAAAAAACTGAAAGAAAACTGATCTTTTCTTCTAAAAAAAAACCACCCCTAAATCTGTCTTAAATGACTCTATTTATAACCCAAAAACTGGTCTGCTATCTCTGCCTTGAAACTATCAGATTCTAACTGCCCACCCCCCTTTGAATCCCATTACTTGATGTCTTCTTGTTTGAAGTTATTTTGTTCCCCACACTTGCATGCCTTGTTCCCTATTGTTTCAATCAAAACTATGGGTTATTATAGTATTCCTATTAACTCCCATACTATCATGTTATGTTCTGCATTGATATTAAACTAATGGTATCTATTATCCACTGAACAGACCCTTAAGTTAGTCCACTTGCAGACCTGCTAAATCCCAAAATTACCCCCTTAACCCCTGTGTATTACTGCCCTGCTCTAAGCTTCATTGATCTATTATTAAAACTCTATGAGTTGTAACCCTAACAACTAATTTCTAATTGATCACTAAATTACTATAGCTATAAACCAATTCCCACTATCAAATTCACACAGTGATTCAGAGCAGAAGACCAGATCATTTCAAACATGGCATCAATCAAAGAGAACGAGTTGATCATATTGGGAACCAATCCTGATCAACTCTGACCTAGTGATTGAGCAGGGATTCAATAATACAAGCCAAAATTGAAGCAGTATGAATCAAGGAAGGAGGTTTATGCGAACAACTATAAAGAACAGGAGGTCAAACCAAATACAGGGAATGAGCAAACACAACTCTAATTCAAGTACATACAAGATGCAGGATGGTAAACATACTGGTATGAACCAAAGGTTGAACTATTATCATGTTAACATAACATTCAAGCCTAAACGACTAATCGACGACGCTTATTGATTACACAGGCTATAACATTTAGCAGTTAACAACAAACAATCAGAATAAACAGACCAACAAGTGATTCGAGTGGTATTGACAAAGACAGGGAACTTATAAACTAACAAATTACATGGCTAACAACATATATTCGACCATGAACAGAAGCAGACTCGACCAAATAAAAAGGTCTGATTGAAGAAGAAGAAGAAGAAGAAGAAGAAGCAATGAACAAAAACTGGATTATAACTAAACTAAACACAATTAACCGTAACAAAAATAGAACAAGAAAGGAGAAAAAGGTACCTTAACAAAACAGAAACTAGACGAACCCAGGTCGAACTCTTGACTAGAACTTTTTGAGGTCGAACGGACCTTAATCGAGTGTTCGCAACGGAGAACACTTCAACTAAGGTCGATTAGACGCCCAAATTCCTTTAATTTCGGACAAAACCCAGGTTTGGTCTTCATAGGGGTCTTGGTTCTATTTGGGGTTCGAATGGTTCTAGCAAGATTCGAACCAGGCTAAAGGTATTTTGGGCACGAGGGAGGTCAGGGGGTGCCGTGGTGTGAATTTGGGACTAGTTGGGGTAGGTCTAGGTTTTGCTCAAATCTTCGATTGAAGATTCGAGAAGCTAGAGGTTGATTCGAGGCAAACGGTTAACGGATTCGTAACGAGGGTGGTCAGATGGCTTAGGGGTGTTAATTTGGTGACCGACGGCGTTGTTGCCGCCGGGTTTCAGGCGAAGGGAACGAGGGCGACTAGGGTTTGGGGAGGGCGTCTCTAAAGGGTCTGAGAGAGACGATGGGGCGAGGGGGGGTTTGGTTTGGGGGCGTGGGGTAAGGGATTAGGGTTATATACGGGAGGGGGCGTTTGATCTTGGCTGTTGGATCAATCACGATCAACGGCCTGGATCATTTTACTAATAAGAAATGACATCGTTTGGCCATGCTGCGAGACTGGGTCGACCCGGGGTGAAATGGACCGGGTTATGGGGAAAGCCTGGGACCGTTAGATCAAAAGGAACGGATGGTTCAGATTTAATCACCTGAAACAGTGTCGTTTGAACCAATGCTGGGGCTGAACTGGACCCTTTGATCTGTTTGATCAACGATTCAGATTTGAGACGCCTAAACGGCGTCGTTTGAGTCCTATGAGAGATCAGGCATATTGATCCGGGTAAATGGGGTGTTTTGGGCCTGATTTTGGGTCCAAAAAATGGCCCAGTTCCGAATGTGTTTCTTATTTCACTTGTTTTTCTTTTTCCTTTTTAATTCCTAATTACCAAAAATTCTAAAACAAGTTGTAAAACCAAAATTAAATTAAAAATATTAATTAAACCTAAATAATAATTGACACACAAGATTAAATATTAATAAAAAAAATCACACAATTGGACAATAAAATGACAAAAATGCAACAAATACATATTTTGTGATTTTCTTTCTTTTAGAAACAAAACATGGTTCAGTTAATTTCTAAGTACACAATTAAATTCTAAATGTGCATGCAACATATATTTTTGTATTTTTAATTAATTAAAACAAGATAAACATTCACAGACAACAATACAAACAATTATCCAAAGATGTCACGCAAATTCTTAAAATTGTACCTAAAGGACATTTGTTTTATTTTTTTGATTTCTTTTGGAGTAGTTTCCGTGAAGCAAAAATCACGTGCTCACAGCTGCCCCTTTTTGTCCGAAAACCCTTCGTGTTTTCGTGCAAAGATAAAGTGAGCGGATACGAGCGATTTTTGCCCGTTGGACTACTCCGTGTGAAGCATTTTTTGAAAGATTTAACCGACCCTTTGCTTCGAAGGTTTCCTACATATCCCTGGCTAAAAGGGAATCAGATTAATGTAGTTCGGGAAGTTTGGTAGCTGGGGCTACCATGGGACTGCAATTTTGCTGTTACTACTGCTACATGCTGTTACTACTACTTTTCGACCTCCTTATTACACCGTGCTGAAAGAAAACAAGAAGCTAGACTAAACTAGGGATTGCAACATCTTATCTATCTTCAAACTTGCTCTTGTAGTCTTCCTTCTGATCTCTGCAATGGAATTTATGTTGGGGATATTTTGTTGTAACTCTCCGCTTTACTGACTTCTGACTTGAAATTGAGTGTAGTCCTTTGTTCTACAGGCGGGCTCCTAACTCCAACTTGACTTAAAAAGATAATACAGCCTCCATTCTCCAGGCGGGCTCCTGACTCCAACATCAATTTAAAGATAATGCAGCCTCCATTCTCCAGGCGGGCTCCTGACTCCAACTTGCCATAAAAAGATAATACAGCCTCCATTCTCCAGGCGGGCTCCTGACTCCAACAACAATTCAAAGATAATACAGCCTCCATTCTCTAGGCGGGCTCCTGACTTCAACAACAACTTAAAATTTAACACCTCCATTCTCCAGGCGGGCTCCTGACTTCAACGATGACTTAAAAATATAACACCTCTATTCTTCAGGCGGGCTCCTGACATCTACTACAACTTAAAGATATAACACCTCCATTCTCCAGGCGGGCTCCTGACTTTAACTAATATAACACCTCCATTCTCCAGGTGGTCTCCTGACTTCTACTACAACTTAAAGATATAACACCTCCATTCTCCAGGCGGGCTCCTGACTTTAACTAATATAACACCTCTATTCTCCAGGCGGGCTCCTGACTTCAACAACAACTTAAAATTTAACACCTCCATTCTCCTGGCGGGCTCCTGACTCCAACTTGACTTAAAAAGATAATACAACCTCCATTCTCCAGGCGGGCTCCTGATTCCAATAGCAATTTAAAGATAATGCAGCCTCCATTCTCCAGGCGGGCTCCTGACTTCAACATCAACTTAAAATTTAACACCTCCATTCTCCAGGCGGGATCCTGACTTCAACGACGACTTAAAAATATAACACCTCTATTCTCCAGGCGGGCTCCTGACTTCTACTACAACTTAAAGATATAACACCTCCATTCTCCAAGCAGGCTCCTGACTTTAACTAATATAACACCTCCATTCTCCAGGCGGGCTCTTGAATGTACTTCGAACATGATAGACGTAGCTTGTCTAGCATCTATGCATCTTAACAATCCCAAGTCTGGTGTTCTTTTATACAGAACTCCTCCACTAAAAAAGAATCCACTTGCCAACCGTCGAATTGTTCTCTTTTGATCCCCCGTGGCTTGCACTGGGTATATCCCTATTCTGATGTATTCCTTGATATCGTGGAACCATGGTTCGCCATCCAGTTCTTCTTCAATCATGCTACAATAAGCATGCTGATCTCGGACTTGAATATGCAAAGGATCGACATAATCTTTGTCCAGATGGTGCAGCATTGATGCTAGGGTAGCCAAAGCATCGGCGACCTCATTATGGACCCTTGGAATATGCCTGAACTCCACTGATCTAAACTGTTGGCAAAGATCATGTAAGCATTGTCGGTGTGGTATGAGCTTCAGATCTCGCGTTTCCCATTCTCCTTGAATTTGATGTACCAGAAGGTCCGAGTCTCCCAAGACCAAGACTTCTTGGACATCCATGTCCGCAACTAACCTTAACCCCAAAATGCATGCTCCGTACTCAGCCACATTGTTGGTACAATAAAAATGAAGTTGAGCCGTAACAGGATAGTGATGCCCTGTTTCAGAAATAAGCACAGCTCCTATTCCGACTCCTTTCATGTTAGCAGCCCCATCAAAGAAAAGTTTCCAGCTTGGTTTTTCGGCCTGTTCTAGTTCATCAATATGCATCACCTCTTCATCAGGAAAATAAGTCCTCAGTGGCTCATACTCTTCATCGACCGGGTTCTCGGCCAAATGATCGGCCAATGCTTGGGCTTTCATCGCAGTCCGAGTCATATAGGTTATGTCAAACTCTGTGAGCAAAATCTACCATTTTGCAAGCCTTCCTATCGGCATAGGCTTTTGAAAGATATACTTCAATGGATCCAAGCGTGAAATGAGGTAAGTAGTGTAGGATGACAAATAATGTTTCAACTTTTGTTCTACCCAAGTTAGGGCACAACATGTCCTTTCCAGGTGAGTGTACTTAACCTTATAAGCCGTGAACTTCTTACTAAGATAATAAATGGCTTGTTCTTTCCTGCCGGTGACATCATGCTGCCCCAGTACACAACCAAATGAATTTTCCAAGATTGTCAAGTAAAGAATCAAAGGTCTCTCTGGTTCTGGCGGAACCAACACAGGTGGGTTTGTCAAGTAACCTTTTATCTTGTCAAACGCTTCTTGACACTCATCAGTCCACTTGATCGCAGTGTCCTTCCTCAACAACTTGAAAATAGGCTCACAAGTTGTCGTGAGCTGAGCAATAAACCTGCTGATATAGTTCAGCCTTCCTAATAGACTCATCACTTCAGTCTTGTTCCTCGGAGGTGGCAACCTTGTATGGCTTTGATCTTTAATGTATCCAACTCGATGCCTCGCCGGATGACTATGAATCCCAATAGTTTTCCGGATGGGACACCAAATGCACACTTGGCGGGGTTAAGCTTGAGGTTGTACCTGCAAAGCCTCTGGAAGAATTTCCTCAAATCCTCGACGTGGTCGGCCTGATGCTTTGATTTTATGATCACATCATCTACGTATACCTCAATCTCCTTGTGTATCATATCATGAAATACAGTAGTCATCGCTCTCATATAAGTTGCCCCAGCATTCTTCAACCCAAATGGCATTACTCGGTAGTAATAAGTTCCCCACGGCGTGATGAAAGCCATTTTTTCTGCATCTTCTTTATCCATTAGAATCTGATGATACCCAGCATAGCAATCCACAAAAGATCCAATCTCGCGCTTGGCACAATTATCGATCAAGATGTGGATATTGGGTAGTGGGAAGTTATCCTTCGGACTTGCTTTGTTGAGATTGCGGTAATCGATGCATACTCTGATCTTGCAATCCTTCTTCGGCACAAGCACGACATTAGCCAACCAGAAAGGATATCGAGTGACCCGAATAACCTTTGCATCCAACTGCTTGGTAACTTCTTCTTTAATCTTCACACTCATCTAAGTTTTGAATTTCCTCAACTTTTGCTTGACGGGTGGGAACGCTGGATCGGTGGGCAATTTGTGGACCACTAAATCAGTGCTTAAACCTGGCATGTCGTCATATGACCACGCAAAAACATCTTTGTACTCAATGAGTGCTTTGATTAACTTCTCCCGAATTTTTGGCTCGAGGTGGACACTTATTTTAGTCTCTCGGACGTTGTCTGTGTCCCCTAAATTGACGGCTTCTGTGTCATTCAAATTGGGTTTGGATTTTTCTTAGAAGTGAATTAACTCCTCACTAATTTCTTCGAAGGCTTCATCCTCATCATCATATTCTGATTCGTAATCGCAATCTACTTCTTGAACTATCATTTCGGAATCAGATTGATTTTTAAGACTGGGCTGAGAATTCCTTATGCATGCCATGTCATTAAGACCAGTATAAAGAGAACTGTACAGAAAAGAAAAGAAGAAAACAAAATTAAAATAAATAAGGAATGAAGAAGAAACTTTTTTATTTTATTGAATTACGGGATAACAAGGTTTCACACTTTAATGAACACAACAAAAATAAAGGGAATCTGGACTACAACCCTGGAATAATCTAGAAAATAGGAAGGAAAATCACAGCCAACTACCAAGATTCCCTCCAAATGGGCAAAGGAGTAGCCATCCAATTGTTGATTTTTGCGTTTGGCCCCACAAACTGCACATCCGCCTTGCTGGACCCTTCCCCAACTTCTACCATGTTGATTTCGGTGAACAATCTTTCAAAGCCCTCATTTAAGTCTCCATCTGCATGAATCAATGGCCCTGTAACCTTGGACAACAATTGCTTTTTGATGCTCGGCCTGACAAAAGATCTGGACAGGCACGAGATTGGCTTGGGAAGGACCCAGACTCTTTTCTTCAACTTGCGGGGCCGCCTCACATCCGCCACTGTAGGCTTGAACCCCAGCCCAAAAGTATCCAAATTTTTGGGCAAAGAAACCGGTTGAACAACACCCTGAAGATTAGCCCCTAAACCTTTGCCTGGCACAAACCTGTTTTTCAATATCTCCGAGGCTACCATGACAGTTGCAGCTGCTATTTTGGGAAGTGGGATCCTTTCACCCTCGGGAACTTTGTCCACTGAAACCGTATCCAAAACTTGGTAAACCCACGGCCCCTTGTCATCGTCATTCTCTATGAAGGGTACGATGGCATCACTTACGGCGCTTGTATTGTCTTCCCCATGTACTACAATCTCTTGCCTATCCCACTCAAATTTGACCATCTGATGTAATGTAGAAGGCACTGCTTTGGCGACGTGGATCCAGGGTCGCCCCAACAGAAGGTTATATGACACTGCCACGTCTAACACTTGAAACTCCATGGTGAACTCGACCAGACCAATTGTTAATTCAAGTATGATGTCACCCACTGTGTCTGTACCATCCCCATCAAACCCTCAAACATAGATGTTGTTCTTGTGAATTCTGTCACCATCGACCTTCAGTTTGTTTAAGGTGGTCAGAGGACAAATATTGGCACTAGAACCATTATCAATCAGTACTCGAGTGACTACCGAGTCTTCACACTTCACAGTCAAATAGAGGTCTCTATTATGTTCTATACCCTCCACGGGCACCTCATCGTCTGAAAAAGTGACCCTGTTGACCTCGAAAATCTTGTTTGCTATTTGCTCCAGATGGTTCACAGAGATCTTATCCGGAACATGGGCTTCGTTCAGAATTTTCATCAATACCCGACGGTGCTCATCTGAATGGATCAACAAGGATAACAATGAGATCTGTGCCGGGGTCTTCCTTAACTGCTCCATAATGGAGTAATCTTGCGGCTTCATTTTCTTTAAAAATTCATCCGCCTCTTTCTCGGTAACTGGATTCTTTGTTGCTACTGGATTGGCCCTTCTTAACTCTGCGGGAGCAAAACACCTTCCCAAAAGAGTTAGACCTTGGGCTTCACACACTTCTCCTTTGACTTTTTTCCCTTTGTAAATCACCGTCACCCGTTCATAATTCCAAGGAACAGCCTTGCTGTTGATCACTGGAAGCTGAGTTACCGGTTTTATAATAACAGGCTCTGTGCAAGCACCCTTCACGACCACAACAGGTTTACTTGCAACCCCTGGCACTACCACTTTAGCTTTCTCGGGTTTCACTACAACAAGACTCGACGACCCTTTCTCAGCTACCACAACTGGCTCATCATCTACCTCTCTCAACTGGACCACTGATTTCCCACTGGTTACTTTTCCCTTTGAGCTGGTTTCGCTGGAACAGATCATCATTACCATCTGTGAGGGCTTCCTGGGCTCCCCCTCTTTGTGTATCAACTCAATCATATGTGTCTCATGGTGAGCTGGCAGTGGATTCTGATTAATATTTGGTGCTTCTAGGGCTTGAACCTCGATCCGATGAGTATCGATAAGCTCTTGTACAGCTGTTTTTAGTTTCCAACACTTCTCTGTATCATGCCCAGGGACCCCTGAACAGTACTCACAACTCACCGAGTGGTCAAGATTTCTAGGGGGAGGATTTGGCATTTTAAGCTCAATTGGATTCAACATGCCCAACTGCCTCAATCTGTGGAAAAGACTGGTATATGATTCCCCCAGTGGAGTGAAAGTCTTTTGTTTCTGTGACCTCTCATTCTTGAGGGCTGGGTTTGGGCGAAAACCTGTCTCGGGGGGATTTCTGTAGGCCCTTGGGGGTGGATATGTGTTTTGTGGAGCTGGGTATGAATTTTGTAGAGCCGCCATGGCGCGTGTGCTGGAGTTTGGGTATATGTTTGTGCATGATAGATGAAAAAATGGGGATCTGGCAGTGGGTAGTAATGTTGTGGAGGGCTATATAGAGTATGGGGGTAATTTTGGTGGTAGGGTCGTGGTTGTCTAAAGTAGGGTGACGGGCCTCTGGATCCGAACCAGGCTCCGGACTCAACAGTCGTGACATCTTCTTTCTTCTTTTTCCCGAGCACATCCCCAGTGCCGCTTTGAATAGCCTGGGTGGTTGCCTTGATCGCTGAATAACTCATGATCTTGTTGGACATAAGCCCCTCCTCGACCATGCCTCCCATTTTTACAACCTCATTAAAAGATTTGCCAATTGCAGACACAAGATGACCAAAGTAGGTCGGCTCCAAAGCCTGCAAAAAGTAATCAACCATCTTGCTTTCTTTCATTGGGGGATCTACCCTTGCTGCTTGCTCCCTCCACCGGAAACCATATTCTCTAATGCTTTCACTGTGCTTCTTCTCTAGTTTGGTCAAAGATAGTCGGTCTGGAATGATCTCAAGATTATATTGAAAGTGACAAGCGAATGCTTGTGCCAGATCATCCCATGTATACCATCTTCCGTGATCTTGGCGGGTGTACCACTCCAATGCTGCTCCGCTCAAACTCTGACTGAAGTAAGCCATTAGTAATTCATCCTTTCCTCCGTCTCCCCTCATCTTACTGCAAAAACCTCTCAAATGAGCCACAGGATCACTGTGTCCATTGTACAAGTCGAATTTGGGCATTTTGAACCCTACCGGTAGTTGTACATTTGGGAACAAACACAGGTCTTTGTAAGCTATACTCACCTGACCTCCTAACCCTCTCATATCCCTGAAGGATTATTCTATGCTTTTCATTTTTCTGAACATCTCTTCCTGTTCAAGATTTCTGGCCGGTTTTTCTGCTTTCTTTGGTAGGTCAGAATGTGGATCCTGTGGATAGGCTTAAGGTGCTTTGAAGGTAAGATCCGGGGGATAATACTGGTTGTCCTACGTTTGGAACACAGGTTCACTCGGGGATTTATGGAGTGCAGTTGGTGGAGATTCCATAAAGACAGGGGTGATTGGCGGAGGAGGGATGATCCTAAGACTGAGCTAATGGTGGGCTAAAAGCTGGGTTGGCTGGGTAAGTTGGCGGTGATTTCCCTTTGGTCCAAGCCTGGTACATTTCGGCCATCTGTTGCTTAAGCTTGAGCATCTCCTCTTTCATTTTATAGACGTCCAACTCCTCTACCTCAACACTAGTGTCGACATCTGGGATAGACATGATTTCTGGTATTGGTCCCTTTGATCTGGTTTGGTAATGATAATGTTCCAGTATCCTCTAAATAAACTAACTGCTTGAATTCTCTGGAAATCAAAAAACTTGTTAGTTTTTAGAGTTTTAACACATATGCAATTACACGTTGGGATGCAATGCACCTAGGAAATTAACCATTTCTATCATGCATTTACTTCGGTTGCGTGCGTCATTCCGGCCTCTCATAATTGTGCCCCTTTTTAAGCTTCCTTTATTCTATCCTTCTTTATTTATTTTTCATTTTCCCCCTTTTTTTCTTTTTTTTAGTGGTGGTCGAATCCTATAGAGATTTCCTACGTATCATGTCCCCACATGAATCAGACCGTGCATAGTTTTGCCACGAGTGCGGAACATAAAGACACCATTTTTGGATTTGTCAATCTTCACTAGCAAAACATTTTATTATAAGGCAAAACATTTTTGAAAGGAAACTGACAGGCTTGATATAGACTACAGACTCTATGCAAAAGGGAAATACAAACTCTAACGGACAATAGACTCTGAAGACAAGGAAAATACAGACTCAAATTATGAATGTTTCAAAGTTTTGAATTTTGGCTCCCGCGGGGCGTCGTTTGGCCTCGCCGCGGGCTTTGGTGCAAGGCCCCTTTGCAGATCTTTCAAATCTTCCATGATCTGGTGGACATAAATCATTATTGAAGCAAAGAAGGTGGTACGGGACATATCCTCACAAGCTAGGCACTTTATAGTGATGTAGTGACCGATATCGTCGATTTTTCCCTTGATTTTGTCCCTCTCCATAAGCAATCGCTCTATTTGTTGATTCCGTGTCCCCAACACTTGAGCGTTGTAAAAGAGTTGATCCTGAAACTCATTCATTTGTTTCTTCATTTGGGCCATCAGATCATAGTAGCGCTTCCTATCTGTTCTAGCATCTCGGGCTTGTCTGAAGATCCGCTCTTCGTAGTCCCTCTTCATTTGTTGCGTGAACCGTACTTGCTCTTCTATCTTCTTTATCCATTTCACCTGTATTCTCGCTAGACCAACTTTAGATTTTTCTAGGTCTTCTTGATATTCGAGGACTTTCTTCTTCAGACCGTTTATGAGCCTTTTATCAGCCCGGCTTCTCTCCTGGCTTCTGGCAGCTATTTTCATTTTCTGGATTTGAGTTTTGAGGACTTCGTTTTCCTGAACTAGTTTTCTCCTTTCTCCCTCATTTGCAGTGATATGCAAATCTTTCTCAAATTTCAAATCCATAACTTGCTTCTCCAACTTGCCTATTGTCATCCTGTACTCGTGTTCTTTAGCCAACCAATCCCACTGTTCTTGCGACGCCTTGACGAACTCCTGGAGATGGGGTCTTTTAGCCGGCCTTTCGTGCTCAAGTTCTCTCTTGTACCAAGCAAGGTATCCTGGCTCCACTTCGCCTTTGGCCCGATCCTGCACGTAAGTATCTGCTTTTAAATATTGGCATTCACTCCAGATCTGACGGACTCTTGCTTTAGGAAACTGTCCGTCAGGGCTAATCTCAATTACTTGAGCACTAAGATCTTCCTCCTATGGCAATGTTTGGCATCTCCCGAGTTGTCTCAAAACCCGATATGGCGCGTAGGGCTGAATGCTCTTGAGCCCCATCAATAAAAAATGGGTCCTAGCTGTCGGCATATATATGACCTCATCAACGGGCAGCCATCCTAGCGTCCACTGTATTTGGCTGGCGGTGAGGGTCTGAAAGAATGATGTCCACGCTGTAACTCCCTCGGGTAGACTGACCCCCTTGATTCTTGTGTAGAACTCTTCTATGCAAGTTTTCTTCGAGGAACCATAACTCAAGAGCTGGGAACGGTGGCAGAGATGCTCAGTCATCCATATTTGTAGCAACAAGTTACACCCCTCGAAAAAGTTCCCTCTGGCTTTGCAGGCTGTGAGAGCTCGGAAGATATCAGATACTATCATAGGTGCAAGAGTGCTTTCATCTTGAGTGAGCAAGGTACTGACGACCCCGGCTATTTTCAAATCAATGTTTCCGTCTTTCCTTGGAAACACCAAAAGGCCCAAAAAGGTTATCATAAAAGCCACTCGTCTATGCTCATCCCATTTCTGGTGGCTACTTTTGCTGCATAACTTGTTACCCGGATTGTTGAATCTTTCGACATGACCGTATCTGTTGTATATGAAGCGTGGATTACAAAAACCCGCGGCCAAATCTGGGTTATGGACCGCCCTGGGTATCTTTAATGAATCTAAAAATCGATGTGCGGTGACAGCTCTTGGAGCAACCAGGTATTTTTGCCTTATCGGAACTTCAGCATTTCCGATGTACCCGGCTATTTCCTCCAAGGTCGGGGTGAGTTCAAAATCGGGGAAGTCGAAGACATTGTGTGCCGGGTCCCAGCAGGTGACCAAAGCTCTTATGATATCCCCCCAAGGCTGGATTTCCAATAAACCCGTAAGACCTTTTAGATATTTCTTGACCTTATCTTGCCCCTTACCACCTAAATCATCCCACCATAGCCGCAACTCGAAAGGGATTTTATACATTATTGAAAAAGGTTCATTTTGCATCGTGCTCATCCTGCACATTTATTAAGGTGATTAAGAAAATAAAATTTATTTGACCCAACAAATTGACTATTTTTAATTTTCCACAGATTAAAAGGAAGATCTGGTTCCGAACACGGCTTTTCAGCACTTCGGGAACGAAGATTTTAAAGCTGGGTGAGTCAACCAATAAAAAATCCAAAAACGACTAAAAGTGGTCGTTTATACAAAGTCAGCCTTCCAGCGTCCCTTTCGGGAACATTCAGCTATTTTTGCCAAAAACGGCATTACTCGATTTATTATTGACTTTTTTTTTCTCAAATTGAAATAAAGGACACGGTTAAAAACACGGCCTTTCAGCGCTTCTGGGAGGAAGATTTTAAGGCTGTGCCCGCAAACCATTTAAAATGACTCAGGGTGGCTGTTCTTGCGAAAACAGCCTTCCGGTGCCCTTTTGGGGACATTCGGCTTATTTTAAGCAAGAATGGCGTCACCCGACTTATTTATGACAAAAATTTGACATTTTTGTAAAAGGGAGGTTGGACCCGATGAGGGTTGCCTATGTATCCCGCACCCTGTGAGAATCAAACCGGCGTAGTTCGGGACGCTAAAACAAACTTCTTTTGAAAACCAAACTTTTTACTTTTCTTCAAAAATTCGGCAGAGTTTCGACACTATTTGGACATTGGTTTTTTCAAAACAGGCGATTAACTCTCTTTAACCCTCATACTGCTATTTCTTTTTCCTCAAAATATTCAAAAGTCGGTCGACATGCAAGTCCGAAGAAAATAAATGCACAAGTAGCAAGTAAGATGCATCAGGATGGTCTTTTTCATTTTTGGTACACCTGTCCTAGACAGACCCAACCCCTGTGTTGAGCCTCCAAAGTCAAATGGACCTGATGCAAACAAACGTTCCTATTAGGGATCCGGCATGAAGTCACGTTATTATAGGTTCAAAGCCTAGGTATTTGTTATAGACTGTGTACCCGAGCGGACAACTCCAGTCGAGGAGGGGGCAACGTACCGGGGACCCGCGAGATCGTCCGGCTTTGTAACTTGTCCGGCCTCATTCTTATTTCAGGGTATGACACTAACAGAATAGGGAGTCTCAACCAATAAGCACATCCCCGGAGGTGAGAAGAGAAGGGTTTCAGCACAGTTTATATACATTTCAGATAATATCAAAGCGGTAAAGCATTTAGCACATTTAGCGCGAAATATGTAGAAAAATCAGATAAAGCCAAACATAAGAATTATTCTAAGCTCAAATTCTTAAACCCTGAACCAGAGATTCTGGGTTCTCTGATCCCCAGCAGAGTCGCCAGAGCTGTCACACCTCCTTTTTACCCGCGCCCGCAAGGGGCGCAGAGGGAGTTTTTCCAATTAAAGGACAATCAAAACGGGATTTTTTTATTTATTTCAGAGTCGCCACTTGGTAGATTTAGGGTGTCCCAAGTCACCAGTTTAATCCCGAATCGAGGAAAAGAATGACTCTGTATTACAGTCCGCGATCCAGAAGTCCGGATAAGGAATTCTGTTAACCCGGGAGAAGGTGTTAGGCATTCCCGAGTTCCGTGGTTCTGGCACGGTCTCTCAACTGTCACATTCGGCTTATTTATCTGATTTTAACAATTATGAGCTTATATGCAAGTTTTAACTCTTTGACGATTTTATTATTATTATTATTATTATTATTATTATTATTTTAACAGAGAATTGCAACATTGTGAGAACGTATCTCGAACCACGTCACATCAATGTACTCGTGGTTATCGACACATTTCGACTCCGTTGAGATTTGGATTTGGGTCACATAAATGTGCACCCGAGCTTAAGAAAGTAAATTAGTAAAGGCGCGCCTAAAGCGACTAGCATATCATTATTTTGGGTAAGGCCATGAAATTTTGCTAAACGGCCTATCCCGAAGTCTAAGTAATTTTACCAACACGTATAGAGGGCCCCGCAGCTTGTGTATTTTTGTTTGTCGAGGCTCGTCTCATTCATTATATTTAAAAAAGGAATTTGCAACGTCGTGGAAATGCATCTCGAACTACGCCACAATCAATGTACCCGTGATTAGCGACGCATTTCGACTTCGTTGAGATTTGGATTTGGGTCACATAAATGTGCACCCGGGTTTAAGAAGGTAATGTTATTTAAAGCACGCGCCTAAAGAGACTAACACGTGGTTATTTTGGGAAAAAGCCGTGAACTTCGCTAAGCGGCCGATCCCGAGTTCTAAGTAATTAATACATACATTTGTGAGGGCCCCGCAATCTGTGCGTTTTATTTGGCGAGGCTCATCTCGTTTATTTTAAAAGAACGATCCTAAAGTGACTACATTTTTTCTATTAAGTTCGTCTCTAAACACAAAATGAAGGTCCCAACCAATTGTTACTTAACTCTATTGTATGATTTTTAAGGATGGTCTTGTGATCGAGCCCGTTTACTACGCCCAGATTTCATGCGTTATTCGGGCCAAGTTCAATGTTCGACTCACAGAAGCGGATTCGAGTCTGATTTAACATACACAGGCTATTGCCAATTGCTTTACATGATGAAGCCAAACCCGATATATTTCAACTTTTGAGCAAATGGGCTGCCAACAATCATTATCTACCTACTGTTGACAATATTAAAACCTTCATAGCTAGTGAAACTAACAAGTTTAAACAGGCAGGTTCAATAGAACAAACTCATGCTATCTTCATCTTACTCCATTTATTTAACTAAATAGCTTGACAATAATGGGCATGCTTAACTATTCGGGAAAAGCACAGTTAACTTAGAAGTTTGATTTTTTTGATTCTATGCTACTAAAGTTGGTATTAAACTACTAAATTTGTAACTAAGAAAGTCAAATTAATGGTCCAATATAGTCCTTATCAGATACAAACTCCACAACCCACATTCTTCATTGGGTTATAAAGATAGACTATACAACTTATCATTTATCTACTAAATTACAGATGCACTAAGTACTCCACTACTCGAGCATTTCTTTTCACTTTTACATCTCACAACTACATCACAGTGTGATTCGAAGGTGTACCTGGTAATAGACAATAGAAGAAGAAGAGGAGGATCAACAGTGCAGTAGCAAACAAAACAACAATACCCAACAACACAGTAACAGAACAACCCAGTAACAGATTTGAAAGAAAACAACCAGCAGAATTCCAGCAGCACCCAATGAAACAGTAGCAAATAACCAATAGCAAACTCAGGAAAAACCTATTGAATCCCCAGAAATACCAACCAGCAACACCAATGAAACAGTAACAGTACTAGTTCTGATATTCAACAGTAAAAGAAAAGACCTCACTTTTCAGTTTCTTAGCTCTCAAACACTGAACCTTTTAGGATTAAAAACCAGTCTGTTTTTTTCTCAAATTACTGAACTCTTAAATGTTAAAAATCCAGCCTAGAATCTCTAAAAAAACTGAAAGAAAACTGATCTTTTCTTATCCAAAAAAAACCACCCCTAAATCTGTCTTAAATGACTCTATTTATAACCCAAAAACAGGCCTGCTATCTCTGCCTTGAAACTATCAGATTCTAACTGCCCACCCCCTTTGAATCCCATTACTTGATGTCTTCTTGTTTGAAGTTATTTTGTTCCCCACACTTGCATGCCTTGTTCCCTATTGTTTCAATCAAAACTATGGGTTATTATAGTATTCCTATTAACTCCCATACTATCATGTTATGTTCCCCATTGATATTAAACTAATGGTATCTATTATCCACTGAACAGACCCTTAAGTTAGTCCACTTGCAGACCTGCTAAATCCCAAAATTACCCCCTTAACCCCTGTGTATTACTGCCCTGCCCTAAGCTTCATTGATCTGTTATTAAAACTCTATGAGTTGTAACCCTAACAACTAATTTCTAATTGATCACTAAATTACTACAGCTATAAACCAATTCCCACTATCAAATTCACACAGTGATTCAGAGCAGAAGACCAGATCATTTCAAACATGGCATCAATCAAAGGGAATGAGTTGATCATATTGGGAACCAATCCTGATCAACTCAGACCCAGTGATTGAGCAGGGATTCAATAATACAAGCCAAAATTGAAGCAGTATGAATCAAGGAAGGAGCTTCATGCGAACAACTATAAAGAACAGGAGGTCAAACCAAATACAGGGAATGAGCAAACACAACTCTAATTCAAGTACATACAAGATGCAGGATGGTAAACATACTGGTATGAGCCAAAGGTTGAACTATTATCATGTTAACATAACATTCAAGCCTAAAAGACTAATCGACGACGCTTATTGATTACACAGGCTATAACATTTAGCAGTTAACAACAAACAATTAGAATAAATAGACCAACAAGTGATTCGAGTGGTATTGACAAAGACAGGGAACTTATAAACTAACTAATTACATGACTAATAGCATATATTCGACCATAAACAGAAGCAGACTCGACCAAATAAAAAGTTCTGATTGGAGAAGAAGAAGAAGAAATGAACAAAAACTGGATTATAACAAAACTAAACACAATTAACCGTAACAAAAATAGAACAAGAAAGGAGAAAAAGGTACCTTAACAAAACAGAAACTAGACGAACCCATGTCAAACTTTTGACTCAAACTTTTTGAGGTCGAACGGACCTTAATCGAGTGTTCGCAACGGAGAACACTTCCACTAAGGTCGATTAGATGCCCAAATTCCTTTAATTTCGGACAAAACCCAGGTTTGGTCTTCATAGGGTTCTTGGTTCCATTTGGGGTCCGAATGGTTCTAGCAAGATACGAACCAGGCCAAAGGTATTTTGGGCACGAGGGAGGTCAGAGGGTGCCGTGGTGTGAGTTTGGGACTGGTTAGGGTAGGTTTAGGTTTCGCTCGAATCTTTGATTGAAGATTCGAGAAGCTAGAGGTTGATTCGAGGCAAACGGTTAACGGATTCGTAATGAGGGTGGTCAGATGGCTTAGGGGTGTTAATTTGGTGACCGGCAGCGTTGTTGCCACCGGGTTTCAGACGAAGGGAACGAGGGCGGCTAGGGTTTGGGGGGCGTCTCTAAAGGGTATGAGAGAGGCGATGGGGCGAGGGGGGGTTTGGTTTGGGGGCGTGGGGTAAGGGATTAGGGTTATATACGGGAGGGGGCGTTTGATCTTGGCAGTTGGATCAATCACGATCAACAGCCTGGATCATTTTACTAATAGGAAACGACATCGTTTGGCCATGCTGCGAGACTGGGTCGACCCGGGGTGAAATGGACCGGGTTATGGGGGAATCCTGGGACCGTTAGATCAAAAGGAACGGATGGTTCAGATTTAATCACCTGAAACAGTGTCGTTTGAACCAATGCTGGTGCTGAACTGGACCGTTTGATCTGTTTGATCAACGGTTCAGATTTGAGACGCCTAAACGGCGTCGTTTGAGTCCTATGAGAGATCAGGCATATTGGTCCGGGTAAATGGGGTGTTTTGGGCCTGATTTTGGGTCCAAAAAATGGCCCAGTTCCGAATGTGTTTCTTATTTCACTTGTTTTTCTTTATCCTTTTTTATTCCTAATTACCAAAAATTCTAAAATAAGTTGTAAAACAAAAATTAAATTAAAAATATTAATTATACCTAAATAATAATTGACACACAAGATTAAATATTAATAAAAAAACAAAATCACACAATTGGACAATAAAACGACAAAAATGCAACAAATGCATATTTTGTGATTTTCTTTCTTTTAGAAACAAAACATGGTGCAGTTAATTTCTAAGTGCACAATTAAATCCTAAATGTGTATGCAACATATATTTTTGTATTTTTAATTAATTAAAATAAGATAAACATTCACAGACAACAATACAAACAATTATCCAAAGATGCCACACAAATTCTTAAAACTGTACCTAAAGGACATTTGTTTTATTTTTTTGATTTCTTTTGGAGTAGTTTCCGTGAAGCAAAAATCACATGCTCACAAGATGTATTATTTAATATACAGCAGTACTTGTACGCATCTAGCCAAGTTATAAAAATTTCTCCCTATCACAATCGGTACAGGGTCAGGAACCAAATAATTTCTATATAGAAATATGAATGTGCTATATGATTTAATTATGCCACCACAATGCACAAAGATGATCTCCCAAAGAAGGTTGGAAAATGTGTTGGAGATTCCAACATTAGGGGGAGAAAATGGATAGCTGAGAAAGTGATACATGCAATGAATTATTATGAATACATATAGATCCTCGTAAAGAAAATATGAACTTGAAGTTCAAGTGATAATTAATTTATAAATTATTGCCAAAAGCATTTGCTGACCCAAAGCTAAATATCATATTTCAGTTGCTAATGCTTCAAATAGAATAAAGTCCATAAGGGACAGAGTCTATGGCATGCATGAAGCATAACAAATCAATTGGTTCCAAAGATAAAACTCCTTGAAGAAGGAGAGGGGCAAATATTCAAAATGGTCATAATAAGGAGGCAAGTGCTCTAGAAGAGCACCACGACATAACACTTTGTAAGACCTCATGTGAGAGGTCCAGGTACCTGAAAATAATGAGATAAAGAGATCTCAATAAGTTATGTCTTTATTGTGTAATAATTGAACCGATATAAAATGATTGTCGACGATATTGTTAACATAATGTAGCGCTCAATATTATTAATATTGACGAGGATCTTGAGCTCAAACCTGTCATGAAATTTGGACAGATAAATGATTGGCCAAATGAAAAATACTCAATGAAAATTGACTTCACTTGAAAAATGTGAAGTTGGGCGGATAGTCCCAACACCTGAAAGTATAAAGCTAATGGAGGTATAAATGTGTTCTAGTGCAAAAAAAAAGTACAAGTCGATAGACATAAAGACGACTTGTAACACAAAAAAATTAGTAAATATCCTCACATTGATTTTATGGAGACATGTTCTCTTATGGTGGATATAATCATTTTAGGTTTTACTCTGGCAATACATGAAAACTTGATATGCGTATAATGGAAATCATTGAAGGATTAAAATTGTTTTGAGGCATATTAATGTGTGATGACCCGACCCGTTGTCTCGTGAGTTACCGCCCCGTTTTCCCCATTTCCTATTTTTTTATGCTTCATTATCAGTGTTGGGTGTGAACGCGTTGATTTGGATTGGTTTTAGTAGGAAATGAGACACTTAGTCTCTTTAAGGAAGGTTTGTTTTGGAAAAGTCAACCGGACATTGACTTATATGTTAGAGAGCTTGAATTTGAATCCTGATGATTCGGTTAGCTTAGGGGGATGATTTTTGATTTAGGAGTGTGATCGAAAGTAATTTTGGAGGTCCGGTGTAGAATTAGGCTTGAATTGGCGAAGTTAGTATTTTGGCGAATTCCGGTTGATAGGTGAGATTTTGATCTGAGAGTCAGAATGGAATTCTGAGAGTTACTATAGATTCATTAGGTGATTTGGGATATGTGTGCAAAATTTCAGGTCATTCGGACGTGGTTTGGTCGGGTTTTTGATCGAAAGTGTATTTCAGAAGTTTTTGGAAACTTAGTCTTGAATTCGATGAGTTTTGGGTAATTTGATGTTGTTTGAGGTGTTTTGATGATTGGAACAGGTTTAAATGATGTTATGAGTTATGTTGGCATGTTTGGTCAGGGTCCCATGAGGCTCGGATATGTTTTGGAAGAGTGTTTGGAAGATTTTGGCATTTTAGAATATGAGCATGTAATGATCCAAAAGTCCATTTTCATCAAGTCCCGATTGGGTTTTTGACGCGAAATATGAGTTAACTATTTAACGAGCGAAATGGGTATTGAACTGAGCAAATGAGCTCTGAATTGAGTTTCGACTGAATGGCTATATTCGTATTATTATTTGTGACTCATAGGAACAAGAATCATCGAATTCCGAGGTCCCAGGCCAAGAAATGAATTTTTGAGTAAAATTGCTTTTTGAAAATATTTAAGGAAAATGGAAATGAAATTTGATTAGAAAGTGATAGTATCGGGCCTGTATTTTGGTTCTGGGGCCCAGTACAAGTCTTATATATGGTTTAAGCACTTTCTGTAAAGTTTGGTTGAAAATGGACGTCGTTTGACGTGTTTCGAACTCAAAATGGAGAATTTGATGTTTTATGAAATTTGAAGGAATTCTTGGATTTTAAAGCTTAATTCGTGGTATATGACATTATTTTGCCGATTTGATCGCACGGTTAAGTTCGTATTGTATTTTGGGACAAGTTGGTATAATTGGTTAAGGTCCCGAGGGCCTCGGGTAGATTTCGGAAGGTTAACGGAATGGAAATCGGATAAAAGGATTGCTGGAATTTTCTGCTGCAGAAGCTGTTGTGGATAGCAACTGTGCAATCGTGGAGCCTATTTTGGAAGCTTATATCTCAAAAAACATAAGGAATCTGTAAATTTACAAAACATAAGAGTTGTAGCCCTTGCATCCTAGTTTCCAGAAAGCTAAACCATTAATTATTCTGACATTTATACAGAAAGTTATGATCGATTGAATAAGGGTTAGTAAAGCTGTTTTGAAATTTTCCAGAAGTGTTTGATGCTAGGGGGATACTTTGAAAGCTTATACCTTGAAACCCATAAGGAATCTGAAAATTTGCAAAACATGAAAGTTGTAGCCCTTGCATTCTAGTTTCCAGAAAGTTAAACCATTCAACATTTCGATATTTGTACAGAAATTTATGACAAATTTAGTGAAGGCTGGGAGTGCCTTTTGTTTTGGCTGGAAATAAGTGCAAGTCGTATTTCATAGATGCGACTTGCCTGGAAAACAGCTTATATTCGGGAATTAGCCATTTTTATTTATTTGTGACGATTGTAGAGCTTGGGAAAAGCGATTTTCAACAGATTTTTCAAGGGAAACATTTGGGGTAAGTGTTCTATATCCGAAAGTGATTATATTTCATAAATACATGGTTATATTCATCGTTTATTTCGAATTTAAATGGAAGAAATTGGAATTTTTGCAAAACTTTTCAAAAATGAAAAAAATTAAGATTTGGAGGTCGAGTTGTTGTCGGAATTTGATAATTTTGGTATGGTTGAACTCGTATCGGAATGGGTTGTCGGATTTTATGAGTTTCGCTGGATTCCGAGACGTGGGCCCCACAGGCGAATTTTGAGTGTAATTTCGGATTTTTGATGGAAAATGTAGAATTCCATATGGAATTAATTCCTATAATTTTTATTAACTGAATCGAATCGTTATGGCTAGATTCGAGGCATTCAGAGGTCAATAAGGGGAAAAGGCATCGCGAGCTAGAGAATTAGCCGGTTTGAGGTGAGTAATTGATGTAATTGATGTAAATGATGTCCTGAGGGTTTGAAACCCCGAAATTTCACATCGTAATGCTATATTGAGGTGACTTGCACGCCGGATAACAGGCGTGGGGTAGAGCACCGTTGGGGATTGTGACTTGGTCCGTTCCGAGAGATGTTTTTACCGTGTTTTCTACTTGAACTAAATTGAGAATCATCCTTACTTGGATTTAATTGTTACATTTGGGCTTCTTGCCAATTATTTGAATCCTTCAGGGATTGATATCACTGCTTTCGCATATTTTGCATATCATTTGACCTCAGTCCAAGGTTTTAAATACTGTTTTGCAAACTCAGCCATCTTTCTAAGATTTGAAAACTTAAATGATATTTCTAAATGATATTTCGGGCTGAGAACTACTGTTTTACAAATGCCCAAGGGGCTTATGATGATTTCTGGACTGAGCTGTCTCAGTATTTGGTACTCTGATTTAATTGACTTGTTGCTTCACTATTTGTTGTTCTAAACTACCAGTTATAGTTTACTTTGTATTTTTCCATGATTTCTTATTCTCAACCTTTATTTATGTTTATTACTCACTGGGTCGGAGTACTCACATTACTCCCTGCACCTTGCGTGCAGATCCAGGTACACCACAGGCTAAGTGAGGAATTGTTTAGCTGAGCAGGCAGTATCCGGGAGTATTGAGGTAGCTGCATGGCGTTCACAACCTTGATCTCTCCCCTCTATCTCTATCTTTTATTCCGTATTTTTCCTAGACAGACTTATAATAGGTGGATATTCTGTATTAGAGGCTCATATTCGTGACACCGGATTCTGTTGGGCTATGGTGTGTTATTTTAATTGAATTTCCGCAGATTTTTTTATTAATTATACACTTGAATGAAATGACTTAGTAAATTCTCTGTGATATTTATCTATAATCTGAATAAGAATTTGGGATAATGTTGTTAAATGGTCGGGCTTGCCTAGCAGTGTGTTGGGCTCCATCATGACCGGGGTTGGGGTCGTGACAAGTTGGTATCAGAGCCTAGGTTACTTGGTCTCGCGATTCATGAGCCGGTTTAGTAGAGTCTCGCGAATCGGTACAGAGACGTCTGTATTTATCCTCGAGAGGCTGCAGAACCTTTAGGAAAGACTTCATATTCTTGAATTCTTATCGTGCGTCTTTGATTCAGCTTGAAAAAGTGACTCTTACAATTCCTTCCACGTGTTCGTATGCGCGAATGAGCGCTCAGTATTAGATGTGCCTTGATGGCTTGGGATTCCCTGATCGAAGGGAGAGATGTGACCTCTGTGAGTTGATGTTGGGTCAGTCTGAAGGACTTGAGAACGGATCTTTTGCCTATGGCTTGAGCACCGAGGTGCTAATTGTGCAAGCAAGTGTTTTGAACTTATATGTCTCGTATTGTCCCTATTAGTGGGAATAATGGTTGGATAGCTACGTGAGGAGTATGTTAGTACTGCGAGATGTATCTATATGACTTTGAAGTGACGAGGGATTATTGTCAAGCTGTTTAGTTAAATAAGTGGAGTAAGATGAAGATAACATGAGTTTGTTCTATTGAACCTACCTGTTTAAACTTGTTAGTTTCACTAGCTATGGAGGTTTTAATATTGTGAACAGTAGGTAAATAATGATTGTTGGCAGCCCATTTGCTCAAAAGTTGAAATATATCGGGTTTGGCTTCATCATGTAAAGCAATTGGCAATAGCCTGTGTATGTTAAATCAGACTCGAATCCGCTTCTGTGAGTCGAACGCTTAACTTGGCCCGAATAACGCATGAAATCTAGGCGTAGGAAACGGGCTCGATCACAAGACCATCCTTAAAAATCATACAATAGAGTTAAGTAACAATTGGTTGGGACCTTCATTTTGTGTTTAGAGACGAACTTAATAGAAAAAATGTAGTCACTTTAGGATCGTCCTTTTAAAATAAACGAGATGAGCCTCGCCAAATAAAACGCACAGATTGCGGGGCCCTCACAAATGTATGTATTAATTACTTAGAAGTCGGGATCGGCCGCTTAGCGAACTTCACGGCTTTTTCCCAAAATAACCATGTGTTAGTCTCTTTAGGCGCGTGCTTTAAATAACATTACCTTCTTAAACCCGGATGCACATTTATGTGACCCAAATCCAAATCTCAACGAAGTCGAAATGCGTCGCTAATCACGGGTACATTGATTGTGGCGTGGTTCGAGATGCATTTCCACGACATTGCAAATTCCTTTTTTAAATATAATGAATGAGACGAGCCTCGACAAACAAAAATACACAAGTTGCGGGGCCCTCTATACATGTTGGTAAAATTACTTAGACTTCGGGATGGGCCGTTTAGCAAAATTTCACGGCCTTACCCAAAATAATGATACGCTAGTCGCTTTAGGCGCGCCTTTACTAATTTACTTTCTTAAGCTCGGGTGCACATTTATGTGACCCAAATCCAAATCTCAACGGAGTCGAAATGTGTCGATAACCACGAGTACATTGATGTGACGTGGTTCGAGATACGTTCTCACAACGTCGCAATTCTCTGTTAAAATAATAATAATAATAATAATAATAATAATAATAATAAAAATAAAAAATAAAAAAAAATTCGGTAAAGAGTTAAAACTTGCATATAAGCTCATAATTGTTAAAATCAGATAAATAAGCCGAATGTGATAGTTGAGCGACCGTGCCAGAACCACGGAACTCGGGAATGCCTAACACCTTCTCCCGGGTTAACAGAATTCCTTATCCGGACTTCTGGATCGCGGACTGTAATACAGAGTCATTCGTTTCCTCGATTCGGGATTAAACTGGTGACTTGGGACACCCTAAATCTCCCAAGTGGCGACTCTAAAATAAATAAACAAATCCCGTTTCGATTGTCCTTTAATTGGAAAAACTCCCTTTGCGCCTCTTGCGGGAGCGGGTAAAAAGGAGGTGTGACACATCTCATACCAAATTTCGTTTTGGGAGTTTTGTTCTCATAACCAATGATTTAGCTATAATTGGAGGCATACAATTTCTGCTAACCCAACTTGGATTTAAACTAGTATTATTAAGATAAATCATCATAGTTTATATTCTGGAATTGCTCTAATAACTTGAGCAAGCAATCTTGCAAAAGTCAAACTGCAAGTTGATAACAAATGCACATGTGACCATAGAATAGATGCATTTATTAAAATCATATAATAGTAAACGGTCCACATGGCAGGTGACTGGGCCCATATATTTATCACCTTTTATTCGTTCCAGAAATCAAGGGATTCAATCCCAACCTTAACTGGCATATCATGAGAATAAGCAGCACAAGAGAATTCTTGAAGAATCTTCTATTCTTCAATATATGTCAATGTAATTCTTACTAATTAATTTTTCGCATCATAATTGAACCGGGATGGTCAACCGGTTATGCCAACTAATATTTGTTTTAGTAAACCTCTAGTTTACTTGTGGCATATGATTTCATCATCATGCTTATATTTGTGTAGTACAAATAGAAAGAAAATTGGGTAACCTTTCATATTTACCCAGTATGATTATAGAAATATGAAGATATTCAATCTTCCTTTCATTTATAGTCTCAATATGCCAACCACTTTGACTTATACATTTGAAATTCAAAAAGTTTCTTTTGAGACTTTACAATATCAATGTCATAAAAAATTTTATTCATCCGGATAGTAACAAGTTAGTTTTTCCGGAGCTCTTAATAACTTTTGTACTACAAGATCTTTTATCATACCATTCATATGGTAAATATCTCCTTCACAGAGAAACTTATATCATAATAAATTGTCATGGTCAGAATTATCATAAGCAAAATTATTTCTTGCTTTAATTTTACCTTTAATAACTTTTATAAGGCATGCCAAAATATTTTGGCGTATCACATGTACGATACCAATGATATATTCATGTAACCACACAATAATATTTATTCTCTTTATTTCACTCAAACCTCCCTTGGAGGTGAGTTGTGTGGTATTCATATAATCATGAATTGCATGTCTTTATTTATTGCTTTTATCACATATTACCACATTCACCTTTAGGAATGGGACTACATTCTCAATGCTTATCACAAGTGACATTCTCTTCAAGGAATGAATCGTAATCAGCGACATGCTTTATTATTTTCATACCAATTTGATGGCAAACATTGCCTTCACATTTTTAAGGACTATTTTGAGAACCCTTATTATTCTCCTTTTATAATCATAGTAATGATTATTATTATTTTGATCTTTGGAACACCCACGTTCGTTGTTCAACCATTTGTCTTCATTTAAACTTATTATGCACTGCTACCACATTCACTTCAAGAATGGAGCAAATCAAGTGGGACAATCTTCATGCCTTTAATGAAAAATATATTATTTTTCTTTAGTCATCATTATATCATCAATATGGTATAGTGGGACTCAAACCCAATGTCTTACCAATATAAAGGCATATTAGGCCATAATAAATTGGGACTCAAATCCAACTCTTATCATTATGGAGCATCATGAATTGATCCCGATGTCTTACCCTCAATCAATGGCATAATAGGCTAAACGATATTGAAATTCATTCTCAAGCCTTAATTTCAATCACATGCCAATAAAGTTGTACACAACTAATTTGCAACTTAACAAATCAAATTTGTTTTCTTAAATAAGTGTACAAATCTCAAATCAGCATAACTCTTTATCAATTATTTGTAGCATCTATATGAAATACAACCGTTTGTAGTCAGAATATTTCTTTTAAATTCTATTAGAGTTTAAATGGATCATAAAATCATTGTCATAATATTTATTGAGTCTCACTCAAAAATATTATTGTTTTCAGGGTATACCCTACCTATTGGATTTGATTTAACGCCATGACTTTCCTTCACTCAATTCAACCAAGCAATTAGTGAATAAATTTATCATAAGTACAACATATAGGTAACAACACATATATAGTACTAATACATAAATTCAGCATTTATATTACCTGAAAAGTGACATTATAGGTAACAACTTACCAGTTGTAGTTTATGCATCATTCATATAAAATACTTGAAAATGGTAAGTCAGTAGCAAGCATCAAGTAGATCATGGATACTCGAAAATACCTCTTCTAATAGTCATACTAATCACTATTTTCTTTCAAATGATACGACCATAAATTATGAAGTATACTTTCTCAGTAGCTTATTTGTTTTCCAAATTTCAAATAAGTAATTAATCAACCTAGATAAAGATGTGAAGTATTTCTTGTTTTCTTCAAGATGATTTACGCTTCTAATCAGTATGATATTTTTTTTATTCTCCCTTTTTTTTACTATATGCAAGTGCAAAATCCAAAAGGAAAAAATATTCATCCAAGTAAAAGAAAATGTTAAAAGCGGTAGGACAAATTTAAGATAGTTAACACACAAATATGCATAAGACAACTTATATAGGCATAAAAAGTGAAGAAAATATGTCATTGAACATACAAAATATGTCATTGAATATGTCATTAAGCATTTGAGATGAAGATCATGGAAGAAGAGTAGACGTCCACCATAATGTGATATTTATCATAACAAAATTGGATATAATATTTTAGCGAGCACCCAATAGACAAAATGACTGATGGGTGCTGTGGTTCTGATGTGGGAGTTAAAGCCTTTTCAGAGTACGAACACCCAGGTTCGAATCCTTGTCACTGCACCTCTCCATATTTGTTAGCTTTCTGTCTTTTGTGGAAAAGTTTTTCACTTTTCCTATTCCCTTTAGGTTTTAGGGTTGTCAGCGACTTCTTTAGCTTTTCCTTTGCTTTTGAACTAAATTTTCTATTTTTGGTTTTTTTTCTCCTTTTCCTACTTCCTTTCACCTTTAGGCTTTATTATATTAATTGGATTTAGGAATAAAAAAGGCACTGTTTCCAGAAAACTTTAAAACTAAACTCTTCTTGAGTTTTTGTTTATTAGGAACGTAGAGAAGGGAAAAACAAAGAACAAAGTAAACGAAAAATTAGCAAACTCTCCGGTCATTCACAACAATCTCAAAATCAGAACATAGCACAAGGTAATAACTAATAAGATTTGGTATTTTTATTAAAGTAAGAGATTAAAAATATTCTGTAGAAGGATTTTGAATCTTTTTCATGCTTATTGTTTATTCTTTGAAAGCAGATTCAATGAGAAATATTATCTTTGTCCACTTATACTATGCAATTGCTAGCAATTTTATGTTGAAGTGAGCACTCACGATCTTAAAATCCTAGATCCGCCACTGATTTAACCTATGTCTTTTATACCCATTTAACCCACATGATAACCCATATCCTTTATAAAATTATATTGACATTTGTTGAAACTAAAATATAATCAGACGAAAGATAAAATAGTATTTATATTTATACTGGAGTTATCTTTATAATCACAGTAACTAAACGAGAAACACAATGCAATGCTCGCTATTCTTCAAAGTTACTGGTTTAGTGATCTTATAGTAACGTTTTAGCTTTCTTTTTGATGATTGTATCCTTTAGAATTTTCTCGTCATTGGCACGACAAACAATACTAAATTTTTAGTACTTGCAGCTATAACCACATGGCCGCGTGAAATGTGAGGTTTCCCTAATGTCTACTAATCAAACAAGTGAAAACCAAACACATGTCTGATGAAGGATGTTGTGAGATTGTATTGGGAAAACATATCGAAGATGACGTGTCATGACACGTGGACTGGTCAAAAGGTCAAAACGCAATAAACAGTTAAGAGGCACGGGAGACAACAGATAGGGGGAAGAAAACAACATAGGTGTGGACCGTTACTCAAATAGGTACGAGTCTCGTACCTATTCGAGTCATTTAAAGACCGAAGATCGGAAGAAGTTGAAGATATGAATCTGATGACGTAGAAGAGTCTAAATACAACATTAAATATCAAATACGTTAGAAAATTTGAATTAAATAGAAATGATTGTGTAACGTTTCTTTTAATGTCATTTATTACTCATAATTGCCTCATTAAGACAAAGGCATTACATCTTCTCCTAGAATCAACTATAAAAGGAGAAGGACTCAACATCTGTAGACACACGAAATATTATTGAGATTACATTGGAATAAAAAACTACTTATTACTTTATTATTCTCAAAAATCTTCTATTATTTTCGTCTCCAGATTATCAGTAACCCGAATTTCTCTTTATTTCTAGCTTTGACTAAAGACTCAGATTTTTGGTTAAACAAATTGGTTCCGTTACCGGAAATCTGATAATCTTTTCTTTTAAGCTACGTTCTATCCGTTGTTATCATCATGTCAAACAACAATAACAACAACAACAATAACAGTGAAAACACCTTGGGAAACAATGAAAATCAAATCCATCAAAATCAAGGGGATTTACAGAATATTGACGTGGTTCCCTCCCCTCAAAATTCACCACGTCAATCTCGCGAAGGCACTCCTGCTCCTGAATCTCGTGCTGATCAACAAGAGCAATCTGAACATTTTGAAGGGGCAGATGAAGCTTTACAAAAAGTAATTGATGCACGGGTTAGCAAAGCTCTTCAGGCTCTAGTTAGTCGATTACCTGTTGCACCACCCACACCTACACCTAATAATAATACATTGGAGAATCCTCGTTCTGGCTTTGTTAATTCTGGAAATGGAGGAACCCCCAGTGAACCACAGGAAGGAGAACCAGGTAATTCAAATAATTCTCATTTGCAAAATTTAGTACTAACTTTGCAGAAACAGCTTAAGGAACAGAATGAGCGCATCGAGCAAATCCCTAGAGTTCCCCCTGTAATCAAAGGAGTGGATGTGGATAAATACTCACAGCAACCTTGGAAACCAAGTGCTGATCCCCTTCCAATCCCTAAAAAGTTCAAAATGCCTAACATCTCGAAATATGATGGCACAACAGACCCGCGTGATCACGTAACTGCATTTACTACAGGTGTAAAAGGCAACGACTGAACCAAGCAAGAAATTGAATCAGTGTTGGTCAACAAATTTGGATAAACACTCACCAAGGGTACATTAACCTGGTATTCTCTTTTACCTGAAAATTCTATAAACTCTTTTGCTGAGCTTGCAGATTCTTTTATTAAAGCACACTCAGGAGCTCAAAAGGTTGAAAAAAGAATGGAAGACATTTTCAAAATTAAACAAGGGGACTCATAGTTGCTTAGAGATTTTGTTGATAGATTCCAACGTAAGAGGATGACTTTGCCTCGTGTACCTGATAACTGGGTTACAATAGCTTTTACAAGCAACTTAAATGACAAAAGTTTAGAAGCCACGAGAAGACTTAGAGAAAGCCTTCGAGAGTTCCCTGCAACCACGTGGAATGACGTTTATAACAGGTATAGTACGAAGTTGCGAATTGAGGAAGATATTGTACCTCAGTTTCATCATGAAGAAAGGAGCAAATCCAGGAGATCAGAAACATAAAAAAGATCAGGTAAAAATAGGTACGATCCATACATGGGACCTGTGGGGAAAGACTCACGGTCAAAGCAGGATAGTCAACGATATGATCAAAAATCAAGGAACAGGGAATCTAGTTCTTCATCAAGGTTCAGAAATGACTGAAACAAACAAGAGTCACGAGATGATGATAGAAGTTTAAAGGCAAGCTTCGGTGGATATAACTTTAATGTCACTACCTCTGAGCTCGTAGCTGTTTTGAGGAGCATGGGAGATAAGTACGATGGCCAAAAGAGATGCGGTCAAATCCAAATAGGCGCAATCCAGACTATTGGTGCGAATTCCACAATGATCACGGGCATAAAACTTCAGAATGTAGATTCTTACAAATTGAAGTGGATCATCTATTGAAACAAGGGTATATCACTGAGTTATTTAGTGAGAAAGGTAAGTAAGCCTATATGAAAAATAGGCAAGAGCCACTAAAGCCCCCTTCACCCAAGAGAACCGTGAACGTTATAAGTGGGAGAGAAGATATTCACGGTGTAACATATACGGCTTCCAACAAAGTTTCTAAAGTAACGATAACACACGGGAAACGGGTACGACAGGTTTTAGAAAACAAAAGTATTTCTTTCGATGATGCAGATACCGAAGGAGTAATGACCCCACATAACGACGCACTGGTAATATCTTTACTTGTACATGATACTAAGGTAAAATGAGTTTTGATTGATCCATGAAGTTCCGTAAATATTATACTATTAAGGGTATTACGTGAAATGTAAGCTGAAGACAAAATGATACCTAAGGCGCATACCTTGTCCGGGTTTGACAATTCAAGTGTGGTAACAAAATGAGAGGTAATTCTAACAACTTTTGCTGCAGGTGTTGTTAAAGAAACTAAATTTCAGGTAGTAGATATGGAAATGGCTTACAATATGATCATGGGGAGACCTTGGATCCATGATATGAATGTTGTCCCATAAACTCTACACCAAGTTATTAAATTCCCATTACCGTGGGGAATTTGCCAAATTCATGGGGATCAGCAGACAGCCAGGAGTATCAACATTGTAATAGATACGAGCACCATGAATAAAGAAAAATAGCAATTACATGAAACAGTTGAAGGTATCAAGGATCAAACCTCAACTGAACAAGAAAAGACAGATTTAGACTCGAGACCTGATACAATTCAAGAACCTGAAGAGAATGAAAATATCAAAACAACAATTGAAGAGCTCGAGGCTGTGATATTATTTGAGCAATGGCCTGAATGGAAGGTTTATGTTGGAGCCAATCAAAGCTCAGACATGCGAGGTATGTTGATTGAATTTTTAAAAGCTAACGTGGACTGTTTTGCTTGGTCCCATGCTGATATGACAGAGATACCACCAGATGTGATGACTCACAAACTAAATGAAGACTCATCCTTCACACCAGTAAAGCAAAAGTAAAAAAAGCAAGGAGCTCTCAAAAATCAGGTGATTCAAGATGAGGTCCAAAAGCTATTGAAAATTGGGTCAATCCGCGAGGTAAAGTATCCTAATTGGTTAGCAAACACAGTTGTTGTACCTAAGAAAAATGGTAAGTGGAGGGTTTGCGTGGATTATACAGATCTTAACAAAGCTTGCCCAAAAGATTCTTTCCCTTTACCGCATATAGATCAGTTAATTGATGCAACTGCCGGGCATGAACTTTTGAGTTTTTTAGATGCATATTCGAGGTACAACCAAATTAAAATGGACCCCAGTGATGAAGAAAAAACTTCTTTCATCACAGACAGGGGGACTTACTGTTATAAAGTAATGCCCTTTGGTCTCAAAAATGCTGGAGCAACCTATCAAAGGTTGGTCACCAAAATGTTCCAAGAACATTTAGGAAAAACCATGGAGGTATATATAGACGATATGCTCGTCAAAACCAAGCATTCTCATGATCATATTTCTTATTTATCTATTACATTTGAAATTTTACGAAAATTTAATATGAAACTCAATCCAGAAAAATGTGCATTTGGGGTTGCCTGAGGCAAATTTTTGGGTTTTCTCGTTTCTAAACGTAGTATTGAGGTAAATCCTTCTCAGATCAAAGCAATAGAGGAGATCCCTGATATCCTTACGAGTAAAAAAGAAGTCCAAAGGCTAACGGGAAGAATTACAGCTTTGGGGAGATTTATTCCCAAATCTTCAGATAAATGTTTTAAATTTTTCTCCACACTCAAAAAGCAAGATCATTTTGAATGGAACGAAGATTGTCAAAAAGCCCTTAGAAATTTAAAAGCTTACTTGTCAAATCCACCACTATTGGCAAAACCAAAAGAAGGAGAAAAGCTACTCATCTATTTGGCCGTGTCAGAAGTTGCAGTAAGTGTTGTTTTAGTCCGTGAGGACCAAGGTAAACAATCTCCTATCTATTATGTAAGAAAGTCTTTATTAGATGTTGAAACACGATATCCACAACTAGAAAAACTAGCATTAGCTTTGATCATGGCATCTTGAAAATTAAGACCTTATTTTCAATGTCATCCCATTGTTGTAGTTACTGATTTTCCATTACGAAACATTTTGCATAAACATGAATTGTCAGGGAGGTTAGCAAAATGGGCTATAAAATTAAGTGAATACGAAATTATTTATCAAGACTGCTATAAAATCTCAAGTATTAGCCGATTTCGTAGCTGATTTTAGCCAGGGGATGCATTTAGAAGCAGAAAAAGAATTACAAGTTTTTAATGGTGCAAACCCGGGGACTTGGATTTTATTCACTGATGGTTCGTCTAATGTAAAAGGAGCAGGCCTAGGGATAGTTCTCATACCACCTACGGGTGAGACTATTAGACATGCTATAAAATGTCATTCTATAACTAACAATAAAGCAGAGTATGAGGCTGTAATTGCAGGTATAGAATTGGCACGAGAACTCGGCATAACACAGATTATAATCAAGAGTGATTCTCAACTCGTGGTCAATCAAATGCTGGGGACTTATATGGCCAGGGAGACACGGATGCAAGAATATCTCGAAAAGGTACTGGAACTAATAAAGCAATTCCAAACTTGGAAGGTAATGCAGATCCCAAGAGATGAGAATGTGGAGGCAGATGTTTTAGCTAATCTCGCATCTGCAGCAGACGTAGCAAACGACGCAAATGCTTCAGTCGTACATTTATTTCATTCCGTTCTCGAACCTGATAAGAACGAGGTAAATTTTAATCATTTAACATGGGATTGGAGAAACGAAATTATTGCTTTTTTACAGCACAGAACCGTGCCTGCTGACAAAAGAAAAGCTTATGCACTTCGCAAAAAAGCTGCTTGTTACTGTTTACATCAAGGAAATCTTTATCGAAAGATGTTCGGTGGGCTATTAGCAAGGTGTCTCGGACCTTCCCAAACAGAATATGTGATGAGGGAAGTACATGAAGGACATTGTGAAAATCACGCAGGAGGAAGGTCGCTGGTAAAAACGCTGATTCGAGCAGGGTATTATTGGCCTAAAATGGAAGAAGAAGCAAACGGTTCCGTGTCCAAGTGTGATAAATGTCAAAGATATGGCAATAATATGCATAGACCAGCTGAGTTATTGCACCCTGTTATAGCCCCGTGGCCTTTTATGAAATGGGGTATGGATATCGTAGGTCCATTGCCACAAGCAAAAGGTCAGGTGAAATTTCTACTTGTACTTACAGATTATTTCACTAAATGGGTAGAAGCAGGAGCATTTAAATAGGTACGAGAGAAGGAAGTTAAAGACTTCATTTGGAGAAATATAATATGCCGTTTTAGAGCACCAAAGGAAATCGTGTGTGACAACGGTCCGCAATTCATAGGAGCTCAAATCACTGAATTTTTTCAAAGTTGGCAAATTAAAAAGATAACATCTACACCATACCATCCAGTGGGTAATGGACAAGCGGAATCCACAAGCAAGGTCATTATCAACAACTTGAAGAAAAAGTTACATGATTCAAAAGGTAATTGGCCTGAGGTATTACCTGGAGTATTATGGGCTTATCGTACAACGACAAAAACAAGCACGGGAGAAACACCATTTTCAATGGTTTATGGTGCGGAGGCCTTAATTCCAGTTGAAATAGGAGAACCGAGAACACGGTACGTTCAAGCAACGGAGGAATCAAATGATGAAGAGATGCGGGTGAACCTTGATTTGCTCGAAGGAAGTAGAGAAGCTGCATTAATAAGGATGGCATCACAAAAGCAAGTAATTGAACGGTATTATAACAGGAAAGCACGCCTCAGATTCTTTAAAATTGGGGACTTCGTGCTTAAAAAGGTATTCCAATCTACAAAAGCTGCTAATTCAGGAAAGCTAAGTCCAACATGGGAAGGACCCTACAGAGTTCGTGACATTGCGGGAAAAGGAGCATACGAGTTGGAGACAATGGATGGTAAGGTTCTACCCTCGCATTGGAATGCTGTCCACCTAAAGAGATATTATTTCTGAGAAAGCACCTACGATCAGGTATCGCTATATTAGAATTTTTCTTTGAATTGTTAAAATTTTACTAACGATTTTAGATGCTAGACAAAAACCCTAACTCGTGCCAAATGATGAGTCACGACCTGCACGGCAAAATGGAATATTCTAAAATTCCCAGCCCAGGGTTACAAATTAATCTGATGGAAATACACACGGGTTAGGCAGTCTTCATCTTTAATCACACCTCCGAGTCCCGTATGTTTTTCTGTTTTCAGGAAAAAGGGACCAAATTGTGAGAAACAAACAAGTGCTCGAGGCTTCATACTTTAGCACTCAAATACTTGGGGGACTGCATATTGTACACAAATACGTGCGGTAAGACGGAGACGTAAATCGAAACTAGTGTCGAGCAGAAGTTACGGAACCTCAGCATTCATCATTGTGTTCTTTCCTATCAAAACAAAGGAAGATGCAAAACATTCATCATAGTGTTCTTTCCTATGAGAACAACGGAATCACCTCTCAAACCCTTCCTAATACATTAAGATAGGGTCATGATTATGTATTGAAACAGGTTATAAGGAAAAACCTTGTTGAATAGTATTTACTTTATAAAAATCTGTTACAAGAAAAACAGTTACGAGAAAGTTATAGATGTATCTCAATCCATGTAATATTCAAAAGCTTGTCCAAGTTCATGAATAAAAACTTGTCAAAGTTGTTTCAAACAAAACATGTGTGTTCATATTTCTTTCATCGTATTATAACACCATTATGAAGTTGAGACGTCTTCTTCATTAAGTGTCGATATATAAAAGGGCCCTCTTTTATAAACCTCATGTTAATAAGTCATGAGAAGAATCATAAAGCATTTTCAAAAGATAAAAATGCTAAACTATTCTATAAGTCCTAAGTAGATAAGGAAAAGGCAAGAATAGAGCACATTGAAGTACTAACAAACTTCTTGATATAATTAAAAAGACTAAGTAGAAACTTAGTCAACAAAAAGTTTATACAAGTGCCCCATTATGATAACTGGGACTTTCACCAAAAAATCCCTTAAAAAAAATAACTAAGGGATAAAACCATCATTCAACAAAGAAAGTAAAAATAAAGTCTGAAAATTTAACTGGTCACTGAAGGGGTTGGCACATCAGAAGTTGCAATATTAATTTCACTTTCAGAAACAGCCACAGGCACGGTGACAACTTCTGAAGAAGCAGCAACAGGAGCGGTTTCAGCTGGACTTGAAGTGTTAGGTTCAACGAGGGGAGCAAGAGTCACGGAAGTTTCAGCTTCCATAGACTGAGTTGTAGAAATTTCACCCTCGGGAGCTGGAATTGCAACATCTTCAACTTCAACTGCCATAGCAACGACTTCGTCACTTACAGGTTCCTTAGCCACGGGAGCTTCAATTGCCGGAGAAGGAAAGTCAAATGATTGTTGGGTTCTTTCAATGGTTTCTAAAACTTTGGCCAACTCTGAGTCTAAGTCAAAGTTTTCTTGACTGGCCTCCATTAAAGCATCACGACGAGAGTTTAAGAAAGCCCAACTCACCTCTAAATCAAACTTCTCCTCAAGAAGTCCATACTCTCTTTCCCACATAGCAAGATCATTCTTTAACACTTGATGTTCAGCTATATGAGAATCAAGGGAAGCTTCAAGGGAGGCATGGGAACTTTCTAAGGCATGTACTTTGTCAGAGGAGATCTTTAAATCAGCTGGAACTTGAGTTAAGTTCTGCACTAATTCTCCTGCATGCCTTAAGTTCTCTAATTTCTTCACTTGACTTTGATAACTATTCTGAAAAGCAACATTCAAGGTGCTCCTTGTCTTTCTCAAATTGACTTGAAGAAGCTTTGGCAACTGCTAACTCAGAAGTCAGACTTCGCTTTTGCTGCTCCAGGTGATTTCTACTCTCTTGCAATTCTTCTATAGTTCCCTGAGCATTCTCAAACTGCTCTTTCCAATTATCTGCTTCTAGCTGGGCTCCCTTGGCTATTTCCTTAGCCTCGTGGATAGACTTTTCAGACTCACGAGTTTTCTTTTCCAGAAGGGAAATTCTTCCCATCAATTATGTACCAATGAGGTTAGCCTACGGTGACAACTCATAGAAATAAGAATTTAGAGATAAAAAAACTTGTTAGTAAGTAGAGAAAAAAATACCTTCAAAGTAGAATGAACTATGTCATTCATCAGAGTTAAGCAACTGTGACTGCTCATCATCTTCTTCTCAATATCTCCAATCAAAGGCCTAAGCCAGGCATCTGTTCCACCAGACTTCTTTAAAAGACTGTTATTAGCAGGAACTTCAAGTGTAACGCTCCTCATAGCCAAGCTTCTGCTACTGGAACCCTCCTCTGCATGTTGAACAGAGGGAGGGGGAGCTATAGAAGGAGGAGCGGTAGAAGAAGTGAAAATAACAGGAGTCAAAGGACTCGAAGCAGGTAAGGGAGCAGAGACAGGCAAGGGAGCAGAAATAGATAAGGGAGCAGGAATAGATAGAATGGGCAAGGAAGCACTTGAAACCAATGGAGGAATAGAAGGAATGGGAACAGAGGAAGAAAAAGGAACTTCATCTAAAACTGGACCTAGTTCTCCACTTTCAAAACCACCAACAAAGAGACGTTGAATAGACTCATTGGTGTCCATCGGAGTGGTTTCAGCATCAGAAGGAATTTGAACAGGTTCGGTAAGAGAGGCACGGACAGGGGTAACTTCAGCTTCATCCTCGAAAATGATGCGTCTCCTAACTCTTGGTCTAGCTATTAAAGAGGTGTCTTCATCTTCATCATTCTCAGAATCCTCTTCTACAACTTTCCTCTTTGATAGCGTAGCTTGAGTTCTCTCCAAAGAGAGTGAAGTACCAGAAGAGGCTCGAAGGGCAATAGCTACTTCAGTTGTCATTCCTCGAATAGCAAATCCTGACAAAAAGAAGGATGAAAAAAGTTAGAAACAAGAAAGAACTTAACATACGAAAAAGCATAAAGAGATGCATACCGTGAGTTTTCACTTTCCAACCATGTAAATTGGAAATGGATTTCCAAGTTCTTGTCTCCATAGGCACGACTTTCAAGATTGAATCTACCCAACCACGGAAATTAGGAACGGGTTCCACATCTCCCATAGTTGCTACAGAAAAGCAAGAAGAGACGAAATTAGAAAAGAAATTGACATTCTTAAAGATAGGTACGGTAAGTAAAAAAAACTTACGTGCAAAGTTCCACTTCTCAGGGAAGAGGATATTTATTTCACCCACCAAATCAACTGTGCGTACAGCAACATAATGAGTGTACCACCTACGATCCTTGTCATCTTCACGGCTCACCAAGACCCTTTTACTTCTTGCAGTTAAAGTAAAAACCCCATGGCGGAATAATTTGGGGTGGTAAAGATGAATAAGGTGGGGAAAAGTAAAGCTAACATTGGCTTTTGCAGACAAATACCTCAAACAAGCCACTGCTCTCCATACAAGGGGGCCAATTTGTCCCAAACAAATTTTGAGAAAGCGACAGAAATCAAGTATAACTGGGTCAATAGCAGGAATAAATCCCAAAGTGAAGGGGTAAGTATAAACAAAAGAAAATCCAATCCTAAAAGAAGATATTCTTTGGTTTGGATTAGGGATCACTATACGAAGATCACTTCTCCAGTTGCAATCTTTTCGAACAATAGAAATCAAAGGTTCAGTGATTAGAGAAGGAAAAGTGTCAGCTTTCTCTAAATTAACAACTTGTTCATGAAGAGATTTTCTATCATTCTCAAAGGATAAGTCATTGGGTACTATTTCCTAAACTAAAGGATCTTGAAGAGGCTCAGAAAGTTCTTTACCTTTAGAAGAGGATTTCTTAGTGATAGAACCTCTAGAAATAGTGCCAAAACTAGAAGAAGGAGTGATGGAACCAGATGAACCACCACGAACGGATCCTAGGCTACGAAGTCTGCCACCTCTACCCCTTCTATGCCTTACAGGGGCGTTGGGGAAGCTATCAAGAATTGGGATTCTCTTAGGGTTAGGATTTGGGGACGCCATTGCAGAGAAAGGATGAACTAAAGGAAAAAAGGTTAAATATGTATATAATAGCAATCGTCAAACAAAGAAGTGTAATGATGGAAAGCCTATAATAAAAGCAACTATCACTTCGTGAATAGAGGGGATGAAGAAGCCTTGAAAAAAGGCTGCAGCATTACAGAGCCAATCAGAAGGTGACACGTGTGTAGAGCATTAAATAGAAAAGACAACTGAAGCGTCAGTACTAACATAGCATTGATTACAGCAAAAATTCCTCTTTTGTGAAGATCCACTTCCCAAATATTTAATTGATAAATAAATGGAAAGTGGGAGGGACTATCTTTATTGGGAAAAAACTGAGTCTGAATATTGAAGATGACGTGTCATGACACGTGGACTGGTCAAAAGGTCAAAACTCAATAAATAGCCAAGAGGCACGGGAGACAACAGATAGGGGGAAGAAAATAACATAGGTGTGGACCGTTACTCAAATAGGTACGAGTCTCGTACCTATTCGAGTCATTTAAAGACCGAAGATTGGAAGAAGTTGAAGATATGAATCTGATGACGTAAAAGAGTCTAAATACAGCATTAAATATCAAATACGTTAGAAAATTTGAATTAAATAGAAATGATTGTGTAACGTTTCTTTTAATGTCATTTATTGCTCATAATTGCCTCATTAAGACAAAGGCATTACATCTTCTCCTAGAATCAACTATAAAAGGAAAAGGACTCAACATCTGTAGACACACAAAATATTATTGAGATTACATTGGAATAAAAAACTACTTATTACTTTATTATTCTCAAAAGTCTTCTATTATTTTCGTCTCCAGATTATCAGTAACCCGAATTTCTCTTTATTTCTAGCTTTGACTAAAGACTCACATTTTTGGTTAAACAGAGATCTTCGTATCGGTTGAGTTAAATGAATATAATTACGAATATAAGTTCAATGAGTTTTATTATTAAAAAGTTATAAGATTTAATATGAACATGGCATGCCAAATTGGTGCTTTTTAATAGTTGAGTAATTTTGTTGTCCCAACAAAATAAAAGTAACTACAGTGTCGGTTATTTCCATAAGTTGAATGACCATCCAAGAAATTGACCCAACCTATTGCTATACAACAACAAGAACAACAACAACAACGATCCAGTGAAATTCCACTAGTGGGTCTGGGGAGGGCAGTGTGTACGTAGACTTTACCCCTATACCGAAGGAGTAGAAAGGCTGTTTTCGAAAGACTCGGCTCAAGAGGACAAAAAGACAAAAGGTGACAATATCAGTATCACCGCAGAAATCATAGGAAAAATAGGAACATCATGAAATCCAGAAGAAAGATGCAAGCAAAAGCGATAGCTAGTAAATAGGTCCGATACTGAAAAGCGAAATAGTAAGACACGACATCGCCACAAGCTATCTTAGACAAAAATCCTACCAAACTAGTCTCACAACGGTACGAAGTAAGGCAAGAATCAACTACCTCCTAACTTACAACCCTAATACTCGACCTCCACATCTTCCTATCAAGTGTCATGCCCTCAGAAATCTGGAGTCTCTCCATGTCCTGCCTGATCACCTCTCCCCAATATTTCTTCGGCCTGCCTCTACCTTTTCTCATGCCCTTCAAAAGCAGCCGCTCGCACCTCCTTAGCGGGGCATCTGGGCTCCTCCTCTATACATGCTGAAACCATCTGAGCCTCGTTTCCCGGATCTTTTCATCAATGGGAGCGACGCGCACCTTCTCCCGAATATCATCATTCCTAATCTTATCCATCCTAGTGTGTCCGCACATCCACCTCAACATCCTCATTTTTGCTACTTTCATCTTCTGGATATGTGAGTTCTTAACATGCCAACACTCAGCCCCGTACATCATGGCTGGTCTAACCACCGCTTTATAGAACTTACCTTTGAGTATCGGTGGCACTCTCTTGTCACACAAGACTCTAGATGCTAACCTCCACTTCATCCATCCTACCACAATACGGTGTGTGACATCCTCGTCGATCTCCCATACACCCTGGATAACGGACCCAAGGTACTTGAAGCTTCCTTTACTTGGAATGACTTGTGAGCCAAGCCTCACATTCACGCCCACTTCCCCCGGCTCAGTGCTAAACTTACACTCCAGGTATTCCGTCTTCGCCCTGCTTAGCTTGAAACTTTTAGACTTAAGAGCCTGTCTCCAAACCTCCAGCCTCTCGTTAACACCGGCTCGTGACTCATCAATCAGCACTATGTCATTGGTGAATAGCATGCACCATGGAACCTCCCGTGAATATGGTGTGTTAACTCGTCCATCACCAGGGCGAATAAGAACGGACTGAGTGCAAAGCCTTGCTGTAACCCCATAACAATCGGAAAATGTTCAGTGTCGCCTCCTACTGTTCTTGCCCGAGTCTTAGCCCCATCATAAATGTCCTTAATCGCCATAATTTAGGGAACCGACACACCTTTTGCCTCCAAGCATCTCAGAGAACTTCTCTACGAACCTTGCCACACACTTTCTCTAGGTCAATAAACATCATGTGCATGTCCTTCTTCCTATCTCTGTACCGTTCCACCAACCGCCTAACAAGGTGTATAGCTTCTGTAGCAGAACGACCCGGTATGAACCCAAACTGGTTGTCGGATACCGACACCGACATCCTCACCCTCGCTTCAACCACCCGCTCTCACACTTTCATGGTATGACTCAGTAATTCGATACCACTATAATTGTTACAACTCTGGATATCACCTTTGTTCTTATACAATGGAACCACCGTACTCCACCTCCATTCATCCGGCATCCTCTTCGCCTTAAAAATAATATTGGACAACCCAGTCAACCACTCCAAACCCGCTCTCGCCACACACTCCAAATAACATTGACTCAAGAGATTATTTTCATAATTAGAGCCCCTAACCTACTAATCACACGACGATAATTCTTCCATGGTGCCAACCATACTCTTTTTTTTTTTAAATGATAGGAAAAGTAAAATAATACTCTCTCCGTTTCAATTTATGCGAACATATTTTCTTTTTAGTCCGTGTCAAAAGAATGATCCCTTTCCTTATTTGGAAACAATTTACTTTTATATAATGATTTTTAGTCATACAAAATATATGTATCTCATTTTACACCACAAATTCAAAAAACTTCTCTCTTTTTTTAAACGTCATGCCCAGTCAAATGGGTTCACATAAATTTAAAGGGAGGGAGTATAACTTATTAAATGATAATAATGGCAAACAATGAAACAATAAGAGGGGACGTAGCAGTAGAGGACACTGGGAGGGAGTATAACTAGATGAATGGCGTGTTGGAAGAGGAAATAGGTAATTTAGGAGTTTGATTGACGGTACGATAGAATCCACCATATGTTTCTCCACCATGCATTCCCTTTCCCTATCTTTTTTTCATGTGAATTTGATGGGTTAGGGAATGTCAAGTACACCACACAAGGAGGAACGCAAATACGCCATGTAGTAAATAAGATTAGATTTCTCCTCCACTTATATTTTTCACAATCCAAGTCTCTATGTCCTGGCAAATGAATATGTTATATATGCTTATCATTTGAATTTTTTAAATATTATTAATGCAATTTAATCGATTATAGTAAGTTATCGATCTCAAGTTTAATATGAAGAGTTATATATTGTTATACGTCAACTTGAAACCATAGTGTAAAAATATTTAACGCTATCATTACCTAGAACATTAACTATTTTCCCCCGTTTCTATTTCCTAGTTGCTGAACTTTTAAATTATTCAAATCAGGTAAGTAAATGTCTGACTAAAACGTTAGGATAAACATGTACGTAAATCAAACTTATGACTTGTTCTTATCCTTTAATTCCAGAAGAGCTCCGTAAACGCAAATTTAAATATTGACAAGACATATTTTCAAGCAGTTTAGAAACGATGTAACTCCATTCATATTTTTCTTTCCCAATTTCAACCGAATTATCATGGCATTCATACATTCTCATATTACTGAGTCATGCTCGTGTTACTTTGTAAAAGGTAATTAGAGATTAAACCATTAAATGTTCGTTATAATTCTGATAGTTTATTCCAAAGAAAGTGACGCATTAAATAATGAGTCTCAGTTTTAGAATAGACACTATTCAATCATTTATAATGTAATTATAAATAAATATTTATAATAAAATATTAATAATTAATAACCTAATAAATTGAGAACTAACCTATTATTACAAATAGAGATGGATCCAGGAGTTAATCTTGAATACCCTGAACCTAGGGTGTTCATGAAAAATTGAGCCAAACTGCAAATCATATCAAATTGAAAACCGAATCAAATCGATACAAAAAACGATAATATTTTGGTTTGATTAATTTTAAAATCGGCTAAATTTGATTTAGTTTTGGTTTTAAGCAAAAATAACCAAAAAAAATCGAATCAAACTAACTATAGAATTTCTTATTTAAAACTTTATTACACACACATAGAGAGAATATAGTCGGCAGAATATGTGCTTGGTAAACGTCTCATATGTAAGAAAAAAATTAATAAAAATTTGAAATAACCGTAAAACTGACTAAAATCGATATAGTTAATTGAACTATAAAAAATCGAGTTAATTAGTTTGGTTTGATTCTAATATTTAAAAAAATATCTTAATTGGTTTGATTTCTTTTTAGAAAAAAATCAATATATCTAAATCTAACCATAAACACTTCCCTAAAGCCCTAAAGAGAGACTGCACCCATGAAAAGAGACTGCACCCAGTTCTGATTATATGTTATAATTCGATAGTATAAGCTTCTGATATTTTTTTTTTAAAAAGGTAAATGCTATAATGGAAAAGAAATTACGTTGCAATAGTTGAATAAAAAAACAAAAGTTGAAACAAATTAAATGAATGAGAGAACAGGTAAACGCTGGGGCAGTGTGAATTGAATGGGGATTGGGAAGTAGATTGGCAGAGACATCATGAAAACGCCAGGCTGACGTCAGAAGAAAATGTTCCAGTGGACCCCATTTTCTCCTCATTTGACTTGCTAATTTCAACCAACGAATCCCCCATTCTTCGTACTATAAATTGGTACATTTTGTTCTCAACTACAAATTACAAATAACAGACAAGTTTCAAAGTGTTGGAAACTTTGCACAAAACAGACATAATAATATCAGTAGAAATGGCGCCGCGTTCTGTTGTCAGGAAATTTCTCGCACGGCCTCAACATGAAGGACTTGGTGCTGTTGTTAGAAGAAGCATTGGGAGGTACTTTATTTTATTTTTCTCTTCTACAAACATTCAGGGCCCGAAAGATTGTTTCGCCGGATAATTACACTTCCATATAAAGTCAATTTTTCTTTATATATATAATGATGAAGTTCCTTTGTGAAATCCTGTCTCTGCCAACAATGCACATTTTCTATAGTTGCTACTTTTAAAAGTTTTTTTGAGCTTACCATGACGATTAATTTCTCTTTTATTAAATCCTTTCTCAGGTTTGAGTTGAGGTACTTTGACCCTTTCCTAGTTCTGGATGAATTCTCAGGTAACTATTTTTTTCTTTGGTTTGGATACTTAGCTCCTGTTTAGTCATAGATTTTGGCTACTTTTTCTCAAAATGTTTTTGAAAACATTGTTTCATCATGAAATATGATCAATTTTTTTAAAATATTTCTAGTTCCTCACTCACAAAACTTCAACTTTTGTTCAAATATAATTTCAATTCTTTTTTCAAAGTTTAACCAAATCTATGTTCAAATGCTAGCTTATATTGCATTGGATGGAATTTTTCCCCTAACGTTACCTTAAAATATGTGAAAATTGCAGTTTCTGCTCCTGCTGGATTTCCTGATCATCCACATAGAGGTCACATTCTAATGATTCTTTTTCGGTATTTTGTGCTTTTTTTCGGTCAAAGTCGATCCATTCTGATCAGTTTTATGCTAATTTAGCAATTTCTTCATCATTAATGTGCTCTTATTCTGAATTTTACAGGCTTTGAAACGGTCACCTACATGTTGCAGGTATATAATAGTCACTCTGTTTCTCCCTTTATTCAAAAACCCAATACAGACGTAATCTTAGATATTCCATTTGTAGTTGTATTCATATATTGTTTGTGTGGATTGTCAAAGGCTAAACTAATGATAATTACTATATTAATTTGATGGCAGTAGTTGAGCAGATGTGATTGTCTAACTTCTATGAAAGCAACATATGCTACTACTTGTTTACGATAATTAAAAAAACAAAATATCTGGTTTAGTGCTAGCTGCTAATGCATGTTGATCGTACAAAATAAGTATATTCATTGAAGGTAAATATCAAGACTAAATAGCTGGAAGTTTCATGCCGTATATATTACTCAACTCGTTTTATTTTACAAGACACTCTTGCTTTTTTTAATATGTTCTAAAAGGAATGACAGTTTTGTGTATCATCATAACTCTTTAATTTTAAACTTTAAAATTTATATTTAGTGACATGCTTTTATAGCAATTGAAGTATTATGACATTTTATAAACAAGTTTTGAGCGTACTTTTAGTATGTGCCAGAATATTTTTTTTCTTCCGTTTTTAGACAAACACCGCGCAATATAGAAGGAAATGCAAGGACTATTTGTTTACTATACTATATTTGAAATGGCACAAATAAAAAAGGTGATGCATTTAGTAGTGCAAGTATTTCTTGAAATTCATTCAAATTCTATGGGGGTCATCATCAACTTTTGTGGTGGAGCAATGGCGCAAAAAGTATACGATGATGGCTGATAGTCATGCTTCTTCTAGAAGATTTTATGCTAATAATTAATATAGAAAATTGGTTACTTAAATCTTAATAGGATCTACACAAGTTTAGTACTATGTTAGTTAATCATAATATAGTTGAAAAGCAATTAATTAATGTTCTGTTGTTGTTGAGAGCAGGGAGCTGTGACGCATGAAGATTTTGAAGGACATAAAGGTACCATTGAAGCTGGTGATTTACAGTGGATGACTGCTGGAAGAGGAATTCTTCATTCTGAAATGCCTGCTGCTGAGGGTACTCAAAAGGGTTTACAGTTGTGGATTAATCTCTCCTCCAAAAATAAAATGTAAGCAAATCCTTCTATTTAATTGTTAAAATAGTTAAACTTCTGTACACTAATGATATTAAAGAATTTTTACACTATCAAATTAGATAACTGCAATCGTTAAGATTACATGCTACAACAATTTTTAGTATGTGTACATTAATGTCCATTGTCCAAGGGCACCTTGCTATGAGTGCAAGTGGGATGAATATATGGTCACATCAAGTGAAACATGTTTATTTTTTTTCTCTCGATCGAGATTGTACTATAGGTTGAACTTAATGCTAACTATAGTGTAGAGACGAATTTAACGAAATTCAATATTTTGACACAGAACATATATATATTTATGTGAAAAATACTAAAATGTCAGTAAAAATAAAATATGGAATCTATTATTAAAGGCTGAACTCATCAAAATTTTAATTCTGAATTCGTCGTTATAAACCATACTTGTGTATAACAGGATACAGCCAAGGTATCAAGAGATATCAAGCGAGAACATAGCAGAAGCAACAAAAGATGGGATAAAGGTGAGAATTATAGCAGGGGAGGCACTAGGAAAAATATCACCCATATACACAAGGACTCCAACAATGTATTTGGATTTCACTCTAAAGCCAGGAGCGCATTTGCAGCAACCAATTCCTAAATCATACAATTCATTTGTGTATGTATTAGAAGGAGAGGGCATTTTTGACTCAAGAACATCACCCACATCAGCACATCATTTACTTCTTCTAAGTGCCTCTGGTGATGGACTTGAGGCATGCAACAAATCCACAAAGCCACTAAGGTTTATATTAGTGGGTGGTGAACCATTAGGTGAACCAGTAGCACAATTGGGGCCTTTTGTCATGAATACTCAACAAGAAATTGACCAAACTGTTGAAGATTTTGAGAATTATGCCAATGGTTTTGAAAAAGCCAAGCATTGGAGATCTGAAGCCAGAATTGGGCTTGACTATTAGTGCTGCAAGTAGTTATATGTAGCGGCGGAGTCAGGATTTTCACCAAAGGGGTTCGACATTTATTATATAAACATAAACAAATTTAATCTTGTATATAGCGAAGGAGGTTTAAATGAATCCCTTCCGCTCCTCTAGCTCCGCCCTGCTGACATCAATCGTTATTGATTCTTTTGTTATTCTTCCTATTTTGTTGTGTAGCTTTCGTAGTCCATTTGTTTTGACATAAGAGGGAACATCTGTTCTCCATATCACCAAAGCACCCCATTTTCATAGGAAATGATAAGGGCTCATTTTGGCATGTTCCCCACTGTACAATGGATTCATCATGTTGTTCTCTTTTTTATCTTTAAAAATGATGGAGCATTAAGTTAATTAATTATTCTTAAATGCTGAAGAACTCAACTGAATTCTTGGGGTCATGAATAAGAAAAAAGAATGGCCGTTTCTGTTCTTTATTTGTTTTGATAAATGTGAACTTTACAAGCGTGTCACTTCTATTATTCAAATATAAGATTAATAAAAGACATATCATTATTGTTAAGCTGCAATATAAAAGAGCGTTCACAATGATTTACCTATCCCTGTTGGTGCTATCTAACATTAAGCATTTGATTGTCAAACGACGATCCTTCCTTAATAATGGTCTCGTATTTGTGTTCTGAGAATGAAATTGCTAATGAAGCATTTAACCCGTAAATACTAGTTTAGAAAATTTACGGTTTTCTCCTTGTTCTAAATTGTTGTGCTTATGCTTGTCTAAGCCGAAAGTCTATCTGAAATATTTTCTCTACCTGCACAAGTTATGAGTAAGGTCTGCATACACACTACCCTCCTCGGACTTCACTTATGGAATTACACTGAGTATGTCTTTGTTGTTGGTCTCCTTAGCGCAAGCGGATTCACAGCAACCACAATTTGTGTCATGGTAGTTGGAAATCACAAGGCGGATGAAGTACTCCTATTTTTTCACAACTTCTAGATGCAGAGATTGAATATTAATTATGTAAAACCCTAGTTGTTCTTTTATGATGAAAAGCATGTTCATTTCAACGCATATAATGGTGTTTATATAGGCTAGTACTAGGATTTTTAGGAGGAAGACTAACAAATAGGTTTGTATCGGGTAAAACATATAGATTACAGGTGTACGTCTCTCAAGTAGATAAGTGGCAGTGAAGACAGATAGGGGGCAAGTCAGCATATGGTTGATACCGGGCATAGTCATATGTTCGTATTGCATAAATTTAGAAGGCATCAAGATCGGGGAAGAAAATTTAAAAGTTAGGTACCGGTTGGAAAAGGCAAGCATAAAAGGATCAACCGTTATAAAAAATCATAGCATTTATTCTCAAACGTTATGCAACCATCAAGAGGAGTTTTTATTTATCATTAAGGAGGTATTTGAGGATCTTGTCTCCTCAAATTTAACTATAAATAGAGAAATTTATACTCATTAAAGGACACAAAATATGAAAAAGGCTGATATTCTTCTCTCATTCTTAAAAAAGGCTTTATATTACTGTTATAAGATTTGCAAATTATTCTTAGTTCCGGTGGGATCAATCCGAAGCCCAGGCTTATTTTTTCTTTTTTATCCTGATTTTATTCTCTTTGTACTGTTTATTTTATTTTCAGATCAATTTAATCTACGTGTCTATAAACCACATTACAAATTTAATTATACCTATTTGCACGTAAACAGTTTGGCGCCCACCGTAGGGCTTAGACAATCGTGGTATTATTTTGATCTGCTCATATTTTACTAACGTACTTTGAATTTTTTCTGTTGTAAGCATAAAACAGTTATGGCACCCAATGATGTCAACAACTCGCTCAATGTTAGGACAAACAACAACAACGAGCCTGTGGAAAATTTTCATGACGGAAATCAACAAGATGATTGACTAGTGAAAACTGTATCGACGGGAATGAGTCAACCCGGAATCGGGTAGAAAGAAATACTAAGCGTGCGAGGAGTCCCCCTTGATGATATGGATAATGAATCCATTGTCGATACTGTAAAAGTTTTGAGAGCACATCAAAGAAAAATCATGAATAATCTCTCAAGAAAGGACGGGCTAATGACAGAGATCCAACAAGCGCTATCGATGCTTCAAATAATTCCAATGGTGGAATTCGAGCCCCTCCTAGCTTGCTTATAAATCAGATAGTTCCAAGAACTGTAACGTCGCTTCAAATGAGGAGTTCAGATCGAATAACAACCAAAGAGGCGATGCAAGCAACATATCTGAAAATGAAAACAACACCAATGATCCTTTCAAGATCGATTTGATGAGGCCCATGAGGGAAATGAATGCTCAGATGTATCAAAACGCTAAGGAATTTCACGCCCGAATGGATCAAATCCCGGGGGCACCTCTGGTCCTGAAGGGCCCGGATTCAAAGAAGTATATTCAGTTTCTATCAAACCTAGTGCAGCTCCGGAGTTGATCCCAAAGAGATTCAAGATGCCGTATATTCTAAAATACTAACATCGGATCCGCAAGAACACATCACAACCTACACCACAGTTGTGAAGGAAAACGATTTGGCTCCGCATGAGATCAAATCAGTTTTGCTAAAGAAATATTGCGAAATCCTAACAAAAGGGTCTTTGATATGGTATTCACTTTTACATGAACGCACAACTAATTCTTTGAAATCCTTTCAGATTCTTTCATCAAAGCTCATGTTGGGCAAGAAAATTCCAAGCTATGAAAGCAAATATATTTAGAATTGCTCAAGGAGACTTAGAGTTGTTGCGAAAGTTCGTGATTCTATTTCAAAAGGAGAAAATGTTATTGGCAGCAGTACCGGATGAATGGGAAGTGGAAACGTTTGCCAAGTGTCTCAATCCCTTAAGCTATGATGCCTCAAGGAAGTTGAAGAAGAGTTTATCGGAATTTCTAGCAACTACATGGGCTGATGTCCATAATTGCTATGAATCTAAAACTAGGATTGAAGATGATCAGTTGGGTTCTTCAGTGTCATTCAAGGGTTGAAATCATGATCAGAATCTAGAAAAGTTCAAGAGTGATCTCGATGCGGACTGGAGATCATCCAGGTAGGGGTGTTCGTCGGTCGGTATGGTACGGTATTTAGACATTTCGGTTCGGTATTTTCGATATTCGGTTTCTTAAAATCCTATACCAATACCGTACCTAACTAAATTCGGTATGGTTCGTTTTTTCTTCTTTCGGTTTATTCGGTTCGGTAACTTCGGTTTATTCGGTTTGAATACTAACTAATACATAAAGCCATACACTCTAATATTCTTAATTAAAGTACTCAAAAATATAAAATTAAAAATGTTTGTTGACAAATATTTTGTCCAAAACTAGCAAATATCGACCCAAATAGAGAAAATTGTACATAAAAGAATATTTTATCGTTAGAAATATCTTGTTACTTGTTTAGAGTTAATTGATGAACTTTGAGAATAAAGGAAAGTAAAATTTTAGATTTTTTAATTTATGTTATAATTGATAATATGTGTTTTGTGTAATATAATATATATTTCGGTACGGTATCGGTATTTCGGTATTTTATCTTAAAATATCAAATACCATACCTAATACCAATTTTTTTTAAAACTTAAACCAAATACCAAAATATCGTATACCAAATACCAAAATTTTCAGTTTCGGTACAGTAATTCGGTATTTACCAAATTATGCCAGCCCTACATCCAGGAGTCATTTTCAACCGTATATGTCAAACGAAAGGTATGATACTCAGTCAGGTCAAGAGCATAGAGTTAGAGGATTTCAATAGTTGGAAAGACACGAACCAGTCATGAGGACTAATCATGGGCGAAGTAGTAGAGTTTGCAAGATAAAGAGCCACGAGGTCCCGAGATTCAGGATATCCCCGGTTATCGGATTACAATTTCAATATTAGCTTGGTGGAGTTGGTTTCAGCCATGAGGAACGTAAAGGAAGCAAGTTTCCCAAAACTAATTCGATCGGACCCCAGTCAGAGGGATCCTACTTTGTGGTGTGAATTTCATGGTACACATGGTCATAAGACTGGGGACTGCTGACATCTTCGTAAAGAGGTAGCGATGTTGTTGAAAAATGATCATCTTAGAGAGTTCTTAAGTGACCGAGCTAAGAGTAATTACGGTAGGGGTCGTGATACAACGGAATTGGCAAAGCCAATAGGGTCTCCCTGTCTTACAATAAATATGAATTTGGAGGGGTTGAAGTGAATGGGGTGACATTTTCGACTTCAAAGAAGACGAAGATATCAGTCACTCATGGCAAGAGGATCGGGGAAGCACTAGAAGATGATGAAATCACCTTCTTGGAGGAAGATGATGATGGCCTTATTTTACAACACAATAATGCTCTGGTAATATCTTTAAATGATTTAGATTTTAAAATTAAGCGTATGTTGGTTGATTCAGGTAGTTAAGCCTATATTATTCAATTTAGAGTCCTAGAACAAGCAAAGCTGACTGGAAACATAGTTCCGACGACAAAGTTTTTGGTTGGGTTCAACTTAAAAGTTGTGACGACCCGAGGAGAAATCGTATTGCCTATGTACACCGAAGGGTTGACGAAATCTACATTATTTGAAGTGAGGCTTGACTCTCAAGTCATTCCCAAGAGAGGTAGTTTCAAGTACCTTGGATCGGTTATTCAGGGGATCGGGAAGATTGACGAGGATGTCACACACCGTATAGGGGTGGGGTGGATGAAGTGGAGGTTAGCGTCGGGAGTCTTGTGTGACAAGAAAGTGTCACCGTTACTAAAAGGTAAGTTTTATAGAGCAGTGGTTAGGCCTGCCATGTTATATGGAACTGAATGTTGGCCGGTAAAGAACTCACACATCCAGAAGATGAAAGTAGCAGAGATGAGGATGTTGAGGTGGATGTGCGGGCATACAAGGATGGATAAGATTAGGAATGAAGATATTCGAGAGAAGGTGGGTGTGGCCCCCATGGAGGACAAGATGCGGGAAGTAAGACTCAGATGGTTCGGGCACATTCAGAGGAGGAGCACTGATGCACCGGTGAGGAGGTGTGAGCGACTGGCTGTAGTGGGCACGCGGAGAGGTAGAGGACGACCTAAGAAGTATTGGGGAGAGGTGATCTGACAGGACATGGCGCGACTTAGGATTACTGAGGACATGGCCCTTGATAGAGAATTATGGAGGTCGAGCATTAAGGTTGTAGGTTAGGGGAGAGTGTGAATATTTCTACAGCACAATAGAGTGAGACTATCCAGTTAGGAGTTAGACTAGGAATGTCATCGGTCGTCTATTGATGCAGGGCTTTACCTTCTAGTTATACTTATACCAGCCATCTATTTCGTATTTTCGTATTTCGTATTTCTGTATTTCATATCTCTTATATATTGTTGTTATTTTTATTATGCATTTTTATGGTACTAATATATCATCTCCTATTGCCTTTTTTTTTAGCCGAGGGTCTCCTGGAAACAGTCTCTCTACCCTTCGGGGTAGGGGTAAGGTCTGCGTACATATTACCCTCCCCAGACCCCACTAGCGGGATTATACTGGGTCGTTGTTGTTGTTGTTGATAGACCATGGATCCATGAAATAAAGGTTGTTGCATCAACATATCAACAATTGCTAAAGTTCCCAACATCGGATGTGATTATGCAGATTAGAGGTGATCAACCTGCAATAAGAGAAATGAATGTCGTTATTTGTCTAGTAGTAAGGCGGAAGGAATCAATAAATAGAAATTATAGGAAGCGCTGTCAACTTTCATTTCAGCCCCGATGAAAGTACCGAAAGAAGACGATAGTGAGGAGAAGACACCATATATTTACCAGATATCCAGGTCTTTACAGGTACCAAAAGAAATGAATGCAACAAAATTGATCGCAAAAGAACTTGAACAAGTCACTTTGTTCATGGAGTTTGCGGAAAGAAAGGTTTACTTGGGAACGGGGTTGAGCCCCCAACTCAGGCTTGAGTTTAGTAAATTTATTAAGGCTAACATTGACTATTTTTCATGGTCTTACTTAGATATGACAGGTATCCCACTTGAAGTGGTTGCTCACAACCTAAGTTTGGACCCTAATTTTCCTCTGATAAAGCAGAAAAAACGGCCGATAGACGAGGTCAGAAACAAGTTTGTGACAAAGGAGGTATGCAGGTTGCTTAATATAGGTTCAATATATGAAGTTGAATATCTTGATTGATTAGCTAACATTAGTAGGACCAAAAAAGAATAATAAATTCAAAATGTGTATTGAGTTTAAGGATTTGAATAAGACTTGCACTAAGGACTCTTTCCCGTTGCCGAACATCGATAAAATGATCGATGCCATGGTTGGGAATGAGTTGATGAGTTTTTTTATGCATATGCCGGGTATAATCAAATTAGGATGCACCTAGAGGATCAAGAAAAAATATCACTTATTACAAATTTTGGTATGTACTGTTACAATGTGATGCCTTTTGGGCTAAAAATACTGGAGCCGCCTATTAGAGGCTCGTTAATAAGATGTTTGAACGTCAAATAAGGAAAACAATAAAAGTTTATATTGATGACATATTGGTTAAGTCTCTTAGTGCAGGGGACCATTTGACTCATCTTCAAGAAACATTTGACTCATCTTCAAGAAACATTTGACATCTTAAGGAAGTTCAACATGAAGCCAAACCCGAAGAAACGTGCCTTTGGAGTTGGATCTGAGAAATTTCTTGGCTTCCTAGTTTCACAAAGAGGAATTGAAGTAAATCCTGAAAAGATCAAAACCATAGAAGATATTCTTGATTCTTAGAGCGATTAAAGACTAAAAGGATCACGTCATCTTTGTATCATCCAAGTGTTAATGGTCAAGTAGAGTCGACGAACAAGGTAATCATTTAAAACTTCAAAAAGAAGTTAGAGGTTGCAAAAGGTAGGTGGCCGGACGAGTTACCTGGAGTATTATGGGAGTATCGAATCATGTCAAAATCAAGCACCGGAGAAACACTTTCTCCCTTGTGTACGGTGCAGAAGCTCTAATTTCGGTGGAGATAGGCAAACGAACTATGAGGTTCTTCCGGGGAAACAAGCAGTTGTGATGTCTATTTAATGTACTGTTACTTTAGGCTCTTAACTAAAGTAGAATTTAAGTAGTGTCCATGAGGGAAGGTAATATTTTGCTTTATAATCGAAAATGGATTCAGTACAATTCAACGGAATTTAAGAAATGATATTGGAACTTGACTCTACAAAATCTTCAATTCCAAGTATAACTTTAGTCCACTCTCGGGTTCATTCAATCCTGCTTGAATGAAACAGAGTTGTGGAATCGTTCTTCTGTCAAGAAACAGGGTTGTGGAATCGTTCTTCTACGACAGGATTTGGTGTATCAACTATCTACGATGTAGTTTGAATTGATTTTTCTGAATCTAAAAATCTCTTTATCTCACTTGTAGCCATTTGTTGTCTTTGTACAGTGTGATCAATATGTTTAAATAGATGGAACTGTGATTGTGACCTATTGGCCAAGGGTTCGAGCCGCGGAAGCAGTCACTAACGCTTGTATTAGGGTAGGATGTCTATATAACACCCTTTACGGTGCGGCCCTTTCCCGGACCCTGCATAAATATGGGATATTTTGTACACCGGGCTGCCCTTTTAGATATTCATAAGCTCTAAAGTTGAAAGATTAGAGTGATTGAAGATTAAAAGGATCACTGATGTGTTGTAGAATAGCGACACTTTTGATACTAATAACTTAGGTTATAGCTCGTCTTTTAAAGCATTTTAAGTCAATTCTTATGTAGCTTTGGTGTTTTGCAGCAAACTAGACTTGAAGAACCAAGAACAAGGAAAAGATGACAAAAACCCATAGAATGGCAGAAATCTGGTAGGTTTGCGACCGCAAAAGTGATGTGCCCGCAAACCAACCGCAGAGTGAAGCAGATAAATCCAGTTTTTAGAATCAATTTTGTGGTCAATTTTGCAGTCGCATAACGTTTGTGCGGACCGCATAATGACCGCAGAAGTGCAAAGAGAGTTTCCGCGAGAACAATTCTGCGACATCAAATGAGATCGCGAAATCAATGTGCGGATCGCATAATGGATCTGTGATGGAAAACTGGGCAACTAGACATTCAATTATGCGATGAAATTGTATTTATGCAGGCCGCAAAAGTGTTTTACGGCTCGTTCTGCAGTCGCAGATGTGAACTGCAGGGGTATTATTGTCATATTTTGACCCTGACTTTTAGCCTATTATAAATAGAATAACTAGGGTTTTTATAGGGCATCTTGTCTGAAAAAGAGGCTACACTTAAAGCATTGAATACACAATTGTTTTGGAAGCTTTTGAAGAGAGAGTCTTCTCATCTTTGTAAGCTTTATGGCTTTATTTATTGCTTTGTTCTTGAAATCTAGTATGATTAGCTAGTTTTAAATACTAAGGTTGTGGACCCTAAATGGTGTTGATACCCAATTTTTTCCTATGTATTTTTATATACAAAATACTTTCAAAATAGCATATATATATATGCATATATAAGCATACCCAAGTGTTTCAATATTTTTCCAATCTTTTGAAGAGTTTTTAAAAATCAATTTACTATCTATTTTAGCAGTACAAATTCCATAATTATTCCCAAAATCATCAATTTTGGTGAATAATTTATTTTATTCCCATATTTATACCAAAATATAGTTAAGATAAATTTTGTACATTTTTACAAATTTATTTGGTATTTAAAAGACTAAATTGCATATAATTGCAATTCTAGCCTACTTTAAGATTAATAGCATTTTATAATTGCAAAAATTGGTTCCAGTATTTTAAAATTGATATTTATATATTATTAATTGGCTCAGTACTTTTAATTTGCTTTTAAAATTATTTTTACTATTTTTTATAAAATAAAAGGAAAAACTGGCTATTTAACATTTAGCCCCATTTCATTTCAATTACAGCCCCATTTCATTTCAATTTTAGGCCCTTAAATTGACCCAATCCTAACCCCAACCGGACCGGCCCATTTTTCTATTTGACCCAACCCATAACCCAATCCAAACGGCCCTACCCGGTTCCCACCTACCCTCTTAGATCTAGGTCGTTGATCATACATATCAACAGCCATAATTCACCCTTCCATAATTAAACTCAATGACCTACCCTAATCCTTCATTTCCACCTCTCAGCCGCCTCTGAACTCTCAAACTCTCTCAAAACTCTTCGGAACCCTAGCCTCCTCCTACCCCTTTCAACCGCCTTTCACCGGAAGCATGGTTGTTCGAAGCTCCGAGGCCTGACCTCGATGGTTCTCCTTCAGATCCTCTCAGATCTACAGTTCTATGGCTTCTCCGGCCATGTTCCGGCATAATCAAGCATTAGGAGCCTGATTCTAACTCATCCGACTCAAGATCGGACCTTCTTCCAAGCCTTTCTCATTTCTAGGGTTTCGCCAAAACCCTAAGATATTCGAGGTTTTTCTCTATGTATTTTCTTAGATCTATGTTGTATCTGTGTTGTACTTGATTTTTAAAGGGTTTTCCCCAAATGTTCTTTTCAAAATCGTTTGTCTTTGATTTAGGGTTTTCGAAAGGATTTCAAAACGTCTTTCTGATTCTTCCTTTTTCTTTTCTTTATGTGTGTTTGCTTATACTATGTTTCACCACGCATGTATTGTTTTTCTACCTTTCTTTCTGCTATACATGACTCTTCTGTACCTTTGTACTCTATTGTGCCTCTAGAGTAGGCTCGCATGTTAATATTTGTTATGTTTTCCTACATGTTCTTTGCTATACTTTCCAGTATTCTCTTACTGTATGTGTTTTTTGCTGAGTTCTTTAACTTTGTTTGTTTTACTGGACTCTTGTTGGGGTTCCAAGCCTGTATTACTACAGTTTCTTAAGCTTATATCACCCTTCTCCTCTCCTGAACTTGCTTACGTTCCGACTTTTCTTAAACATGTTCTTTATGCTCTTTAAGTCAACTTTTTTCACTCTGTTGTTTCAAACCTGCTATCATGTATGTTGGTTCTCATGAGTCTCTGAAAGAGACCTCTGAGTCTGTTTCAATGGCTTGCCTTCTCACCTTGTGTCTGATTCAAGTGGAAGCCCTAGGATTTGGGGTTTTCTTTGGCAAGTTTGATTTTGTGTTCGGGTTAGGGTTCTACTTTGGGACCCTGGACTCTCAGACTCATTATGAGTCTACAAACTAGACATGTATCCCTTTGCTTATGATTCTGAACCTTTCTATGTTAGACTCTTTTCTAAGTAATATGACAGTTCCTTCTTGATTCACATACTTGTGTGCTTTACATATGAGAAATTCTTCTTTCAAACGGGTTTTTGCCAACTATTGATTGATTCCGAATTCCTTTTAATAAGGTTCGATTGATTATTACTGATTTTCTTTAATTAAACTTTTCTTCACCTTTTCTGATTGGATTCATTCATACCAAAACTCAATTTCTGATTTTTACTGGCTGATGATTGATTGTCTTTCCTTATTTGCACAAACCGTGTTGCTATCAAACTCTTTCCTTAAATAGTTTCTATGTATTTGCCCTTCTTGTACTACTTTGGAAAATATTTTAATCCAATTATTTCCTTAATTGTCTTCTACCCGTTTGAAATCAGAATCCCTTAACTTAAGGGAGATTCTGTGTGATTGATTGCAAACTGTTCCCTTACCTTTTCTTACTTGTTTTCTGCACTATAAAAGGGGTACGACCCTTCTGCGCTTAGACACCTTGAACCTTCAGCTTCGAATTCAACACTTTACACGCACAACTCTCAATTACAATACTCTTTCAATACTCTACTCTCTTCTGAGATCTTTTGTACTGTTTGCTTGCAATTTGGTTTTCAAGACTTCAGCTTTCACTTATTTGTTTCCCTGAAACTGGTATGCCTTAATTCCGATTTCAGCACCATCCCTATGTGTTTATTTTACAGTTGCTACACTCTTGTCTACTTTGTTGTTCATGTTCTGCATTGAGTATGTTACTCTCTCTTTGCATCTGCTGTTTGTTATGAACTCCCTATACCCCCACTCCCTTCTATGGCTTGAGTTAAGGTTCATGGCCTGATAGCATCCAAATTGCTGCTTAGGTCTGAACCTGATCCTCAATGGATCCAAACTCTCAAATGTGGCTAATAGGCTAGTCAGGGGTGTGCCAGCACTCCTGATTGTTGGGCATGACCACCAGCCTGTCATGGCTCTCCTTAATTCCCCCTCTATGCACTTACACTTACTCTTAGATTCTAAGTTCTGCCCCCCTCTTACGAGCCTTGCTTTGGGACCTTGAGTTCCCTCTGAACTTGGACATCTGAGGGATGGCGTTCCCACACTGCACTATGCTCTTAATTCTGCAATATATTTGGGTTGTAAGCATTGCCCGGAGTCCATTTGAGGCTCTTGAGGAACTTTGACACATTCCAAATAAGAGAAGGCTTTGGAAACCTGATCTTGGAAGTTGGTTCACCTCATATTGTTGGACATTGAGTCTGAATTAGGCTCCTTGGTTGTAGCTTAATTTCTGATGTAATTTTACTTTTCTTAATTCATTCTAGTCTGTAATATGTTGTAATAATTTATGGGGTTCTAGTGAAAGGGGAGGGTCACTTATGTATGCAAAGGGTAGACAGCATGCTCATAGGTATTATCATTTACAATTTCTGCACTTCCGCATTTCATTAGAAATCCTGCCTATAGTTTCTGCACTTCCGCATTAAAAATCATGCCTATAGGTTTTTTGCATTCATGCACGTCATATAGAAATCCTGCCTATAGTTTTCTGCATTCATGCACGTCATATAGAAATCCTGTCTATAGCTTCGGCACTTTTGCATTTTACATCTATCATTAGGCAAATAGTTATAGGTTAAGTAATAATAAGTTTCATTCTAGATACCATGTCTATAGGACTCTTGCACTTTCATAATCGTCTTAAAATCAACAACGCCTAGAAGTCATGCCTATAGGAGTAACCAGCTGAATCTGATTCGTTTATTTCATCTACAAGTCTAAAATAAGTAGTAATGTCGTTTAACATCCGCAGAACTTATGTATTTTCCACAATCAGTAAGCCTTCTTTAAAATCGGAGTAAGCATTGTTAGATATCATGCCTATAGGTCTCACTTAGGCAAACCATTAGGTAATTAATTAACTGCATCAGTCTTTGATAAATTACAACCAGGGAAGGCTAATTCGGACTCCTCATCTGAGAAATATGTGATGAATCAGCCTATCCTACGCTTTAATTTGATTTCAGACCACAACCAGTACTTGTAAGTCATGCTAGCCAATTTGTCTCTTTAAATGAGGAGGCCTGATTGAGCCCTTTAAACTGTTATGTGTTCTCCCCATACCTGCCTTATATGTTTTGATTGTCGCCCTAGAATTTTGTCCTTTAAAAACTCTGAAAACCAAATCTCCCTTCCCTTTAGGACTAGTAGTCCCAAATGCCTCCGGGACTGATAGGATTGGGGTGGGTACTAGCATGCAATAAGTAACGACACCATTCTGCGCTTTACTACCTTAACGGGGTGGGAGGGGTAGATATGGATATGATGATCGGTGCGCTAATACCACGTGCAACCCCTTTTCTGAGGAGCGATTGTCGGGTATTGCATTGATGTGATCCATATTGTTTGTAAACCTAGGACCCCCCTTTCTTTTAACTTGTTTTATTGTCCGAAAAATTCCTGCTTTCTTTATTCTCTTCAAACTTTCAATTTGCTTGCAATAATATGTGAAAATCCCCTTCTATTTGAGGCTTTTACTTGCTTACTTGATTATGTGAAGTCACAATTATAACATGGCCGGGAACCACACTAGTGGATCTTGAGGGTGCCTAACACCTTTCCCTCGAGATAATTTCTAGCCCTTACCCAAACTCTGGTTCTTCAAACTCAAACCCTTCTTAGTGTCCTAATGCACTTAATCATTAGTGGCGACTCTTCAAGTTCCAAAACCCAATTCCCAAAAGGGAACGAGTTGTCCTCCTAAATGTCACAAGCCCGATTTCGCGAGAAAAAGGGGGCGCGACAAATGGATGTAATGTTAATGGGTGTTTACCATTGAATATATATATATAATGGGTGTTTACCACTGAATATATATATATAATGGTTGGTTGGTATTTATTCATTTCTCATGCTTCATTTAATGTTGATAGTTGCAAACATTGACTAATGTCATTTCATTCTCTCTTTACTTGGAAAAGTGGGTTAGGGTTTGGTAGAATTGAATAGCAAAAACTCAAGGCTTTAAACCTTGTTTAATAGAATCGCTTAGGAATAAGTGGGTTCTATTTGGCATAAATTGGTTGTTCTTAATTGTAACTCTTTTATTTGGGAAAATCATAAAGAGGAAATACAACCTAACTATTGAGAAATATTGGATAGCCATTTAGAAATCGTTTGCATATCAAAGGACCTTCCATTAGAAATATATTATATTAACACCGATAGCATTACATTCCATTGATGGGGACACAACTTTGGTTTCCTTAATTAAATTAATTACATTCTCATAACAAAACAGTTTTCTTGATAAGTCAAAATTACAACACTCTCTTTTAAGCTAACGGAGTAGGATTACGACTTAAGTCAAGTTTCACACTATTCAAGTAACCTTTTCTCACCTATTCCCTGTGGGATTCGACCCCAACCTAGTTGGGTTATTATATTTAACATCGACCGCCTTACACCATTTATTTAGGTATAATTTGAGTGTATCAAATTTTGGCGTCGTTGCCGGGGAATACGGTGTTGAAATTACTAATTAGTGTGTGCTTTACTTTACGTCTTCTTCTATTCCATCACACTTTGCTTGCTTTGCTTGGTGTCACTAGGTACATGGGCGAACCAGAAGAAGAAAATATTTTTGTGGATATAGATGAGTATATTGAGGATACAAATGCTATTGCCCCACCAAGAGTTGATGATGCCACCTTCAAGATGGAACACAATCTAATCCTAATGCTCAAGGCAGAGGAGTTTTTCCAAAATTCCACAGATGATGATCCGACACAGCATCTCAAAATTTTCTTGGGTGTGTGTGCGATGCACAAGCAGAATCACGTTTCAGATGATATCCTAAGATTGAGGGTGTTCAAGTACTCTCTAACTGGAGAGGCAAGACAATGGATCCAAAATCTACCGCCTAATTCCATTCATACTTGGTCCGAACTTGTCTGAGCTTTCCTAGCAAAGTGGTTTCCGCAGAGCAGAAGTCTAAGCTTCGGGATAAAATTTTCTTTTTCAAGCAATTACCGGGAGAGCATCTACATGAGGCATGTGATCGATTCAAGCTATATTTAGTAAGGCCGCCGAATCATGATTTTCTGGATACTATCTTGTTGGAGAAATTTTACATGGGCTTGGATCCTATGAATCAATCCATAGTAAAAAATGCAGCTGATGGATCTTTTATGGATAAAACATTTGCAAGGTTCACACAAATCCTTGACGAAATGGCAGAACATAACCAAGCTTGGCACTCAGAGGACACCACGGGTGGAATTGCATATGGTACTCCTTCCTTTACCAACATGATTAACGAGAACTAAGAAAGAGACCAAGTAATTTCCGGGCTAGCCACCAATGTCAATGTGTTGACGAAGATGTTCACTGAAAGCCAAACAAAAAAGGTGAACGTGGTGGAAAATGTGCAACCCATGTCAAATGAGGATTACGAAGAAGCAAATTATGTCAACAACTCTCAAGGAGGTTATCAAAGACAACCCTATCAAGGTTCAGGACAACAAAACCAATGGAGGTCTAACCTGCCAGGGCAAGGCAACCAACAGTGGCGAAACGACCAAGGTAGTTCAAATCAAGGGAGTTGGAGTAACAACAACAACAACAACTTTTCAAATCGGAGTTCAAACCCCTATGTTCCACCAAGGGGGCAATATTCCAACTCTCCGCATTGGAAGGAAAGTTCTTCAAGTGAGTCCAAGTTGGAAAACATGCTTGAACGAGTATTGCAAAATCAAGAAAGATCTGACACTTCAATGAAGAATATGATCAAGCTTGTGGGTTCTCACACCACATCCATACAAAAGTTAGAATTGCAAATGAGAGATCCATCAAGAGAGCAAAATCCGAAGCAGAAGGGCATGCTCCCAAGTGACACAATAGTGAACCCAAAAGGTAGTGGGAGTGGTCCGACTTCTCATTGTATGGCAATCACAACTCGAAGTGGGAAACTACTTCAAGGAGAGAATGAACAAGTGGTCGTAGTGGAAGATTCTGAACAAGAAGTTGATGCACAAGTTGAGATGCCAATTGTTGTTGAAGCTGAAAGACTCTCAAAGGAGGTGAAAATTCAAGATGTGAACCGTGAAGAGATTAAGGAAAAGGTGAAAGAGACACCAAAAACTCTAGCACCAATTCCTAGGCCTCCTCCTCCTTTCCCTTAAAGACTTGCTAGGAAGGTTGATGATAGCAAACTCGAGAAGTTCTATGACATTCTTAAGCAATTATCAGTGAACATTCCACTTGTGGAAGCATTTCAAGAGATGTCGGGTTTTGCTAAGTACTTGAAAGTCTTGATCACTAAAAAGAGAACCACCAAGAATGAAGTGGTGAATCTGACTCACCGGGTTAGTTCTATCATTGCGACAACCACCGTCCAAAAGAAAGAGGATTCGGCAGCCTTTACTATTCCATGCACGATTGGGTTGCGCGATTTTGCACGAGCCCTTTGTGATAATGGGGCTAGCATCAACTTAATGGCTCTTTCTATTCACAAGCAAGCAGGGTTAGGTATGCCTAGGCCTACAAGTGTGAGGTTGCAAATGGCCGACCGTTCAATAAAGAGACCGGTGGGAATTGTTGATGATGTTCTTGTGAAAGTGGGGAAGTTCCTCCTCCCTGCCGACTTTGTTATCCTCGACTATGTTGTTGATAAAGAAATCTCTATTATTTTGGGGAGACCATTCCTTGCTACCGGAAGAGCACTGATAGATGCGGAACAAAATGAGATCAAGTTCTGAGTTAGTGACGAAGAGGTTATCTTTCAAGCGAGTAAGGGTATGAAATTGCCACTTGCATACGAAAGTATCTCAGTCATTGATATTGTTGATGAGGTAGAGGAGGTAGTCAAGGTGAAGATGGAAGAAGAATGCCTTGGTGAGGCATTGGCGGTTATTTTGGTAAATTTTGATGGTGAAGACATGGAAGGATACATGGAACCGGTGAATGCATTGGAAGGGCTTGGATCCTACACTTATGCACCAAAGAAACTTTCTCTTGACTTATAGAATAGAGTCACTCCTCCCGCTACGCCTTCAATTATAGAGCTGCCACCACTTGAGCTCAAGCCACTTTTACGCACTTAAGGTATAAATTTCTTGGCTCTAATGACACTCTACCTGAATCGTTTCTTCTTTGTTGAATGATGTGCATGTTGAACAGTAGTTGAATACCTTGAGGGAGCATAGGCAGAGCGGACATCCGAGGGATTCCCGCTGGAATTTGTGAGCACTGGATACAATTGGAGCAGAGAGCAAACCTAGCGTGGAGCATCAAAGAAGGTTAAACCCTTCCATGCAAGAGGTGGTGCAGAAAGAAATCATTAAATGGTTGGATGACGGGGTTGTCTACCCCATTGCCGATAGTCCTTGGGTGAATCCGGTGCAATGTGTACCAAAGAAAGGAGGCATGACCGTGATTCAAAACGACAAAAATGAGCTCATCCCAACGAGGACAGTGACCGGATGGAGAGTTTGCATGGACTACCGGAAGCTCAATAGTGCTACTTGCAAGGACCATTTCCCAATTCCTTTTATTGATAAAATTCTTGATCGGCTAGCGGGAAGGTCATTTTATTGTTTCTTGGATGGTTATTCTGGCTATAACCAAATCAACATCGCCTTAGAAGATCAAGAGAAGACAACATTCACATGCCCGTATGGAACTTTTGCTTTTAGCCAGATGCCCTTTGGGCTATGCAATGCTCTGACTACTTTTCGACGATGCATGATGTCAATCTTCTCGGACATAGTAGAGGATTTCTTAGAGTTGTTCATGGATGACTTTACTGTAGTTGGTGATTCCTTTGAGCATTGCCTTGACAACCTTAGGCAAATGCTCAAAATATGTGAGGAAACAAACCTTGTGCTAAATTGGGAAAAATGCACTTCAGGGTGGACGAGGGTATTGTTCTGGGCCACAAAATTTCCAACCAAAGTATAGAGGTTGATCGGGCAAAGATCGAGGTCATTTCCAAACTTCCTCCTCCCATTTCGGTAAAAGGAGTTCGAAGCTTTTTGGGGCATGCCGATTTTTATAGACGATTTATCAAAGACTTCTCAAAAATTGAAAGCCCCATGTGCAAGCTCCTTGAAAAAGATTCAAAGTTTGATTTTGATGAGAAGTGCCTCAAAGCTTTTGAAGAATTGAAAGCGAGACTCACAATGGCACCTATTATTCTTACACCTGATTGGTCTCTTCCATTTGAACTCATGTGTGACACCAGTGACGTAGCTATTGGGGCGGTACTCAGTCAACGGCATAACATGATTCTTCATCATGTCTACTATGCAAGCAAGACACTTAATGGTGCACAAATGAATTACACTGTGACGAAGCAAGAACTGTTTGCTATTGTCTATGCTTTTGAAAAATTCTGAGCCTATTTGTTTGGGTTCCAAAGTGACAGTCTACACCGATCATGTTGCTCTCTACTACCTTATGGCAAAGAAGGATGCTAAACCAAGATTGATTAGGTGGGTTCTTTTGTTACAAGAGTTTGACTTTGAAGTCAAAGATAGGAAAGGAACAGAGAATCAAGTTGTGGATCACTTATCTAGGCTTGAAGAGGCAGGGAGATCAAAAGAAGATCTTGAAATTAATGATGCATTCCCAGATGAACACATATTGGCATTATCTGGCACTTTCACTCATTGGTATGCCGACATCGCCAACTTCTTGATTAGTGACCTTATCCCCGACGGATTGGAAGCTTATCAAAAGAAGAAGTTCCACCCTTAAACATTGAAACAACAACACAAAATTAAAAAGTAACTTGCTCGTGCTTCAGATCGATATCGCCCATACTCTGCTATCTGGTACGTACACTTCCACCCTTTCTCTTGCTTAATGAAATTGAAGAATTCCATGTGCTCTCATTGCCCTCTTCTTTTTCTCCCAACTCCATGCTATGGGTACTCAATTCTGAGAAATTTTACTAAAAATTGATGTTGGGGGGTCACTGTGGGTAAATCGATATTTGGGGATTTCAATTAGAGAGTAGGAGTAACAAAAACAGGGGTTGGAAAGTTGTAGCATTTTGCTTACATTTCATCCTAATTAGTATGTAATGACTGAGTGTAGAAATTGGGAAGCTTATGTATTTGGGACTGAGTGAGACTGACCTGACACTACCTCTTTGAATGATGATCCTTACGGTCTGCCTAACTGGTTTGCGGTCCGCAAAGTCATCACATTTTGCATGCTAGGTTGTTTTTCTATATGCCCATGTGCGGTTGAATTACGACCATAGAAACGTTTTGCGGACCGCAAAATGGTCGCAGACAGAGGCAGACAAAATGCTAAATTCTAAAGAACAAAATGCAACTGATATGCGGTCGCATAAGTTGCTAGCGGCCACTTCTGTGGACCGCAAAACTTGCTTTGTTTCTGAGGATTGTATTATGCGAAAGGTTCTGCGGCTCGCAGAGTTGTTATGCGATCGCAAAACTGGTCGCAAAAACAACTTTGTTTTTCATTTTTTTTCTTTTTCTTCTTAACATGTTGTCCATGTCATATCACATACTCACTCATATCACATATCACAAATGGATGTAATGTTAATGGGTGTTTACCACTGAATATATATATATAATGGTTGGTTGGTATTTATTCATTTCTCATGCTTCATTTAATGTTGATAGTTGCAAACATTGACTAATGATATTTCACTCTCTATTTACTTGAAAAAGTGGGTTAGGGTTTGGTAGAATTGAATAGCAAAAACTCAAGGCTTTAAACATTGTTTAATAGAATTGCTTAGGAGTAAGTGTGTTTTATTTGGCATAAATTAGTTGTTCTCAATTGTAACTCTTTTATATTTGGAAAGATCATAAAGAGGAAATACTACCTAACTATTGGGAAATATTGGATAGTCATTTAGGAACCATTTGCATATCAAAGGACCTTCCATTAGAAATATATTATATTAACACTGATAGCATTACATTCCATTGATGGGGACACAACATTGGTTTCCTTAAATAAATTAATTACATTCTCATAACAAAATAGTTGTATTACAACACTCTTTTTTAAGCTAACGGAGTAGGATTACGACCTAAGTCAAGTTTCACACTATTCAAGTAACATTTTCTCACCTATTTCCTGTAAGATTCGACCCCAACCTAGTTGGGTTATTATATTTGACATCGACCGCCTTACACCATTTATTTAGGTGTAATTTAAGCGTATCAATCACGTAATTTCCGTATCATCCAAGTGTTAATGGTCAAGCAGAGTCAACGAACAAGGTGATCATTTAAAACTTCAAAAAGAAGTTAGAAGTTGCAAAAGGTAGGTGGCCGGAGGAGTTACCTGGATTATTATGGGCATTTCGAATCACGGCAAAATCAAGCATCGGAGAAACACGTTTCTCCCTTGTGTATGGTGCAAAAGCTCTGATTTCGATGGAGATAGGTGAACCAACTATGAGGTTCTCCCAGGCAAATGAGCGGGAAAATGAGGAAGCCATGTTGATTAAGCTGGATTTGCTTGAAGGACATCGAAATCTGGCTTATGTGAGAATGATGGCACAAAAGCAGAGGATGAAAATGTACTACTGTTGAAGATCGTTGATTATACTGAAAGTACACGCTGCACTCCTTTTTCCTTCGCCCAGTTTTTGTCCCAAATAGATTTTTGTGGTGAGGTTTTTGATGAGGTAGCAATTAAAGTGTACTCTAAATGAGAATTATTGATGGTGAAATAAATCCAGTGTTCGAATTCTCATACTTTGCATTCGAACATTTGGGGGGGGGGGAGGAGGGGGGATACTCCTATCAGAGCACTAAAAGTATCAGTGCTAGCATCAAAATGCAAATGAAGAATCTAGAAACGAAGTGATACAGGGACTGTTGAAATCGAGAAATATATCTTAAACTTAAAAGTTCAGTCATTACGAAAGACATCGACGTAGGACCGAGGACTGTATATCCAGCCCTGTAGAAATAAGAAGTACGAATTAGATACATATATTGGCAGTTTCATTTACTTAGCGAATGTTCAAATTTTCTGGCGTATGTAAATTTACTTTTGAGAATAGAAGGAGTAAATGAAAGTCCTTTTGTTTATATATCTTATTTCTTGTCCAGATGACATGGTTTTTCTTTTATTTGAATGTTGCTTAAACTTCAAATGCAAGTGCTAGAATGAACAGGAGGCGTCTTCTTCAAAAAAGAGCACCGTAAATATAAAGGTCCTCTCTTATGAAACCTTTCTAATTAATGGTTAAAAACCGAAAATATGAATACCTGGTAATGAAGTTAATCAGATGAGAAAATTTTCGTACTTTATCAGCGGATAAGTATATATAAGAAAGATGTCTTTTGCTAACTAAAATCTCTGAGAGGTTAAGTAAGAAGGATATTTTATTCCGAGCCCAAAAGCGAGGCCAAAGTTACAGTTGCAAAGAGTTGTAAAAAAAACTTTCAATCTGCTTTATTAGCAAAGGCTGAGGGTTGAGCAGCTTCTTCGGCATCTTTTGGGCTTGAAGGATGCTCATCTTCAGGCTCAACTCCTTCTGATTTGCCTTTGTCTTCCTCTTCATATTTCAAAGACTCAGAGCAAGTATCTGAACTTGAAGTAGTGGGCTGGGCAGAAATATTCTCGACGACAATTTTTTCCAAAGCAAGAGCTTTGGCAATGCAGTCGTCTATATTTGAAATGCCATTTTTGGAATCCTCCAGAGTCTTCCTCCTCAAATGATAAACGACATGAGTTTTCTCAAGTAAGAAAGAGTCTTCTTGATCTCGGAGTCTGGCTTTGAGTTATTGGATTTTTAACTGCAGCCTCTCGTTATGGACCTTCAAAATATTGTAGGCCCTAGAAAGGTCGGTATTGGTTTTAGCATGTTCGCAGTTTTGTTCCATGACCTTACAAAACTTGTCCTCCATTTTTGAGATCTTCTCCTCAGCCGCAGCAGCTTCCTTGGTCTTGGAACGTAAGTTAGCCTCCAAGTTGTTGATTCTATCCATGAAAGCAAACTCACGCTTGGCCGCCGAATTAATAGCATCCTGCAACTTTGCCCACTTAATCTTTAACTCAGCGAGCTCGGCATGTAGATGAGTGGCTTCTTCACTATGCGCTATTTTTTCTTGCTCTGATTGCTCCATTCAGGCTTTGAGTTTGTCCATTTGAGCAAGTTTGGCCTCTAAAATTGGAAGCCGCTCCGCAAGTTGGTTTCGCTCGGCTTTGAAAACCCTCGGAGACCAGAAGGTTAGCCTGAAAATTTTTATTTAAAATTTTCAAAGATGTTAAAAAATAAGTGTAAATAAGAGGAAAGCAAGATGAATGGTACGTGAGCAGAAAGATGTATGCTATTATGGATTAAACACTCAGCAGAAAGAGCATCCATCATTCTCCAAAACTTGTTCGTAGCTAGAGGTTTCAAGTAGTTGGCTACCCCAACCGGTTTGGAGAGTAAGTGACACTCATCCAAAACTGTAAGTAACACTGCGTTTACCATTAGGGTCCCAGATAGAGGCCGAATAGGCATTCGCTATATTTCCTTGATCGGGTGATGGGGGGGGAACGAACACCTTGCTCTTGTTCGATGGATACCGGTGGCGAAAAAGGAGATAGTGATGGAGTAGAAATTGGGGGAGAATCAGAAGCAGAACCCTTCTGACTAGGGGCGACAATCGGATCCCGAAAACGGGAATCAGTCATTTTAGCCAATTCTTACTCTTGAAGGGTCCATCTACGCCCTCTGATTGAGCTGCTGGTGTTTTTCTTCTTCTTCTTCTCTGAAGATAAAACGATTCAGTATCGTCCTCGGTTTCATCTTTATCAAGGACCATTATGGGCAGTCTTTCTCAGATCTTCTCCGTGATGGGGGGCTTCTTTTTAGCCTTAAAGGGATATTTTCTTTTTGGTTTCTTACTTTGGGATGGGGACTGAGGGAAGACGCACCTTCACCGGAAACAAGCCATTTTTCGGTCAAGGACCTCTTGAAGCCGTTTTTGATCTACCTTTGGTCGTATGAAACCTCGACGATTGGGAAACCGAAAGACCCCTTTAGAAGGTCTGAAGTATTAATATGAAAGGTTAGCAATTTATTTAATATGGAGGTAAATGCCAAGAAAGCAAAGATTGAGTTTTTCTCACTGTAGTCTCTGGTTTTGTAATTCTTCTTTATTGAAATTTCCTTTCACATGCGGAAGTCTAGTGTGGAAGTATCCAAAAAAAATTGAAACCCATTGCGTTAGGTCCTTTACTACCGGGGGAACCAGAGAGTGGCTAAAATAAAATAAAAAGTATAGGAGAGACTGAAAACACTTTCAAAATAACACATAAGAGATACTTGAGAAAACTTATGAGCGTAATTCCAAACTTCAGGGATAGGGGATGCTGATCCCGGTAAAATATCTCTGGGAGAAACAATAACAAATCTCTCCATCCAGCCACGGTCATTGTCATCATCCACACTGATGATGATGGCATTATTACCACTTTTGCTAAGTTTGATCATGCCTCTTCATAAAATCTTGGGAGCATAAAGGTGGATCACATATGCAAGGGAGAGGTTTTCCTATGTTCAGGCATATAGGGGACGGAGGCAAGATACCATATGCCATATCGCCGGTCCCACTTGGGCCAAGCAGACTTGGTAGTTCCGGGAAAGTTCTAGGATAACTAGATCTATTTCTTTGCCAAATGTGAGAGTGAAAGGGTATGTCTAAAAAAAACATACCCTGGTTTGCTGAAAGTTACCCTCTCCACTTCAAGGGGGACTAAAACCTCGACATTCTTCCAGTCGCAATCCTCCTTCACAACGAGAATACTCGTCAGGTGAATAGAGAAAGGATATTTGCCGATGACTTTGTTTCTATCGTTGTCGGGATCAGAGGATTCATTTTGGACCTGGAGATCCTTTTTAAAATACCATTGAGAAGGGATGATTGTATTTATTGTGGGAGGTCCAAAATCAAGTTTGTTGGACTTATTTTTCTTGGATGGTCTGTCGTTGATGCAAGTCTCAGCACCGGTAGATGACAGTAGGGATGAAGTCAAATTAAGGCTGTGTTGTTTAGTGGCAGAAGAGGAGTTGCCAGGGAAAGAAATAGCAGAAATGTGGTATTCGAATTTTAAGGTTTTGCTAAGGAAAAGAGAGTTTCAAAAAAGTTTTAAGAAGGCTCGATGAAGAAGTGCGAAAAAGTGAAAGATGAAATTGGAGGAAAGGGAGGAAGTTTATAAGCAGTTCAATATAAAGCCATCATAACTAAGCGGTTCATTACTTAATACAGATAGTCCCCCTACTTTCCGGTGACTCAGCTTGATGTGATCAGGAAGTAGATAAGACCTCTCTTTTCTTGGGGAGAAAGTTCTTGGACGGTTTCTGACACTTGAAAGGACGCACGTCTCTTTGCATTTAATGGGCCGAACAAGTGTTGCCCCGTGACTGTCCGGTTCTGGCATAGGTGCTGGCAACCTCTAGGTGTCCAACGAGGAACTGAACTTCCTAATCAAACAACGAAAAGGGACCTTAGTCCTATCTGTGTAACTATATCAAGAAATATGCTATGCACATGAAATGGAGTTGATTGCTCGGTCACTCAACTAATGGAATTGTCTAAGAAAATCACTTTTCTTTATTTTTTGCAGTTCCTAATCTTTAAGACGTTGTTGTAACTTTCTCCTCCTATTTGGGCTCTTTTCTTATAGTCCTTATCTTCTTCAACTTAATCTTTGTTGATTTAATTGTTGTACAGACTCTTTCTCTACTCAGTGATACAACCAATATAACAATCCCCGTTATTTTCCCTCTTCTATTCTCTTTACATAGACTACTGTCGTGATCATGCATGGCTTTGCAATAACATGAAGTTGATCAGCAAAATGGACATACAAAGTGCACTGTATGGTCTCACTGAGGCACAAATGATCTGATTTGATCAAAAGATCAGAAGATTGGCAAGAAGAATGGCGACGCAACTTGTGAAAACGCCAGCCACAACTGAGGATTGACCACTTGGAGGGGTGGGAGTTGCAGCTATAGACTCATTGCCAGCAGGAGTGATCTTTGCAACAGGAGGTAGAGGTGGCTCAACCACATCACTATCAGTAAGTATTGGATTTGGAGCTTCAGCTGCTGGCAATAACTGAGGAGCCATGAATTGTAGGAGACCTCCAGGTTCAACAGGGCTAAGATACAGTGGTCGGTCTTTATAACCCAAACAACGGTTCCCTATAACCCAGAAGTTCCACAAATCAGTACCATAGTCCAAAATAGAATCCATACTGCCCAAATCAGTGTTATTTCCAAATATACTTCCTACTTGTCCAAAGCAGTTGTAATTTTACTTTGATTCATAAGCTTCTGATGTCTACTAGTATAGCGTTTCCTATTATAATTTAGATTAGAAAGACCAAGCAAAATCTCCAGAAAATACGAGTAGACATGGCAAATTGCAGTTGTACTTCAGAGAGGAGGGAGGAAATAAAGGAAGAGAAGCTGGGGATGGAATGCAATGGGAGTAAAAACAAGCTATAGGAATTACTTACTTCTGTATCTAGCAGCTGTGCCGGGAAATTCTGTTATAACACCATCAATACCAGCTCCAGAGATATAGTTGTTTATCTCGACAGATGAATCTGAGAAGAAGTCCCATGCTTGAGACACAAATTCATTATTAAAGAGTCTTGCGTACACTGGGAGATTCGATGACTGCAGCTTCTGCACCACATCTGTTTGCCCAATGAGAAATTGTTCCTCACTTGGAAAAACAGATTTTTTGGTTACAATTACAGAACTAGCAAAGCTCTTGATCTCAGATATAGTTGAGCTCTCAATATCACTGATATCATCAGCAACCCTATACACAAGTTCATAATGGCTTTTCCTAAATTCTTTTAGAACCGAACTGTCTGTTGATTGGATCATAACTTTCTTGGCTGACTGATTATTGTAAGCAGTGTTGCTCAAGGCTTCAAGAACAGCAGCAGTTACACCATATCCATGCTTTGCCAGGTAAACTGCATTCTGCACAAGCATTGTCAAATAAAAAATGAATTGGTATGGATTTTGTTGCTTCCTCCTGGCACTAAAGTTTGCTTCTTCGTAAAAGAAATTGAAGACTGTCAGCTATACAGCTATATGGACAACTTTTAAATTTTTTAAAAAGCATATCTTTAATACTTATTAACCGTCGTACAGTAAACAGATGTTCATAATTTCCTTCTAATAGGTAAACTGAGCAACAACAGCAAATGATAGGAATTCTAAAGCACAAAATTAGTGAGAGGGCAGATATGTTTACTGCTTAAGCAAGCAACAGGATTACTTTTTGTAATTGCCCATAATTTCCTTTTTGGAATGTGAACATTGATATTAGGAGGGGAGACTTTATGGGGAAATGGGACATTCCATGGGTTCTAGGGGGAGACTTTAACACTATTAGATTCCCGGAGGAGAGATTAGGGTGTAGTCTGATTTCGAGGGCCATGGAGGAGTTTTCTGACTTCACCAATGATCACTTTCTCATTGATCTTCCTCTGTCAGGGGAAAGGTTTACTTGTGCCAGGGTGGAGGATTCCAACTCAAGGTCTAGACTTGATAGATTTATGATATCGCCCTTTTGGGATGAGCTGGTTTCGCAAGTGCTGCAGATTCCTTTACCTAGGCTGACTTCGGATCATTTGCCTATCTTGCTAGATGGATGCAGAGGGAGGGGGGTGCGTGCTCCTTTCCGATTCGAGAATATGTGGTTGAAAGTGCCAGGATTTGGTGACAAAGTGAAAGAATGGTGGACAAGCTACGGGATACTAGGGACACCTTCATTTCGTCTTTCGAAGAAACTTAAATTGTTCAAGAGAGATATTATTAGGTGGAAAGGAGGTTTTTGGGAGGGTAGAGGTTAAAATGAGAGAGCTTATGCATGAATTGAGGGAATCAGAGAGAGGGGAAGGAGCGAGGGAGCTAGATGAATCTGAGAAAGCGAGATTGGGGGAGGTTAAGAGGGAAATAATCGAGTTAGCAATAGCTCAAAAGATTAGTTGGCGGCAAAAATCGAGGGCGCTCTGGTTAAAGGAGGGGGATTCAAATACCAAGTTTTTCCACAGGGTTGCGGTTGCAAATCGAAGGAGAAATTTCATAGAGCCCTTAGTTGTGGATGGGGTGAGGATTGAGGGAGAGGAGGAGGTAAAAGGGGCGATAGTGGGGTTTTATGAGAACTTATACAAAGAGGAAGTTAGTTGGAGGCCTACTTTGGGGGGAATAGAGTTCAATCACATAGGGCAGTGAGATAGTGAGTGGCTAGAAAGGGCTTTCGAGGAGAAGGAGGTGCACGAGGCTGTGTCGAGTTGTGTTGGTGATAAGGCCCCCGGGCCTGATGGTTTCTCCTTGGCCTTCTTCCAGCTCTGTTGGGACACCATTAAGGAGGTGTTGATGGAAGCCATTGAATACTTCCACGTGAATGGTGTTTTCGAGAGAAGTATCAATGTCTCTTTTATTACTATTGTGCCTAAGAAAGAAGGTGCATCTTGTATCAGAGACTACAAGCCTATTAGTCTTGTAGGGAGCATTTACAAGATTATTTCTAAAGTGCTCTCCAATAGACTCAAGAAGGTTCTTGACGTGTCTGTTTCGTCCTCCCAGAATGCGTTTATGAAAGGTATGCAGATCCTGGACGTTGTTTTGGTGGCAAATGAACTGGTAGACTCCAAAAGGAAAAATAGAGAATCCGGCTTACTATGCAAGTTGGACCTTGAGAAGGCTTTCGACCATGTCAATTGGGAGTTCCTGGATTTCATTATGATGCGGATGGGGTTTGGGGTAAGATGGAGGGGATGGATCAAGTTCTGCATTTCCTCAGTCAGATTCTCTGTCCTGGTTAATGGTAGCCCGTGTGGTTTCTTTGGCAGCTCCAGGGGTCTCAGGCAAGGTGACTCCCTATCCCCATGCTATTCATTCTAGTGATGGATGCTCTGAGTAAAATAATGGATCGTGCGGCGGGCGGAGGCTTCTTGAGAGGATTCTTAGCTCCGATCGGGGTGCTCAATGCCCGAAGAGTCTCTCATTTGCTTTTTATGGATGACATCCTGGTTTTCTATGATGCCGATATGGATCGGTTGACCTATCTGAAGCAGGTCCTGCAGTGGTTTCAGATAGTATCAGGACTCAAAATCAACCTCGGCATATGTGAAATTTCCCGGTGTGTGAGGTTGCTAACATGGATGCTTTGTCTCGTGTTCTCAGATGTAAGGTGGGCTCTCTTTCAACTACTTACCTGGGTCTCCCATTAGGCGTTTCGCATAAGGATACTATAGTTTGGAATCCAGTGATCAAAAGGATTGAAAAAAGATTAGCAGGTTGGCAGAAACGCTACTTGTCAAAAGGCGGTAAGGAAGTGCTTATTAAAAAGGACTTTATCGAGTATGCCCACCTATTACTTGTCCCTGTTGCAAGCTCATGTGAGCATCAGAAATAAACTTGAGCGGCTTCAAAGGAATTTTCTTTGGGATGCGACGGATGGAACTAGAAAGTTTCGTCTAGTGAATTGACAAATAGTCACTTCCCCAAAGAAGTGGGGTGGACTTAGAGTAAAAGAACTTAGGTTATTCAGCAGAGCTTTGTTGGGGAAGTGGCTGTAGAGATTCGGAGTAGAAGAGCATGCTCTATGGAGAGAGGTCATAGTAGAAAAGTACGATTCCACGGGAGGGGGTTGGAGGACCAAGACAATCATAGCATAGCACCTTTCAGGTGTGGCATGTGGAGAAGCATCATGAAGAATTGGGAAGCCTTCAATGGCAACATCACTTACAGGGTGGGAGATGGAAGGAGAATCGGCTTTTGGAATCACAGGTGGTGTGGAGAGGATACTCTGAGGGTCTCTTTCCCCCGCGTCTTCAGAGTTTCAAACCAGAAAGAATTGATGGTCCAACAGATTCACAAGGAGCATGAAGGGGGTAGTATGGGACCTCTCATTTACAAGGAACATGCAAGATTGGGAGATTGCGGAGCTCCAAGATTTGTTGGCACTGCTATATGGACAAGACAGGCCCCAGCCATCTTGTGATTCTTGGAGATGGGGGTTGCGTGGCGATGGATTGTTCACCGTAAAGTCCTTTTACCAGAGTATGTTGGTGAGAGAGGAGGCCACTTTTCCATATTCCTCGATTTGGATTCCTAAGGCGCCCACGAATGTGTGCTTTTTTGCATGGCTAGCAGCGAGGGGAGTGATCTTGACTGCTGAAAATCTGCGAAAGAGAGGAATTACACTTGTTAGTTGGTGCTACATGTGTAAAAGCTCAGGGGAAGAAGTTGATCATCTTTTGTTGCATTGCACTGTGTCCTCGGGTTTGTGGAGGGCGATCCTGAATATTTTTGGTGTTCAATGGGTGATGCCAAGCACTGTAAAGGAAATGTTATATAGCTGGGCCGGTTTCCGTAGAAGAAGAAAGCAAAAGGCGTGGAAGTTCGCCTCGTTAGCTCTCATGTGGATAGTTTGGGGGAGAGAGAAATAGGAGAGCTTTTGAGGGGATTGGGTCTCCTTTTTCACATCTTAAGAATAGTTTTTTATCTTCGATCGCTTTTTGCTGCACTCATATAGCCCCTACTTGTATAGAAGATTGGACGTCTTTTTTAGAGAATCATGCTTTGATGTAAATTCTCTACTTTTTGGTATACTTCTTGTATACAAGAGTTTTTTCTTCCTTTTGATTAGTACAATTTACCTTATAAAAAAAACATTGATATTAAGAGGAAAGAATTAACTTTTTACGTGAACATCATCTTAAGAGGGAAAAATAAAATCTTTGCTTTTCATTATTACCAACACTGGGTCAAGATTGTCTCCCTTCCCTCCTCTAGCTTCGCTCTGAAAGTTGCATTAACTCCCATACCGACAAGCCATCTTTTCTTCCTTTTGATTAGTACAATTTACCTTATAAAAAAAACATTGATATTAAGAGGAAAGAATTAACTTTTTACGTGAACATCATCTTAAGAGGGAAAAATAAAATCTTTGCTTTTCATTATTACCAACACTGGGTCAAGATTGTCTCCCTTCCCTCCTCTAGCTTCGCTCTGAAAGTTGCATTAACTCCCATACCGACAAGCCATCCCCAAACATAAAGAGTAATCATATGAAATAAATAGATGAATAATGGATCTTCAAGGGAAGACTTTATTCTTAAATTATCAGAAACTCTTTGCCGTTTGCGTTTTGGAATATTCCACTTCAAGGCATTCTTTTCCCATCCCTCAGTGCCGATTGAGTGTGAAACAAAAACCACAAGAGCAAAAAAGATATCTTCTATTTAGGGAAAAACCCATCATGTCAACAACTGAAGTTAAAAATTATTACATTCATATTCCAAAAGTCTCTTGGTATTTTCTTTGCCTTCATGGAATTGTAAAGCCCTTTTTCGAAATCTCATAATTTATGTGACGTCAAATAAAACTACTGCAGAACGGATATACCCATTTAGGTGTAATATGAACTTTATGTTTGCTGATACATAATGTAATTGGTATTAACAATGTCAACAGAACCAGCAGAAATAAACTCACCTCTATGCTGATCATCACACCAGATACAGTTGTGGCATTTTTTGCATATGTCAAGAAATCCACTAACGACACAAAGCTTCCGTCATTTCTGGCTTTTGGATTTCGGTACAATCTAAACTCTGACCATGGGTTTGATATTGCCGCTACAAGAAATTAAGGCATGTTAAGTACAGGATTGAAGCATTGGCAGCTAAAAATCACAATTGTTATCCGCAACCTTTGCAGATAAGGGGGAGGGGGAGATTCCGGTGATGTACCCTCCAAAATATCAAATGTCTTGGAGAAGAACAACATCAGAAAAGAATCAGCATGATGAAGTATGAGATTAGAAAGTTCTATGCTAAGCAGTTTGCAAAATATAGTATGACAAAAACAGGTACATATCTGTGCATAGAGGTTCTTAAAAGCTGAAATAGAGAATCCATCATGTGTGACATCTTCTCTCATTCAGAAAGAAGATGATAGTCGAGAAAATACATAGTAGCTGTAATGTTAATGGTAAAAACCAACTTAAAACGTGAAAGCACAATTGCTTTGTTCCCTGAGAGTTAGCCGCATGCATTGGTTTAACAATTTAACAAGCCACAGACGAAAAAGCTGAATGGTCCTCATACATTGGTTGTCTTTTCTATATATCAAAAGACTGAAAGTCTTCAACAGGGAAAAAAAAAATTATAGTTAGGAATGACACCAGAAACTCACTCTTAGGCAAATCAATATAATTTAATACTTCAGTAGTAAGGTACAGATGTATAATGTTGGCCTGAGATGGATTTAAATGGAGATACACAACCAGTGAGGATTTATATTTCCGACTCGACTTATTTGGGACTGAGACATTATTGTTGTTCTTGTAGTACGATACAACTATAGAGCAATTTGATAGTTAACATTCATGTTAGACTAGAAGTTAAACATGTAAGTGTTAAGAGGACACATGTACACCTATACTATTCACATGCGAGCAAAGAAAATGACAATTCACAAGCCGATTTCTTCTGATAAGTTCTGAATTCAGCTCATTGACTTGCATATGCATCAACAACTGTTATCTTGAAACATACTATGTTACATCCCGAAAACTTAAGGCAGTAGTGTATACGGCTAAAATCGGAGAGCCCGATTTTATATTCATTGTGACATCCCGTAGCCAGCCTTCGGGAGGCCCGGGGCACAGTTCGAGGCCCAACCCCGAGGGTTCATTATGATCGACCTCGGGGCAGAGCAAATCGGCGGCTATGATGACCGAAGCCGGAAATTCCCAAGGCAAGCGGTTAAAGCTGACCAAGTCTATAAGAATAGTACAAGCCCGTACCGTGGTATTAAATGGTTGTACCAGCCATTTGTCTTTGTAATAAATGCGTATGTACTATGTTGGGATTCTCCCTCCTATATAAAGGGGATCCTTGTTATTTTTTGCGCATACGATACACATATACAACATTCAATATAATAACATTCTCTGCTCTCTAACTTAAATACATTCTCCCTTATTTCTATTACTTACATTTATTGTATTTCATTAATTGTTCTTCATTTATTATTCATTATTGATCATAAAAAGCTCTTACCAAAGCTCTCAAAACTGTTAGTCCTTCATCTACCGGGCACAGCCTAACGCTTAGCTCGACCTCGAGGCCCCGTATAGGCCAGCTCGAGGCGCCGATTCTCAGCCATCCGGTTCGCTTGACACACTGCCTTCAAGCTCTTATCTTATTTTCTAGTCTCACACTTAGCATTTACTGCCTAACAACTAGCATAAAAATAAATCACGTATTTTTAGAACCACAAAATCAAATCTAATTGTAATTACCATTTTCAAGGTAAACAGTTTGGCGCCCACCGTGGGGCTAAAAATAATAGTGATTGTTTTCTTGTTGGTTTACTACATAACACAAGTTATTTTTCACACTTTTTCTTGTCCAAGAATCTTTGATTTCAGGTCAAAATGTTTAACTCAGTAAACGCACATGAAAACAACGGTCTTGAGGACCATGGAGAGAATGGTGTAGCTATTCCAGGTATTGTTGTACCACCACGAAACCCTGAGGATGCACCAGAACCAATTCTCGTGGATGTGGTCTCACGCAACGCCCAACTAGGGGTGGGCATATTTCGGTCGGAACCGAATAAACCGACCAAACCGAATTTTTTTTTATTTCGGTTTCGGTTATTCGGTTTGTTCGGTCGGTTTCGGTTTAAAATTTCGATTTTTCGGTTCAGTTTTCGATTATTAAATTTTTTAGTTCGGTTAACCGAAAAACCGAATTATTAGCATATATGTTCTTTAAGTTATATATAGGCTAAGCCCATAGGTGATAAATTAATACTATTAGGTCCAATCTATCAAAGACTCAACCCAATTAAGTAAGTCCATCAACTTTCCAATCTTAAAGATTTTCCGTCTATTAAAACTTCCATAGCATATGTGATAGATACCGGGAGAATTTCACACAGAGTTGTAATTTACACTATGTTTGAATTTTATGATCCATAATAGTGTGCAAAGTTTAATCTATTTTTTTTCTATAAACACAATATTTCCAACAATTTCGAAGTTTTGGGAAAAATCAACAAATTCGCTGGTCGTATTATTACATAGAAGGAGTCCAATATGATAATATTCAAACCGAAAACCAAACCGAAATAACCGAATCGAAATTAGAAAAACCGAACTTATTTCAGTTCGGTTTCAGTTACTACTTTTACAAAACCGAAAACCGAATAACCGAACCGAATTTCTTCAAACCGAACTGAACCGACCGAATGCCCACCCCTACGCCCAACACGTCGATGTAAGCTCCCACACTGACAGGAGTATATGCCGAGAAAACCAACAGGAAGCTCAGGAAATCCCAGCGCGAGGGGAACAAGAGGTTAGCCTTCACGTTACTTTTGAGATATTACAGGCACAACAGCTGGCGATTGCTCAGTTCAAAAGGTCGGACTCGAGCCTTGCAATCCTGCCCGTCTGAACCGAGATGTTTTCACGAGCGTTCCGGAGCTGTACCTCGAGGGCAGAAACCTTGGCCAAAGCATTCTTCTTGGCCGCAATATGGGCATCTATCTGAGCCCTTAGCCCGTTACACTCATACTTGGCCTGGCCAATCTCGCCCCAAAGGCGTTCCAGATCCTCTGTCTTGCTCTGCAACTGAAGTATCAAAATATTAATCTTTGAGGATAGAAGACGAAGCATGCATTCCCTCGAAGCAAAGGTTACCTGTTTCTCAAGGTGGCTTTCGTTGTTCAGGCTTCGATTCGCCTCGTACCGTAGGTATACCAACTCCTCTCTCCTTTTGTCACAAAGAAGCCTAAGGGATTTCTCCCCATCCAAAGCTTTTCGCAACCTGGCTTCACGGCGAAGCAGCTCGGACTTAAGCTTATCAAAGGCCTACGAAAAAGGAGCTCAATAAGGAAATGAAAGTGCAAAACTGAAAAGCCAATACAATCGGCCAAAGCTCACCACCGAACAGAGTCGCTGAGCCTCCTCAAAAGCCAAATGCACACCTACCGACCTGGTCTCATCGGCCCCAGCAGAACCGTTCCTAATAGGAATGTGATCGTTCGAGACCTCGCTTGAGTAAGGCGGCCTCTGATCTCGAACACCCCTCGAAGTACTTTCGACGGGAAAAGAAGACGGCGGTAGAAAATCCTTATCGCTCGAAGTACCTTCGATGGGAAGAGAAGACGGAGGCAAAGGAGGAACCATTTTTCTAAGGCCAGAAGCCTCGGGTGCTGCAGGCTCAGCCGAAATATCTTCTCTAGGCCTCCGGGCAGGACTTGTCTCGCTATGAGCACCTTCGCCCTGCAAGGGTTCCTTCCGTGTGTTTATTATTCCTCGGGCCCGAAACCGACGATCCTTCCTCCTCTCTGAGGGGGCACAGTCTCATCTCAGAAAATTCCCCAATGCCTGCGATGACAGAGTTAGTACACATAAAAGAAAGTACCTTTCAAAGAAAGCAAACCACACAGCATGTACCGTGGTGTTTTGCCTCCCATCTACCCTTGGACAGATCTCGTCACTTACGCTCATCATAGGTCGAGCGGGCTGCCAGCTTCCAAGCCCAATCCGTCAGGTCGGGGACCTCGTACGGCATCCACGGGACTGCTGCAAAAAAGAAAGGGAAAGCGTCTTTACAGAATCCATCTCCATCATGAGCAGAAACGATAAAAACACAAGAGTACCACTTACGTGTGACATTCCATTTCTCGGGAAATGGCAGGAACTCCATGGGGATAATATCGACAGTCCTTACTCGGACGAATCGATTCATCCACCCTCGGTCCCCATCTTCTTCATCATCGACAACAAAGGGCCTGGTGGATCGGCATCGCAAAGTTATCAGGCCTCGGTGATGAAAGGGTCGATACAGCCTAATGAGATGGCTAAGGGTGAACTCAAGCCCGGCTTCCCCCGCAAAAAACCTCATCATCAATACTACCCTCCATAACGACGGGTGAACTTGTGCCAGGGTAGCCCGATATCCTCAACAGAAGTCGAGCACAACTCTATCAAGAGGGCCCAACGTAAAGGGGTACGTGTATACGTTCAGAAACCCCTCTACATGAGCCATGATGCTCTCTCCTAGGGAAGGTACCTGCAATACCACCTCTTCTCCCCATCCGCAATCTCTCATCACTGCCTCGAGGTGTCCCTCTCCTATTGATGAAATGAATCTCGATGCATACTCCCACTGGCCCTGAACATTGGGAGGCCTCTATAACGTAAAGTCTATCTTCGAGATAAAGCCTCTCGGGGTTAGCTCACCGGACGCCGGCAGCGTACCACCAGCCGAGCGGGAGGCGGAACTCTCCTTTTCTGGGCGAACAAATTTGGGCATGGCAGCCATAACTGTGGTGGAACAAGAGAAAGGAAATAACGACTTAGGCGAAAGCTTTGAATTAAAAAAGGTGAAAGAGCTGAAGCAAAGAAGAAGAACTCTATGAAAAGGGATAGCTGTAAAAAATAGCGGAATCCTCAAAAAGGAAGGAAACAAACTTATACATAGAGCAAGCGGCGACTGTCCGCCTACTCTAAAGGCCAATTAATTCTAACTAGGCCATTATCACTTTCGGGGAAGTGTACCGGCGGGACCATCCCGGTCGCTTAGTGACCAAGCCATACGAATGACGCTATCATACAACGTTCAAGGGGTCAAAAATTCCCATGCCAATCTAGCCTCGAGATGGTTTCCGATCTCGAGGATCTCTATTATCATAACGGTGAGCTCTAAGGAGCCATCAATGTCAACCTAGCCTCGAGATGGTGCCCGATCTCGAGGACCTCTATCAAATAAAATTGGGCTCTAAGGAGCTATCAACATCAATCTAGCCTCGAGATGGTGCCCGATCTCGAGGATCTCTATTAGCGTAACTATGAGCTATAAGGAGCTATTCATATAAACCTAACCTCGAGATGGTACCCTATCTCGATGATCTCTGCTATTACAAGTGCGGGTCATTCACCCGATTCTTTGGCCCTCGGGCTTCCTGAGCCCGAGCCAGTTCTCACTCGAGAATTATTGATAGAGCCTCAGGGCTACCTTCGCCTTCAGATCAATTTAAACGCTCTCTCGGTTACTTTAGCCCAGGGGCCATCCAAGTTCGAGTGCCTCCTCGCTCAGGGGCCATCTATAACGCCTTAGGGCTATCTTCACTTTAAGTTCGAATCAAGTTTTCGAGGCCGCCCGAGCTCAAGCAAACTCTCACTCGGGGACTGTCTGTGAAAGTCTAAAGGCTAACTTTATTCTCATATGATCGAGCAAACTCTCACTCGCGGATTAGCGACAAGGCCTAAAAGGGCTAACCCCTATTTCAAAGAAAATCGGGACCCTCCTCTCGCTCAACTCAAACTCAGAAGTCCCGGCGGCCTAAGTATGCACCAGATCAATCGAGACTTAGTCCGAGGGGTAACGAAGTATCCCAAGAAATATCATAGTAACTAATCGGGAACCAGAGGGATTACGATGTCCGATCCCAGTGTTCGGGCTAATCAAAAGCAAAATAAAAATTCAACACAAGCCAAAGGCAAATCAAAGCAACTTTTATATTGATAGTAGACGATTACAAAAGCCCTCGAGGGGTCCTTACACAAAAACAAAGAAGCAGAAAACAACAGTCTAAAAGCCTAATCTACTTTCAAAGGTACATCCTCGGGAGTGACATCTGCGAGAACCGTTTCCTCGGGGACCCCATTTCGATCTTCCAAACGACACCTTCGAGAATCTTCTCCGAAGCAGAAAAAGATGAGGAAGAGGTTGTAGCCTATCAAAGAGCAAAAGCTCTTAACAGGCAGGGAAAATTGTGGTTTGGTAAAAAATTTGGCTAGTATGGGTCTTGCCAGCACTACTATTAAGAAGCCACTTCTTGAGATATTGCACCGGTGTGGGATGCAAAAGTTAGTAGATGGCACCACCTCACTCCATGGAAAGCAAAAGGAGTGAAGCGCCACACCAGATTGAAGTTAAGGGGGATGAGCAATAGTTCATGGTCCACATATCCTCTAGTACGGGGCTAATTCGAAGCCCCCCTCTCATTATTTCGAAACAACAATTAGAAAAGCTCTGAAAAGGAGCCATGGCATAATTTGCAAAACCGCTGTCGTGTGACCTTACGGTCACGGGCTTGAACCATGGAAGTTAGAGTTTGGATGAGGATGAACAGAAGAAAAGGGTTGAAGGCTGTTGAAGAATGGCTGGGTGGAATTTTGGTTCAAGTAACCTTCCATTTATAGAAAGGCAGTATCGCAACCGACGGCGCAATCAGCGCCTTTGGGAAACGTATCGACAGGCGCAATCAATGCTTTATGGGAAACGGATCGGCGGCGATATTATCGCTTTTGGGAAAATAAACCGGCGATACATTGAATGCTTCTGGAAAGATGAACCGATGGGACGTTTCAGTTATCACAAAAGCTTATGTCATAAGCATGATGTCATCGTGAGAGGCTCGAGGAGACCGACGTCAAAATCGTTTCTCATCATTTTACTCTAAGAAACGCGGAGACTATCTGTGTACGGCTAAAATCGAAGAGCCCGGTTTTATGTTCATTGCGACATCCCATAGCCCGACTTCGGGAGGCCCGGGGCACAATTCGAGGCCCAACCCCGAGGGTTCCTTATGATCGACCTCGGGGCAGAGCAAATCGGCGGCTATGATGACCGAAGCCGGAAATTCCCAAGGCAAGCGGTTAAAGCTGACCAAGTCTATAAGAATAGTACAAGCCCGTACCGTGGTATTAAATGGTTGTACCAGCCATTTGTCTTTGTAATAAATGCGTATGTACTATGTTGGGATTCCCCCTCCTATATAAAGGGGATCCTTGTTATTTTTTGCGCATACGATACACATATACAACATTCAATATAATAACATTCTCTGCTCTCTAACTTAAATACATTCTCCCTTATTTCTATTACTTACATTTATTGTCTTTCATTAATTGTTCTTCATTTATTATTCATTATTGATCATAAAAAGCTCTTACCAAAGCTCTCAAAACTGTTAGTCCTTCATCTACCGGGCATAGCCTAACACTTAGCTCGACCTCGCAGCCCCGTATAGGCCAGCTCGAGGCCCCGATTCTCAGCCATCCGGCTCACTTGACACACTGTCTTCAAGGTCTTATCTTATTTTCTAGTCTCACACTTAGCATCTACTGCCTAACAACTAGCATAAAAATAAATCACGTATTTTTAGAATCACAAAATCAAATATAATTGTAATTACCATTTTTAAGGTAAACAAGTAGATATTAGTTTGAAAAGCTGTAGCATCTATTACTATAAAGGAAAGTTGGTTCAAATCCCCAGCAAAGGCAAAAAACACTAGGTGATTTCCATTTCCTCCTAACTGTCCAAGCCTTGGTGGACAAAATTACTCGGTATTTGAGCTGGTGGGAAGTAGCAGCTCAAGCCGGCTGGTGTGCACGTAAGCCGGCCCGGACACCACGATTATCCAAAAAAAAGTAATAATAAACAAAATGAAAGTTGGTCCACTTACGTTTCAGGCTCTTAATCTCATCCCAGGTAAGGTTAAAGGTGAATATTCCATTTGTTACGTTAAGCTCTGGGACAGCACTACCAATATTGCCGAATGGCGATTGAGCAACTGTAGTCTTATCTATCAAATTAATAGAACCCAGGCAAAAGGGTATTCCATCCTTTGACATTTGGACAGGACAGTCAAGAACATCTGCACCATCCATAGCAGCTTTTGTATATGCCAAATCAGTACAACCTGGGTAGTCTCCACTCGCTCCTTCAGATGTGATAATCAGAAGCTTTGCTGTAGGCCAACAGGAAATGAGGAAAGATTGAGATATATTGTCCTGTACAAACTGTAATGAAAACAATAAATACACGGTAGGAAAACTAAAGCAGCAGAGCCGCCTATTAATAAGAGAATCTTTGTTTAAGTCAAACTATGTCAGATTCACAGAACAACTGAATCCACCTCGAGATATGAGAATGGTCACATCGTTGCGCCAAGCTCTAAAAGTGCTAGCTTGCTTCACATGACTCATCACATGTTATATTTTCTCTTGAAAAGCTAAAGTATGTCCAAGACAATATAATTCTCAAAATCTTTGCTTATTCTTTCATAGAAGAGTCTCTATGCTGGGTTTGTAATTTGAAACCGAACTCCACCTAGATAAGCTCATTTAATTGGACAAGAGAGCCGATCTATAATTCGAAATTTCAAGAAACCTTTTCCAGTCCATTTCAACCTTGAGTACAGGACTAGCTCAAAAGTATTGCAAGATAATGGTTTGCATTTTCACACTTTGGGTATAAAAGCCATCTACTGAGCAAAACAACATACCAGGCTCACAAAAATAAGAGCATACATTAGTAGCTTACCTTGAGGTTTATCATTCTTGCCCAAATGAGTGAAGCAATCTGCAAGGACAGAAAGAATGGGAATAATGATGAGTATCATGGTAGAAAGTAAAAAAGCATAAAATTTCAAGGCCAACTGAAAGTGTCCATGAATATGAAATGCAAAAGAGTTCTTCTGCGATCACCTTCACTTATCACAATTCACACCGTTTACAAATCAAGTGTGTCCAAGATCTCCTCGTTGATATCAATGATCAATTTCTCTTAAAGAAAGCTACTTGTTTTTCTTTTCAGGTCTGTTTCTATATTCACATTAAGGATAGCACAAAGCTTATCACTGCAAAACAAGTTATTGCACTTTATATTATTGGCCAACCACTCTTATGAATTTGACTCCACATATCTCACATATGTGTGGAAAAGATATATTATTTCTGTTCCTCTATGATTAGCCTATGCATTTCCAAAGTCCAGAACGCCCCAATTGCAGTTCCAATAACTATTCACGCATTGTAAACCAGTACAATTTCAGCCTCCAGAAAGTTTGGAGTTACCTAGATTTACTTTGCACCAGGGCACAATAAGATATTTACAAACTGGAAATAATTGTTGAAAAATGCATGAACTTCTGCAGTAAATTGAAGATATCCCCAACAAGTCATCACTATTCACAATCAAGATAATTAACTAAAATGAGCAACTAAAATTATGAAAGCAACAATACAAGCTTACATTAATGGATTTTGTTATTCATCAATTGTAGCATGGTTACCTATTGTAGCTGATGGAGTTATTGGGAAGTCAGACAGTACTCCATCCACAGAAAAGTCTCCATTGTCAATAAAGGACAAATACTCAGTTGCAGGATCATAGCTGTAATTGTAAGCAAAAGGTACATCATTTACGAACTCCGATGCAAAAATCTGAAGACCTTCTTTATGAGCATCTAAGACAAGTGATGTATGTGGCTGTAAGTACAGTGAGTTGTCCACCGGCCAGATATAAGTCTTGGGAACAAGAATTCCAGAGGCAAAGGTTTTGATAAATGTGAGATTCTTCAATAAAGAACCATATGTTTGATTTGTTGAAGGCTCAATGTCACCCTGTCCGAGAAACCGGAAAACGAGTTTTGTAACTAGTGGATTGAATCGTGACACAATACTTTTGAGGAAATTCACCTCAGGTGATGAAATATAGTTGACAATAACACTTCTGGACAGGGATATAATAAAGCTTCTCATACTCAGATTGTGCTGGCTGAAGAAAGTGTCATGCTGCAAAAAGGATTCGTAAAACAAGGGATCATTAAATGCAGTACCGACACAAGCTCAAGGCACCATTTAACAAGATGCAGTGATATATAGCAATATGTTGTAACAACACAAACTATAAATTGAGCCGTTTAGATGGAAAGAAACTGAAATAAATTAACACCAGACAACAATCACTATGTAGAAACGTTTCAAAATTGCACAAGTACCTGGATATTCAACCATAATCCTGGAGGTTTGACTTTGTTAACCACATCCAGGACAGTAAGAATTTTCTGCTGTGTGCCATCAAATTTAGGGGTCCGCGAAAAAACTCCTTGTCTCACTGTCCGAAAAGCAAAGTAATTAATATTTTGTGTAGAAACTTCAGTCACCGTAAGTAACTTGTATAAGCACAAAGCAATAGGCTTAACATCTCTAACTAGGCTATGCTCTCTAGATTATATAACCAACATAATATGCCATACCAATTTTAAAATTTACGGCAGGTTTTTGTCTAAAAAGTCGGGTTATCAGGCACCATTACTGGCTTTCATGTCTTTGATTTAGACATAAAAATCATGTGAAGAGTAAAAGGTATGCAACTGGATTAATTACTACAATTACTAGCATATTATAATCTCAAGCAACTTACAATCATGCCAATTCACATTTCACCGAGGAGTCCACTTTAGAAAGATGTGGCCACACTAAATCTTAATAAACCTAGAAAAGGTTATGTTTGATACAATCATCCACACCTTCTTTTTATTGCAATTCATCAAAGAGTTCCTCTATCAGTGATGAGCAAAGAAATACATCATGTGGAGTCAACATGCCATTTCGGGGAAGAAAAAGAAAAACCAACATGGCAGAACTCCAAATTATTGTTATTTTTTGATTGGTAAAAGTAATTCATTGAAATACAGCAACAAGTAAGTGCTGTAAAATATTTACAAGGGATAGCTACATTACAGAAGCGTAATGAGCTCAAGAAATCAACCGTGGCATTCTATGTCATTTGCAATAGCCCAGTTGCACCAAAAATTAGCAAAGCTATAGATCTGTTTTGATGCTAACTACAGATTCCACTTTCCTCTAAGAAACCCAAATTATTTAGAGCAGAAAAAAGGAAGAAAGAAGAATCTGAGTAACCTTTTAAGATAACGAATCTGAAGCGCCTACAATTAATTTGTTATATTATTCAAAACATAGGAGTGGATGTTTCAGCATAATCGCTATTCTTGGACATTAATTCCAGAATCTTGCACATAAAGCCATGCGGAGTTGCACACCATGATATGTGGAACATACTGGTGAACGACACAACCAAATCCCATAAGTTAAAACTTACAGGTGACAGGCGCCAAATCCTTGAAGTTGAAATCTATAGAAAACCATCCTTGCATTGGAACTCCATTCACTGAGTATTTAGTCTCCTTGTTTTTGAAGTACACATCAATGTCAGAAGCATTGTCAAGCTTGAGATCAGGTAAGCAGATGCCGACCCCATCTTTGGTTAGTTGGACATCACACCAAGCAATCACATTGGCCAAGCTAGTTTCCATTGCCACCATATAGGCATCATAGCTTGAATCAGGAAATAATCCAGAAAATCCACCAAGGGCTATAACTAATGGTGCATCTCCTGCAAAGCAGAGACAAAAACACTATAATGATTGTGAAACATTGTAAACAATATGTGGAAAGCTAATGGATTAATCTTTTCACTCTGTTTAGTGTCCTTCCTCATACTCGGGGGTCTCGTTCTTTTAATTCTTCTTTGGGGGAGCCAAAAGGCTGCGTTCAGTTTCTAATGAAAGGAGAACTCTCATTCCAGTTGTTTGAAGAAATGATATCATAGAAACGAACCCCAAAATCTACAGATCCCAGGACAAAGCAACAGAACCAGAAGGTCAATTCGCAAAAATTGGTTTGGTTTTTGAGCTCTTGGTTATAGTGAAACCAATATTAGGCTTCTCTATCACCAATATTTAGTCATTAGCATCATATCAAAAACCAGTAATGGCAAAAGTTTTATGGCACAAGTAGCTCCTCTTGTACATTTACATTACTGCTATTCTCAAGGGATCAGTTATACAGGTACCAGTAACATGGTTGATCCTGCTTTTAGCTTCAGCTCAACTAAGTCGATTATAAATTATTTAGTAAAAAGATTTAAGGTATATACGTTATCAGTGCAATAGATTCTTTACATCGTTAGTGTAATTTAACATGTTATAGTAGGTTACTTACCATTTATTCTATCTTATCTTATTAACCGATGGTATTAAAATAGAGTTATTTTCCTTTACCTTTTAGGTGATCTAATGATATTTTACACTTTCCATAGAAATTAAACTCTAAGGGTGTGTTTGAGATGGAGGAAAAATAATATTTTCTAATTTTCTCATGTTTGATTGGTTAAAGTATTTTGGAAAATATTTTCTTCAGCAAAATAAGTTGCATAAGTGTCCATCCACACTTATTGTCTACTCTCCACCCCCAAAGCCCCATCTCCACCTCATGCCACCTCACCAACGTCCCACCCCACTCGACCCTCACCCCCTTGCACCTCCCACCCTGACCCACCTACTCCCCATGCAAACCCCCTCATCCCCCCCAACCCTGGCACCTCGACCCACCCACCCCCAAAACCCCACCCTACCCCCTTTGGCCCCGCAACCCCCATACCACCCCATGCGTCTACCTCTTGCCCCCGCCACTCCTCCCCCCCCCAATGCGAACCCCCTCACCTCCCCCTTAACCCCACCACCACCCCGACCCACCCACCCCTACCCCTTGCCTCCCCCCAACCACCCCTACCCCTTGCCCCCCGCCACCCTCCCCCCAATTGCGAACCCCCTTCACCCCCACCCCACACGACACCCACACCACCCATGCCCTCACCCCACCCCCATAGTGCTTGCATAGATTATCAAAAAATATATAAATGCTCTTGAAACAATATTTTATGCTTACTAACTAAATACCAGAAAATATTCCAGTATTTTCCTTGGTACCAAACACATCTTAAGTGAAAAAACTCTAAAGCATCCTAAGATTTTTATCAGAATTTCTTTCGGTTACACTAGCGCTAAAGCAAACTTCGGGGGTTAATGTAGAAAAATTTAAATTTCCTATGTATTGTAAATCTAGTAGAATATTCAGCTCATTGATCAACAGACTCAAAACTGAAGTGAAACCATTCCAATTGTGGAAAGTGAGCTACTAAGCAACGTAGTAGTTAAGTACAGAGGAGAAGAAGTAGAAAAGTAAGTTACCGTTTAATGTTAGCCATTTAGTAGTTTCACTGTTAGTTCTTTGAGCAGCAACTGTCGTGACCGAAAAGCAGAGCAACAATAAGCATGAGAGAGACCGGAGATTCCACATTGCCGCCGGCAACGATAGCCGGAGGAAGTACTGTCGCATATATTGTTGACACAATTTTAATTTTCTTGGAAAATGTGAACTAAATTTGGCTTCGACAGGACGAGGAGAGAGATTTAACAATTTATAAAAAGAAGGTTTAAGCAGGCGTAGAGAGTTTAAGAAAGGTTACGATAGCTGTTGGTTTTTTCAAGCTGGCGTTGTTTTTCAAAATTTAGTAAGTATATAGATTATTGAAGCGATAATGCTTAGCTAATGAACAAAAGTAGTTGTAATGAATGAAGCCGTTTGTTTAATTACGCGGCCCCAGCTTTAATTGTCTTTAGCGGCTTCACGTGAATTTGTTAACTTGTGGCTAGAGCCGTGACTATACTAAAATGGACTGTAATTTCCCCTAGCTAATCGTTTCTAGACATAACCACTCAACGGAAGTCGTTTTGGTTGGTAGAATTGTGTTGAAGAGTTAGACATGATCACTTAAATCTTATGCTCTCCGGTCTTTTTTAAATGGAGCTTTAACATTACTTATTAAGAAATTTATACCATTAATTATAAGTCATTAGATTAATTAGCATTTATCTCTCGTCAATATGAGTTGTTGGATATTGAGTTTGGATCTCAGGTCGCTCCATGTGGGCTGACCCGACCCATCTAAAAGAGATAAGGTAAAAGAAAGTTACTAAAAAAAAACACATCATACACAGTTAAATAGTGATGGGGTTAATCAGTTTTTGAATGTGGGTTAACTTCTCTTTTATATATATCAGGTAAGTTTCCTTCTTCTCACATAAGAAAGAGAAAACAGAAACTTCCTTCTTCTTCCAAAAAAACCACACAAGGATAAAAGACACTTAGTTAGTGAAATTCTAACTTTGTTTCCAAGAGATTCAAAGTTCGACTTGGGGCAATTCTTTTGATAGTGAGTTCAACGAACTCTGCTGCGTCAAAAAGGTACACAACTTGTTGTTCTCGCCCCTCGGTTTATTATAACATTGGTATCAAAGCCAATGTTGTTTCTTGTTTCTTTAAACATGTAATAATATAAAACTCTGTTAAAAAGTTCGCCTCCAATCATTATTTGTTGTTGTTTGTTCCAAAGCAATTTTTTTATCAAAAAGAAAAGTATGACGAAGCGGCTGTAAATCAGAAACTCTGCACGAGAATATCCTGAAATGAAAGATGAACAGTTATTGCCCGAATGTAAATCTATTAAACGACGCATTCTGTTGCGTAAATAGTATTTATAATCCTTTTTTCGTGTGAATTTCTCGTGTTCTCCAAATATACATATGAACATCTGCCATATGTATTTGTATCTTGATGATTTTGCATGTATTTAGTATTAAGCCAAAGCAAAATAAATAAGGAATATGTGACCATTGAATTACTTGGTTGAAGTACCTGCTATGTGGGACTTTTCTCGCTTTGAATTAGGCATGTGAAATTTGTGTTTCTGGTTCATAAGCATTCTATTCTCATAATATGCTTTCACTTGTTAAAACTGAAAAAGTGAGTTTTTATCTACTTAATATAAAAAATTAATTCAACATTAATTCCTTACATTGATATACTTCTACAAGTTATTGTGACATATATTGTCACATTGGATGGTTGTAGTCATTCTTATTGTTTCCTTGGTCCTATTTCAAATATGGCTGAACAGGGACAAGTTCGAATTACTCCAAGTGGGAGTTCTTGAAGTCAAGGAAGGGGATAACGTAGAAGGGTATGTCGTCGCATGGCTTATTTCTATAATGATTCAGACTCGGAGCCTGAAGTCATAAGGAATGACCCAAGGGCGAGACAATGAGTTAAGGGATCAAAGGGCTGAACGATGAGAAGGAGAAAAGAAATTTAGGGAGTTTAAGGAATTTAAAATGATCCCTGATACTTCCATTCCTGAACATGTACACCTTTTTAGGTTAAAAGAGCCGAATTGGCTAATTAGATAGAAATTACTGATTGGGAAGCATTAGGTATTTTAGCGGACTCTCTTCGAGAGCCTTGGGATAAAATTTTAACTGAGATTTATGATGATGTTTGGCCTAGTGCACCTTTTAACATATATGAGCAAGAGTTAGTGTTCGGTTGGTACATGTATGTCCTAGCAAACATGTAAATTGTTATTATTGTTTTATCTTAATAAAAATTAAATTATTTAATTTGTCTCACCAGTTACATACATTGTTTATCATATTTTTTTGTAATGGATTGAGACTTGAAATAAAGTACACACTAAGAAGTGATTTTAATATTAATTAAAAATATTTGGATATAGATGATGAATAGAAACGTAGTGCCGGTTCGATTCTATACTAAATGTAGAATTAATATTATAATTAATTTACTTGAGTGTGTAATCACATGCATAAATTGAATGAAGTATATATTGATGAGTTAAACTTGTAATATTGTCTCTAATAACAGACATGGCATCGAAAAGTATCATTGTTGACTTGAACAAGGGTGACAAACTGAAGAGTGAAAATTACGACTTCTGGAGTCGTAAGATGTGATATGTACTCGAAGAGCAAGATGCTCTTGAAAGTATTAACCATGTTATGAGTCATCCAGATGAGGGTAACACTGCCCAACACATGAGGGATCTGGAAACTTACAATATTTGGAAAAAGAAAGATTCCACTGCACGTGGAATTATTGTAATCTCATCCATGAATGTGAGCAATATCCTACTGCTCAAGCCATGTGGACACATTTAAGAGAGGCATATGGGTGTACAACTATGACTCACCTTCGACAGCTGACAGTCAAGTTTGACACGTACAAAAAGCGTCATGACCATGGGGCCAAGCAACATCGAAGGGTGATGCCAAATATGATTGCTCAACTCAAAAGTGTTGGCCATGTTCTCTCAAATGAGCAACAGGTTCAGGCAGTGATTCGGTCTTTTACCAATAATTGGGAACATTTGAAGGTTAACTTGACCCATAATTATAGCATCAAAACTTTTGCTAATGTTGCCCGTCATGTGGAGCTTGAAGACGAGCGGCTTGGTGTTGTTAAAGCTGTACCTAATGCCTTTGTGGAAGAATCAAGTGGTACAAAAAAATCAAGCTTCAAACGCAAGAGAAACTGGAAAAATGATGGAAAGGGTAAGGAGACCACAGAAGGATCCTCCAAGAAAAGAAACAAACCAAATTCTAAGAAAGGAAAAGAGTTCTACAAGAAGAAAGACAAGAGTAATTTCACACCCCTTTTTTCACCTCACTAACCCCTCTTAAAATAATAAAAGGCTTGTAAAGCTAAAAGGGTTTTCAAAATTGAAAGTGACAAAATATTTGTGTTCAAAAGGACTTTTTAGAGTCGCCACCTGACATTGGTTTCGGTGTGCCAGGTCACCATTTTTTTTAAAAAATAATTTTACTTTTAAAACACTTTGGACTCCAAAACTAAGTCTACACCAGAGATTGGGGTAAGGGGGTTCTTTTGACTCGGGGAGAAGGTGTTAGATACTCCCCAAGTCCCATAACTAGTTGGTTGCATACTTGATCTAGTCGGCTTTTAAAATATTTGAATTGAAGTAATAAACACAGAAATGGAAAAATTAACACATAAGAGACTCGAGGTCCTCCCCACCTAATAAAGAAAAATAAAACAAGAATAAAACACTACAAGTTCTACTTTTGGCCTCCAATTACAAAATACTACGGGGCATTCCCCGAAATAAATTATATACAAATCCTTCGGGGCATTCCCCGGATGAATTTAACTAAAGGAACGACCTCTCACCTCAAAACCAACAAAATCCTAAAGTTTGCCTACCCAGGTGATGACGGCCTAAGCATGCTCCTACTCGAAAAGCAACCAAAACAAGAATAAAAGAACAATAATTGTTATCTTGAACCTAAATTTTCTTTTAATTTTTGCCCAACAACCCAATTTATATACTGTGATAAAATCATGTTCAACTATAACCCAATTCGAGTAACATACGAGCAGGTAACCAAATGAACAGATTCAAAACCATAGACAATGATTAAACAAATCACAAGATCAAACCACCAAACAAACAATTAACATTAAGCTAGAATAAAATGAATAGGGGATTGAAGAATTGAACCTCAGTTAGAGCAAGGACCCTTTCGACGTTAATTAGATCTAAGCTGAACGTGCTCCTCGAACTTAAATCGAAACTGACACGATCCAACAAACTCAAGCACCCTCTGATTTAACAATCCAATACGAGCTTAACGGTAGAGATCGAACCAGCGAGTTTAATTTGGTGAAAGCTCAAACACAAAGCTATATAACCAAATCTTCATGTGCAACATTTGAAACACAAAATCTATCGTATAATGAGCAACTTTCCATTCCAAATTTGATTAATACAACATCTTCCAACAAAAGGTCAAATGGAGAAAATAATACATATGCAAAAAATAGGAATCGGGCTCAAAATGAGGATTAAAGAGACAGCTTAAAACCTCGACCAAAACCTGAACGACAACCTCAAACGGACCTTTCCTTGGCTAGAAATCGAACTGAAAATCAGTTTTGAATGTCTGAAACTTTGAGCTCTCTGAACTCTTGACCTAAAAATGGTAGTAAAAACGAGTTTTGCCTCTTGGTGTTAATGGTGGAGCGCGGCTGATTTTTGGGGCTGAGCAACGGTGGTTTGCGGCGAGATCTGGTGGCATGGATGGAGACAGTAAGGCTGAAGAAGATGGTGCAACTGCTGGGGTCTGGCGGTGGAGAGGTTCAGTCGCTGGTGTTGTGTGTGTTAGGTTTGGGCGGCGAAAAGAGGTGGAGATGGGGTGGTCATTTGTGGGTGGGCGCTGGCTGGTGTTTTAGGGATGGAGGAGAAGGGTCTTCTGGGGTGGTTAAGGTGGTGTGACGACGGGGGGAGGCCGACGGCCGGCCAGCTGTTGCTGGTTTTAGGAGGTGGCGACGGCGACTGTGTATTTGGTTAAGAGGATTAGTTTTTTTTATTTAGTGTCTGAAGAAGAAAGGTTAAGGATTAGGTCATTTTAGGGAAGTGGGGGGGTATGGGCTAAGGGAAAATTCCGAAAATGGGCCTAAGATTGGACCCATCAAGACACAAAATTGGCCCAAAACTCATTCTTTTTTTCCAAGGATAAAATAAAAGTATCACAAATAATAAAATATAATTAACAATTGACTTTAACTGAAATGTAATTAAAACAAAATTATTTTATATATTTTTTTCAAAGATTATACTAAAAATAGGATAGGATTAGATTAAAATCATCGCAAAATTAAAATAATACTACTACCAAAACACTAATATCCTTAAAAACAAAGTTGAACTATTTTTTATATTTTTAAATTTTATGTAAGGTAGATAAACTAAAAGTAACTAGATAAAATATCAATTACCTAAATAAAAGAAAAGCATTTTTGTAATTTTCATTTGTCACGACCCAAACCGATGGGCCGCGACGGGCACCCAATACCTTACTCAACCGAGTACTAACATAACGTATCTTTTTATGTCATACTATCATAAATAACTGAGCCGGAGAGGCTGCCAAGAAATAGGTATAATACAATAGGTAATGTCAACTTATACATAAGACATATGGGCATTTAAGACCAAAATGACCACTTGAACACTGAACATAGGCCGACAAGACCATACAATCCTTTATGAACATGACATCTGTCTACAAGCCTCTAAGAATACATAATTTTCATAAAGGTCGGGACAGAGTCCCGCCATACCAAACAATACATATCTAACTCATACTAACCAAACAAGCAACTCCGAAGCAAATAGAGCACACCAACATCTTCCGCCGAGCTGATAGCCTACTTGGAGGGCTCTCGACCTATCTATTGGGACCTCCGAGCATGAAACACAGCGTTCCCAGGCAAAAAGGGACGTTAGTACGAATAATGTACTGAGTATGTAAGGCATATAAATAAGTACATAACAGACATGGAGGAAATATATAGTAAATGACTCCACCTATAAGTCTGAATAACTTTGTGAACCATGAAATAATTATAGTGTCATGTATATGCGTATGAATGTCATGTCGTGCATAGGTGCATGTTTCATAACATCATCAGCCTTTGAGGGCATCCCATCATATCATTTTGGCCACTGTGGGAAAAATCATCAATGTATACCAGCTGATCAGGTGGTGGTACGTATATAACGCCGTAATCATTTCCCATATCCCATATACATATATTTACATATATATGCGTATATAACGTCATCTGTTCATGGGTTAATGCACATGTATAAATGGGTGAAATGCATGAAAAATACATAAAAATCTCAATATTCCTTCCGGATAAACTTTTTTTCAACTGCATTGTATGCGGCAAAATCAGAGGACTTAATTTCTCGCTATCAAGTCATTTCGGAAGAATGCCTTGAGACCCCGAGGACGTGGAGCCATGAACGAGTCCCTCCCTCGGGGCTCGTCGAGGCTCGACTCATAGAAGACGGAGGTCGAGGCCAGAACAAAAGGGGAAGCTCCCAAGGCGCACGACTAAGTCTGACAGAGCTGGTCTATCCAGAGCCTACGCCGAAGCGTCGCGTCTAGCCGTCCCATCTCCATACTTTACAATTAATGCATGTTGTACTATAGCCGGGTTCCCCTCCTATATAAAGGGAACCCATGCCACTTTGTAAGGGCTGATGTTGCTCCAACTATTTCTCCACAAGATCAATAATCTCTCTCTCTCTCTCTCTCTCTCTCTCTCTCTCTCTCGCTCTAACTCGCTCGTTCTTATTAGCTCGAAGCCACTTTAGCATTTACTACTCTCACACTTGTTCTTCATTTATTGCTTGGTATTGGCCATATAGAGCTTTATTCAATCATATCTTAACTGTTATCCCATTCCCGACTACCCCCGATAGCTCGAGATCGAGCCCAGGTATCGACCCCGAGGTCCTCCATCGACCAGTCCGAAGCCCGGGCAGCAAGCCCCTCGATTTGATTATTGCCTCGTTTTAGCTTGCATTTCATCGTTAAACTTCATATTCCTAGCATCATATGCTCTAACAACTAGCATAAAAATAGATCACGTATTTTTAGAATCCCATTTACAAATTTAATTGTTGTTACCATTTTCACGGTAAACAGTTTGGCGCCCACCGTGGGGCTAAAAATAATAGTGATTATTTTTTTGCTGGTTCCATCATGAAAACACAAGTTATCTTTCACACTTTTTCTTGTCCAAGACCTTTTGATTTCAGGTCAAAATGTCTAGCTCGGTAAATAGAATCGAGAATAACAACCTCGAAAACCACAGGGAAAACGGCGTGCCTATTCTGACTGCCAAAACGCAACCACAGAACCCCAATAAAGCACCCGGGCCAATTCCAGTGGACGCAGATTCACAGGACGCACAACAGGTCGACGAGACCTCACACACCGACATGAGCGTACGACATAGGGACCGGCAGGAAGACTAGAGAACCCCAGCCCGGGAAAAACAGGAAGTTAGTCTTCATGTTATTTTTGAAATGTAGCAGGCATAACAGTTGGCCATCGCTCAGTTACAAATCCATCTAAAGACTTCCAGCACAGAGGCACCGGAAACAACTCCCCCCGCCGAACAAGTACCCGAGGGATCAAGCAATAACGGATTTCTAGCCAACCCCGCCATAATAAAGATGCTCGAGGACCTCACCAAAAGGATCGAGTCCAGTGAGAAAATAATAGCAGCCAACGATAAGAAGGTCGAGACCTATAACTTCAGAGTTGACCAAATCCCGGGTGCACCCTCGGTCCTGAAAGGCGTAGACTCGAGGAAGTTCGTGCAACGGCCGTTCCAAGAGGAAGCGACTCCGAAACCCATTCCGAAGAAGTTCAGAATGCCAGAACTCCCAAAAATACAACGGGACCTCGGATCCCAACGAGCACGTCACCGCCTACACATGCGCGATGAAGGGCAACGACATAAAAAATGATGAGATCGAGTCAGTCCTACTGAAAAAAATCGGGGAAACGCTCTCGAAGGGAGCCATGATGTGGTACCATAACTTGGCTCCTAATTCCATATATTCATTCTCCATGCTAGCAGATTCCTTCATAAAGGCGCATGCCGGAGCCACCAAGGTAGCGAAAAGAAAGTCTGACATCTTCAAAATCAAACAAAGAGAGAACTAGATGCTGCGGGAATTCGTATCCCGCTTTCAGATGGAACAGATGGAGCTACCGCCAGTCTCCGATGACTCGGTAGTACAGGCTTTCACCCAAGGCCTGGACTTCCACAACCGGTACCAGTCAAAACTCAGAGCTGAGGAGGAGCAGTTGGGAGCCCCTTCGGGCTCAGTATACCTAAACAGGCTCCTGGCAAAGGAACCAGAGCCAAACAAAGAAAGATATGAACCATACCTCGAGGATAGGAGGAACGCCCCGAGGCGCAACCTACCCCGCAATGATCGGAGGGTAGATCAAGGACAGGACCCTCGAGGCTCATCAATATAGCCAGGATCGATCGAAATGTAGTACCAACAGGCGCACCCCACCTGTCAGAATACAACTTCAACGTTGATGTGTTAGACATCGTGTTTGCCATCAGCAAGATCAGAGATGCTAAATGGCCTAAACCGATATAGTCAGATCCTTTTCAAAGGAATTACAACTTAGTATGCGAGTTTCATAACACGCACGACCACAGGACCGAGGATTGTCATCAATGTCACACCTCATTTTTACCTACACCCGGGAAGGGTATACAAGGGGTAGGGAGTTTTTCCAATTAAAGGACAATCGAAACGGGATTATTTATTAAAAGATTCAGAGTCGCCACTTGGGAGATTTATGGTGTCCCAAGTCACCGGTTTAAATCCCGAATCGAGGAAAGGGTTGACTCTATATTACAGTCCGCGAACTAGAAATTCGGGTAAGGAATTCTGCTAACCCGGGAGAAGGTGTTAGGCATTCCCGAGTTCCATGGTTCTAGCACGGTCGCTCAACTGCTATTATTGGCATAATTATCTGATTTAAAAATATTTTAGACTTATGTGCAAATTTTAACTTTTAACCGTTTTTATTCATTTTAAAGAAGATTTAACGTCGTCTAAAACATGTCTTTGGATCGCGCTACATGAAATACACCTGCAATCTGAAACACATTTTATTCAACGTTGTTGAGATTTGGATTTGGGTCACATGAAATGCACACCCGAGTTTAGGAAGGTAACATTATTAAAGTAACGCGCCTAAAGCAACTACGCGTTTGCAGCTTTGCGAGGGCCGTGGTAATTTTGCTAAATGGCGCGCCTCGAGTTCTAAGGATAAAACAAAACTAATTAAAACAAGGGCCATGCAATTGTCATTTTTGTTTGGAATGGCGCACCTTGATTCTAATTTAAAAGGGTTTTCAAATTATATTTGGAGGGCCATGGACTATTTATTATCTACTACGGTTCACCCCCAATCTACTTTAAAAAGAAATCCAATTAATTAACTAAAGAAAGAAAATTGGAGAACCTACTGACTAATTAGAAAAAAATTGAATTAAGGAAATATTTAATTCAAAAATCTAATTCACAACTGCTTTCAAGCTTGAGCCAACGAGCCTAATAACTTTTCAGAACCCAAAAGCTGCTGAAACCATTGATGGATTAAAATGACCCAAAAGAAAGCCCCATTCATGATGCAATTGTAAAACAGGGGCTCAAGGTCGAATCCTTGCGGAGCCCAAACATATTTAACTTGGAAACTAGGCCCCAAATTATGATACCAGTTCTGAACGCCTTTTAACTGATACCATCAGGAAAAAGGAAATTATCCCATTTCCTACCTACTTAGCCTTCCAATTTTAATTATCCCATCCTGACATGAATAATACAACTCAACATTAAACAATCTGGTAAACATGCTTGATTCAACTTTTACTAATTTTAAACATGACTCTGAACTTTGACTTCACCAATGGGCATGTTTACAAGGCAGAATATGAGTGAATCGATACAAACCAATATTTAGCAATTCACTGAAATCAAATGGCTACCCAAGGTAAGACAACATTGGTCTTCAGTATAAGCTAAACAAGGGTCTACAACCCAAAGCATTACACTAAACCTTTATACAAAACCTTAATAAATCCTTTAACTAGCACTCACTTAGATTTGTTAAAAGAAAACTAAGTAAATAGAGTTCATAGTTCATACATCAATACAAATGCAAACTTTACTACTGCAGACTACTCTTCACACACGAATTCAGAAACCTAACAGACATTTGTAGTTCAAAGTCTAACTACGTAATATTGAAACAGCAAGAGAAACATGGGAGGTCAAATTCAAATGCAGCTTTCATTCAACCAGAATTTCGCTAGAATTACATGTCCAGCAGTCATATTGTACTCATAGGCTAAAGAAAAGTACCTGGAAAATGAGAAGAAACAAAGCAAAATAATCAGAGGTCGAGTAGCAGTAGAGAGATAGCAGAAATCAGCCTTAAGTCCGATAAAACAGTAAACCGAAACCAAGCATCTTTAAACCAAACTTTCAAACAAGCTCGAATCCGATTTATAAGACCCAAACTCGAATTGAAATAAAACTCCAACCACAAATTCAACTCAGGGTCATTTTTTTGAAAAAAAAAAACCAAAATTAGGCCATTTTAACCCCAAGTGAAATCGTGGATAACTTCAGAGAGAACAAAAAAATAGAAAAACTCAAGGATCATCACCAATGGAACAATAAAATCTCTCAAATTTTTAGCCGTTTGGTTTTTGCTTTTTTTTTTTTTTTAGAATTTTCTATCTCTAAGCTCCCTATCTCTGTTCTGTCCTGGACTCCATGTATATCAGTCTCTGTGTATCTCTCTATCAATGCTGTCTGTCCTCTGAATTCTCTCTATTTAGTTCTGTCTCCCTGTTTTTTCTATTTTATCTCTATCTTTCTTCTCTCTTAGACTCTATGTCTCTGTCTTTTTTTTTGTCCTCTGATTTTCAGCCCTTAAATAGACATATCAGTTAGTCCATTCACCATTACCAAGTTCCCTTTCCCATTTTTAATTAACTCCACTAACTTAGTGCTTTTAATTAATTCAGTAGTGCATTTCCTAGACCCTATCACCGGTTAGCAGCCCCCTATCTTAATTATTGACAAACTTCCTAATCCAATTTCCCAAATTACCTCCCAAAAAACCCCCTGTTATTACCCCCTAATGTTCTGAATTCTTATAAACGTGACAAACAATTCTTTAAACAGAATCCTAGGCAATCAACATCAAAATGGTATCAGTTTCTGAAACCTAAAGGTTTAGCTTTGAAACATAGTTAGAAATAACCTTTCCTTTGTCCAATCTGAACTGACATTAGTAGGAAATGAACAATGAAGAGCCTATTTAAAATTTAGCATTGGACACATTTGACATAACCATTTTAACAATTAGTAAAAATACCATGAGGATATTAATATGCTGACTATTGGAATAATTACCAACCTAAATTGAAAATTGGAAACCTATCAATTCAAAGGCAAATCCATGAACTTAAACAACTATTCACAGAATCTGGAAAACAAACCTATAATCAGAAATCAAAACAAACAGGACCAAATAAATTTAACAGGAAAACTAAAATTAACAGAAATAAATACGAATAAATAAACTAACCTAAAGCAAAGAAATTGGGTTCGAAGCTAGTCGTAACTTCAATCAGAAAAATGGACCAATCAAAATACATGTAGAAGAAAAGGAGAAGAGGCAGAGTTGAAATGAATTTAAAGATGAACAGAAAACAATAAAGGGAACTCACCGGCTAAACTTGAAATTACCCTTGATACTCCGATTCACCCGAAACTGATGTTACTCATTTGTTCTTTGTCAAGAACAAATGAGTAACATCGGTTTTGTAGTGAATCGACCTTCTAATCATGGAAAACTAGAGGCTTGACTCGATGCATGTCATCAGGTTCAATGGGAATTGATATTGAACTTTTAGGGTTAAAACTTGGATTTAAAATTCGACGAGTTCTGGTTAGATCCGAAGGAAACTAATGATGGATTTGGTAAGAGGGGCTCGGGGTGGTTCTATGGTGTAAAGATGAGGGTGATTGGAGCCGGCGCGGCCAGGCTCGAAGCGGTGGGGAAGGGCGGCGGCTGCTAGGGTTCATCCCTTTGATCTAATATTTGAGAAATTACAGGAAGATTTGAAGCATACTGGGTGGTGTTTCGAGATGAGGAGAGTTAGGTGGTTGTCTGGTGTTAATTTGGTGGCGGTTTGAGGTGGCGCCGCCGGGTTTCTAGATGGTGGGAATGGAGGCGGCGTCTCTAGGGTTTTCAGAGGTGAAGGGGCTTGGGAGATGAAAGGGGGTATGAGAGACGTGTTTGGGGGATTCAAAAGGGGTTAGGGTATATTAAAATGGGGTTTTGGTTCTGATCTGTTGGATCAATGGAAATCAACGGTCCAGATCAATTAGGAAGGGGGAAAACGGGGTCGTTTGGAGTTTAATGGAGATCGAATATGGGGAAACGGGTCGGGTAACGGGTGAAGCTCGGGACCGTTCGATCAAAGGAGATCGACGGTCCTAATCAAAGCTTATCCAAACGACGTCGTTTAGGTGGCAACGGGGCTGGACCGGGTTGGGACGGGTTTGGGCTGGGGTTTCAGGCGGGTATTGGACTGCTTTTATTTGGGCTTCTCTAATTAAATGGATTTGGCCCAATTCCGATTTCCCTTCCTTTTATTAATTTTTTTTCTTTTCTTTTCTTCCCCCTTTTTTTCAAAAATTAAAACTAAAATCCTAAATTAAATTATAAAACCAAATAATCCTATCAAAAATACTAATTAACTCTAAATAATAATTATCACAAATAATTAAATACCAAATTAAAAGAAAATCATAAAATTTTGACATTAAACACTAAAAATGCAAAATATGTTATTTTTTGAATTTTTCATTTTTGTAAAAAAACAATTTACTTAATTAATCTAAAAAATGTAAAATTAAATTCTAAATGCAGATGCTATATTTTTTTTTGTATTTTTTATTGATTTAAACAAAAATAAACATGCACAGACAAATGCAAACAATAACAGAAAATACCACAAAAATCCACAAAATTACAAACAAAGGAAAATTATTTTATTTTGAATTTTTGGGAGTAATTCACATAGGGCAAAAATCACGTTCTCACAATCAACTGCGAGAGGAGGTAGCTCGGCTGCTTAACAAGGGGCATGTCCGAGAGTTTCTTAGCGATCGAGCCAAAAATCAGTTCCGAGAAAGGGAGGCAACCAAGAAGAGCGAGGCAAATGAGCGGCAACACACCATCCATATGATCAGGGGGGTGCTGATGCCCCACACGAACCCGTAATAAGAAGAACAAAAATATCCATCACTAGAGAAAAGCGGACTCGGGGATATATCCCCAAAGACGCCCTCACATTTAGCGAAGAAGACACCGAGACCCTGTCTCAACCTTACAACGACGCCCTGGTAATTTCCTTATTTGTAAATTCTTTTCAGATAAAACGTATACTCGTGGATCCAGGTAGCTCGACTAATATTGTTAGGTCTAGGGTAATAGAACAGCTCAGATTGCTCGACCGAATCATGCCCGCCACTCGGGTCCTCAATGGATTCAACATGGCAAGCAAAACAATAAAAGGAGAAATTATCCTCTCGGTCACCATGGCGGGCACGACTCAAGACACCAAATTCCATGTCATCGAGGGAGACATGAGGTATAACGCCTTATTCGGGCGGCCATGGATACACTACATGAAAGCAGTGCCATCCACCTTTCACCAGATGATAAAATTTCCAACAAAGGACGGGATCAAAACTGTCTACGGGGAACAACACACGACAAAGGAAATGTTTGCAATACACAACGTGGTACCAACGTTCTTGCCTCCGCCCCCGAATAAGCCAAAGGGCGAATCGGGTCTCACCCTCGATCGAACTTAACAAAACAAAGCAGAAGTCTGTACTGCGTCTTCGTCTCAAGCAATTACAACAAGTCAATCCCGAGGCATCGCCAGCGCATCTCACTTCAAGGTACGACCATCCCCCTTTTTGTTTCGAATTCAGAAGTTACCTCTATGCAGGCACCCGACCTGAGCTGTCATAACGCTGGCGCTGCCTGAAGACCTCGAAGCTCTAAAAACGCACCCGTTGCACTCTTTTCCTTCGACCGAGTTTTTGTCCCAAAAGAAGGATTTTTACCGACAAGGTTTTTAACGGGGCAACGTCTGCGAACTGCCTAAAGAAAACTCTGTAAGTACTCAAGACTCCTCTTGCAGACAACTTTCTGAACAATGAGAGGCGTTCCTCTGGAAAGCTAACCGCTCGAAAAGGTTTTTTGAAACACCAAATGGGTTCCCTGTAGGGAAGTAATGCACCAGGCCAAACAGTCGAAAAAACCGTACCCATGTAGTCAGGCTCCCGTCGGCAAACGCGTGTACTATTGTACCAAGCAATCAAAGAATATCTTTTGTCAAAACTACACCTTAGCAAAGTAAGATTGCAATTCTCTCACTGAAAAATGTCCCGAATGCTCGGGACTGGCGCCAGCAATTCACCGTTCAGATGGCCTCCGGGTCGAAACTCCAAAATCATAGAGCTTTCAGGTAAGGCAATGCGGAAATCGCCCAACGTCACAAGCATCGGGGGTACCCCGAATATTCGGGGATTGTCGCCTATCACCACGCGCTTGAAAATCAGAGGCCATAAGACCCAAGGGAGCAAACTCGGTCTAGCAATGATCTATCAAACACAACACAGTTGCATCAATAGATCGAAGGGTATCTGTCACCAAAGGCACCTCACACTCCAAAAAGGAAAAATTCAGTACACTCTCGGCAGGGATCCCTCCGCCAAATGCGTCCTGAAATACTCGGAGACTTAGCGTCAACAATTTGGCACCCGCACGACCCCAGGATCAAAACTCCAGGCTCACAAGGCCCCAACAAGGCAACCCCGAGCTCACGAATAACGGCCTTCGAGCCTAAGCAAATTTGATGACTCGGAGACTGTTGTCAATCGCCATACACTAGAAAATCCAAAACTGTAAGACCCCGAGTGGGAAGACTCGATATAACCAGACCTATTTTACATAGCAACAAAAATTGAAAGACCTCAACAGGCATGAAAAAACTGTAAGACCTCAACAGGCATGCCAAACTGTAAGACCTCAACAGGCACGGAAATTTTGTAAGACCTTACTACAAGCGTAAAACTCAATCCTGAAGTTTAGGCTATACGTCGCATTTGTAAGAATCCCGAAAGGGCATACCCTCGGTGTAGATGCCTAAACTATCACTCGGGATCAAAATAGCTCCGGCCAAACACATATGACTAAGGTCAAAACGGCTGCTACAGCCAAATTAACGCGACTCGGGGATGCCCGACTGTTGCTAACAAAATTGCAGGCCATTACTTCAAATATACTTCGAAAATAACCGGTTAAAACAGGTTTCCCTCAACAGGTAAACGAGCTTCGACCATGTTAGCTCCAAAACACAAGGCTTCGAGCTACTCGACCTACGAGCTAAGAACCTTACGAGGTGCTCAAACATCACCACTAACGACTTGAAATCGAGGTTCTTCCAGAACCAACGATGGGTCAGACAAAATTACTTCAAAAAGACCTTAACGAGAGGAAAACAAAACCTACAAAATGACCACGAGTAAAAGCGTAAGAGTCATTGTCGCCAGCCAAACAAGCCTTTGGGCCACACACTAAAAGGTCTCAACGACCAAACATTGTAAGAGCCACTATCGCCAACTTGAAAATTGAAAACTTGAGGATTAAAATAAGCTCGAGTCGTAATCCAATTTGGAGACCGGATCCAAAACAGTTAACTACACATGCCTAAGGGCACGGTGCAAGCGCCATATTCGCCAGCAAGCCTCCGGGCCATATACTTGAAAGGTCATTTCGACCCAAAGCATAAAAGATATCGCCATCTGCCCATACGGGCGCGAAAGAACTTGAGGGCCAATTAAAGCTCGAGTCGCAATGCGACTTGGAGACTGAACCCAAAATAGTTGAAACAGCAAGTGCCCAAGGGCAAGAAATAAGAACAATTACTGTCCGCCCACACAGGCACAAAATATCGAAGGTCAAGCAAGCTTGAGTCAAGGCCTGCCTTGGGGACTAAGCCTAAATAGCTGGGCAAAGTGCGGAGGCCCCAACGCCTGCCCACGTCAAAAATCGCACTTAAGAGCCTCCGAGCTTGCCTGATTAGCTCCGGACCCATGAGGCTCCCGCCAAACATCAAAACCAGCCTGCCTGGTCAAAAGCAATGCAGAAAGAGATACATAAGAAATAAAGCTTCAAGTTTTCTCTTATTTTATACGCAAAAGGCACACCCTCCATCTACAAACATGCTCTGCAAGTATTAAATACAACACAGAAAAATAGAAAAATCTACACTCCACTCCAAAAGGCTATAGCCTGTCAGCCTCAGATTCGCTCTTCATGACATCAGTAAGAAGTGATCGAGCATCGCGCTCGTCCGCCCTTGCTCGAGCCAATTCCTCCGGGAGAACGAAGCCCCTAACGCTGATCTCCTCAAGTAACTCTCTTCGGGATCTACAATGAACATATTCCTCGATCCTCTTCTCATGGTTGAGGGCCCGCTTCAGCTCGGCTTGGGCATAGCAGTGTCCTTCATGCAAATCGCCATCTCTTGATCAGCCTTGGTTCGACTTAATGCTACTTCAGCCCGTGCATCGATTATCTCAGCCTTGATCTTTGAGATATCGGACTCGAGTTCCCAATCATATCCACTTCTACTATAGCGTTGTCACGAGCTAAGCAGAGTTGGACCTCGAGACAGGAACCTTGGCCAAGGAACCTCTCTCCTCTAAAGCTTGAGCCCGCACCTGAGCCCGTAGTTCACCGCAAGTATTCCTGACGCGGTCAATGTTGCCCTTAAGGTACTCCAAGGCCTCCGTCTTTTCTATAGCTAAGATAGTAAAAAGGGTTAACCTTAAGGGTCAAAAAGAGCGAAGCGCGTAGCACAAAAGGTTACCTGCTCCATCAAATAGCTCTCGTAATTCGAGCTCCGGTATGACTCATATCGCCATTGCAGCAACCCAAACCTCCTTCTCCTAGCTAAGGAGCCTAAGGGACTCACCCTCATCCAGAACATTCCGAAGCCTGGCCCTTTGACGGAGCAGCTCAGACCTGAGCCTATCAAAAGCCTGCAAAAGGAAAACTCGATAAAGAAAGAAAAACGCGAAATACAGAAGAACTGTACTAGAACTCACCACGCAGTGAAGCCGGCAGACTTCCTCAAAGGCAGAGCATATTCACTCGGGGGAACCGCCGTCCGAGAATCAAACACTCCGGGAATAGCAGGCTCGAACGATGTCCTCTCCTCAAAGAACACGTCATCCCTCGGTTTGGAGGCCGACGACTCCTTACCCACTTCGGAAGAACACGTCCTCACCCTAAATGAGCCGCCTAATACCTGTAACGGTTAAGCCAGTGCAAAAGAAAAAGTGTCATCTCAAATGTACGAATACCTAGGTAAAGGCATCGTACGCACATACCTCGGTATTCCTCTTCCCATATATTATGGGACACAGCTCGCCACCTACGCTCGGCGTAGGTCGAATGGGTCACCAACCTCCGGACCCAGCAGGGCAGATCGAGAACTTCCCCTGGCGTCCATGAAGTTGCTGCAAAAGGGGAGAAATACAATTACTCAACTGACTTTCACTATAAACAAAATCTGAGAAAGCGCCAGACATTCCGTTCACGAGCGTAATTCCAGCCCTCGGGAAACGGCATAAGCTCCACGAGGATAATGTCAGCCGTCCGGACCCGGACAAATTGATTGATCCATTCTTAGTCCCCATCTTTTCCGTCATCGACAACAAAGGGCGTAGTTGAACAACATCGCAAGGTTAACATGCCCCAGTGATGAAAGGGCAGGTACAACCTGACGAGGTGGCTGAGCATGAATTCAAGCCCAGCCTTCTCTGCAAAAAACCTCATTATCAGCACCACTCGCCAGAATGACGGATGTATCAGCGCCAAAGTAGCCCGATACTTCAAGCAGAAATCAAGCACGATCCTGTCGAGGGGGCCAAATGAAAGGGATATAGATGTACGTTCAAAAATCCATCAGCAAAGTCCGTAATACTCTCATCCGGGGAAAACACCTACAGCGTTATCCCCTCGCTCCATCCGCAGTATTTCCTCACCATCTCCAGGTGTTCCTCTCTTATCAAAGATACAGTCTTTAGAGTGGACTCCCGCGGATCCTAAACGTTGAGGATCTCTCCCCTCCCTACCGGGTGTGAACACCTAATTTTTGCACTATTTAACACCTCCTAAAGTTATTAGTGTTTTGTTATTTTAATTATTTTTCTCAATTTTTGTGATTTTAATTGCATATTTCCTATCATAAAATACTAAAAAAAATAGTTCTTTCTTCATTTGTGCATTTTAAGAATTAACTAGTTGTTCAGTTGGTGAATTAATCTAGTTAATTGATCATTAGAATAAGTTATTTAATTAATTTATTTGTATAAAATTAGTTTAATAAGTAGGATTAAGGAAGAAATTTGGCCAAATTTGAAAAAAAAAGTGTCCAAGAGTGCAAGATAAAGGCTGCCATTGAAAGGGTCTGAAACTACGTAGGTTTGCCTCAAAACTACGTCGTTTCACTAAATGAAACAAGATCAAATCATACCCATCCATTCCATCTTGATCCAATGGATCTCATTCACTCTTGGCTTAGGTATTTAAAGCCTCAAAAATCATAAAATTGTCCTCATTTTCACCCATAATTCTTTTCTCCTTCTTCTCTCTTCTCTCTCTCTTCACTCTCTCTACGCCGCCCCAGCTCCGCCCACCGCCATTGGCCGGAAATCGCCGCCGCAGGCGGACCACCTCCAAACACCTCCAAATTCACACCATGTAATCTCCACAACTTCCTCCTTCCATATCTCCAAACCAAATCCTGCAAAAATCCCTTAAACTCCTTGAATCTTAGATCTAGGAAACTTTCCCGTCACTTTTTTGCCCCAATTCTTGAAGCTCCAACCACTACCACCCCACAATACTTACATCAATGGATAGAGCTCCTCAAGACCAAGCTATTAATGACAATTTCACCATGAAAATCCGGCAATCAAAATCCGGCCAAATCCGGCGACCTCCCCGAACACCCTCTTTTGGCATACCACCATTTTTTCGGCCACTTGAATTATAAAATGGTAAAAATCCTATTATTTTTCGTGGCTGATTTTTTATTTTATTTTTATTTTTTCAGATCTTATTTTTGTCTATTATTAATTATTTTAGCATTAGTTTTTGAAGTTTGAAATGTCAAATTTTCTGTTTTTGCACTTGTTGAAGTACTAAAATAGTTTTGTGTTGATAAAAGTAAGGTAGTGAAAAATACTTAAGAGTATATGGTACTTGTTTGATTGTTTATTTACTACTTCAAGACTCTTTGAGTACAACACTCAAAAGTCAAATTGTTTGGTAAGAAATTGTAGACCTTTGGACAGTGTTTGAATAAAAGTCTATATTTGAATAGTGGAGAGCAGATTTTATTTGAAATACTTGACAAGATTTGAACCAGAAAGTCTGGCATTATGAATTTAAGAGCAAATTTTGTAGAAAAATCTGTCAAAAATATTGATTTTTAATTTTTTTGAAATAGCTGATTGTTTTGATATAAAAGGAGGACAATCCATCTTACTGAGGGAGCTCTAGACACACACAAAAGAGAAAAAATCAGTAGCTATAATATCCCTTAGCAGCTTTTGTGAGTTGATTCTTAAATGAAAAACTTGTTTAAGGAAAATAGAGTAGTCTTGAAAGATTTTTCTGGAGTTACATAATTGTACTGTTTTGCTGGGGTATTTTTAGTTTATTTTCTTGGGTTTGAATCTGCCGGTTGTCGCTGTCTTTTGATGTTGTTGCTGCCCATTTAATTGTTTTGCTGTTGATTTTGGAAAGAGCTGACTCTGTTGTATTTGTTCTTCTTTCTGCTGTCCCGGTAATTTTCGGACCATGTAAACTCATAAAATCGAGTTGGAATGAAAGATAATGAAGCTGGAAAATATTAGTAGCTTTATCCTTCTATTGTAATTCATTTTTATATGCTCTTGAATGTTTGATAATGTTATAGCGATATGTTAGTTAATTAAATTGTGTTAAGCATCTTTAATTATTTTTATCTTTTTAAAGCATTAGATATAATTCCACAGGCATTTGGTTGTCTGAAAGGAGCATATATATTAAAATTTGAACCCTTGTAGCCATGTTTGTCCCTTTGTTGTCACCAAGCTAAGTTTTTATTATTTTATTATTATTATTATTATATTTTAGAGTCCCAATAATCTTTTTTTATCTCTTAAAAAATACTTATTTAGTAAGGTAGTTAAGTTGTAGATTAGAAAGACAATCTGTAAACTTATTTTTGTAAATAGTTGGCTACGGATTGCAAATAGCAAGATATGGCCAAATCTGTAACATAGCTTTAAAAGGCCATATCTGCAGATTTAAAGTCCAAAAGCATATGGGCTTTTGGATTTTGTCTTGGACATGAGCCCATTTGACTCCATCAACCCAATAGTGGGCTGCCTCATTCAATGTCAAGACAAGCCCACATCTTACTAGTTTTAAGCAATGTCAATTGATAATTTTCTCTCATTACTCTCATCTTTTAAATTAGTACTCATAACAATAATTTTCTCTCATTAGTTAAGTTGTAGATTACTATTCAAATCTTTTCTTTAATTTTTTTAAAATAAATAAAAACGGACATAAGAAAAGCATAAAAATCAAATAAACCACAGTTTATCCAAGTTTAATTCAAGCCAAATGTAGTCAATAAAGCGACCGTGCTAGAACCACGGGACTCAGGGAATGCCTTACACCTTCTCTCTGGTCAACAGAATTCCTTACCCGGACTTTGTTTTCGCAGACCAATAATAATAGAGTCAAACCTTCATTTGAATAGGGATTCAAATAAAAGGTGACTTGGAACACCAGTAGAAATCAATTCCAAGTGGCGACTCTTTAAATAAAATAATCCCTACTTCAAATTTGTCACTTTAATTGGAAAATCTCTTTAACCCACAATCCATAACATTTTACACTTATCTCTTGGAGGGTTAAAACGGGGTGTGACAGCTCTGGCGACTCTGCTGGGGACAACTAGAATTCGAGCTTGTACATGTTGACTTTTATTTGGCTTTATTAATTTTTGTATATACTGTGATTTATTTGGGTATAATGTGCCACTTGTTTGCTTTTTACCGCTTTGATATTTTTGAATGGTACATATAAACTGTCTTCTCACGTACCCCCTCCGAGTCTTCTTGAATTAAAATTGGGCATTTGCTTGACATAGCCCGCTTTCTTTGAGATAGCCGAGGTGTTTGTCACCCGGTGAAGGATTTTAGTCACACCTATTTTAGGCGGGAAGCACCACCAGTTAAGCCGGAAAGCAATGTTACCGATACACTGATGTGACGACCCGACCCATCGTCTCATGAGTTACTGTCTCGTTCGTTCCATTTTCTGATTCCTCATGTTTCATTATCGGTATTGGGTGCATTAGAATTTATTTGGAGCGATTTTGATAAGAAATGAGACATTTAGTCTCTTTTAAGAAGGTTTAAGTTGGAAAAGTCAACCGGACGTTGACTTATAAGTTAGAGGGCTCGGATGTGAATTTTGACGGTTCGGTTAGTTCCGAGAGGTGATTTGTGACTTAGGAGCAGGATCAGAAGTAATTTTGGAGGTCCGGTGTTGAATTAGGCTTGAATTGGCGAAGTTAGTATTTTGGCGGATTCCGGTTGATAGGTGAGATTTTGATCCGGGTGTCGGAATGAAATTCCGAGAGTTGTTGTAGCTTCATTGTGTCATTTGGGATATGTGTGCAAAATTTCAGGTCATTCAGACATCGTTTGGTCGGGTTTTTGATCGAATGTGTGTTTTAGAAGTTTTAAAAGAACTTAGGCTTGAATTCGATATAATTTGATGATTTTGGCGTTAGTTGAGGTGTTTTGACGATTGGAGCAAGTTTTGATAATGTTTTAACACATGTTGGTGCTTTTAGTTGAGGTCTCGTGAATAGTGCCGTGAATAGTACACCATAACAGCCCGTGAACAGTACCCGTAACAGTATCCGTGAACAATACCCCGTGAACAGTAACACGGGTGAACTGTACACGGGGTGAACAGTAATTCCGAAAAATTCTGGGCAGAATGTTTACATTTCATTCGCGAAAAATACCCCATTTCTCTACCATTTTTAGTCATTTTGAGAGCTTTTGGACGGAGATTGAAGGGAGTTTCAACTAAGATCGATTGGAGGTAAGTTTTATAAGTTAAATACATGATTTTATTGAAGAATCATCCTAGAAATCCATGAAAACATAGCCAAATTATAAGAAATTAGGGCTTGAGATTGAAATCCTAAATTTGGGATTTGAGGGGTCAAATGGACTCCGATTCTTGTGAATTTGGTATGTATAGACTCGTGGCGAGATAAGGAACATTTTTGATGTAAAAATTTCTGGATTTCAAGACGTGGGCCCGGGGCTCGGGTTTTGCAAATTTCATGATTTTTGATATTTTTCGAGTCTTTTCGATTGGGTTATATTCCTTTAGCCTATTGTGATGTATTCGTTGTGGTTTTGGCCAGATTCGACGCGCGAGGAGGTCGATACGAAAGGAAAGGGAATCGCGGAGTAGTATTTGGCCGGCTAGAGGTGAGTAATAGATGTAAATGATGTCCTGAGGGTTTGAAACCCCGGAATTTCACATCGTAACGCTATATTGATGTGACTTGCACGCCGGATAACGGGAGTGGGGTAGAGCACCGTTGGGGATTGTGACTTGGTCCGTCCCGAGAGATATTTTACTACATTTTTGATTGAGACGTATACTTTATTATTGTGAATTGGGCTAGTTTCCATGCTTGGGGCCTTGTGCCGTCCTGTAAAACCCTTAGGGGATTTTTGACTGGTTTTCCTCACTTATTTTGTTAAAGAATTTATATCCGCAGTCATGTTTCCAATTGTAGGCTTCTTGCCAATTATTTGAATCCTTCAGAGATTGATATCACTGCTTTCACATATTTTGCATATCATTTGACCTTAGTCCAAGGTTTTAAATACTGTTTTGCAAACTCAGCCATCTTTCTAAGATTTGAAAACTTAAATGATATTTCTAAATGATATTTCGGGCTGAGAACTACTGTTTTACAAATGCCCAAGGGGCTTATGATGATTTCTGGACTGAGCATGGATCGGGCTGCGAGCTGCAGCAGTGTTATATTGATATTGAGGCCGAGAGCCTGGTTGATTACATTGATATTGAGGCCGAGAGCTTGGGTGATTATACTGAGATTGATATGAGGCCGAGGGCCTAGATTTGATGCCACGAGATGGCTTGATATTGCGCTTGGGCTGTAGGATCCCCTCCGGAGTTTGTACACACCCCTAGTGAGCTCTGTCGACGATAAATAAATATGGATGGATCGGGCTGCACGCCGCAGTGGGTACCAGAGGGTACCGTCATATGCATTGCATTGCACTCATGCATTTATTCTTTATCTGCATTATCTGCCATAATAATTATGTGCTCTTATTTCATTGACTGGTTGCTTTATACTGTTCTGAGCCTGAGGGGCTGATACTGTTCTGAGATACTGATACTGAGCTCGAGGGGCAGATTTCTAGTTATTATTTTGATACTGAGCCGAGGGGCAGATTTCTACTTGTTGTTTTGATATTGAGCCCGAGGGGCAGATTTCTACTCGTCATTTTACTGCCAAATTACCTGTTTTACTGGTTTAAAAGAAATTTCACATGATGTTTCACTGAATTGTTATTTTAAATGATTTCACTGCTTCTATATAGAATGTTGTGTGCCTTAACGTGTTTTCTTACCTTCAGTCATTATTTATATTTATTACTCACTGGGTCGGAGTACTCACATTACTCCCTACACCATGTGTGCAGGTACAGGTATTCCTGAGGCATAGAGCGAGTTTTCTGCTGTTCAGTTTTCATCGGAGTTATCGAGGTAGCTGCATGACGTTCGCAAACCCGTTTTCTCCCTTATCTTCTGTTATTTATGATATCTTCAGACTTTGTTACTAATTCCATACTTTGTAGAATTTTAATAAACTCTGTAGTAGCTCATGACTTGTGACACCCCGGTTAGGGCTGAGTTGGGTTGGATTTCCGTATTTTATCTATACTTTCCGCTATTGGATATTATTAAATCATGTTTATACTATAATTGTGTTAATTAATTGTCTTAAAAGGATGAATTGGGTTCAATGGCTGGCCTTGTCTTCATGAGAGGCGCCATCACGACCAGGTTCGCGAATTGGGTCGTGACAAGTTGGTATCAGAGCGTAGGTTAATTGGTCTCGCGAGTCATGAGCCGGTTTAGTAGAGTCTCGTGGATCGGTACGGAGACGTCTGTATTTATCCTCGAGAGGCTGCAGAACCTTTAGGAAAACTTCACATTCTTGAATTCTTATCGTGCGTCCTTGATTCTGCTTGAAAAGTAACTCTTACGATTCCTTCCATATGTTCGTATGCGCGAACGAGCACTCAGTATTCGATTTACCTTGATGGCTTGTAATTCCCTGATAGAAGGGCGAGACGTGATCGCAGTGAGTTTGATGTTAGACCAGTCTGGAGGACTTGAGGCCAGATCTTGCCTATGGCTTGAGCACTGAGGTGCTGATTGTGTGAGCAAGTGTTTTGAACCTTTATGTTCGGTATTGTCCCTATTCGTGGGAATCATGGTTGGATAGCTACGTGAGGAGTATGATAGTACTGCGAGATGTATCTATATGACTTGGAAGTGACGATGAAGGTCTACTGGATGATAGATGAACTATTGAGTGTATGATTTCCATTGTGATAGGATGTGTAGTCCCAAGTTATGGGTGCGTGAAGAATCTTTTTATGTCTCCTATTTGGAGTGAAGTAAATTTCATGTTACAGTATGAGTTTAGACTCAGGAAGATTAAGTGATTGTGTAATGTGTATGGCAGTGGAAGGTATACAAAAAATATTAACTAAAGGTAAAGCTAGTGGGTAATTGGCTTATGAGGGGAATCTATTTGTCATACTAGTTAGATAAGTCTGGGAGCTGAGATCGCTTCTGTAAATGTATTATGACGAAATCGTTGAGTCAAGGAGACCACCTTGAGGGTCGAAAACATTAAAGAAAGAATATGTTCTTACTCGGTTGAATAGCCCAATAATGGAGGATTGAAAGGTATTTTCTATGTGTTATGATTCAAATAGGTGCAATGCATGTCCATGTATCAATTTTGATAATATAATACATGTAATATTGAGATTAATGTTGTTGATATACATTGTGATACTTTGTCAAGTTGTGGATGTGTTGTTAGGATGGTTTTGGTGATTCTCTTGCAGGTGGATGGGCCCAATTACAAAGGAAACTCTGACGAATTTTTTGAAAAATTTGGGACTTAGTAAAAAAATTTGTCACCTAAAGAGTGGGCTTAACTGTTGTGTGAGTGAATGCAAAAATTGCAGAAGAGTTAAAATTTCCGATGATTCGTGTTTCCACAAGCTTATGAAGGAGTGAGTTTAATCTCACCATGGTATTACGGCAACAATAAAGTATATGTGTTGTGATCTATGCTTCGAGCCATGTTTGGGAGCTTGCTATTGGTTAGCGGATTGTATGGTTATGTACTATGTTAGTTCTGATTTGATGCATGCTGGTGAATCAGTTCTGGTTGTGGAAATTAGGCCGAGAATGGCACGAGTGAAGGAAATTTTTTGACAAGATGTCATGAGCTCGGATGAGCAGGAGATAAGTTTCGATGTTTACGGTAAGTTGGAATTGTCTTCAGGGTCACCTAAGATCGGTGTTTTGTAAAAGGGTTTTGCATCCCAGTTAATGACTCTTGATCGCTCTTCAGCGTTAGTGCGATCGATGATTTGTAGGTACGCTCCAGATATTGTTGTGGTAGGTTGTGGGAGTGTGTCCCACGGGAAGATTATATAAGTGTGGCATGTGATCACTTGATTGATTAAAGATGTAAACCAAGTATGAAGTTTGTGATGGTGTCGTTAAATTAAAGATTCATGCCTGGAGGGCACTTGGCATATTGGGTTGTGAACTGGGGAGGATTACCCCGATTGTGATGGTTGTTCTTGTGTGTTATGAGAAAAATGGGAGTTATTATGGACCTTTGAAAGGTTATCAGACTAGTTCAGTGTGATCAGAATCGGCTTGAAGTCGATGGATAGATTTAATGTGAATAATGGCTCTATATCAGGCCAGATGTGTGCATTTTAGTAACGCGGTCCTCATGGAGGAGTAGTTAGGTTGATGTTTCATTGTCAGATATTTCGCGTAGTGATACATTGCGCCGTGTGAGTTGTGAGACGACTTGAGAAATTGCTATGTGTTGAGAATCTGTGTAGGAATGACGTTATATGAGCATCTTGGCTCTTGAAATTCAGATTGTACATCGCACCTCAGTTGTGCTTGAGTTTTGTAGCTTATAACGCTATATGTCCCTCAGAGATATTATTATGCACTTAGCATGCTTACGACCGATACTCGGTATTTTGTTGTAATGAGCAAATTTGGCTCGATGTGCATCTCCTTATGTGAGATCTATGTGTGGATCGGGTGTCACGCTGCCATGGGTATGTTATCTGGATCGGGTTGCACACCGCAACAGTGTGATGTTGAGTATAGTTTTCTATATGCTATTTTGTATGCCTTGCTTCCTGTTTTCTAAGGAAAGTCTGTATTAGTGTGTGAGATTGGTAATTCCTTCCAGAGTTTGTTTTCCTTTTGTACCGCGTTCGAATTGGTAGCTTATTGGCATATTGAGGCATCATATGCGACTTTTGATTATGTCTGGGGTGGCTTATTGCCTGAGAAGTTCGTACTGGGTGAGACGAGATCATTGAATTTGAGATTAGTGCAATCTGAGTATATGAAGTAAATTAAGGAGCTAAGACCATGATTTTGCTCAAAATGAGGTGATAGTTCTTGCCAGGAGTATAGAACCAACGAATCGTTGTCTCGACAGTGGTCATGAATTTATGCATACCTCATCCGTCATGTCAATATTGTAAGAGTTAGAACAATACCTATGTACATCATGCAGAACATGAGATGTGTAGCGATTTTCTTCTAGGTGATTAGAGAAAAAAAAGCTTCAGATGATTAGGGCGAATGATCTTCGGATGATTGGGGAAATAGTATTGCTAATTGAAAGTGACTTGACGAGAGTATATGTCTCATAAAAAGGTAATGTTATTAAACTAATGATATTTCGGTAGTATTGCGGCATGTTCTTGTTGGGTCCGCTGATGGTACTGATGAGCTTGAGGTACGACTCTTTCGTTTGAGTCATTTTTCATGACTTGAGTATGTTCAGGCCGTTTCTTATTGGTGCGCGTATTATGAAAGTTGTGGCTTAGGCCTGTATTGAGGTGTCATATCACCAGAGTGGTGTGTTGGATTCGAGGTGATCATTGGGGTCATTGATGAATACGAACAGATTTGATTTCAGCATGTTTGATGGGTAAATATCGAGGTTCGGTTTTAAAAAAAAATTGTTACTATAATTGCTAGAGGAGAAATGGCCTCATGAATGGTTGATCTGAGCAATGGTTATGATTTATTGCGTGTTTCAATTATCATTGGCAGTATATGAGAGTGTTGGAATGAGACATTGGCTAATAAGAGATTTCTATCGGTATTTGGTTGTTGTGGGCAGCTGTTGTGAATGGAAGTTATTGCTGCATTTGTTTGAGTTATTGGTATATCATACAATTGCACCTAAGGTTGCAGGCATGGTCTATTACAGCTGGTTCAAACTTATTCTGAATGTAGGTGTGAGGTTCTGATCTTGTGTATGATTCCGAAAAGGTGAAATGTGGCTCTATGATTTATGGGCTAGACTAGATTGTGTGATCTTAGTTACAACGCGTTATCGGACCCATGTGAGATAGGGTGACGTGGGATCATCCCTGGGTTTATGCCTGATAAGGTCATTCAGCTTTTGGTTGGCTTCTATGACAACTCTGGGTACGCTCGAGGACGAGCGTTTGTTTAAGTTAGGGAGAATGTGACGACCCGACCCGTCATCTCATGAGTTACTATCTTATTCGTTCCATTTTCTGCTTCCTCATGTTTCATTATCGGTATTGGGTGCATTAGAATTTATTTGGAGCGATTTTGATAAGAAATGAGACATTTAGTCTCTTTTAAGAAGGTTTAAGTTGGAAAAGTCAACCAGACGTTGACTTATGAGTTAAAGGGCTCGGATGAGAATTTCGACGGTTCGGTTAGTTCCGGGAGGTGATTTGTGACTTAGGAGCAGGACCAGAAGTAATTTTGGAGGTCAGGTGTTGAATTAGGCTTGAATTGGCGAAGTTAGTATTTTGGCGAATTCCGGTTGATAGGTGAGATTTTGATCCGGGCATCGGAATGAAATTCCGAGAGTTGCTGTAGATTCATTGTGTCATTTGGGATATGTGTGCAAAATTTCAGGTCATTCAGACATCGTTTGGTCGGATTTTTGATCGAATGTGTGTTTTAGAAGTTTTAAAAGAACTTAGGCTTGAATTCGATATAATTTGATGATTTTGGCGTTAGTTGAGGTGTTTTGACGATTGGAGCAAGTTTGGATAATGTTTTAAGACATGTTGGTGCTTTTAGTTGAGGTCTCGGGTGTATTTCGGAAGGTTAACGGATCGATCTAGGCACGAAAAAAATAAAGCTGCTGCATTTTTTTACAGCACTGTGAACAGTAGTCATGAACAGTGCCCATGAACAGTGCCCGTAACAGTATCCGTGAATAGTGCCGTGAACAGTACCTCGTAACAGTATCCGTGAACAGTCCCGTAACAGTATCCGTGAACAGTACCCGTGAACAGTACACGGGGTGAACAGTAATTCCGAAAATTTATGGGCAGAATATTTACATTTCATTCGCGAAAAACACCCCATTTCTCCACCATTTTTAGTCATTTTGAGAGCTTTTGGACGGGGATTGAAGGGAGTTTCAATTAAGATCGATTGGAGGTAAGTTTTATGAGTTAAATACATGATTTTATTGAAGAATCATCCTAGAAATCCATGAAAACATAGCCAAATTATAAGAAATTAGGGCTTGAGATTGAAATTCTAAATTTGGGATTTGAGGGGTCAAATGGACTCCGATTCTTGTGAATTTGGTATGTATAGACTCGTGGCGAGATAAGGAACATTTTGATGTAAAAATTTCTGGATTTCAAGATGTGGGTCCGGGGCTCTGGTTTTGCAAATTTCGTGATTTTTGATATTTTTCGAGTCTTTTCGATTGGGTTATATTCTCTTAGCCTATTGTGATGTATTCGTTGTGGTTTTGGCCAGATTCGACGCGCGAGGAGGTCGATACGAAAGGAAAGGGCATCGTGGAGTAGTATTTGGCCGGCTAGAGGTGAGTAATAGATGTAAATGATGTCCTGAGGGTTTGAAACCCCGAAATTTCACATCGTAACACTATATTGAGGTGACTTGCACGCCGGATAACGAGCGTGGGGTAGAGCACCGTTGGGGATTGTGACTTGGTCCGTCCCGAGAGATATTTTACTACATTTTTGGTTGAGACGTATACTTTATTATTGTGAATTGGGCTTGTTGCCATGCTTGGGGCCTTGTGCCGACCTGTAGAACCCTTAGGGGATTTTTGACTGGTTTTCCTCACTTATTTTGTTAAAGAATTTATATCCTCAGTCATGTTTCCAATTGTAGGCTTCTTGCCAATTATTTGAATCCTTCAGGGATTGATATCACTGCTTTCGCATATTTTGCATATCATTTGACCTCAGTCCAAGGTTTTAAATACTATTTTGCAAACTCAGCCATCTTTCTAAGATTTGAAAACTTAAATGATATTTCGGGTTGAGAACTACTGTTTTACAAATGCCCAAGGGGCTTATGATGATTTCTGGACTGAGCATGGATCGGGCTGCGCGCCGCAGCAGTGTTATATTGATATTGAGGCCGAGAGCTTGGTTGATTACATTGATATTGAGGTCGAGATCCTGGTTGATTATATTGATATTGAGGCTGAGAGCCTGGGTGATTATACTGAGATTGATATGAGGTCGAGGGCCTAGATTTGATGCCATGAGATGGCTTGATATTGCGCTTGGGCTGTAGGAGTCCCTCCAGAGTTTGTATACACCCCCAGTGAGCGCCGTCGACGATAAATAAATATGGATGGCTCGGGCTGCACGCCGCAGTGGGTACCAGAGGGTACCATCATATGCATTGCATTGCACTCATGCATTTATTCTTTATCTGCATTATCTGCCATAATAATTATGTGCTCTTATTTCATTGGTTGGTTGCTTTATTATTTTGATACTGAGCTCGAGGGGCAGATTTCTAGTTATTATTTTGATACTGAGCCCGAGGGGCAGATTTCTACTTGTTGTTTTGATATTGAGCCCGAGGGGCAGATTTCTACTCGTCATTTTACTGCCAAATTACCTGTTTTACTGGTTTAAAAGAAATTTCACATGATGTTTCACTGAATTGTTATTTTAAATGATTTCACTGCTTCTGTATAGAATGTTGTGTGCCTTAACGTGTTTTCTTACCTTCAGTCATTATTTATATTTATTACTCACTGGGTCGGAGTACTCACATTACTCCCTGCACCATGTGTGCAGGTACAGGTATTCCTGAGGCATAGAGCGAGTTTTCTGCTGTTCAGTTTTCATCGGAGTTATCGAGGTAGCTGCATGGCGTTCGCAGACCCGTTTTCTCCCTTATCTTCTGTTATTTACGATATCTTCAGACTTTGTTCCTAATTCCATACTTTGTAGAATTTTAGTAAACTCTGTAGTAGCTCATGACTTGTGACACCCCGGTTAGGGCTGAGTTGGGTTAGATTTCCGTATTTTATCTATACTTTCTGCTATTGGATATTATTAAACCATGTTTATACTATAATTGTGTTAATTAATTGTCTTAAAAGGATGAATTGGGTTGAATGGCTGGCCTTGTCTTCACGAGAGGCGCCATCACGACTAGGTTCGGGAATTGGGTCGTGACAACTGACCCTCCTCGGCTCGAGTTGTCCGCTCGAGTAAGCCAGTCTAGATACCTTTTCCACCAAGATTTAAACCTAGGAGAACAAACTTCATACCGGATTTTTCCTAGTAGGTTCGCTCTATGTGCATCACATATATTTGACTTAGCGAAACTCGACACAGGGGCCAGGTCCGTATAAGACAGGTATCCTATTTGAGACCATCATGTTCACGTATATGTTACTTGATACATCATTTGGAAGGCTTACTTGCATTATCGACCGGCTTTAGAAAATTAGTGTAGCAGAATTATTAAAAAGAAAAGGTACCCAGTTTGACCGAACTACGCGGGTCTGATTCTCATCGGATGTGAGATACGTACGCAAAACTCATCGGTTCCGGCCCCCAATTTTCAAAAGAAAAATCAAATATATTTCCCTTTACTTCCTTCTTTAGAAAATAATTTCTTAGAGACCCCAATTTTAAAAAAAATCAAAAAAAAAATTCAAAAATATTTTCTTCTTTTTTCTTTTATAAGTCTTTCTTCTACAAAAAAAAAAAATCAAAATCAAATTTATTTATTTTTTCTTCAAAAATCACACAAAAATAAATAAATGAAAAAAGAAAAAATCGAAAATTCCAAAAAAAATTTGTTGAATTCCAAAATATTTTTTTTCTGTTTCAGAAGTTTTTCTTTCAAAAATTGGAAAAAAATATATTCAAAATTCAAAAATATTTTATTTCTTCTTTAGAAGTGTTTATTTCAAAAAATTCCAAAAAATAAGAAACTTTAAAAATTATTATTTTTAATTCTTTCTTTCAACAATTCCAAAAACAAAATGAAAAAAAATCGAATTTCAAAAAAAAAATCGCTCTTCTTTAGAAGTCCCACTTTCAACAATTCAATAAAAAAATTGAAATCTAAAAAAAAAACTTTCTTCTTTTGAATCCTTTCTTTCTACCAAAAAAAAATCCAAATTATTTTCCTTGTTAGGAGCTTTCGTGGAGTTATTTGTATATGAGTAAAAAACGAGAGTTAGTTTGTGTACGTTATTCCTGATTTTTTCTGAACTACGTAATGATCTGATTCATGCGGCGTCATGATACGTAGGCAATCCCCATCGGATTCGATCATAACCATAGAATTAACTGAGGAAAAAATAAACTAAAAAAAAGAAAGAAAATAAAAAAAAGAGAGAAAAAAAAGAGAGTGACAAAAAATAAAAGAGTGACAAAAAAGAAGAAGAAAGGAGAATGCCAAAAAAATAAAAAGCGACAGAGACGGAAAAAATCAAGAGTGATTAAATAGAGGTAGAAATAAAAGAGGTACATACTTAAAGGGTTAGTTAAGGCCGGGATGAAACATGCAACCGTTCAAATACATGGTAGAAATGTTTAACTATTAGGTGCATTGCATCCCCAATGTGCGATTTCCTATGTGGTAAATGTCTCAAAACTAACCAGGTTATGGTGTGAGCAAATTAGTCAGGTTCTGTTCAGGTGATTGGTTTTGTTGGTATGCAGTGATGAACGCGCAACCTTGCACGCGGCCACAACATTATACACAAAACCGAGCTCCACCTCCCAGAAATGCACATCCTTACCCAGCTTCATATAATCCCCAACCAAATGATCTCCGATACAATCCTCGCCCAAGAAAGCCTTTCAGAAAAAATCAGTTCACCCCTATTGGTGAATCGTATTCAAGCTTGTTCCAAAAGCTAATCAGGCTAGATCTATTGCAGCCAGTGGCCCCGAAATGGCCGAACCCCTAGTCCCCCTCGCACCGAGCTGACGCTAGGTATGAATACCACTCTGGAGTAGTGGGACACAGTACAAAGGACTGTTGGACCCTCAAAAAGGCAGTTGAAGATTTGATTGAAGCTGAAAGAATCATTTTTCGGGATGAAGAAACTCCTGATGTGATGAACAATCTGTTGCCTGCCCACAACATCAGGCCAATGGTTGGAATGATTTGTGAAACTGAGGAATTTGATCCGACACTGAAGGCCATTGTAGCCATTGCCGAGACAGAAGAAAAGCTAAAAAATGGCCGCCAAGCATGAAAGTTCCCTATGAGACGGGAGTCTTAGTAGCCAGTCTTGCTATCCTTTCTGCGTCCAAATTATCTCAGGGTGTAATCCGGGTGTTTTACTTTATTGTCTTATTTTCCGATGTAAACCCTTCTATAAAAAAACCAAAAAAAAATCAAAAATCAAATGAAATTAATATTTCATTGTTTAGGATTGTCTCTTTTCTTAATCTTGTCATTTTCTTATTCTCTTTTTAGTTTTGTTAAATGCAGATTTCAATAACATGACATGCTTGTAGACTTCATGCCCAGATCCTGAAAGCTGTCAGGCCTCGAAATAATGAATCAAGGATTAGATCGAAATGAAGATAAAGTTTAAGGAAATAAAACAAAGAGTTGGAACAACTGAAGGAAAATTGGTTCCCGGATTGGAAAGGTCCGTGCATTACAACAAGAGTACTGCCAAAAGAGTGCGTTGCACTTGAGACACATCGAAGGAAATGTCCCTGAAATAACTGTCAATGCAAATACAGTCAAAAGGTACTATGTTGGATCCTCCATATAGTACTAATATTCTCCAATTAGGATGACAAAGGCTTTCATTCTCGCTAACCAAACACTATCAACCCTTTGCAAACCCTTTGAGCCGACTCTCATTCTTTGATCACCCTCTTAGGAACCTGAAAGTGTTATTGAAAAATAAAATGAAAAAAAAGAAGAAGAAAAAGAAAAAAATGTACAAAAAAAGAGGAAGAAAAGACAAAGAAAAAGAAAAACAAAAGAGGAAAAGGAAAGGAAAAAGAAAGAGCAAACAACACAAAACAGAAAAACAAAAGAAAAAAAAGTTCCCTGAACTACATTCGACTTGATTCCGAAAGGATACGTACGCAACCTCTCTCTAGGGTTCAGTCACACCAAAATAAAAATTCAAATTCCCCCAAAAGTGAAACAGGGGCAGATGTTGTGATGGTCCGGCGATGATCCCGCCTGAATGGTTCCAAAGTTGTAATTCGATCCAAATCATTTTTACCCAAATCCTTTAAAGTCCTTCCAATCAATCGATGAGAATGTTCAAGGATCAGAGAATACGACTACTTGGATCCGATGCAATAAAAATGAGAGAAATAAAATGAGAGAGTCTTATTGGTGAAAACTCACACGGGCACCATGAGGCGATGGTAAGAAGAGAAATGAAAAATAAGAGAGTCTTGTTAGTGAAAACTCATAAAGAGCACTATAAGTTGAGAAGAAAAATAAGAGAGGTCAGCTCGTGAAAACCCGCAAAGGGCACCCCTGATCGAAAAGAGGATCCTTACAGCCATCGGCACCGACAGAGTCCTGGCAAGGTTTCTCGATTTTGAGGAAAAAATTGTGATGAATTTCTGAGAGTCGGACGGTTTACACAGATCAGGCATCCAGTCCAAAAGGCATGTCATGTTCATTGAAGTCCGCATGTACTCCAGATAAGTCCTTCTTTCCTTTCCCCGAAAGGGACATTTCTTGTTTTAAACTCATTCTCCATTCCATTGTTTGTTTTCTTTGAATCCTTTTCGGTCTAACACTGTTCCGAAACTAAGACAAAGAAAGGATGGCAAGACTGATTTATAGGGTTCTCATTTGGCGCGAGCTATGAGCAAAAATTAACTATGTCATTCACTTTTCTTTGCACGAAAACTCTTCATGTTCTCGAGCAAAGAGGGGCAGCTGTGAACACCTAATTTTTGCACTATTTAACACCTCCTAAAGTTATTAGTGTTTTATTATTTTAATTATTTTTCTCAATTTTTGTGATTTTAATTGCATATTTCCTATCATAAAATACTAAAAAAAATAGTTCTTTCTTCATTTGTGCATTTTAAGAATTAATTAGTTGTTCAGTTGGTGAATTAATCTAGTTAATTGATTATTAGAATAAGTTATTTAATTAATTTATTTGTGTAAAATTAGTTTAATAAGTAGGATTAAGGAAGAAATTTGGCCAAATTTGAAAAAAAAAGTGTCCAAGAGTGGAAGATGGGCTGTCATTGAAAGGGTCTGAAACTACGTAGTTTTGCCTCAAAACTACGTCGTTTCACTAAATGAAACAAGATCAAATCATACCCATCCATTCCATCTTGATCCAATGGATCACATTCACTCTTGGCTTAGGTATTTAAAGCCTCAAAAATCTGAAAATTATCCTCATTTTCACCCATAATTCTTTTCTCCTTCTTCTCTCTTCTCTCTCTCTTCACTCTCTCTACGCTGCCCCAGCTCCGCCCACCGCCGCTGGCCGGAAATCACCGCCGCTGGCGGACCACCTCCAAACACCTCCAAATTCACACCATGTAATCTCCACAACTTCCTCCTTCCATATCTCCAAACCAAATCCTTCAAAAATCCCTCAAACTCCTTGAATCTTGATCTAGGAAACTTTCCCGTCACTTTTTTGCCCAAATTCTTGAAGCTCCAACCACTACCACCCCACAATACTTACATTAATGGATAGAGCTCCTCAAGACCTAGCTATTGATGACAATTTCACCATGAAAATCCGGCGATCAAAATCCGGCCAAATTCTGGCGACCTCCCCGAACACCCTCTTTTGGCATACCACCATTTTTTCGGCCACTTGAATTATAAAATGGTAAAAATCCTATTATTTTTCGTGGCTGATTTTTTATTTTATTTTTATTTTTTCAGATCTTATTTTTGTCTATTATTAATAATTTTAGCATTAGTTTTTGAAGTTTGAAATGTCAAATTTTCTGTTTTTGCACTTGTTGAAGTAGTAAAATAGTTTTGTGTTGATAAAAGTGAGGTAGTGAAAAATACTTAAGAGTATATGGTACTTGTTTGATTGTTTATTTACTACTTCAAGACTCTTTGAGTACAACACTCAAAAGTCAAATTGTTTGGTAAGAAAATGTAGACCTTTAGACAGCGTTTGAATAAAAGTCTGTCTTTGAATAGTGGAGAGCAGATTTTATTTGAAATACTTGACAAGATTTGAACCAGAAAGTCTGGCATTATGAATTTAAGAACAGATTTTGTAGAAAAATCTGTCAAAAAGATTGATTTTTAATTTTTTTGAAATAGCTGATTGTTTTGATATAAAAGGAGGACAATCCATCTTACTGAGGGAGCTCTAGACACACAAAAAAGAGAAAAAATCAGTAGCTATAATATCCCTTAGCAGCTTTTGTGAGTTGATTTTTAAGTGAAAAACTTGTTTAAGGAAAATAGAGTAGCCTTGAAAGATTTTTTTGGAGTTACATAATTGTACTGTTTTGCTAGGGTATTTCTAGTTTATTTTCTTGGGTTTGAATCTGCCGGTTGTTGCTGTCTTTTGCTGTTGTTGCTGCCCGTTTAATTGTTTTGCTATTGATTTTGGAAAGAGCTGACTCTGCTGTATTTGTTCTTCTTTCTGCTGTCCAGGTAATTTTCGGACCATGTAAACTCATAAAATCGAGTTGGAATGAAAGATAATGAAGCTGGAAAATATTAGTAGCTTTATCCTTCTATTGTAATTCATTTTTATATGCTCTTGAATGTTTGATAATGTTATAACGATATGTTAGTTAATTAAATTGTGTTAAACATCTTTAATTATTTTTATCTTTGCAAAGCATTAGATATAATTCCACAGGCATTTAGTTGTCTGAAAGGAGCATATATATTAAAATTTGAACTCTTGTGGCCATGTTTGTCCCTTTGTCGTCACCAAGCTAAGTTTTTATTATTTTATTATTATTATTATTATTATTATATTTTAGAGTCCCAATAATCTTTTTTTTATATCTTAAAAATACTTATTTAGTAAGGTAGTTAAGTTGTAGATTAGAAAGACAATCTGTAAACTTATTTTTGTAAATAGTTGGCTACGGATTGCAAATAGCAAGATATGGCCAAATCTGTAACATAGCTTTAAAAGGCCATATCTGCAGATTTAAAGTCCAAAAGCATATGGGCTTTTGGATTTTGTCTTGGACATGAGCCCATTTGACTCCATCAACCCAATAGTGGGCTGCCTCATTCAATGTCAAGACAAACCCACATCTTACTAGTTTTAAGCAATGTCAATTGATAATTTTCTCTCATTACTCTCATCTTTTAAATTAGTACTCATAGCAATAATTTTCTCTCATTAGTTAAGTTGTAGATTATTATTCAAATCTTTTCTTTAATTTTTTTTTTAAATAAATAAAAACGGACATAAGAAAAGCATAAAAATCAAATAAACCACAGTTTATCCAAGTTTATTTCAAGCCAAATGTAGTCAATAAAGCGACCGTGCTAGAACCACGGGACTCAGGGAATGCCTTACACCTTCTCCCCAGTCAACAGAATTCCTTACCCGGACTTTGTTTTCGCAGACCAATAATAATAGAGTCAAACCTTCCTTGGAATAGGGATTCAAATAAAAGGTGACTTGGAACACCAGTAGAAATCAATTCCAAGTGGCGACTCTGTAAATAAAATAATCCCTACTTCAAATTTGTCACTTTAATTAGAAAAGCTCTTTAACCCACAATCCATAACATTTTACACTTATCTCTTGGAGGGATAAAAAGGGGTGTGACACCGGCCCGGCCCAGAAGTAGCTGCCATGGCTGTGATAGAATTGACAGACTAAGGCAAAGACGTGCTCCAATGCTTTTTGTGCCTGAAGAGACGAAGGATCCGATGTCAAGGTGGAGGGATAGCTATCCAGAATAATGAGATCTCCCAAAGAAACAAAGGCCACCCTATATATATGTAGAGAACAACGATGATTCCCCTATCCAGAGTAAGCCCGGGAAGCAAACGGCCTCGATACAGATCTAAGAGTGGTACCCGACCCTAGAGGCATCCATCGATAAGAGGTTAGGCCTCAAAAGGTCAACTATACTATCTCTAGTCTCTAGGTAGTACCTGACCTCGAGGATCTCCACCAAAAGAAAAATTAGGCTTCGAGAAGCCTTCAACACCATCATTTAACTCGAGGCGATACCTGATCTCGTGGTTTCCCTCTCTCAAAAGAAAAATAAGCGCGCGAAGCTCCTATCGTGAAAGCTCTAGGAGAGCTCTAGGCACCGCCTAAGCATAAGGCAACCCTTCAACAGAAGTCTATCCACTACGCTTTAAAAAGCTATCTGCATCAAGTTCAAAGCAGGCCCCCAAATACCCCGAAGCTGACCCTCGTTTAGGATACCACTCTCGAAAGCTCCAAAACTCAACATACACTATCTCCATGCAACTCAGATGTCTCGACAACTCGAACCTATCAGATCAATTTAGGCTTGATCTGAGGCATGATGATGGGCTCAGAAAAGTGCCATGTCAATCGGCGGAGGATCAACAAAAGTGCTCGTGTCTGAATTAGATATCAGTGGTCAACAACAAAGGAAAACATTCGAAGGGCACAAAAATGTACAATAATGGGGCAAGAATCGAAAACAAAAATCAAGAAAGTATCTTCACATTCATGAATATCCATGTACAATAGCCCTCGAGGGGTCCTTACATACAATTACAAAAGCCTACAGAGGATCTCTACATAGAAGTGGAGGAACGGAAAGATGTACATGTGATGAAACCCAAGAGCCCAGTCCATCATTGAAGGACCATCTCCAGTATCATCATCCTCGAGCATCGCCCTCTCGAGTACATATCCTCGAGGGAGACTCCTTCGACCGCTGCCTCATCTAGGCTCCCAGCTAAATCACCCGGGGGATCCCTGCCGAGGGAAAAGATGAAGAAGAGGAAAATGAGGGGATACAGAGGAGGCAGAGAAAATAGACATGGCCCGCCAAAGCCAAAGGTTGAAGATTTGGTGGGCCCCAGCCTCAACGGCCAGTAATGCCATTTTATCCCTTGGGAGAGGAAAAACCTGAGGGATGAAGTGCCACACCAGGCCTAAGTAGGAGAGTGAGCAGCGGTGCATAGTTCGAGTGACTGCTTATGAAAAGGGAGAACCAACTCCCCGTCCATCATCATATTGAACACAACAACGACCACAACAGCGACAGGGCAGCTTGGTCATGCTTGACAAAGGGAAGCTCCGGCAAGAGGCCACAACACATTCTACGGTAGCTCTGCCAAACAGCCTTGAGGCCTTAAGCCCTAAGCATAATGTTCAAGTATAGAAGAAGATGATAAGAAGAAGTGGGCAAATGAGCCAACGAGGTTACTGGGATAGGAAAAACAAAGCCAAGGTACCCCCATTTATAGGGGGTAACGACACGGTCATCGAGGCTTTGGAAGATTGACCGGCGGACGCAATTACTGCGTTCTTGAAAAACCGAATCGACAACAGTACATTCACCTTAGAGAATGGGAATCAGAAGTGCTATGAATGAAGCCAAAATGCACAAGCCCATGGGACAGCCCGGTTGCCACAAAAGCTCGCGCCATAGGTTGCATCATTGGTGTGGCGTCACCGTAAGAAGCTCGAGGAGTCAAGTATCAGAACCATTTCCCATCGCTTCATTCTGGGAAATGCGAAGACTATCTGTATGCGGTAGAATTATAGGACTTAATTTCTCGTTATCAATTCATTTAAGAAGAATGCCTCGAGACCCCGAGGACGTGGAGCCACAACCGAGTCCCCTCCCTCGGGGTTTGTCGAGGCCCGACTCGTAGAAGATGGAGGTTGAGGCCAGAACAAAAGGGGAAGCTCCCAAGGTGCACGACTAGGTCTGATAGAGATGGTCTATCCATAGCCTATTCCGAAGCGTCGTGTCTAGTCGTCCCATCTTCATACTTTACAATTAATGCATGTTGTACTATAGCCAGGTTCCGCTCCTATATAAAGGGAACCCGCACCACTTTGTAAGGGGCTGATGTTGCTCCATTTCTCCACAAGATCAATAATATCTCTCTCTCTCTTTCTCTCTAAATCGCTCGTTCTTATTAGCTCGAAGCCATTTTAGCATTTACTACTCTCACATTTGTTCTTCATTTATTGCTTGGTATTGGCCATATAGAGCCTTATTCAATCATCTTAACTGTTATCCCATTCCCGACTACCCCCAATAGCTCGAGATCGAGCCCAGGTATCGACCTCGAGGTCCTTTATTGACCAGTCCGAAGCCAGGGTAACAAGCCCCTCGATTTGATTACTGCCTCGTTTTAGCTTGCATTTCATCGTTAAACTTCATATTCCTAGCATCATCTGCTCTAACAACTAGCATAAAAATCGATCACGTATTTTTAGAATCCCATTTATAAATTTAATTGTTGTTACCATTTTCACGGTAAACATGCGTATTATTCTGAGACCCATGAACAGAAGATAATAATAATTCTCATGGGGAATCAAGAATATAGACACCCCTAGTATCTCTATGAATAGAGTAATTTATGGAAATTATGTGTTTTCTCGTTTCTTCAGTATAATTTGGACCGTACCAAAAGAAATAAGGGATGGACTTAACATACCTGGAGTAGAGGTTCGTGTGATATTTTTGAGAAGGTTTACACCGTACTCCCTTAAAATTGCAAAATCTCACATTGCTAATTGTGCTAAGAAACCTCGTTGGATTTTGTTTGAAGAAATCACGTTATCACTGTAGTAATTTGATTGAAGATTTTGGAGAATGAAACTTATTTGAAAGCCTTTAATAATGGCTAACGTTCCTCCCCCAACTTCTGATGGAAGCCTTTTGATATGGAAAATGTTTGGAATAAAATGAATATCTAACTTCTAATGGAAACCTTTTGATATGGAAAATGTTTGGAATAAATGAATGTCTAAACCTTTACATTAGCTTGCCACCTCATAAGAAATGACTATGAGTCATTTCTTTAGGGTGTGGCTTGCTGCCACGTAGGGATGGGGTGGGAAGGTTTAGTCTTTATCCACTTATTAGATAATTAGGTAGTGTTCTGTTACCCGATAATTAATTAATTATCCGTATAATTAAAAGTATATATATATATATATATATATATATATATATATATATATATATATATATATATATATATATATACATATACATACTATCATGGTCTTATGGTACCTTGTATGGTACTAGTCCATAAATATCGGGTATTAACGCTCGGCCCGTATTTTATCGCAACATGCTAAATTTGGACAAAAACTCATTTTCTTTGACTGCCTTCCCGTCTCACCTTCATGAATTTACTCATAACTTGTTTGAAGTATCATAATCCTTATATTCTCCAAATAATCTTTTCCTTGGACTGATGTCAATTACCTTACGACATATTCAACGTATAATACTACATGGTGCAACATCGTCGTAATGTAGTACTACGGGACGTGACATCTCACTTCCGGGCTCTCATTAATTTATTTATGGTGTATTTTCATGTAAGAAAATATGGGGTGTAACATCATTCCCCCCTTTGGAACATTCGTCCTCAAATGTTGACTGATGCGCTTATCGTTCCCATATCCTATAGCTCTTGTGAATACTTTAGTAGTCCTGTTGCCATCTAGGCAACTGTTCTATGAATAAGTCCAAAGGCCAGGGCATTTTCCCCTTTAGGCCTCTTTCCCCTGCCATGACTTGTGATCGAATTCCTTCCAATCTTGTAACTGTTGCTACCTTCCATCATGCAGCTTCTACGATACTGACCTTGTAAGTGTGCCTATGAGACCCTCCTCTCCTTTTTCCTCCAGTTTTTAGTCAATCCTGAAGTTCTTCGCTTGGTATTTTGTCGAACTTACGAATATTGCTATATCTTATTTTATAGACTTGGTTATCCATTCGTATGACTTTACTGCATCTACATAGGTCACACTATACCATAACTCTTACCTCGATTTCTTGTTATTGAGGTCTGCTACCAAATCCCAGGTTACTTTTATTGCTTATCCCATACGTATAGATCTATGTCCTCTAATGCTTCCACATTACTATTCATCTTAAGAATGACGGCCTAATCTCCTCTCATACTTTATAACTTTTATCTATCCATTGTTGATTCACTTAAATTTTGATCCATAATCCACCCCTGATAACTTAACCTTTTATGTAATATTACTGCTAGGATTCATGTTTTATCGGAGAACATCTGAAATGATTAGATCGATCTACCTGGGTCGATACCCTGCTTTCATAACTGTATCTCACGGCATCTCAATGTGATGAACCTTGCTTGGGTATTTTAATCTTTTCCAATTCATAAGATCTCTTTCTTTTATTCGTCATATCATTACTCAATCGAAGGCCCAAATATCATTTTTTTTGTCTATAATAATTACACCCTCATTCTATTAACATGGAAACATTCCATCTCTTCTGAATGTTATTAGTCTTAGACTCCTTTGAGTTCATTCAGGCTATACTAATTTTTTATAACTTAGAGAAACCATTAGCTTTCTTGTTTTCATGGGTTTTTATCCCGATGGCTTATCTGTTCTAGTCACTATTTCACTCGCCCTTTGTCGTTCTTACTCCTGTCATAAAACTTTGTCACTTTACTATACTTTAGCTTGGGACCCATACATATCTATTTCTATTATTCGCGACCTTTCTTCAACTTGCTTGCACCATAGATTTCCTTATGTTGTTCTGGAACATCAAGCGAGACATCACATTGTCTCTAACTATTCTTTACTCTCATAATCAGGCTTTTCGATACCTAGACCATAGGCTAGAAGATATGCTACTGACGTCGCTGCTATCATTCCTGGATATTGAATCCCTACGCTTCTATCCTTCTATCCCAAGTATGGAATATTCTCAACCTTCTGCTTTTGAGTATTTCATTCATTGTTCCCCTTTACCTTACTTTCCTTAAATCCTCACATTACATCTTCTATCTATTTCATAACCGTCCCTCCACATAGGTATAATTCACATCCACGTCTTGAACTTCTATTATAATACATGCACCTCTTTACACAAGCTCGTGAGAGCTTCATACTAACTTCTTATGAGGTTGAGACACTTTTAACTGGCTTTATCGTAGAACCATTATATAATATGGCAACTGCATTATCTCTCTTGTACCTTTGATAGTAAGAGTGATTTTGTAATGTTTTCAATCACGATTTCTATAATTTTCAGGGTCCAATAATCAGATTCCTGATTTACTTCGTTGATGTATCTCTTTAGTTTCCTCCTCCTTCTGATCAGCCTTTATGTAGGCTTAAGCTACCTACCGATATGCGGTTCATGGTATTAGTTATTACATTTAGCCTTTCATAGGTGCTGAGGAATATCGGTGATACAGTCCTTTGTCTATGACCTGGGCTCAATTCTTTCTTTTAACTTATATCGGAATTTTCTACGGTTGTATATACTGCATGTATAAAACTCCAAACTCTTAAGTGCATTCATAACGTAACTAACTCTGGATCATGAATTGAATAATTCTTTTTGTTCCATCTCATCCTTCTTTAAACGTAAGAAATTACTTTTCTTGGTCTTTCTGCCCCCTTTTTGCATGCATACATAACTTATCTTGGTGTCCACGCATATTGGAATTCCATAGAACTCATATGATCTTGAATATCACTTCTGATTTTACTTCTCATTTCTTAGCCACAGTAGGTGTCATTTTCTTTTGGAGTGCATACAATGTTGTTGTGAGACTGTCGTTATAAGACCATTTCCTCCTTAGGTTACCCAGCTTAGGTTGAAGCCTTCTTCCTTATTTCCTCAGCTAGTCTTTTTTAGTACTTAGGGAGAACCCTTGACCCTCGTAAAGCTGTGAGCTTATTACAGACCTTTTGATGTCCTTCCTTGCCTATAATTATCCGTAGTTGCTTACCTCCGTGCCCTTGTGCTTGTAGGGTTGCTTCTGAACTGATATTTTGATTGCCTTCCCAGTGGCACTTTCTTTTATCCTTGTAACATACATACGATACCTTTAACCACCCCGACTCCTATTTGAATATATCTCAAGTATTATAATGACATTACTGTGAGGCTGAATTCTCCGTGTTGGGGTTTACTACATTTATCTTGCATGATCTGCTGATTTATCTATAACTTCTTGTCTAGTCATGAATAGGCTCTTCCTTCATCAACTACTAATTACTCATTGGCCCATTCTCATATCATATTCTGTGTAATCTTTCTTGGGTTATTTCCTTGTCTTAACTTACCTTACGTGCTGGCTCCTTATCGAACAATAACATCCCGTGCAGGAACCCTTACTTTCTCTTTTTTTTGACATCGTGCTTACATAACGTTCTAGAATCATAGCATATCTGTAACATTTGGATAAGTGCAATCTCATCCCTTTCTCATTCTTATCACATCCTTCCTTAATCGCTCCATAGTTACTAGATCCACTTAATTCTGACTTACTGCCACATCACTCCATATTCCCCCCTTTAGGGGAGTACTAAGAGTTGAATCCACGAGGATATACCTATAGATGTGTTAACTCTTTATCCTTGGCATTTTTTTTCACATCATTGATGACCCTTCCTTGACTTGCGGCAATCCTTCTGTACCCAGGATAACAAAATTCCTCGCTCGTGATGGTGACACTTAGCATAACTGGCACATACAGTTTCTTAAGCTTAACTTTGTTCACATTGCTTGCTTTAGGAAACCGTCTCCCTGAATGACCATTCTCTTAATTCATCATGAATCTTCTTCTATGGTCCATTCTATTACCCCGGAACGAAATATGAAATTCCCATGATGCCGAGTATTTTCTAATCATTCAATCCCTAATTCATATTTAGTTTATCTTATTTACCAGCCCATACTGATTCCTATTACTCTGGGGATTAACTCTCTCTTCTGGTATTCGCGTTGGAGTCACGAACTTATTTCTCGAAATGAGGATATAACCTTATGTCCTACACTCTTTTGTTCTCTTAAGGCCCATCACCTTTTGTCTCTTTCTTCATTTGACTATAGGTTCTGTAACACTCTACCGTTGTTATCCATGTATCACACCTTATTCATAATGCTTCCTTATCTCTCTTCTCATTACTCTGCTAATATTTCTGCATATCCCTTTTCTTGTGAAAACTTCGACACGACATTCTTTTGCTTTTAGCTTTCCTTACTTCATTCATCGGTTCTTCGGGTTGCTCAACATCCTTGCTCTACTCGAGAGTCACACCAAGGTAATATTTATCCTTTACAGGCTCTCAAGGCTTATCTTTGTAGTGCTCATATCTAGCTGTACTATTTTGGTATGCACCATCTATGTGTATCATAAGGAGATCTATTAGCACATTTGCAATATCCTTAGAAAATGTCAACTAACGCAAACAATTCATCCACCAATTTGGCTCACTCTAACCCCAATCGGATCGTGATAATATGTCTTTCTCTTAAACCATATTTGTAGCTCCCATAGAGCATAACTCAGATCGGTGTGGCCAATTATACATACCTCTGTTACTATTGAAGGTAACTCAAAATACTTATATCTCTCTCCCTGAATGGTAAATAAGGATAATCTTTATTAACTGGGTACCTCGTACCCTTCTTCACCTTGCTTCTTTTACTTGCTGCAACTCGTGTCTAACTTTCGATTCCATTATTCCTTTTTACCGTAAGAGTGGATAAGTATTCTTTCCTAAAAGCTCCTAAACAATAACCGTACACCTTTTAGTACACACATGATTTGCTGAAGACCTCTTATTTACTCATCACAAGCAAGATGCAAAATTGAGTTCCTCTAACTCAACACTTCCATAGCTATATCTCTTATCGATCGTCTTTCTAAATATAGGCATCGTCTTATTACGAATAGAAGTTCGGGATTGAATTCTTATAAGTGAGCTCTACCACTCGATCTAGAGTAAAAAGAAAGAGTGATAGTCTTAAATGCCCTGTAGCCTCCTTCTTATAAGTGTGGTGCACAACACACCCATAAACAAGACTCTTCTAGACACGACTTGTAGACTCCCTAGGACAAAAATGCTCTGATACCACTTTTGTCACAACCCAAACCGATGGGCCGCGATGGGTACCCAGTACCTTACTCAACCGAGTACAAACATAAAGTGTCTTTTCATGTCATACTATCATAAATAACTGAGCCGGAGAGGCTGCCGAGAAATAGGTAGAATACAATAGGTAATGTCAACTTATACATAAGACATATGAGCCTCTAAGACCAAAATGACCACTTGAACACGGAACATAGCCGACAAGGCCATACAATCCTTTACATACATGACATCTGTCTACAAGCCTCTAAGAATACATAATTTTCATAAAGGTCGGGACAAAGTCCCGCCATACCAAACATTACATATCTAACTCATACTAACCAAACAAGCAACTCCGAAGCAAATAGAGCGCACCACCATCTTCCGCTGAGCTGATAGCCTACTTGGAGGGCTCTCGACCTGTCTATCGGGACCTGCGAGCATGAAATGCAGCGTCCCCAGGCAAAAAGGGACGTTAGTACGAATAATGTACTGAGTATGTAAGGCATATAAATAAGTACACAACATATATGGATGAAATATATAGTAAATGACTCCACCTGTAAGTCTGAATAACTTTGTAAACCATGAAATAATTATAGTGTCATGTATATGCATATGAATGTCATGTCATGCATAGGTACATGTTTCATAACATCATCAGCCTCTAAGGGCATCCCATCAAATCATCTTGGCCACTGTGGGCAAGATCATCAACGTATATGTCGCACCCCCTTTTTCCCTTCCATCGGAGAGGAGTCCAGGTTTCGACATTCATGGGGTGTAATGACTCATTTCCTTTTGGGAATTGGGTATTTTGAAGAGTTGCCACCTAACTATTTAAAGTTGCGTCAGGTCACCTATGAGGTTTAACTACAACTATGTTTGATAACCAGAGATTGGGTAAGGTCTTGAAATTATCCTAAGGGGAAGGTGTTAGGCACCCCTCAGGATCCACTAGTGTGGTTCCTGGCAAGATAGTTTTTGTTAATTTGTGCAATTATCAAGTAAACAAATAAAGGATCAAGTAATAAGGGATTTAAGTTTAAATACACAAACGTTTGGAAAATGATTAAAAAAGGGTTTTGAAAAGAGTTACAATCTAAACATGCTTGTGAATATAAAAGGGGTCCTAGGTTTGTTTGCGATATGGATCACCTCAATGCAATATCTGGTATGACACTCCTCAGAAGAGGGGATACATGTGGTATTAATGCACCGTTCATCATATCCATATCTACCTTCCCACCCCGTTAAGGTATTAAAGCAAGGATTGGTCTCGACCTCTATTGCATGTTGTTACCCTTCCCATTCCTATAAGTCCTGGAGGAATTAAGGACTACTATTCCTATAAGGGGGAGGTTTTGGGCTGACTCTTGGGTTTAAAGGTAAAAAGGCTAAGGCGACATACAAAACACGTAGGACTGCATTTAAAAGGGAAACATGTAAACAATTAGAAGGCTCATGTATACCTCCGCAAATAATGCATAAAAATAGCACGACTTAAACGCAGTTAAGGTCTGAAATTTAAAAAATCCTAAAGCAGGGTGTTTGAGTCAGAACCACATTCATTACATAACTCAGATAAGAAGTTCGAATCAGACCGGCCCGTTGGTTGTAGCAGTTGCTATTTAAACAGAGGCAGCTTCAATTTCATTCGAATTATTACCTAAGGCTTGCCTAGGCGTGTGATAGTGATGTCTTATGGGCATAATATCTATTACTAATTAGGGATGCAATAAAGCAGTAAACAAATTTTAAACAGGCGATTTGGACCCTATAGGCATGCTTTCTACTGATATTGATTAACACGAAAGAGTAGGTTTTTAACTAAACTGGTTTCCGATCCCATAGGCATGATTTCTATTATAGCTGATTTTAAATCCTATAGACATGGTATCTAATTATTAAAAGTTGATTTTGATCTTATAGGCATGATTTTAAGGAGACAAATTGGAATACATGCTGTAATGGAAACTGGATTTCAATTATTTTACACCCTAAAGGCATGATATCTAATCGTGTGAAAGTGAAGCATGCAGAATTTATTAAACTAAAGCAGATCCTATAGGCATATTATCTAACAAACACGTTTGAATCGAAATAGATCCTATAAACACGTTATCTACCCCTTTGCTAGCTAAAGCATGCATAATCACTCCATCCCTTTTTCACTAGCCAACCCTAATATTTATTTACAAATTATTACAGACCAAATGATTGAGATACATAAGAAATGCAAAAATAAGAAGTTACAACCATAGAAAGCCTGATTCTGACTTCCTCTCTGAGTTATGGAATAAACCACCTGAAATGCCAATATCATTTCAAAACCTTTCTCATATCTGGGTGTGTTAGAGTTCCCTAAGGACCTCAAGGGATCCCAGGTAGTGCTCACACCTAGATTTGCATAACCAAACATAGTAAGTGTAGTGTGGAAAGACCAGCTCATGTGTGTCCAAGTTCAGAGGGAGCTCAAGGGTCCCAAGGCAAGGCTCACACAAGAGGGGCAAAACCTAGATTCTAAGAGTATGGTGAAGGTGCAGAACACATGTTGAAAGGGATTTGTTTCAAAAGCTGGACTGATGGTCCATTTTGAAAGCAATCGGTAACAAGAGTGTTTGAAATCAATAATAGTAAATGAAACTCAAAACTCAGTAGTCACACAAAGGGGTAAAGGGACTTGGGGACACATAGACATTTATCTGTAAACACATAACCCCAGCAGGGGCCTGATTTTGACATGCACAACAATAGTTGATGATGGCATGGTCACAAACCAGCCAAAAGAACACAAACACATAGAGGAGATATGGGGGTTTGGGATTCATAAGACAACAAGTATACAATAAGTGACTGATCGAGGATGCCTTGGAACACATGCAGGGGAGGGCATTAATCTAAAGGGGAAGGGGATACATTATAACATGCTGGTAATGTATCTTGACTGCAGAACCACATGCACAAGTAGACAAGAATGAGAGAAATTGGAAAAATTAAAGAAATATGTTGTTGTTGAAACTCTAAAATTAACTAGGACATACCAGTAGAGAAAAGCATGGTGCAGAAAGGTAAAGCAAGAAGGATTCCACAGTCTAGCCTTGACTTTCAGCCGGCTAGACAAAGTAGTAGCACAAGTAGTAGTAAAGAAAGAGAGAGTTTTTGAGTGTGTGAGTGTGTTTTTTGAACTCAATTGTTCGTGTATTTAAAGAAAAAAGGGTAGGGTATTTATAGTTTTAAAAACGAGTAAAGAATAAGGTAACAAGTAAGGTTTCATCACAGACATGGAAATAATCACAATCAGATTCAATCAATACAAGTACTTCCCTTTAATCAGGAAATTACAGCTTGAACGGACACTGACAGGGTTAATTAAGGAAGGAAATCAATTTGAGCCAGATTGATTCTTGCCATATAAGGGGGTAGTAAAAGTATAAGGTAAATATTTTAGTCTAAATACAAAATGTATTTAATTTTGGGAAAGGATTCAAGGTAAAACATCATAGTAATTAAAGGAAGGGAATCAATCAATTTCAACAAAAATGAGTAAAAAAATTAAGGTTTATAAAAGAGCCTTTTGCAATCAGTCGTAACATTGAGGAAATCAAGATCAATCAAGAAAGAAACATGATTCTGCACTTTGCCATATAAATAAAGAAGGATGAACAAGAGCGTCAGACATGCAAGGCCAATCATATTGCCAAAAGAAGTAACACAAACATACAGTAGTAGCAGAAGTAAGCTAGGATTCAGTAGTAAAATAGATCTACTCGAAGCACAGCAGTCAACAGAGTCGAGTAGTCACATAGAATCAAAAGTGAAGAAAACATAGTAACTGGTAAAGGAGATCAACGCAAAAAAGGTCTTTAAACCTATAGCAATAAGTGAAAAAAAGATTTATAAGGAATTAGGGTTCATACAATAGTCGAGTTGAAAAGGTACGAATTCAAAATCAGATAAATCAAACAAGGAACAAGGATTCAATCACAAAGAACTTAATCGAAACAAGTGTACACACAAACAAACAAACAAAGGCATTTTCAGAACTCGGATAAAACCAAAACACTTAGGGTTTTTAACACAAGGAAACAGATGGAAGGATAAAATAATATAAGAAAATCATTTAAACATAGTAAAACATCACTGGAAATCGGAGAAAAGATATTTTGAAAAGAGTCTAAGAAACCCTAATTTGGAAACGAACAGTCACTTTGAAGGAAAATTAAAAAACCTTTCAAAAAACATCAAGAAGTTCATAACATGCACAGATCTAAGACAGATCTGAAATAAAAATCGAAAAGCTCTTAAAGCTAGGGTTTCAGAGAACCCAGAGAAAGTGAGAAAGACTTTGAAAAGTTACCGATTTAACCGGAAAAGTCAAGGATATGACTTGAACAGCCATGGATGGCCAGAAAAAGGCCATAGGTGGAAGTTGAACCAAGATTAGACTAGATCCCTTTGACATCTGTCCATGGAACCACGAAAATAGGTAACCAATAGACATAGGAGACGAGTACACGCCTCAAACCTCCATAGGAGTCCATGGATTAGGTAGGGATTGAAAGGGATTAGGAGAATTTGGGTGGCGGCTAGGGTTTAGGTGAAGTTGCAGAGAGAGTTTGAGAGGAAGGGGTTCAAGGGCGGCGGGTGGTGAGAAATGACTTAGGGTAAGGGGGTCGTTTAGGTTTAAAAATTATAGGTGAAATAGTGGCCGTTGATCTGAATGATCAACGACCTAGATTAAAAGTGGTAGGTGGGTCGGTTTATGAAATTAGGTTTGGGCCTGGTCCAGTGGGTATAATTGGGTTGGTAATTGGGGTCTGATTTGGGTTATAATTTAAAGCCAAATGTGACTACGAGTTAAATAGCCACTTTTCCCTTTTTATTTTTATAAAAAATAGCAAATAGTTTATGAAAATAAATTGAAAATACTAAAATAATTTATAACACATAATTAACAATTTAAAAGTAAAAGACTCAATTTTATGAACATAAGACATAATTAAACCTTAAAATGGCTAATATTGCAATTTAGCTTTAAAAATACTAAATAAATTTGTAAAAATATGTAAAATATATTTTAGCCATATTTTGGCATAAATATGAAAATCCAATAGATGAATTACCAAAAATAATAATTTTAGAAATAATTATTGGGGTTTTTATGGATAAAAAAGGGGGAGAATAAATCAATTTAAAACCTTAAAAATTATGGAAAAATAATAAAACATTTGTACTTGCTTATATATGCATATATATGTTATTTTGAAGTTATTTTGCATATTGAAAATATATAGGAAAAAATTGAGTGTAACGACCCGGCCAGTCGTCTCATGAGTTACCGCTTTGTTTTCCCCATTTCAGCTTCTTTATGCTCCGTTATCCGTGTTTTTGTGGTATCGGGTTGGGCAGATCGAGTCCGGTATGAGTTTGGTGAAGTTTGAGACACTTAGTCTCTTTTAAGAAGGCTTAAGTTGGAAAATACTAAATAAATTTAGCTTTAAAAATACTAAATAAATTTGTAAAAATATGTAAAATATATTTTAGCCATATTTTGGCATAAATATGAAAATCCAATAGATGAATTACCAAAAATAATAATTTTAGAAATAATTATTGGGGTTTTTATGGATAAAAAAGGGGGAGAATAAATCAATTTAAAACCTTAAAAATTATGGAAAAATAATAAAACATTTGTACTTGCTTATATATGCATATATATGTTATTTTGAAGTTATTTTGCATATTGAAAATATATAGGAAAAAATTGGGTGTAACGACCCGGCCAGTCGTCTCATGAGTTACCGCTTTGTTTTCCCCATTTCAGCTTCTTTATGCTCCGTTATCCGTGTTTTTGTGGTATCGGGTTGGGCAGATCGAGTCCGGTATGAGTTTGGTGAAGTTTGAGACACTTAGTCTCTTTTAAGAAGGCTTAAGTTGGAAAAGTCAACCGGATGTTGACTTATGTCTTAGAAGGCTTGGAAGTGAGTTCCGATGGTTCGATTAGCTTCGGGAGGTGATTTGTGACTTAGGAGCACGATCGGAATGAGTTTTGGCGTTTTAGAGAAGATTTAGGCTTAAATGGCGAAGTTAATATTTTGGCGGTTCCGGTTGATAGGCGAGATTTTGATATAGGTGTCGGAATGGAATTCCAAGAGTGTCAGTAGCTTCGTTGTGTCATTTGGGACGTGTGTGCAAAAGTTTAAGTCATTCGGATGAGATTTGATAGACTTTTTGATCGAAAGCATAATTTAAGAGTTCTTAGAGTTCTTAGGCTTGAATCCTATGTTAAATTGGTGATTGATATTGTTGTGAGTATTCCGAAGTTTTAAACTAGTTTGAACGATGCCATGGGATGTGTTGGTACAATTGGTTTGAAGTTCCGGGAGTTTCGGGTAGGTTCCGGGATGTTTTAGGCCGAAAATCATAGCTGTAGCAGGTCTAGAAGGGTTGCAAGCCTCAGAACCCACCCGCGCGGTCCACATAAAAAGAAGTGTGTCTGTGGTATGTGCTGTGTGGACCACACAAAATGAAGTGCGGCCGCGGTAGGTGTTGTGCGGACCGCACAAAATGCTGTGCAGCCGCGGTGGGGAGACATTTCACTGGTCCTACTTCGGAAGCTCATATCTTTTTGATCTAAAGGGAATTTTGAAATGATTCAGAAACAAAAGTTGTAGCCCTTCATGTCTAGTTTCTAGAGAGGTAAAGATATTGCAATTTGGACATATGTAGCGAAAGTTATGGCCAAAATACTAAAGCCTGTCACTGCAAAGGAAAGCCTGTGCGGCCGCGGTCGTTTTTGTGCGGACCACACTAGTTTTGTTCGGACTACGGTCGATTTTGTGTGGTCTGCGGAGGTGGAAATATGTCTGGTACTCTATAAATATGAGGTTTTGGGTTTTTATTTGATATTTTGACCTAGAGAGCTTGGAGTTTGGCGATTTTGAAGGTTTTTCAAGAAATTCATTGGGGTAAGTGATTCTAACTCAGATTTGGCTAGAGTACATGAATCTATCATTGAATTCATCATTTAATTCACGATTTGGGATGGAATTTGGGAAGAAAATTGTGAAATCTTTCAAAAATGTAAAATGATGATTTGAAGGACCAAATGGTATCGGAATTGGATAATTTTCATATGGTTAGACTCGTGAGAGTATAAGGATTCTAGTTTTGTGAATTTTTGTCAAATTCTGAGATGTGGGCCCGGGGGTCGGGTCTGACCAATTTCTGGAATTTTGTGGTAATTCGATTGTTTTCGCTTGGGCTTTGTTCCCTTAGCATATTGTGACGTATTCAATCTGATTTTGGATAGATTCGACGCGCGTGGAGGCCGATTTTAGGGGAAAAGGCGTCACGAGCTAGAGATTTAGCCGGTTCGAGGTGAGTAATGATTGTAAATGATACTCTGAGGGTTTGAAACCTCGGATTGCACATCGTAGTGCTATATTGAGGTGATACACACGCTTGATGACGAGCGTGGGATCGTGTACTATTAGGGATTGTGACTTGTCCATCCCGATTGATAATTTTACTGTGTATTTGACTGAAACTTATATGTTATCATCATGATTTGGGCCGATTGCCATATTTGGGCTTCGTGCCAACTATTTGAACCTTTCAGGGATTTTTATTACTATTTCCTCACTGTTTTGACGTATTAATTGAACTCAATCATGTTATTTTCCACTATTTTATTACTTAGCCATCTTTACTCAGTTTTGAGACTTAAATGATATTTTTAAATGATGTTTTGGGCTGAGAAATATTATATTACTATTGCCGGAGGGGCTTGTGATTATTTTTTGGACCGAGTAAGGCCGAGGGCCTAGTTGTGAGGATACATTAATACTGATATGAGGTCGAGGGCCTGAGGTACATAAATATGCCACGAGATGGCTTGATTGATATGAGGCCGAGGGCCTAGATTTGATGGCACGAGATGGCTTGATATTGCACTTGGGCGGTAAGGGGCCCCTCTCGGAGTCTGCACACCCCCTGTGAGCGCGAGTACCCATTGTGATGTGAGATTGAGCCCGAGGGGTGGAAATTGTTGATGCTGTGCCCAAGGGGCGAACTTCTATGTGTTTACTTTATCTTAACTGTCTGCCAATTACCTGTTTATTTGTTGTAGAAGTACTTTATTTTGTTTTTCATGGGTTTACTGCTTACAAATTACTTATTTGACTGCTTCATTATTGAATACCTTGTGTATACGTGATTTTCTTACTTTCAGTTATTATTTATATTTATTACTCACTGGGTCGGAGTACTCACATTACTCCTTGCATCTTGTGTGCAGATCCAGGTGCCCCAGAGGCCGAGTGAGAGCTTTTCAGTCATTCAGCAATTGCCTGGGATTTCGAGGTAGCTGCATGGTGTCCGCAACCCTGATTTCTCCTTTCTATCTTATTACTTTTCTGCATTCCTAGACTATCTATGTAGTAGGTTGTTCAGACTTGTATTATAGGCTCTAGACTTGTGACACCAGATCAGTCTGGGCTGTGTAGTTTCTATGTCTTGTTGACTTCCGCATATCTATCTTATTGTTTTAAACACTTATTATGATAATTGGTAATTAAACCGTGTTAGAAAATGATTTATTTAAAATGAAAATGGTTTGTGGTTTATAATTGGTCCGGTTTGCCTAGTAATGTGATAAGCGCCATCACGACTGGTATTTGGGGTCGTGACAAGTTGGTATCAAAGCCTAGGTTATATTGGTCTCGCGAGTCATGAGCCGGTTTAGTAGAGTCTCGCAGATCGGTACAGAGACGTCTGTATTTATCCTCGAGAGGCTGCAGAACCTTTAGGAAAAACTTCATATTCTTGAAATTTCTATCGTGTGAACTTGTTGATCCGAGTACTGAACTTCCGTTATTCTATTCTCTCACAGATGGTGAGGACACGAGCTACCGGATGGGGTGGACGACCACCAGTGCCACCAGCGGAGGCCACCAAAGGCCGTGGACGCATTTGTGGTCGTGGCAGAGGCAAAGCAGCAAAGCAACACCTGTAGACCCAAAAGCCGCCTTAACTCAGGATCAGGCTCTAGCTATGGATGCTCCAGCAGCACCAGTTCAGGCACCAACTATGCCCATCGTGATTCCGGGTCTTCAGGAAGCCTTGGCATAGATCTTATTAGTTTGCACTGGCCTGGCTCAAGCAGTTTCAGCCACTACAGCCGCAACTACTTCACAGGCTAGGGTCGTGTACTATTGGGGATTGTGACTTGGTTCATCCTGATTGATGATTTTACCGCATATTTGACTGAAACTTATATGTTATCATCATGATTTGGGCTGATTGCCATATTTGGGATTCATGCCAACTATTTGAACCCTTCGGGAATTTTTATTACTATTTCCTCACTATTTTGACTTATTAATTGAACTCAGTCATGTAATTTTCCATTGTTTTACTACTCAGCCATCTTTACTCAGTTTTGAGACTTAAATGATATTTTTAAATGATGTTTTGGGCTGGGAAATACTGTTTTACTATTGCCCGAGGGGATTGTGTTGATTTTTTGACTGAGTAAGGCCGAGGGCTGAGATACATAAATATGCCACGAGGTGGCTATATTGATATAACGCCGAGGGCCTAGATTTGATGCCACGAGATGGCTTGATATTGCGCTTGGGCCGTAAGGGGACCCTCCCGGAGTCTGTACACCCCCAGTGAGCGCTGGTACCCATTGTTGTGTGAGATTGAGCCCGAGGGGCGGTAATTGTTGATACTGTGCCCGAGGGGCGAACTTCTATGTGTTTACTTTATCTTAACTGTCTGTCAATTACCTGTTTATTTGTTGTAGAAGTACTTTATTTTGTTTTTCATGGGTTTACTGCTTATAAATTACTTATTTGACTGCTTCATTATAGAATACCTTGTGTATATGTGATTTTCTTACTTTCAGTCATTATTTATATTTATTACTCACTGGATCAGAGTACTCACATTACTCCCTGCACCTTGTGTGCAGATCTAGGTGCCCTAGAGGCCGAGTGAGAGCTTTTCAGTCGTTCAACAATTGTCAGGGATTTCGAGGTAGCTGCATGGCGTCCGCAACCCTGATTTCTCCCTTCTATCTTATTACTTTTCCGCATTCCTAGACTATCTATGTAGTAGGTTGTTCAGACTTGTATTAGAGGCTCTAGACTTATGACACCAGATCAGTGTGGGTTGTGTAGTTTCTATGTCTTGTTGACTTCCGCATATCTATCTTGCTGTTTTAAACACTTATTATGATATTGGTAATTAAACCGTGTTAGCAAATGATTTATTTAAAATGAAAATAGGTTGTGGTTTATAATTGGTCCGGCTTGTCTAGTAATGTGATAGGCGCCATCACGACCGATATTTGGGGTCGTGACATTAGGTATCAACAGCTTCCCTTCTTTACCCGGGAAGGATGAAAGAGTTGTCGGGTAAAGATATGATGGCCAATTTTGACCGAGCGAATTGGTTCAAAGAGGTTTTGGCCATACCCTGGCTTTTGAGCTGCCTACATATCCCTGGTTTTACAGGAATCAGGCCATATGTAGTTCAGGATCCGTTGGCGGAGTATGCCGATAGAGACTTTTCAAGAACAGACGCAATATCTAGGGCGGGGTGAGTGGACGGCTTGCGGGAATGGTTAGGTTTGATAAGGCTGCGGGAGCTGTAGTGGGACCACTCCTGTCGAGATGGTCGTTGCTCGCCGGTTTACCTGCAATTAGAAACAATGCAAGCATATACTGTGCATAAATTTAAACATGATGCAAATTCTCGTTGGACTATGAATTTTGTCTTTGGACGGTTAGGATGACGTCCTTAGACCATGATGTCCTGAGCCATGAAGCGCATGATGAAGGATTCATAGGCCATGAAATGATGCTCTCAAGCTATGAGGATGGTGCCTCCGAACCATGATGCCTTTAAATAATGATATGCAAAAGATTAAAAGGGATCCTCAGGCCATGACATGGTGTTCTCGGGCTATGAAGATGGTGCCTCCGAACGATGACACCTTCAGATGAGTTGGCGATATTTTAGCCCATGAAGGATGCAATAGTATGATGTAGACAAGACAGAGCTTAGTCTTGCGAATTGAAGGGCAAAGCTTAGCCAGTGAGAAAAGCGAAATAAATAGTGCTTGGGGCAGTGCTTAGTTTCGAAGAAAAATGGGAGGCAGAGCTTAGCCTCGGAAGGCAAAATGATAGCCTTATGCGAAGATGCGAATGATAACGGAGGTAGAGCTTAACCTCAGAAGGCAGAATGGTAGCCTTATACAGAAATGCAGATGAAGATAGCGTTTAGTCTCGAAAGGTAGAATGGTAGCCTTATGCAATGCAGATGGAGGTAGAGCTTAACCTCGGAAGACAAAATTATAGCCTTATGCAAAGATGCGAATGCTAATTGAGGTAGAGCTTAACCTCGAAAGGTAAAATGGTAGCCTTATGCAGAAGTGCAGATGGAGACAACGTTTAGTCTAGGAAGGCAGAATGGTAGCCTTATGCAATGCAGATACAGATGGAGGTAGAGCTTAACCTCAGAAGGCATAATGGTAGCCTTATGCAATGCAAATGTAGATGGAGACATCGTTTAGTCTCGGAAGGCAGAATGGTAGCCTTATGCAATGAAAATGTAGATGGAGACATCGTTTAGTTTCGGAAGGCAGAATGGTAGGCTTATGCAAAAATGCAGATAGAGATAGTGTTTAGTCTCGGAAGGCAGAATGATAGCCTTATGCAAGAAATAAGATAGCAAATGACAGTAGAGTTTTCTTAGCTGATATTAGATCGCGGCCTTGTGATTACTGGGAGCATTGTGACTATGCAACATTTCTTGTGTGTGCTGATAGCAAATGTTGGCAAGTTCAACGGTTTTGAGAATCGTATTATTGAACAATGTTTGTCCCATGGGCGTACAATATGTTTAATGATTTCGCGATCCTAGTGCCTGCATCCAAAGAAAAATCGTGAGTTTTGTAAGGGGGAAGGTTGGTTCGTATTCCTGCTGGCTTTGCTCGACTTGTTCGGCTTTGATATGGTAATATCGTCTATATCATTGGGGTAGCATTGCTAAACAAAGCGGTTTCAATAATAAACATGCATGATTTTGTAAAGATATGACGTAAGTGTATAATAAAATATAGCTTTTAGATGAACCGACGACTGTGACGTGGTTCGGGACATTGCAACCTCTCTTGTTACGGAAATTTGAGGGTCCTCCTCAAAATTCTGCCCTAGTTTAATGGGTTGATGTTTCTGACTGTTGCTTGCGCGATGATCAGCTGAAATTACTTCGGAATTTTGAGGGTCCTCCTCAAGATTTTGCCCCAGTTTTCAATTGCGAGGAGGGGGGAATGATTTTTTTATTGAATTGTGACCGAACCCATATGGATGCCTACGTATATCCTATTAAATGGGAATCAGGTCAGACGTAGTTCAATTTACATCATATAGGGGAAGCATAAAGATTACACATAGTAACCCTTGACTGCATCTAAAATAATCGGCTTTGGCCAGACTTCTCCGTCCATTTCTGCAAGTATGAGGGCTCCTCCTGTCAGAACCCGGTGAACCATATATGGACCCTACCAGTTGGGAGAGAATTTCCCTTTGGCTTCATCTTGATGCGGAAAATTTTTCTTTAACACTAGTTGCCCCGGTGTGAATATTCTTGGCTTGACTCTTTTGTTGAAGGCTCTGGACATTCTGTTCTGATAGAGTTGACCATGGTAAACTACATTCATTCTCTTTCTGTCTATAAAGGCTAGCTACTCATAATGACTTTTTACCCACTCTGCGTCGTCGAGCTCAGTTTCCTGTATGATCCTTAGGGAAGGAATTTCTACCTCAGCGGGAATGACAACCTCTGTACCATAAACCAACATATAGGGGGTTGCCCCGGTTGATGTGTGAACTGTGATGCGATACCCCAATAGAGCAAATGATAACTTCGTGTGCCACTGTTTATGCTTTTCTATCATTTTCCTCAATATCTTCTTGATATTATTATTGGCGGCTTCTATAGCTCCATTCATTTAGGGCCTGTAGGCTGTGGAATTCTTGTGTCTTATCTTGAAAGTTTTGCACATAGCTTTCATCAAGTCGTTGTTGAGGTTGGAGCCATTATCAGTACTGATTGACTCTGGAATCCTGAATCGACAAACAATGCGGTCGCGAAGAAAGTCTGTTGATACCCAATTTTTCCATGTATATTTTCAAAATGCAAAATACTCTCAAAATAGCATGTGTATGCATATATAAGTATGTCCCAAGGTTTCAATATTTTTCTCTTTTTTTTTAAAATTTTTTTTAATCAATTTATTGCCTTATTTTAGCAAGAAAAGCCCAATAATTATTCCCAAAATTATCATTTTGGCAATTTACTTATCAGATTCTCATATTTATACCAAAATCTAGCTAACAGAAATTTTGCATATTTTTACAAAATTTATTTAGTATTTTTTAAGCTAAAAGTGCATATAATTGCAATATTAGCCTATTTCAAGATTTAATTATGTTTATTATTATAAAATTGACTCCAGTATTTTTTATTTTCATCATTATATGTTATTAATCATTTTAGTACCTTTAATTTACTTCTAGAAATTAATTTACTATTTTTTATAATTTTAAAAGGGAAAATTGGCTATTTAAATAATAGCTTAATTCGTTTCAATTTTAGCCTAAAATCTGACCCCAAATTGGACCCCAATTTCCAGCCCAATTTAAATTAAAACCCGACCCAGGCCCCAATTTCCCCTACCCGACCCAAAACCTTATTAAATCCTAGCCGTTGATATAAAAGATCAACGACCCTCAATCGTTCTTACCATTTTAAATTCCAAACGACCCCCCAATACCCCTCATTTCCTCACTCGTCTCTATCTCTCTACCCCTAGTTCTCTCTAGAACCTTCCCCTTTCACCTCCTCTCCGATGAGTTCCCTTCATCTTTTCCGGCCATCTTCTGACCTGAATCCATGGTGGTTTCACCACCCACCAAGCCACATATGGCTCCTCGCGTTTGGTTACTAGAGCTTCATGACTCGACCACGAAGAGTTGGGTCCAGAGGATTCAAGTTCCATGGCCATCTCCGGCCTGCTCCGGCTAGCCATACCTGTTTCGAGCTTGGCCTCGACTCCTCTTGCTTAGATCCAAGCCTTTCTCATCGTTTGGGTTCCTCTGAAAGCCCTAGCTTTTGAGGTTTTTCTAATCTCTTTAGATCTATTCCAGATCTATGCTTTCCCTAAAGTTTTTAGACGATATTCTTTCAAAACCATTTCTTTTTTTCGATCTAGGGTTTTCTAACTTATTTAGATGTTTCTCCGATTTTCTCTTTCTTTCGTGTGTTTCTTCTACTGTATTTTTTCTTTACTGTGTTCTTGTGTGTTTCTTATTAAGTTTTCTCTACTGTGTTCTGATTAGTTTTCTTCTACTATACTGTGTATTAGTTTCTTCTACTATGTTTTCTTTGAGCGCTTCTACTGTGTTTCTCATGTTACTCTTCTACCATGTTTCTCATGAGTTTCTGTTGCTGAAGGAAAATGTTAAAGGTTTCAGTTCTTTTCTGAGACCTCTAAACATGTTTCAACTTAATTACTTGCCCTCTCATCTCCGCACTCGACTGATGGTAGAAACCCTAGAATTTGAGGGGTTTTTCCAAGTTTGGAAACCATTGGCTATGTGATTTGCTTGAACTAATTTTATCTCAAAAGAAACTCTAACTCTTTCAGACCTATTTCGAGTCTCTGAACTGAGTTTTGAAGTCCTTGTTTTTTATATGATTCTGACTTTTGCTAAACTCTTCTAAGGTTTTTTACACTGGATTTTTGTATGCTACTAGATGCTACTTCTCTCCTACATTGCTAACCTATGTGACAGCCATGCTCCTATAGTCTATTATCTACTGATTCTGCAATAACATGACATCTTCTTTCAGCTTAACATGTTTGTATTCTCTTTATATGTGCTGGACTTCCCCTCTAAAATGGCTTTCAAGTCTTGATTAGTTTCAGACTTCCTTCTGTATAGATTTGATTGATTTCTTTCCTTATTTGCTGATTTCCCTATGACTCGATTTAAGTTACTTGACTTTCCTTAACTTTTCTGACTCAGTTCATTCATGGACCATTGATTACAAAAACTTTGATCCTTGATTTACTATATATTAATTGATTTTTCTTACCTTATTTATGTAATCATGTATTTCAAAATTCCGCCCTTAAGTAACTTCTAATGTATTTACCCCTAATTGCATGCTTTGCACAAGATGTTTATTTGATTTCGTCCCTTAAATAGTTTTCCCGTTTGAATTTGAGTTCCTTAATTAAAAGAGGTCTTGTATGAATGATTCTTAATTGATACTCAGTTCTTAACCGTTTTCTTATGTTATTTCTGCCTGTTTTTCACACTATAAATACACGACTCTTTCATTGACACAAGCAATCACTCATTCATAGTCTTTCTGAACTCACACTTATACGCAATAATATTCTCTCTTCTTGTCTGCACTGTGGCCTGTTTACAAGACCTTATGCTTTTCTCTATTTGTTTTTTTGAAACTGGTATGTCCTGATTTAAGCTTTAGCACCACAACAATGTGTTTATTTACGCTTTTGTATCCATGTCTACTTACTGTTTCTGTGTAGTCCAACACTTAAATTAGTATGCTGATTTCTTTCTGCCTGTTTCTATTATGAATCCCAAACCCCTGCCCCCTATGTGTTTGAGCTACGGTTTAAGGCATGGAAATATGCAAATTATTGTCCATGAATTAAATTTTATCCCTTGGGATCCTAGCCCCTAAATAGTGTGTTCTAACAGGATTATTGGTGTGCTAGCATTCTCCATTACTGGTTATGCCCATAACCTGCCCTTGCCTCTTCACACTCTCCCCATTCCCCTGAACACCTATGTGTACTTATTTGTAACTGTTTCCCTTCCCCTTTCCCCCTCCCATAATTCTGTTCCTGAACTTGCACTCTCTCTTAGTCTTTAAGTTCTGCCCCCTCTTGTGAGCCTTGCTTTGGGACCTTGAGTTCCCTATGAACTTGGACACTTGAGGACTGACTTTTCCACACTGCACTTGTTTTAATCTAGTAATACATTTAGGTGTGAGCACTGCTCGGAGTTCATTTGAGACTCTTAGGGAACTCTGACACGCTCAAATGGTAGAAAGGCTTTGGATCATGAATCTCTTGGAGTTGGTTTACCTCATATTTCAGACATGAAGTCTGAATCAGACTCTCCTTGGTTGTACTTTTATTTTCTAATGTATTCTTTACTTTATTCTGGGCTGATATAATTTTGTAATAAACATTTGGGGCTGATTAGTGAAAAGGGCGGGTAATTATGTATGCAAAAAAGGGTAGATACCATGTCTATAGGAATTCTGAATTGTGCATTCTCACATACATACCATGTCTATGGGAATTCTGAATTCTACATATTCAAATGCATATAGAAGCATGTCTATAGGGAATTCTGAATGTCCATTTTCATATAGAAATCATGATCATAGGTCTTCTACTCTCGTATAGAAGTCATACCTATAAGTCAATCTGAATTCTGCATATGCATATAGAAAATATGCCTATAGGTCTTTCTGAATCCTGTATATCCATTTTTCTCATATAGAAATCGTGTTCATAGGTCATAAACAAAATTTCTGCACCTAGATACCATGCTCATAGGACTTAAACATTCAATTGCACTTAGGTATCATGTCTTAAACATAATTCAGCATCTAGATATCATGTTCATAGGCTTAAGACAAGTTTTCTGCATTTTATACTACGTCTACAAGGTTTTAAAATCAGTAACGCCTAGAAAGCATGCCTATAGGAGTTTCTAATTGAATATGATTCACCTCACTTAATGTTAGATATAAAAATTAGTAATAATAGATACTGTCAGTTGCAAAGCTTATAATTAATTTGTTTGAATTCTGCCTTTCTTTTAATAATCTGAGGCTCTCACTTAGCTAGTTTTACGAGTATGCATATAGGGTTTCAAATAATCATTTCAAGTTTTACTTTCTTTTGAATCATGCCTATAGGATCTTTGTCCTAACACTTAGGCAAGCCTTAGGGTGATAACTGTAAACTGAATCTGTTCTATTAACTACAACCAGCAGGCAGTCCTGATTCGGGCTTCTTATGTGAAATATATAATAAATCAGTCTGCCTCAACCTCTAAGTTCTTTCACATTCAGTATTTAATCAGACCCTAAACAGCACATGCAAGACATGCTAAATTACGTGCTTCTTTGACTAAAGGAGGTATATCTGAGCCCTTTTGCCTGTTATGTGTTTTCCCCCAATTTGTTATATTTGTTCTTGCATGTCACCTTAGAATTTTGCCTTTGACACTACAAATAAGCCGATATCCCTTCCCTTTAGGACTAGTAGTCCTACATGCCTTCGGGACTGACAGGATTAGGGCGGGTGATAGCATGCAATGAGTAAACGAGACCATTCTGCGTTTTAATACCTTAACGGGGTAGGAAGAGTAGATATGGACATGATGACCATGCGATAATACCACGCGTAGCCCCTTATTGAGGAGTGATTACCGGGCATTGTGTGGGGTGATCCATATTAGTAATAAACATAGGACCCCCTTTCCTTTATTTCTTATCTCTTTTAAAGAATTTCAAACTCTTTTTTTAAGAAAAATCAGCTTTCTTTTAGTTCTTTCCAAATTTATTTGTTTGTAAACCCTTATGTGAAAATCCCCTCTTATTTGAAGCTTTGTTTGTTACGTGTTATTTGCGCCTATGTTCACAATAATAGTCTGACCGGGAACAACACTAGTGGATCCAGAGGGGTGCCTAACACCTTCCCCTTGGGATAATTTCAAGCCCTTGCCCTATCCCTGGTTACTCAAATCAAACTCTCTTGGTGTCCTAATGCATCCTAATCATTAGGTGGCGACTCTTCAATTTCAAACCCAATTCCCAAAAGAGAATGAGTTGTCCTCCCAGATGTCATAAACCCGATTTCACTCGAGAAAAAGGGGGCGCGACAGCGTGGCGACTCTGCTGGGGATTCTTAGGCTTTTACCATTTCAGACTATTATTGTGAATTTATGCTTCTTTATGCGCAATTATTTGTTTATTTCTTTCAAGCATTCAATTTCTCTTTTCGATTGCAAAACTGACTTGTCTTTTGTTTCTTTCCCTTATTACTTTTCTTTAATGCTTTCCTTTACTACCACATTAAATTATGGAAAAACTGTTGTATTTATTGTTTTCCTAACGTGCAAATACGTGACAACCTGCTATAATTGTTGCATTACCATGCTCAACATGATACTCCACTCGTGCTAAACAAATACCATAGCAACGCTTATAATGAGTGGTTGCGCTCTTCCTATATTATCACCCCCTAAATTTGGAAAGGCATATTTGCGGTAAAACCAGTCGATCAGCGGTGCAGTCGATGGTTCTGTGCCTTCCCCCTTGAGTTGTCTGCCCAAGGGTACCAGTCTAAAACCCCATAGAAACCTTACTCTGTTCAAATTGTGCATGCATCATGGTCAAACCTAGCCGGGCCAATTTTATTGTCCATATAATGATCCTTTAAGATAGCCTCGTCCAAAGTCCGTCGGGTTTCCCTGAACCCAAATGGACATCACCACGTTCTGTGCATTTATTTGGAGAACTAAATGCTTCATGCTAATTGTTGGTATTAAATAGTCGAGTCTGATGGGGGTAAGGGCCTAACCTTATTTGTTTTGCAGAAAATGAGGCATGAGGTCCCCAGTTTTGGTATGATTAGCACGCCCCCACTCTTGCTAGACTGGTGGAGCAGTCTTCCATCAAATGACCAAATCAACGAGTGGAAATAGAGGGTCGCCAAAGCTAGCAAAAAGTTGGAATATCTGGACTACAGTCTGCTGGAATTGGAAGAGAAAGTGAGGAAGAGAGTCACCGACTGCCAGAACGCCAAGGGAAACAAAGGAGAACACCTAGCAAAAGCATTTTTACTGGTGAACCTACGTGAACTGGAGGATTTGATCAACGAGAGCATTCAACCTAAGGAAGGTCCTTCTGGGACCAAATAGATAGGAGTTTTTCTTTTCGCTTTATAAAATGTAATAAGGCCAATGGCCATTAGTGATTTTTCATTTCCTATTTATTTAGTGTCAATTTGGGATTTGTCTATTTTTTATCAATAAAATGAGGCATTTAGAATCCTAAGTTCTCCAAATCAATTAGTCACTAGGCCTACCTCGGGCACAAAGAGGTCCCCAAATTAGGACACGATTTAAATTCTCGCACTATGTGTTTAAATACTGCAATACTTTTTATGATCCTCACTAACTTGGTTACCTTTTGTTTTATTCTTTGTTTTTGTTTTTATTATTCCCATCCCCAAAGGTTAGTTCGTGCACTCTGGCAACATCATCTTATTCCACGAGATCCAGGGGCCCTCCACCTACTCCTCCTCTTAGTCCTGTCAAAAACAAGAACAAAGATGGAAGATTTGAACAACGCCAGAAATGAGAACTCAACTAAACTGGTAGAGGTCACTCATGGTCATGTTACTCAGGTTTTCAAAGAAAGTGCGTCCCAACTCGAGCAGAAACTATTGAAATTCCAAAAAGAGCTTGATCATTTTCAGAATTTGGAAAATCTGTCATTTTCCCTCACCACTCCGGATGTTAATTTACCAAATGCTCAGAACCCCACACACAATATCCCAAAGCCACAAAACCATCCCACTCCTCACCACCACTGCAACACTTTCCATACTTCAAACAATACACCGCTGCTCATCTCGGAACCCCAAAACTCCACAAATGACCACTTCCACACCCGCCATAACACCCCTATCTATGTGGAGACTATGCCACACTCCACCCAACCCATATCAAGCGCACCCGAGTCTGATGATAAAGACTTGCTCATCAAGAATCTGGGCTGAAGAACTTAAGAAATTGACTAGTCGGATTCAAGGCGTCGAAGGAAGCAAAAGAATTGAGGGGTTGAACTATGAAGATCTCTGCATACAGTCCGATGTTGAACTGCCCGAGGGGTACAAACCTCCGAAGTTCGAAATGTTTGATGGTACAAGAGATCCAAGGGTCCATCTGAGAACGTACTATGACAAGCTGGTTGGAGTAGGGAAAGACAAGGGAATCCACATGAAGCTTTTCATGAGAAGCTTGAAAGGAGATGCTTTGTCCTGGTACATCAGCCATGATCCAAAGAAATGGTCAAGCTGGGTGAGCATGGCATCCGACTTTATGGACAGGTTCAGGTTCAACACGGAGAATGTTCTAGATGTGTTCTATATTCAGAATCTAAATAAGAAGCTCGCAGAAACATTTCCCGAGTATGCTACTCGCTGGAGATCCGAAGCTGCTAAGGTCAGGCCTGCCTTAGAAGAGGAACAAATGAACAAATTCTTTGTTCGAGCCCAGGACCCGTAGTATTATGAACGACTAATGAAGATCGAGAGCCACAAATTTTCCGACATTATCAAGCTAGGTGAAAGGATTGAAGAGGTCATCAAAATCGGTATGGTTACAAACTTCGAGGCCCTGCAAGCCGCAAATAAGGCCTTACAGACCAGTGGTATGTCCAAGAAAAGGGACGTATGAGCCATAATGGTGGCACAGAGAACCAAATCCCCCATCAAATACCAAACCTACCTAATACCTCCAATCACATATCAGCCTACTCCGAACTACCAAACACCATCACCCTCCCATCAAACCCACCACCCACTTATCAATCACCCCCACATTCCACATATCAGCCTACTTCACCCAGATATTCCCAACCTGTACATGTTTACTAAGCCTACAATACTCAACCATCCCGCTATCAATCACCTTCTGCACGCCAAAACTTCCCTAGACCTCGACCAAATTTCAATTGTAGACCTCCCAAACAATACACATCCATTGCCGAACCTATTGACCAGTTGTACGAAACACTCAAAGCTGCTGGTTATGTCACCCCTATCCTTGCTATAACTCCTGATAACCCTTCTCAGTGGGTTAACCCAAACAAATCCTGTGCATATCATTTTGGCATGAAGGGACACACCATCGACGAATGTCGTTCTCTAAAAGACAAGATCCAGGCTTTGATTGACAACAAGATTATTGTGGCAAAGGAGCCCGCTTCGAATGTCCGCAATAACCCTTTGCCAGACCATAAGGGTGGAGACGTTCACATGATTGAAATAGAGGATGATTGGGATCCCGAGGGATCAATCGGGTTGATTGCGGAAGGTGATGAACCAAAAAAGTCAATAGTTACTCTTAATCCAATCGTAGTCCAGATTTAGCCGTCTGGGGATGCTGAGGTAAATATATCTATGACACTTGAGTTTTAAACAACGTCATCTGCAAAGACATCAATGCCGATTGAGGTCGAATTTATGTCAACAGCAAGTTGCACCTACACGATCCCAGTAGCGATGTCAGCCGTGACGCCATTTCACACAAACGCTATACCATGGGACTATACAGCTGAGGCAAGGAGGAAAGGCAAGGTTAGGTTCGAGGAAACTGTTGCCGCGCAGGGTATAACAAGAAACTTGTAGGGTCTATACCCCGGAATACCTAGCTGAGTCAAGAAAGCAGGCCTCCAATCGGTCGCCCATCATTGAGATGGGTCCAGATGATCTTTGGAGAAAGATACAGGCCAAGGAATACTCGGTCATTGACCAGCTAAACAAAACACCGGCGCAGATCTCCATACTTGCTTTGCTACAAAATTCTGAGGCACACAAGAATGCTATATTAAAGGTACTGAGTGAGGCATATGTACCAAGCAACATCACTGGCGGAGAAATGGCTAACATGGTAGGACATGTATTAGAGAGTCACAGGATCACTTTCATGAGGATGAGCAGCCACCCGAAGGGTTGGGACACAACAAAGCACTACACATCACTGTGCAATGCGAGGACTACTTCATCACCAGGATCCTGATCGACGGGGGTTCCAGTATCAACATTTGTCCATTGGTAACACTCAAGAATTTGGGTAAGGGACTGCACGAGATAAAGGATGGAGCCAACAATGTGAAAGCTTTCGACAGTTACCAAAGGTCCACCATTGGGGAAATTAGTCTGTGTTTGCAAATGGGGCCTACTTGGTTTGACATTGATTTCCAAGTGATAGACGTGCGGGCATCTTACAATCTACTATTGGGACGACCATGGATTTATGCTGTAGGGGCTGTAGCATCAACACTGCATCAGGCGGTAAAATTTTAATTGAATCACCAGGAAATGATCATTCACGGCGACGGTAACAATCCTATATACAGTCGCTAGACCATTCCATCAATCGAGGGGAGAAAGAAGCTGGGAGGAGAGACTTACCATCACATCGAACGGGTAAATGCCATTGACAAAGGCAAATGGTGGGATAACAAGATCCAGAGTATACTGAATTGGAGTGGGTACGAACTTGGCAATGGGCTTGGCAAGAACCTCCAAGGAATCACTAAGCCCATAAAGCTCAAGAAGCATGGCACTACTTTCGGTCTGGGATATGAGTACACCTGGGAGGAATTCAATCATAGGTCTCTACCATGTCACGGTCCTTACTATCCGCTAGAGCAGCCAATACCACATTTGGAGTAGACTTTCCAATCGGCCGATGTTATCTATGGGTCGGAAGAAGAGGAAGCATTGGAAGTTGTGAAAAACCTATTCTTAGAGGACAATGACATGGATTGTTGTGTTGTTCTCGAGGAGGAGGGGGAGGAAGGCCCTTACACACAGGCCGTAAGTAGAGGGGCACGCCTCAATAATTGGACCATCAGGACAACCAGAGCCCGACGAGTCTTGGGGTAGCAAGGCTAAAACAAGCATCATGCACTGTTTTTATTTACTAAATGATTTTCCTTTTGCATTTTTAATTCCCGCAATAAGATCTCCAATGTTCAAAATGATTGTGCAATTTATCAAAGAATTTTTGACTTTCCTTATGAATCAACACTTATTACTATTATTTTCTCTCATTACTTTACTTATACAACATTACTACTACCTATTTTGATGAACCAATGACTGTGATGTGCAACGAGACAACACAACAAATGGACATAGATTTAGAGGAAGATGATATACCAGAAGAGATTGTTAAAGAAGTCGAGAATTTCGAGAACAAGCCTAAGTCCAACCTACACGAGACTGAGATTGTTAACCTGGGAGATGTAAAAAATTTCAAAGAGACACGAATTAGCATTCATTTGTCGCCATCGAAAAAGGAAGGGTACACAAAATTTCTAAGAGAATATGAAGATATATTCGCCTGGTCGTATGATGGTATGACTAGTCTGAGTACATCTATTGTGTCTCACAAACTGCCAACTGATCCAACATGTCCACCAGTAAAGCAGAAGCTCAGAAAATTCAAACCTGATATGAGTTTGAAGATCAAGGAAGAAGTCACCAAGCAGGTCAAAGCCAAAGTTCTTAGGGTAGTGGAATACCCAACATGGTTAGCCAACATTGTGCCAGTACCAAAGAAGGATGGAAAGGTCAGAGTCTGTGTCGACTATTGGGATCTCAATCGGGCCAGTCCGAAAGACGACTTCCCCTTGCCAAACATACACATCCTTATCGATAATTGCGCCAAGCATGAGTTGCAGTCATTTGTGGATTGTTTCACTGGTTATCATCAGATCTGGATGGATGGAGAAGATGCTGAGAAAACAGCTTTCATTACACCATGGGGGATGTACTGTTACAAGATGATGCTGTTTGGATTAAAGAATGTTGGGGCCACCTACATGAGGGCTATTACCACCATTTTCCATGATATGATACACAAGGAGATCAAAGTATATGTAGATGATGTTATCATCAAGTCCAAGAAAGCCACTGATCACATGGAAGATTTGAGGAAGTTCTTCAATAGACTGAGAAGGTACAACCTAAAACTGAATCCCGCAAAATGTGCATTTGGGGTTCCTGCCGGAAAACTACTTGGGTTCATTGTAAGTCGCCGAGGAATAGAACTGGATCCATCAAAGGTCAAAGCTATTCAGGAATTGTCACTGCCAAAGAACAAGAAGGACGTGATGAGTTTCTTGGGGAGACTTAACTACATTAGCCGGTTCATAGCACAATCTACATTTATCTGTGAGCCAATCTTTAAGATGTTGAAGAAGGATGCCGCTACCAAATGGACTGATGACTGCCAAAAGGCCTTCGACAGAATCAAGGAGTACCTGTCAACACCACCAGTTTTGGTCCCTCCCGAGCCAGGTAGACCTCTATTACTCTACCTCGTAATATTGGGTGGAGCATTCGGTTGTGTTCTGGGGCAACATGATGAAATGAGGAGGAAGGAGCAGGCCATCTATTACCTTAGTAAGAAGTTTACCCCGTACGAGGCCCGGTATTCTCTGTTAGAGCGTACTTGCTGTGCTTTGACTTGGGTACCTTAGAAGCTGAGGCACTACTTTTGTGCCTATACTACATATCTCATATCAAGGATGGATCCTTTAAAGTACATCTTCAAGAAGCCCATGCCCACTGGCAAGCTAGCCAAGTGGCAAATCCTATTAAGTGAGTTCGACATTGTTTACGTAACTCAGAAAGCGATCAAGGGACAGGCATTGGCAGATCACCTTGCTGAAAATCCCGTGGATGGAGAGTACGAACCCCTGAAAATATATTTTCTTGACAAAGAGGTATTGTTCATAGGAGAGGACATTGCAGAATCCTATGATGGTTGGAGAATGTTTTTCAATGGAGCAGCAAATTTCAAAGGAGTTGGCATAGGAGCAGTCCTAATATCAGAAATCGGCCAGCGTTATCCGGTGTCTGCCAAACTCAGGTTTCCTTGCACCAACAACATCGCCGAGTATGAAGCCTACATCTTAGGGCTTAAGATGGCCATTGGCATGAACATCCAAGAGTTGCTAGTAATGGGGGATTCAGATTTGCTTATACATCAGGTCCGAGAAGAATGGGCGACCAAGAACTCCAAGATACTCCCTTATCTGCATCATGTACAGGAACTAAGAAAGAGGTTCACAAAGACAGAGTTCCAGCATGTTCCCAAAGTCCAGAATGAGTTTGCCGATGCATTGGCCACCCTATCATCCATGATGCAGCATCCAGACAAGAACTTCATTGATCCCATTTAGGTAAAGATCTATGATCAGCCAACTTACTGTGCTCATGTCAAAGAAGAAGCAGATGGAAAGCCTTGGTTTTATGATATCAAGGAATATTTAGCAAAAGGAGAATACCCAGAACTTACGGACACTACTCAGAATCGCACACTTCGAAGGCTGTCTAACAATTTCTTTCACAGCGAAGGAATCCTGTATAGGAGGACTCCGGATTTGGGATTACTAAGGTATGTCGACGCAAAGGAAGCATCCAGGCTACTAGAGGAAATTCATGCTGGGACCTGCGGTCCACATATGAATGGCTTTGTCTTAGCAAAGAAGATACTCCAAGCTGGTTACTTCTGGATGACTATGGAGACAGACTACATTCAGTATGTCCGAAAATGCCACCGCTGCCAGATACATGCAAACATGATAAGGGTACCTCCGAATGAGCTTAATCCAACAAGCTCGCCATGGCCGTTCGCCACATGGGGAATGGATGTTATTGGACCAATCGAGCCTGCCGCTTCCAACGGACACAGGTTTATCCTAGTAGCAATCGACTATTTCACCAAATGGGTCGAAACAGCATCTTACAGAGCAGTAACTAAGAAAGTTGTGGTAGACTTTGTTCGCAACGGCATTGTTTGTCGGTTCGGGATTTCGGAGTCAATCATCACTGATAATGGTTCTAATCTCAATAGTGACCTGATGAAAGCCATGTGTGAGACCTTCAAGATCAAACACAAGAATTCTACAGCCTACAGACCTCAGATGAACGGAGCCGTCGAAGCCGCCAATAAGAATATCAAGAAGATACTAAGGAAAATGATAGAGAAGCATAAGCAGTGGAATGAGAAGCTATTATTTGCTTTATTGGGATACTGCACCACAGTCCGCACATCAATCGGGGCAACCCCCTATATGCTAGTTTATGGTACAGAAGCCGTCATTCCCGCCGAGGTGGAAATTCCCTCATTACCAATCATACAAGAAGCAAAGCTAGACAATGTAGAATGGGTGAAGAATCGTTATGAGCAGCTAGATATTATATATGGAAAGAGAATGAATGCAGTTTGCCACAGTCAGCTTTATCAGAACAGGATGTCCAGAGCCTTCAACAAAAGAGTCAAGCCGAGACAGTTCACACCGGGGCAACTAGTGTTAAAGAAAATCTTTCCACATCAATATGAAGCTAGAGGGAAATTCTCTCCCAATTGGCAGGGTCCATACATGGTTCACCAGGTTCTAACAGGAGGAGCCCTCATACTCGCAGAAATGGACGGATAAGTCTGGCCTAAACCGATCAATTCAGATGTAGTCAAGCATTACTATGTGTAATTTTCATGCTTTCCTCATCGATGTAATTGAACTACGCCTGACCTGATTCCTGTTTAAGAGGGGATACCTAGGTAGCCCTATGGGTTCGGTCACAATTTAATAAATTTTCATTCCCCCTCCCCCCCGTAATTGGAAACTGGGGCAGAATTTTGAGGAGGACCCTCAAAATTCCGAAGTCGTTTTCAGCCAATCATTGCAAACAACAGTCAGAAACATCAACCCATTAAACTGGGGCAGAATTTTGATGAGGATCCTCAAAATTCCATACCAAGAGAGGTTGCAATGTCCTGAACCACGTCACAGTTGTCGATTCATCTAAAAGCTGTTTCTTAATTATATACTTATATCATATTTTTACAAAAATCATGCATGTTTATTACTGAAATTACCTTGTTTAGCAACGCTACCCTAATGATACATACAGTCTCACTAGATCAAAGTCAAGCGGGTCAAGCAGAGCCAGCGGGGATACGAACTAACCTCCCCCTTTACAAAACTCACGATTTTTCTTTGGATGCAGGCACTTGAGTTGCAAAATCATCAAATATACTATACGCTCACTCACATTGCTCAGAAATACAACTCTCAGAACCGTTGCACTTACTCACAGCTGCTATCCGCCTGCAGTGTCCCCAGCAGGCACAATATCCTCAGCAATCTCGATACCGCAATCCGCTATCAGCTAAGAAAACTCTATTGCCATTTGCCCTTTTTACTTCCTGCATAAGGCTACCATTCTACCTTTCGAGACTAAGCACTGTCTCCATCTGCATTTCCTGCATTGCATAAGGCTACCATTCTACCTTCCGAGACTAAGCACGGTCTCCGTCTGCATTTCCTACATTGCATAAGGCTACCATTTTGGCCTCCAAGACTAAGCACTGTCTCCATCTGCATTTCCTGCATTGCATAAGGCTACCATTCTGCCTTCCGAGGTTAAGCTCTACCTCCATCTGCATGGCTGAAAGATCGCCACCTTATTTACATTTGCATGGCTGAAAGATCGCCACCTTATTTACATTCGCATGGCTGAAAGATCACCACCTTTACATTTGCATGGCTGAAAGATCGCCACCTTATCTACATTTGCATGGTTGAAAGATCGCCACTTTATCATTTGCATGGTTGAAAAATCGCCACATACTACATTTGCATGGCTGAAAGATCGCCACTTTATCATTTGCATGGCTGAAAGATCACCACCTTTTGCATTTCATGGGCTGAAAGATCGCCACCTACTATATCTCATGGGCTGAAAGATCGCCAAATTGTCCAAAGGCATCATTGTTCGGAGGAACCATGCTCATAGCCTAAGAACACCATTTCATGTCCTGAGGACCCTTTTTATCTTCTGCACATCATTATTCAAGGGCATCATAGTTCGGAGGCATCATTCTCATAGCCCGAGAGCATCATTTCATGGCCTACGAATCCTTATTATACGCTTCATGGCCCGGGACATCATAGCCTAAGGACGTCATCCTAACCATCCAAAGACAACTTTCATGGTCCAACGGGAATTTGCATCATGTTTAAATTTCCGCACAATATACGTTTGTATTACTTATTTGCAGGTAAACCGGCAAGCAACGGTCATCTCAGCAGGAGCAATCCCGCTCTGGTTCCCGCAGCCCTATTAGACCTTAACCATTCATCCCATTCTAAATGTTGCATCCATTCTTGAAAGTCTCCTCGAACCCTTTCGTTCGGTCAAAATAGGCCATCATATCTTTACCCGACAACTCTTTCATCCTTCCCGGGTAAAGAGGGGCAGCTGTTGATGCCCAATTTTTCCCTGTATATTTTTAATATGCAAAATACTCTCAAAATAGCATGTATATGCATATATAAGTATGTCCCAAGGTTTCAATATTTTTCTCTTATTTTTTTTAAAGATTTTTAAATCAATTTATTGCCTTATTTTAGCAAGAAAAGCCCAATAATTATTCCCAAAATTATCATTTTGGCAATTTACTTATCAGATTCTCATATTTATACCAAATTGTAGCTAACATAATTTTTGCATATTTTTACAAAATTTATTTAGTATTTTTTAAGCTAAAATTGCATATAATTGCAATATTAGCCTATTTCAAGATTTAATTCTGTTTATAATTATAAAATTGACTCTAGTATTTTTTATTTTCATCATTATATGTTATTAATCATTTTAGTACCTTTAATTTACTCCTAGAAATTAATTTACTATTTTTATAATTTTAAAAGGGAAATTTGCTATTTAAATAATAGCCCAATTCGTTTCAATTTTAGCCTAAAATATGACCCCAAACTGGACCCTAATTTCCACCCCAATTTCAATTAAAACCCAACCCAGGCCCCAATTACCCCTACCCGACCCAAAACCTTATTAAATTCTGGCCGTTGATCTAAAAGATCAACGGCCCTCACTCATTCTTACCATTTTTAATTCCAAACGACCCCCCAATACCCCTCATTTCCTCACTCGTCTCTATCTCTCTACCCTTGGTTCTCTCTAGAACCTTACCCGTTTCACCTCCTCTTCGATGAGTTTCCTTCATTTTTTTCGGCCACCTTCTGACCTGAATCCATGGCGGTTTTACCACCCACCAAGCCACCTATGGCTCCTCGCATTTGGTTACTAGAGCTTCATGACTCGACCACGAAGAGTTGGGTCCAAACCTCTATTGATTCAAGTTCCATGGCCATCTCCGGCCTACTCCGGCGAGCCATGCCTATTTCGAGCTTGGCCTCTACTCTTCTTGCTTAGATCCAAGACTTTCTCATCGTTTGGGTTCCTCTAAAAGCCCTAGCTTTTGAGGTTTTTCTAATCTCTTTAGATCTATTCCAGATCTATGCTTTCTCTAAAGTTTTTAAACGATTTTCTTTTGAAAAAAAAACTATGCTTTCAAAACTATTTCTTTTTTTAGACTAGGGTTTTCAGAGTTATTTAGATGTTTCTCCGATTTTCTCTTTCTTTCGTGTGTTTATTCTACTGTATTTTTTCTTTACTGTGTTCTTGTGTGTTTCTTATTAAGTTTTCTCTACTGTGTTCTGATTAGTTTTCTTCTACTATGCTGTGTATTAGTTTCTTCTACTATGTTTTCTTTGAGCGCTTCTACTGTGTTTCTCATGTTACTCTTCTACCATGTTTCTCATGAGTTTCTGTTGCTGAAGGAACATGTTAAAGGTTTCAGTTCTTTTCTGAGACCTCTAAACCTGTTTCAACTTAATTACTTTCCCTCTCATCTCCGCACTCGACTGATGGTAGAAACCCTAGAATTTGGGGGGTTTTTTCCAAGTTTGGAAACTATTGGCTATGTGATTTGCTTGAACTGGTTTTATCTCAAAAGAAACCCTAACTCTTTCAGACCTATTTCGAGTCTCTGAACTGAGTTTTGAAGTCCTTGTTTTTATATGATTCTACTTTTGCTAAACTCTTCTAAAGTCTTTTGCACTTGATTTTTGTATGCTACTACATGCTAACTCTCTCCTACATTGCTAACCTATGTGACAACCATGCTCCTATAGTCTATTATCTACTGATTCTGCAATGACACTACATCTTCTTTCAGCTTAACATGTTTGTATGCTCTTTATATGTGCTGGACTTCCCCTCTAAAATAGCTTTCAAGTCTTGATTATTTTCAGACTTCATTCTGTATAGGTTTGATTGATTTCTTTCCTTATTTGCTGATTTCCCTATGACTCGATTTAGGTTACTTGACTTTCCTTCACTTTTCTGACTCGGTTCATTCATGGACCATTGATTACAGAATCTTTGATACTTGATTTACTGGCTACTAATTGATTTTTCTTACCTTATTTATGTAACCGCGTATTTCAAAATTCTGCCCTAAAGTAACTTCTTATGTATTTACCCCTAATTGCATGCTTTGCACAAGATGTTTATTTGATTTCTTCCCTTAAATAGTTTTCCCGTTTGAATCTGAGTTCCTTAATTAAAGAAAGTCTTGTGTGATTGATTCTTAATTGATATTCAGTTCCTTAACCGTTTTCTTACCTTATTTCTGCCTGTTTTTCACACTATAAATACACGACTCTTTCATTGACTCAAGTAGTCACTCATTCATAGTCTTTCTAAACTCACACTTATATGCAATAATATTCTCTCTTCTTGTCTGCACTGTGGCCTGTTTACATGACCTACTGCTTTTCTCTATTTGTTTCTTTGAAACTGGTATGTCCTGATTTAAGCTTTAGCACCACAACAATGTGTTTATTTACGCTTTTATATCCATGTCTACTTAATATTCCTGTATAGTTCAACACTTAAATTAGTATGCTGATTTCTTTCTACATGTTTTTATTATGAATCCCAAACCCCTGCCCCCTATGTGTTTGAGCTACGGTTTAAGGCATGACAATATGCAAATTATTTTCCATGAATTAAATTTGATCCCTTGGGATCGTAGACCCTAAATAGTGTGTTTTAACAAGCTTATGAGTGTGCTAGTATTCCCCATTGCTAGGTATGCCCACAGCCTGCCCTTGCCTCTTCACACTCTTCTTATTCCCCTAAACCCCTATATGTACTTATTTGTAACTGTTTCTTTTCCCCTTTCCCCCTCAGAATTTTGTTCCTGCACCTGCACTCTCTCTTAGTCTTTAAGTTCTACCCCCCTCTTGTGAGCCTTGCTTTGGGACCTTGAGTTTCCTCTGAACTTGGACACTTGAGGGCTGGCCTTTCTACACTACACTTGTCTTAATCTGGTAATACGTTTGAGTGTGAGCACTGCCCGGAGTTCATTTGAGACTCTTAGGGAACTCTGACATGCTCAAATAGGAGAAAGGCTTTGGATCATGAATCTCTTGGAGTTGGTTTACCTCATATTTTAGACATGAAGTCTGAATCAAGATCTTCTTGGTTGTACTTTTATTTTCTAATGTATTCTTTTACTTTATTCTGGGCTGAAATAATTTTGTAATAAATATTTGGGGCTGATTAGTGAAAAGGGAGGATAACTATGTATGCAAAAAAGGTAGATACCATGTCTATAGGAATTTTGAATTCTACATTCTCACATAGATACCATGTCTATAGGAATTCTGAATTATGTATATTCAAATGCATATAGAAGCATGTCTATAGGGAATTCTGAATGTCCATTTTCATATAGAAATCATGATCATAGGTCTGCTACTCTCGTCTAGAAGTCATGCCTATAAGTCAATCTGAATTCTGCATATGCATATATAAAATATGCCTATAGGTGTTTCTGAATCCTGTATATCCATTTTTCTCATATAGAAATCATGTTCATAGGTCATAAACAATTTTCTGCACCTAGATACCACGCTCATAGGACTTAAACATTCAATTGCACTTAGGTATCATGTCTTAAACAGAATTCAACATCTAGATATCATGTTCATAGGTTTAACACGAGTTTTTTGCATTTTTATACTACGTCTGCAAGGTTTTAAAATCAGTAACGCCTAGAAAGCATGCCTATAGGAGTTTCTAATTGAATCTGATTCGCCTCACTTAATGTTAGATATAAAAATCAGTAACAATAGATACTGTCAGTTGCAAAGTTTATAATCAATTTGTTTGGATTCTGCCTTTCTTTTAATAATTTGAGTCTCTCACTTAGCCAGTTTAACGAGTACGCATGTAGGGTTTCAATTAATTCATTTCAATTTTTACTGTCTTTTGAATCATGCCTATAAGATCTTTGTCCTAACACTTAGGCAAGCCTTAGGGTGATAATTGTAAATTGAATCTGTTCTATTAACTACAACCAGCAGGCAGGCTTGATTCGGGCTTCTTATCTGAAATATGTAATAAATCAGTCTGCCTCAACCTCGAAGTTCTATCACATTCATTATTTAATCAGAATCTAAACAGTACGTGTAGGACATGCTAAATTACGTGCTTCTTTGACTATATCTGAGCCCTTTTGCCTGTTATGGGTTTTCCCCCATTTATTATACATGTTCTTGCATGTCGCCTTAGAATTTTGTCTTTGACACCACAAATAAGCCGATATCCCTTCCCTTTAGGATTAGTAGTCCTAAATGCTTCCGGGACTAACAGGATTAGGGCGGGTAATAACATGCAATGAGTAAACGAGATCTTTCCGCGCTTTAATACCTTAGCGGGGTAGGAAGGGTAGATATGGATATGATGACCACGCGATAATGCCACACCTAACCCCTCATGGAGGAGTGATTACCGGGCATTGTGTGGGGTGATCCATATTAGTTATAAACCTAGGACCCCCTTTCCTTTATTTCTTATCTCTTTTAAAGAGTTTCAAACTCTTTTTTAAAGAAAAATCAGCTTTCTTTTAGTTCTTTCCAACTTTATTTGTTTGTAAACCCTTATGTGAAAATCCCCTCTTATTTGAAGCTTTGTTTGTTTACGTGTTATTTGCACCTAAGTTCACAACGATAGTCTGGCCGGGAACCACACTAGTGGATCCTGAGGGGTGCCTAACACCTTCCCCTTGGGATAATTTCAAGCCCTTACCCTATCTCTGGTTACTCAAATCAAACTCTCTTGGTTTCCTAATGTACCCTAATCATTAGGTGGTGACTCTTCAAATTCAAACCCAATTCCCAAAAGGGAATGAGTTGTCCTCCCAAATGTTATAAACCCGATTTCGCTCGAGATAAAGGGGGCGCGACAAAGTCTACCACAACTTTCTTAGTCACTGCTTCATAAGATGCTACTTCGACCCATTTGGTGAAATAGTCGATGGCTACTAGGATATACCTATGTCCGTTGGAAGTGGCAGGCTCGATTGGTCCAATAACGTCCATTCCCCAAGTGGCGAACGGCCACAGTGAGCTTGTTGTGTTAAGATCGTTTGGAGGTACCTTTATCATGTCTACATGTATCTGACAGTGGTGGCATTTCCGAACATACTGGATGCAGTCCGTTTCCATAGTCATCCAGAAGTAACCAACCTAGAGTATATTCTTTGCTAAGATAAAGCCATTTATATGTGGACCACAGGTCCTAGCATGAATTTCCTCTAGTAGCCTGGATGCTTCCTTTGCATCGACATACCTTAATAATCCCAAATCAGGAGTCCTCCTATATAGGATTCCTCCGCTGTGAAAGAAATTGTTGAACAATCTCCAAAGTGTGCGTTTCTGAGTAGGATTTGCAAGCTCTGGGTACTGTCCTTTTGCCAAATATTCCTTGATATAATCAAACCAAGGCTTTCCGTCTGCTTCTTCTTCAATATGGGCACATTAAGCTGGCTGATCATGGATCTTTACTGGAATGGGTTCAATGAAATTTTTGTCTGGATTCTATATCATAGATGACATGGTATCCAGTGCATCAGCGAACTCATTCTGGACTCTGGGAACATGTTGGAACTTCGTATTCGTGAACATTTTCCTCAGTTCCTGTACATGATACAGATATGGGAGTATCTTGGAGTTCTTGGCTGCCCATTCTTCTCGTACCTGATGTATAAGTAAGTTTGAATCTCCAATTACTAGCAGCTTTTGAACGTTCATGTCAATGGCCATTTTGAGTCCTAAGATGCAGGCTTCATACTCGGCCATATTATTGGTGTACGGGAACCTGAGTTTGGCGGACACCAGATAATGCTGACCGGTTTCTGATACTAGGACTACTCCTATGCCAACTCCTTTGAAATTTGCTGCTCCATCGAAAAACATTCTCCAACCATCATAGGATTCTGCGATGTCTTCTCCTATGAATGATACCTCTTCATCAGGAAAATACATTTTTAGGGGTTCGTATTCTCCATCCATGGGATTCTCAGCGAGGTGGTCCTCTAGTGCTTGTCCCTTGACTGCTTTCTGAGTTACGTAGACAATGTCAAACTCACTCAACAGGATTTGCCACTTGGCTAGCTTGCCAGTGGGAACGGGCTTCTGAAAGATTTACTTCAAAAGATCCATCCTTGATATGATATATGTAGTATAGGCACAAAAGTAATGCCTCAACTTCTGAGCTAAACCAGGTCAAAGCACAACAGGTGCGCTCCAACAGCGAATACCAGGCCTCGTACGGGGTGAACTTCTTACTTAGATAATAAATGGTCTGCTCCTTCCTCCCCGTTTCATTATGCTGCCCCAGAACACAACCGAAAGCTCCATCCAATATTGCAAGGTAGAGTAATAAGGGTATACCTGGCTCGGGCGGGACTAAGTTTGGTCGCATTGACAGGTACTACTTGATTCTGTCGAAGGCCTTTTGGTAGTCATCAATCCATTTGGTAGCGGCGTCCTTCTTCAACATCTTAAAGATTGGCTCACAAATAATTGTAGACTGCGCTATGAATCGACTAATATAGTTGAGCCTTCCCAAGAAACTCCTCATATCCTTCTTGTTCTTCGGCGGTGCCAGTTCTTGAATGGCTTTGACTTTTGATGGATCCAATTCTATTCCTCAGCGACTCATAATACACCCAAGTAATTTCCCAGCAGGAACCCCAAATGCGCACTTTGCGGGGTTTAGTTTCAGGTTGTACCTCCGCACTCTATTGAAGAACTTACTCAGATCTTCCATATGATCAATGGCCTTATTGGATTTGATAATAACATTATCTACATATACCTATGTCTGTTTGTGTATCATATCATGGAATATGGTAGTCATTACCCTCATGTAGGTGGCCCCCACATTCTTCAGGCCGAACGACACCATCTTGTAACAGTAAATTCCCCATGACGTAATGAAAGCCGTTTTCTCAGCATCTTCTTCATCCATCCAAATTTTATGATAACCAGTGAAGCAATCTACAAATGACTGCAGCTCATGCTTGGCGCAATTGTCAATCAGGATGTGTATATTTGGCAAAGGGAAGTCGTCTTTTGGACTGGCCCGGTTGAGATCCCAGTAGTCGACACAGACTCTGACCTTCCCATCCTTCTTTTGCACTGGAATGATGTTGGCTAAACATGTCGGGTATTCTACTACCCTAAGAACCTTAGCTTTGATATGCTTGTTGACTTCCTCCTTGATTTTCAAACACATATCAGGCTTAAACTTTCTGAGCTTTTGCTTCACCGGTGGACACATTGGATCGGTTGGCAGTTTGTGAGCTATAATGGACGTACTCAGACCAGTCATGTCATCATACGACCAGGTGAATATGTCCTCATATTCCTTTAGAAATTCTGGCTCATATTCCTTTAGAAATTCTGTGTATTCTTTCTTTTCTGATGGCGATAGGTGAACGCTGATTTGTGTTTCCTTGACGTTTTCTGCATCTCCCAGATTAACAGTTTCGGTCTCGTCCAGGTTGGACTTAGGTCTGTTTTCAAAATTCTCAACTTCTCTAACAATCTCGTCAGGTATGTCATCCTTCTCTGAATCAATGTCCGTTTGTTGCGTTGTCTCATTGCATGTCACAATCATCGGTTCATCAAAATAAGTAATAGTAATATTGTATTGGTAAAGTGGGGAAAGAAAATGATAGCAATAAATATTAATTCATAAGAAAATCAGTAATGCTTTTGATAAACTACTTTGAACATCGAAAATATTATTGCGGGAATTGAAAATGCGAAAAGAAAATCATTTAGTAAATGAAAACAATGAATGATTCTTGTTTTAGCCTTGCTACCTCGAAGCTCATCGGGCTTTGGTTGTTTTGATGGTCTAATTATTGAGGCGTGCCCCTTTGCTCACAGCCTGTATGGAAGGGCCTTGTGAAATAAGATGATGATGCCAGAGTACACGAACTAACCTTGGGGGGGGGATAATAAAAAGAAAAATAAAAACAAAAGGTAATCGAGTCAGTGAGGATTATAAAAAGTATTGCAATATTCAAACACATAGTGCGGGAATGTAAAGCGTGTCCTAATTTGGGAACCTCTTTTTGCCCAAGGTAGGCCTAGCAACAAATTGATTTGCAGAACTTAAAATGCTAAATGCCTCAATTTATTGATAAAAAATAGACGAATCCCAACGGCCATTGGCCTTATTACATTCATAAAGCAAAAAAGTAAATTCCTATATATTTGGTCCCAGAAGGACCTTCCTCAGGTTGAATGCTCTCGTTGATCAAATCCTCCAGTTCACGTAGGTTCACCACTAAAAATGTCTTTGCCAGGTGTTCTCCTTCGTTTCCTTCAACGTTCTGGCAGTCAGTGACTCTCTTCCTTAACTTTCCTTCCAATTCCAACAAGTTGTATTCTAGATATTCCAACTTTTTGCTAGCTTTGGCAGCCCTCTCTTTCCACTAATTGATTTGGTCATTTGATGTAAGACTCCTCCACCAGTCTAGCAAGAGTAGGGGCGTGCTAATCATACCGAAACTGGGGACCTCGTGCCTCATTTTCTACAAAACAAAAGGGTTAGACCCTACCCCCACCAGACTCAACTATTTATCATCAACAATTAGCATGAAGCATTTAGTTCTCCAAATAAATGCACAGAACGTGATGATGTCCATTTGGGTTTAGGGAAACCCAGTGGACTTTTGGACAAGGCTATCTTAAAGGATCATTACGTAGACAACATAACTAATCCGACTAGGTTTGACCATGATGCATGTACAATTTTAAATAGAGTAAGGTTTCTGTGGGGTTTTAGACTGGTACCCTTGAGCGGACAACTCAAGGGGGAAGGTACGGAACTATCGACTACACCGCTGATCGACTAGTTTTACCACAAATATGCCTTTCCAAATTTAGGGGTAATGATATAGGAAGAGCGCAACCACTCATTAAAAGCATTGCTATAGTATTTGTTTGGCACGAGTGGAGTATGATGTTCAGCATGATGGTGCAATAATTAAAAGCATGTTGACATGTATTTTCACATTAAGAAAGCGATAAATACAGTAGTTTTATAATTTAAAGCAGCAATAAAGGAAGAAAATAAGGAAGATATGTCAGTTTTACTTTTGAAAAGAGAAATCAAATGTTTAAAGAAATTTAAACAAGTAATTGCACATAGGGAGGTACAAATTCACAAGAATAATCTGAAATGGTAAAAGCCTAAAAATCCCCAGCAGAGTCGTCATGCTGTCGCGCCCCCCTTTTTCCCTTCCATCAGAGAGGAGTCCGAGTTTCAACATTCATGGGGTGTAATGACTAATTTCCTTTTGGGAATTGGGTATTTTGAAGAGTCGCCAACTAACGATTTAAAGATGCGTTAGGGCACCTATGAGGTTCAACTACAACTATGTTTGATAACCAGAGATTGGGTAAAGGCTTAAAATTATCCTAAGAGGAAGGTAATAGGCACCCCTCAGGATCCACTAGTGTGGTTCTCGGCCAGATAGTTTTTGTGAATTTGTGCAATTAGCAAGTAAACAAATAAAGGCTTAAGTAATAGGGGATTTAAGTTTAAATACACAAATGTTTGGAAAACGATTAAAAAAGGGTTTTGAAAAGAGTTACAATCTAAAAATGCTTGTGAATATAAAAGGGGTCCTAGGTTTGTTTGTAATATGGATCACCTCAATGCAATACCCGATATGACACTCATCAGAAGAGGGGATACATGTGGTATTAGCGCACCGGTCATCATATCCATCTTCCCACCCCATTAAGGTATTAAAGCGAGGATTGGTCTTGACCTCTATTGCGTGCTGTTACCCGTCCCATTACTATAAGTCCTGGAGGAATTTAGGACTACTATTCCTATAATGGGGAGGTTTTGGGATGACTCTTGGGTTTAGGATAAGATAAAAAGGCTAAGGCGACATACAAAACATGTAGGACTGCATTTAAAAGGGAAACATGTAAACAATTAGAAGACTCATGTATACCTACGTAAATAATGCATATAAATAGCACGACATAAACACAGTTAAGGTCTAAAATTTAAAAAATCCTAAAGTAGGGTGTTTGAGTCAGAACCAGATTCATTATATAACTCAGATAAGAAGTCCGAATCAGGCTGGCCTGCTGGTTGTAGCAGTTGCTATTTAAATAGAGGCAGTTTCAATTTCATTCGAATTATTACCTAAGGCTTGCCTAGTCGTGTGATAGTGATGTCTTATGGGCATGATATCCGTTACTGATTAGGGATGCAATAAAGCAGTAAACAAATTTTAAACAGGTGATTTGGACCCTATAGGCATGCTTTCTAGTGATATTGATTAACACGAAAGAGTAGGTTATTTAATTTGATTCAGAACAGATAGGTACGAGTCAAACTGGTTTTTAACTAAATTGGTTTCAGATCCCATAGGCATGATTTCTATTACAACTGATTTTAAATCCCATAGACATGGTATCTAATTATTAAAAGCTGATTTTGATCTTATAGGCATAATTTAAGGAGACGAATTGGAATACATGTTGTAATGGAAACTGGACTTCAATTATTTTACACCCTAAAGGCATGATATCTAATCGTGTGAAAGTGAAGCATGCCGAATTTATTAAACTAAAGTAGATCCTATATGCATATTATCTAACAAACACGTTTGAATCGAAATAGATCCTATAGCCATGTTATCTTCCCTTCTGCTAGCTAAAGCATGAATAATCACCCCATCCCTTTTTCACTAGCCAACCCCAATATTTGTTTACAAATTGTTACAGACCAAATGATTGAGATACATAAGAAGTGCAAAAATAAGAAGTTACAACCATAGGAAGCCTGATTCTGACTCCCTCTCTGAGTTATGGAATAAACCACCTCAAATGCCAATTTCATTTCAAAGCCTTTCTCATATCTGGGTGTGTCAGAGTTCCCTAAGGACCTCAAGGAATCCCGGGCAGTGCTCACACCCAGATTTGTATAATCAAACAGAGTAAGTGCAGTGTAGAAAGGCCAGCTTATGTGTGTCCAAGTTCAGAGGGAGCTCAAGGGTCCCAAGGCAAGGCTCACACAAGAGGGGCAGAACCTAGATTCTAAGAGTATGGTGAAGGTGCCGAAAACATGTTGAAAGGGATTTGTTTGAAAAGCTGGACTGATGGTCCATTTTGAAAGCAATTAGTAACCGGAGTGTTTGAAATCAATAATAGTAAATGAAACTCACAACTCAGTAGTCACACAAAGGGGTCAAGGGACTTGGGGACACACAAACATTTGTCTGTAAACACATAACCCCAACAGGGGTCTGGTTTTGACATGCACAACAATAGTTGATGCTGGCATGGTCACAAACCAGCCAAAAGAACACAAACACATAGAGGGGATATAGGGGTTTGGGATTCATAAGACACCAAGTATACAATAAGTGACTGATAGAGCGTGCCTTGGAACACATGCAGGGGAGGGCATTAATCTAAAGGGGAAGGGGATACATTATAACATGCTGGTAATGTATCTTGACTATAGAACCACATGCATAAGTAGATAAGAATGAGAGAAATTGGAACAATTAAAGAAATATGTTGTTGTTGAAACTCTAAAATTAACTAGGACATACCAGTATAGAAAAGCATGGTGCAGAAAGGTAAAGCAAGAAGGATTCCACAGTCTAGCCTTGACTTTCAGCCGGCTAGACAAAGCAGTAGCACAAGTAGTAGTAAAGAAAGAGAGAGTTTTTGAGTGTGTGAGTGTGTTTTTTGAACTCAATTGTTCGTGTTTTTAAATAAAAAAGGGTAGGGTATTTATAGTTTTGAAAATGAGCAAAGAATAAGGTAACACGTAAGGTTTCATAACAGACATGGAAATAATCACAATCAGAATTAATCAATACAAGTATTTCCCTTTAATCAGGGAATTACAGCTTGAACGGACACTGACAGGGTTAATTAAGGAAGGAAATCAATTTGAGCCAGATTGATTCTTTCCATATAAAGGGGTAGTAAAAGTATAAGGTAATTATTTGAGACTAAATACAAAATGTACTTAATTTTGGGAAAAGATTCAAGGTAAAACATCACAGTAATTAAAGGGAGGGAATCAATCAATTTAAAAAATTGAGTAAAAAATTTGAGATTATAAGAGAACCTTTTGCAATCAGTCGTAACATTGAGGAAATAAAGATCAATCAAGAAAGAAATATGATTCTGCACTTTGCCATATAAATAGAGAAGGATGAACAAGAGCGTCAGACATGCAATGCCAATCTTATTGCCAAAAGAAGCAACACAAACATACAGTAGTAGCAGGTGTAAGCTAGGTTTCAGTAGTAAAAGAGATCTACTCAAAGCACAACAGTCAACAGAGTCGATTAGTCACATAGAATCAAAAGCGAAGAAAACATAGTAACTAGTAAAGGAGATCAACGCAAAAAGTTCTTTAATTCTATAGAAATAAGTGAAAAAAAGATTTATAAGGAATTAGGGTTCATACAATAGTCGAGTTGAAAAGGTAATAATTCAGAATCAGATAAGTCAAACAAGGAACAGGGATTCAAACACAAAGAACTTAATCGAAACAAGTGTACACACAGACAAACAAAGGCATCTTCAGAACTCGGATAAAACCAAAACACTTAGGGTTTTTAATATGCAAAACTAGATGGAAGAAAAACAAAATATAAGCAAATCGTTTAAACATAGTAAAACATCACTGAAAATCGAAGAAAAGATCTTTTGAAAAGAGTCTAAGAAACCCTAATTTGGAAACGAACAGTCACTTTGAAAGAAAATCGAAAAACCTTTTGGAAAACATTAAGAAGTTCATAACGTGCACAAATCTAAGACAGATCTGAAAGAAAAATTGAAAATCTCTTAAAGCCAGGGTTTCAAAGAACTCAGAGAAAGTGAGAAAGACTTTGAAAAGTTACCGATTTAGCCGGAAAAGTCAAGGATCTGACTTGAACAACCATAGATGGCCGGAAAAAGGCCATAGGTGGAAGTTGAACCAAGACTGGACTAGATCCCTTTGATATCTATCCATGGAACTACGAAAATAGGTAACCAGTAGACATAGGAGATGAGTACACGCCTCAAACCGCCATGGGAGTCTATGGATTAGGTAGGGATTGAAAGGGATTAGGCGAATTTGGGTGGCGGCGGCTAGGGTTTAGGTGAAGTTGCAGAGAGAGTTTGAGAGGAAGGGGTTCAAGGGCGACGAGTGGTGAGAAATGACTTAGAGTAAGGGGGTCGTTTAGGTTTTAAAATGGTAGGTGAAATGGTTGCCGTTGATCTGAATGATCAACGGCCTAGATTAAAAGGGGTAGGTGGGTCGGTTTATGACATTGGGTTTTGGCCTGGTCCGGTGGGTATAATTGGGTTGGAAATTGGGGTCTGATTTGGGTTATAATTGAAAGCCAAATGTGGCTACGAGTTAAATAGCCACTTTTCGATTTTTATTTTTATAAAAAATAGCAAATAGTTTATGAAAATAAATTGAAAATACTAAAATGATTTATAATATATAATTAACAATTTAAAAGTACAAGACTCAATTTTATGAACATAAGACATAATTAAACCTTAAAATGGCTAATATTGCAATTATGTGCAATTTAGCTTTAAAAATACTAAATGAATTTGTAAAAATATGTAAAAATTATTTTAGCCATATTTTTGACATAAATATAAAAATTCAATAGATGAATTATCAAAAATAATAATTTTGAAAATAATTATTGGGCTTTTTATGGATAAAGAAGGGGAAAATAAATCAATTTAAAACCTTAAAAATTATGGAAAAATAATAAAACATTTGTACTTGCTTATATATGCATATATATATATATATATATATATATATATATATATATATATATATATATATATATATATGCTATTTTGAAGTTATTTTGCATATTGAAAATATATTGGAAAAAATTTGGTATCAACAGTATACCAGCTGATCAGGTGGTGGTACGTATATAATGCCGTAACCATTTCCCATATCCCATATACATATATTTACATATATATGCATATATAACTCCATCTGGTCATGGGTTAATACACATGTATAAATGGGTGAAATGCATGAAAAATATGTAAAAATCTCAATATTCCTTCCGGATAATTTTTTTTTCAACTGCGTATTATTCTGAGATCCATGAACATAAGATAATAATAATTCTCATGGGGAATCAAGAATATAGACACCCCTAGTATCTCTATGAATAGAGTAATTTATGAAAACTGTGCGTTTGCTCATTTCTTCAGTATAATTTAGACTATACCAAAAGGGTCGCATGGTACATTGTATGGTACTAGTCCATAAATATCGGATATTAATGCTCGGCTCGTATTTTATCCCAACATGACAAATTTGGACGAAAACTCATTTTCTTTGACTGCCTTCCCCTCTCACATTCATGAATTTACTCATCACTTGTTTGAAATAGCATAATCCTTATAATCTCCAAATAATCTTTTCCTTGGACTGATGTCAATTACTTTACGATATATTTAATATATAATACTACAGGGTGCAACATCGTCGTAATTTAGTACTGCGGGACGTGACATCTCACTTCCGGGCTCTTATTATTTATTTATGGCTTATTTTCATGTACGCAAATATGGGGTGTAACATCATTTTTGTGATAAAATGAAGTGAAAGAGTCAAAACTAGTTAAAATAACGATAATAGACCTAAATTAAATATTTAAACACTAAAATGTATAAAATCTCGGGGAGGGTCAAAAATTACATTTCTATAGCTGCCCCTCTTTGAATGAAAACACGAAGAGTTTTCAGACTAAGAACGACGAGACAGGTTTTTGGACTCGACCCTTATTTAGAAAAACCAAAAACTAAAAGAAAGGAGAATATGACCGAGCCCTGATGTCACACCTCCTTTTTACCTACACCACCTGGAAGGGGGTATAAGGGAGTTTTTTCCAACTTAAAGGACAATCGAAACGGGATTTATTGTCAAAAGATTTAGAGTCGCTAGTTGGGAGATTTATGGTGTCCCAAGTCACCAGTTCCAATCCCGAATCGAGGAAAAGATTGACTCTATTTAACAGTCCGCGAACCAGAAATCTGGGTAAGGAATTCTGTTAACCCGAGAGAAGGTGTTAGGCACTCCCGAGCTTCATGGTTCTAGCACGGTCGCTCAACTGTTATATTCGGCTTAATTATCCGATTTTAAACAATTATGAACCTATGTGCAAATTTTAGTTTTAACCACTTTTATTCATTTTTAAAGAAAATTGCAATGTTATTAAAACATGTCTCGAACCACGTCACATAAATGCACCCGTGGCTTTTGACATATTTTAATATCGTTGTTGAGATTTGGATTTGGGTCACATAAATGCGCACCCGAGTTTAGGAAGGTAATTTTAAGATAGCGCGCCCAAAGCAACTACGCATATTTGGATTATTTTCCTAATCTTTGAGATTATTGGGAAGGCCATGGTTATGGGAGTACTTGTGGGAAATCATACTAATTTTCATTTCTAATTATATGGAATTGACTAAACATTTAAGAGTAGATATGACACCAAATTTCTAGCATAAACTTCAAACCATGATAAGAAAAGATCGCTCTATCTAAACTGGAATTGGTCACACTTATACAAACAAACCTATTCACATTAAGAACAAGAATACATTTGAACACAAAATTTACTTCAATGACCTACCAAGAAAATACAGGTAACCCATTAAGTACTAAAAATAAGTAATCCAGAATGACAAAGCTTAGCTTGAAAACAGAACAATTATCAAAATTGAATATATAAGCGCAAAAGTAGTCATGATATTCATGTTCATGTAATAATACTGCTCCCAACCTATTGAGCCATTAAAGAAAGACTCACTTCTTTCATCATTTCGTTGGCAAAACTTGACCCAACAACACCAAAGTTTATACAAACACACACGATCCATTCAATGAACTAAGTGACTAAGTAATTAGAAAAATCATATAATACTAAGCTAAATGAAAGCGAGGAAAATGAATTTCTTATCACTTCAATTCAATACATATCAAATGATGAGTTCAAAACAGTAAGCACCTAAAGTTAATTTAAAATAAAACTTTGATTCATGGGCTTCAATTAAGTGATAACAAACTTAAATATCCTCCAAAGAACAGTCGAAACATGAGAGGGAGCAATTACAAAAATGATATGAGAAGGAGCAATTACAACAATGCAACACCTAGAAGAAGAAAGCTCAAATATCAGATAAAACGCCCATATATTCATCAATAAAGGGGAAATTACAACACCTTTTTAGACTGATACTCATACCTGGAATGCAAAGAAACTTGAACACCAAAACAGAGGCTCAATACGATGAACTATCGATGGAACTCGAACCGAACACCGACGACAGTACCTCGACGTGCGACTGAAACGGACTCCTTAGACATCGACCTCCGACGAACTCGAAGCTCACCGGAAAGAGATGCTAAACGAGCTTGAGTTGATAAAACTTACTAGCTGTTCTGTTTCATGGGTGACTATGGAGGATGGTCATTTGGCGTGGTGTTTCTGTTGCTGGCGACGGACAACGACTGGTAGAAGGCTGGGCGCTAGATTTTGGGTCTGTCCGGCGGGTCAAAGCTGACGAGATGGGTGGCGGGGAGCTGGGTGTTGATGAGCAGCTGGCAGCGAGGATGATGGAATTAGCAGATGGAGTCGTTCGGGGTGGTTACTGGCGGATCTTGGCTGCTCTTATGTCTTGGTTGAAGAAAATCAAGTTTCAAGGGTTGTTGTTTTGCTGAAAGAAAATGAACGATGGGGGGTCGCTTATGGTTGCTCAACGACGCTCATCTTGTGTGTGGAAGAAGGTGACCGCTAGGAGGTGGCTGTCCGGCGATGGCTAGGTCTGGAGTAGAGCTGAAGGTTGCTATGGTGTTTTGAGATTGGGAAGAAGAGGAAGGGTCAGCGACGTGTGTAGTTTATTTGGGTTCTGCTAAGGTTTTTCATTGTTGTCTCCATGAAGAAGATCAAGGGGCTTGTCTTCCTTTAGAAGAAGGTCAAGACTGATTCCATGAAAATATCTATCCCCTTAGAGTCTCTTAGGCGTTAGTCTATATAGGCTTAAGGTCTAGGTTTATATTTTGTGTATTTTGCCAATTAGTCCCTAGGTCTTTTATGTATTAGTTCCTTAGGGTCTTTTTATTTATTTTTTATCCCAAAGAAGAGTCTAGAAGGGTCCCTAGACTACACAATGCCTTTTAAAATAAGATAGAAATACTACACAATGCCAAAGCTAATCCTAATTAATTAAACTAAACATGAAACTATTTTTTGTGTTTTTTTTGAAATTATATTAAAAATAGGATACTATTTTTTGTATTTTTTTTAAAATTTATGAAAAATACATAAACTAAAATATTTTATATAATTTTCATTTTTCTTGTAATAAAATAAAGTAAAATAGTCAAAATGAGTTGAAATAGCTATATTAGGCCTTAATTAAATATTTACGTGCTAAAATATGAAAAATCTTGGGGAGTGTCAAAAATCACATGTCTACAGCTGCCCCTCTTTGACTGGAAATGCACAGAGTTTTCAGACAAAGACTGACTAGACAGGTTTTTGACCTGACCCTTATTTTGAGAGACTAAAACTAAAATAGAGGGGAATGTGACCGAGCCCTGGTATCTGAGCTGCCTACATATCCTTGGCTATAAAGGAATTAGGCCACGTGTAGTTCAGAGATGAGTGAGATGACGGAGTATGCCGAGGTGGAGATCCGGTTGAGGTGCCGTTCCGCCGAGGTTCCGGTCCGCGGTTCCTGTTATTACATCAAAAAATCAAATGAAAAAGACTAACTAAACCTGTCAACTACGAGTTACAAGATTCCTATCTATAAGTCTTCTGAAGTTTGATCTTGAGTCTTGAATGTTTCTTCATGCAGACATTAGATTTGAACCTTGGCGCTTGTTAGCTACAGGTGCTAGCTCATTCTTCTACAACTTTTTGGATCAAGACCGTACATGTAGTGCTTGTGACTTCCACCATGTCTTAAGCAGTTCACATCTTCCATCAACTTCTGCATTTGGATTCACTTCTTGCCTTTCTCTCTTTTTCTTTATTGTGACTAACTTCTGTTGATCACCTCGGACTGTTGACTCGCATTCTTGCCGTAAGGTTCTTTGGTTGCTGACTTGAATTGCAATCTGAGATGTTTTTCCCTTTCTTCAGGTGGACGCCTGATTGTTGAACTCGAACTGTATTCCCTTGCTCTCCAGATGGGCACCTGACTGCTAAACTTGAATTATATTCCCATGCTTTTCAAGCGGGCTCCTGATTGCTAAACTTGAATGTATTCCCTGCTCTCCAGGCGGACTCCTGACTTCAACAAATAGACAAAAACAAAGAAGATTTTCTGCCCCCGTTTGGGTATCTGGGCAAATATGTAAGTGTAAAATGAATTACATTACCAAATATCAATAAGAACTTGAAAGCTAAAACTTGAATTGTACTCCCTTGTTCTCCAGGTGGGCTCCTGATTGCTGACTTGAAATGTATTCCTTGCTCTCCAGGCAGGCTCCTGACTGCTTACTTGAACTGTATTCCCTTGCTCTCCAGGTGGGCTCCTGATTGCTAAACTTGAATGTATTCCCTCCTCTCCAGGCGGGCTCCTGACTGCTGACTTGAATGTATTCCCTACTCTCCAGGCGGGCTCCTGACTGCTGACTTGAATTGTATTCCCTTGCTCTCCAGGTGGACGCCTGACTTCAACAAAATAGACAAAACAAAGAAAATTTTTTCTGCCCCAGTTTGGGTATCTGGACACATATGTAAATGTAAAACGAACCACATTACCAAATATCAATAAGAACTTGAAAGCTAAAACTTGAGTTATACTCCCTTGTTCTCCAGGTAGGCTCCTGATTGCTGACTTGAAACGTATTCCTTGCTCTTCAGACGAGCTCCTGATTACTGAACTTGAATGTATTCCCTGCTCTCCAGGCGGGTACTTGATTTCAACGAAATAGACAAAACAAAGAAAATTTTCTGCCCCAGTTTGGCAGTTGGGCACATATGTGAGTGTTAAACTGAATCATATTACTAAGAATTTGAAAGCTAGGTCCTATTATCTAGAGAGGTCCTGACAACTCTTAATTAGACGACAATTATAGATCTAAGCTGTATCTTCTAAAAGTATTACTTCCGCTAAGTCCTGATATCTAAAAGGGTCTTAAATTACATCCTATTATCCAGGAAGGTCCTGAAACTCAAAATCAAATCTTGTCCTAAAAATGACACTTTTACGACTAAATTATACTACCCTACGACAGAATTTACGGCACATCTTGTGATCTAATGGAAATCTCAAAACTAGGTCCCATTATTCGGGGGGGGGGGGTCCTAAAACTCCTAATTGAATCCTATCTTAAACATGCAAACTTTGAAACCAACTTACCTTCCTCTATGCTATTCATGATTGTTTTGAATTTTAACTAAGCCACATTTTCCAGGAAGTTGCTGAGAGTTTATGGTCAAACCTGTCTGGTGTTTGCTTTTCCTTGCGGAGTGTTTCTCCGAAACAAACGAAATTTTCTGCCACTGTTTCAAATCAAAGAAAAATCTTGTTAGTTTAAAAATATGGTGGTTGGTTTGTGGCCTTGACTTTGAGGACGGTTGCTCCTTCACTTCCTATGATAACTTTGATTTCCACTCGAATACCTTGCTTGTTTATTGATTAACCACTTTCTCTGTCACCCTTATCACAAAAAATACTTCTGATCCGTTCCAACCCAATACCCTTCATCTATTGCATTGTGCTCTTGCATTGACATGTACTAAACCTTTGTGTTTCTCATGAATCTCAAAGCACGACAATTGCCACCCACTCATCGCGCATGTTGTTTTTTCTTGACTTAAACCACTGGCCCTGGCCTTGAGGTCTATTGCTCCTTCACTTGCCACGATACTTTGATTTCTGCTCGGAGGACCTCGGTTGTCACTGATTAAACACCTTTTGTCAATCTTACCACAGAAAATACCTTTGATCCGTTCACCAAACACCCTCCATCTTGTTGCATTGTTCATGAATTGATATGTACCAAACCCTCGTGTTTCACCGGAAATACCTTTGATCCATTTACCTAACACTCTCCATCTGTTGCATTGTTCCTGTATTGATGTGTACCAAACCTTTGTATTTCACAAGGGTCCCAAAGCATGTTGATTGTTACCAGCTCAGTGCGCTTGTTGTTCTTTCCTAACTTATGACACTTTGATGTACTGGCCAGATCCCGTTTTGTGCAATTGAAAAGATGGTGGCAAATTTTGAAGTCATTTCTCACTTGTTCTGACCAAACGGACTCGGAAAGAGGAGGTTAACAAGACAAAAGGAACAGAGTAAAGGACAAAAGAAGGGGATGATTCCTAACAAGAAAGCTACAAAGTAGAAACATATTAGATGTGGATACCAACTCTAATGACCATGACATGCACCTGTGGCCTATTCTGTTGAGCAAGTATGATGTTCAACTCCTGTTATACCCCTAAACTGTGAAGCTGGGCTTCAATGCTCTGATTATCCTATCTGATTCACAATCCTTATTCGACTTGTAGTGCTCGAAAGGTTTTTACCATCAAGCCTCTCTCATTTTGTTCTTTCTCTCAACTTGCCGTCATCTTACGGTGCCCGTGAGGGTTTTCACCAATAAGACTCTTTCATTTTTGATTTCTATCAGCTCCCGTCACCTTACGGTGCCCGTGATAGTTTTCACCAATAAGGCTCTCTCATTTTTGAATTTTTTTCCTGTTTGGACCAGAGTGTTGCCCCTGATATGAATCACCTCTACCTGATCAACTTGGCATTTCTCGAAGACTGATCGGAAGGTCTTTCTTTGGACCGTAATGTGGGCTTTTGGATGAGGTTAGAAAGAAAGGATACAAAAGGCTCAAAACAATTCAAATGGGTTAAAAATTACAACTTTCAGAATCAGACTTCTTGCAACGACTGCAACTTTTGCCCCAGTTTCTTTGCTTGGGGACTTTTGGATTTTATTTTGATGGGACCGAACCGTGAGGCTACCTACGTATCCTTAAAAGGAATCAGGTCGAACGTAGTTCATGTCATAGGAATTACTTTGTTTGTTGTGATTTTTCTTTTCTTTTTCTTTCTCTTTTTCTTTTTGCTTTCTTTTTCTCTTTTTGTTGTTTTTTTTTCTCTTTTCATTCTTTTCTTTCTCTTTTTTTCTTCTTCCTTTACTTATCTTTTGCGCTTGTGTTTCTGAACTTCGCTACTGATTCCAAAAGAGGGGTATGAAAGAAAATAAATGAGGCTCAAAGGGGTAACGAAGGATAAAGTATTTAGATAGCAGAACATAATGCCTTCGTCATTCCAATCTTCAAAACATGCCAAGTACAAACAACATAATTAAAATAACCAAGGAAAACATTCGTAACATCTTTTGATTGTACCAGACTTGATAACCATATCCACACATTTGCCTTCTACATCTGTTAAATACAAAGCACCATTGGAAAACACTCTCACTCTCATTACCATGAACAACCCTTGTCAATTTGGGCAAACTTGCCTTTAGCTTCAAACTGATGCGGCATGATGCATTTCAACAGGGTTTCTTTATGTTCTATCTGCCCCAGTTTCACACAATTCGGGCTTGAAGTGATCTCAAAATGCCTTTACTTATTTACCTCAAATGTCCCTATCATCTTCAAAATTGTTTCATTCAGCTTCATGACTAAACTAACTTTTTAAGACCAAGCTGAGAATTACGCATACATGTCATGTTACTAGAGTCAACAGGAAAAGAACTATAAAAGAAAAGAGAACTAAACAAAAATGACTAGAAATCACAGAAAATAGAAAATTGCATTAGACAAATGGTGAAAGGGTTTGGACAACAAAACAAGCAAATTAAACTGGGGTTACGAACCTAGAACAAACCTAGACAATGCTAAATAGGTTACTATGACTAAACAAACTAGGCAAAATAAAAGGATAGAAAGGTTTGAGTCACAAGACAATATCCGAATTACAACCCTGAAATAACCCGGACAGTAGAAATGACAACAAAATAAACCACCAAAACTCCTCCCTGGCTAACCAAGAGAAGTGCGTCTTTCCAATCATCAAACTCAACATCTTAGCCACTGACTTCTGCATCAACAATACTAGGACCTTCGCACGTCTCCATCACATTATTCTTAACAGATTGCCTTTGGGTTCCCTTTGCCTGTTCATTCTTAGGATCAGCCTCTGATAGCGCTGAAAGCTTAGTAGATTTTGGACCTCCGAGTCTCCCAGAAGAATTCTCATATTCCTTTTCAAAATAAACCATACCCACCATATGCGTCTCATTATGCACAGGCGATGGACTTTGGCTAGTGTCTGCTGCATCTGGATTTTGCACGACAATGTCGCCTGCATCAATAAGCTTCTGAATCATTCTTCAGATTCCAACACTTCTCTATGTCATGCCCCGGGGCATCTAAGCAATAGGCGCACCTTTGAGAAAAATCAAACTTCTTTGGAAGAGGGTTTGGCATTTATATCTAGGTCGGCTTCAACATGTACAATTTCCTTAGCCTCTGGAATAGACTGTCATATGACACTCCTAATGGAGTGAATGTTTTCTTCTTCTATAACCTCTCGTTCTTAAAGGCTTGACTGGGCCGGAAACCTGATCCAGGGGGTTTTCGATAGGCTCGTGGGGGTAGATAGGCATTTTGTGGAGCTGGGTACTGGGAGAGTGATGTACGACTTTGGGAGTTCTGTGGAGAGAAGTGGCATTGGGGAGGATCATCTAGTGCATAAGGATATCCACGGGATGATGTCGAGGCTGGAAGTGTTGATCGGGAAAGCCCATTGGATCATCTTTTCTGTTTTTCTTTCTTCCACCCAAGCTTATTGGGATGTTCTGAATATTTTTCGAACAACTCATGATTTTTGTTGACTTGATTCCCTCTTCTAATAGCTCCCCGATTTTTAACACATCATTGAAAGGCTTTCCCAGGGCCGGGATCAAATGACTGAAGTAGGTGGGCCCCTGAGCTTGTAGGAAAAGATCAATCATTTCTTCTTCACCAATCGGGGTATTGACTTGAGCAGCCTGCTCCCTCCATCTGAGCCCAAAATCTCTAAAGCTTTCCTCTGGCTTCTTTTCCATTTTAGATAGGGAGGAGCGGTCTGGGGTAACACCCGATCTGTATTGAAAGTATCGAACAAAATCTTGAACAATGTCACCTAATGTAGGCCACTTACCAACATCTTGGCGATTATGCCATTCCAATGCTGCCCCAGTCAGGCTCTCACTGAAGTACGCCATCAACAAATTATCTTTCTCGCCAACACTTCTCATTTTACTGCAATAATCCCTCAAATGGGCTACCGGATCCCCACACCCATCACACAAGTTAAACTTTGGCACTTTAAACCCCGCAGGCAGACGAACGTCGGGGGACATAGACAATTCTTTGTAAGACATGCTACCCTGGTCTCCCATTCCTTGCTTGTTCTTTAAGGACTGTTCTATGCCTTTCAGCCTCCTGGGTATCCCATCTCGCCCCTTTCTTCTTGTGAACTTTTCATTTTCAACATGAGGCTCATCCTGCGGGCCCTGCTTGTATGAGTTGGGAACCTTGTGGGCAACCTCTGAGGGTAATATTGGGCATCGTGAGCTTTGAGCGAGTGTTCATTGTTGGGGATGGTGGATAAGATAGGAGGACAATTTTTGGGAAAGGTAATTGGAAGATAAGTGACGGAGCTACTAGGGTGGTTGGGAAAGCCATGATAAGCGGGTGGATCTGGACGGTATTGGGGATCATCTAGCACTGTGACCGGTTTTTGGGTAAGGGTAGTATTTAGGAAGCTAGGTGGTGGCGGGGGTGGTGCCTTCCCAGTCATCCAAGCCTGATACACGTCCGCCATGTGTTGTCTTAACATCTTTACCTCTTCAACCAACCCATTGTCCTGTTCAAACAACTGCTTCCGGGCACCGGTATCAACCAACTCAGTTCTGTTGTTGTCTGCCATTGCCTTTTGACCTTATGTTGTAGAGAAGAGTTACCACTTTAAAAAACCACAAAACAACCACCCTTCTTCTATGAATATAACAAAATGAAGCCATCACGTTAGCGTTAGGGCATTTAACATAAGATAATCTCACTTTATGTGCAATGCACCTAGCCACAATTATCGGTTTTAAAATGACTTTGAGGGTACAACGGTCAGTTGACATCATCCCAATTTGTTCATTTCAATCCTTTCTTTTTTTTGCTTTTCTAGCACTTCTTGGCTTGCCCATTTTCCTTCATTTCTCTTTTTTTTATCATCACTCTTTTCTTTCTCTCATATCTCACATCCCACAATTTCATCTCTTTTTTTTGTTTCCTTCTTTTTGTTTCCTTTTTTTTCTTTTTCTTGTAATAATAAAAAAATGATTTGATCGAACCCTATGTAGGTTGCCTACGTATCATGACCCCGTATGAATCAGATCTTTGCGTAGTTCTGGAAGATCGAGAGTAAAGCACATAAACTAACGTTTTCTTTTTCATTTTCTTCTTCTTTTTTTCTTTTTACCTTAGTGACTAATCCGATGAGAAAGAGAAATAAAAGAGGCAAATCTTTTTTTTTGAATTTTCTAGACTGAATGTTCTCCAACCTATTCTAAACTCAAGCTTAATGAACATGTTTTTTTTTAAAACAAATACTCTATTAAGGAAAATCCTAGAAGAGAAAAACCCTTTTTTTTATTCATTTTTTTATGAAAAAAATCTAAAGAACAAACCACAGAAAAGTATTTGAATTTTCATTTGCAAGATTTCGAAACAAGCAATAAAAAAATAAAACAAAATATTTTTGGATTTCAATTTTCATTGCCTAAAGGAAATATTCTAATGATAGACAAAAGACATAGTATGTTTTTTTTATGTACAATATCCTAAAGTTCTAATAAAAATAAAAAGAATTTTTTTTTTCATATTTCACTAATTTCCCAAAGAAATGCCTCAAAAAAATCTTTTTGGATTTTAGAATTAATACCTTAAAGAAAAATTTTAAAGAGGTACTAAAAGAAAATTCTCTTTTTCTTTTTTGAATTTTGGTCCCAATATAGTAAAGGAAATATAAAATCAATTTTTATTTTGATATTAATTACCTAAAGGAAAAACAATCTCAAAGGAATTTTATTTTTATTTCTAGAAGTATTCTAAAGAAAACTTATAACGAAAATATAAAAACGCAGAATTCCTTTTTTTTTTTGGATTTTTGACTTGTAACATATTTCCAAATGCAAAATAAGAAATGCAATAACAAAAGACTATGCAAACTTAACTAGACAATACAAACTCTAACATCACCTAAAAGACTAAATACTACTATACAGGACTAGAAAATAAAACAAAAACAATTGACTCAAAAACATAAAATGGCTCCTCGAGCAGCTCCTGAATGCAGTGATCCTGGGGTATCTGTCATGCTCAAACTCAGACTCTAGTAAGTAGACCCACGCCTGTATGAGAAAACTTTAACCAACACTATGTGAGAAAATAACACTCCCTATTAGACACATGCAAGACATAATTGAGGCTATTTTTGCAAAATGACTTATTTGGCCAAAAGGTGGCTAGAAGTGCAAAATTTGGCTAAGACCCCGCAAAGCCAAGAACTTAAGATTTACTAGGAAGACCGGACCCTATATGGGTTGCCTATGTGTCCCGCCCCGAGAGACGAGGATCGGGTTCGCGTAGTTCGGGCAAATTGGATACGAGCGAGAAATAAAAATAACAACTAATTTAGAGAAAATATTTTTTTTCTTCTTTTCTTTCTTTTTTTTTGAAAAATGATGAAACATGTAAAATATTTTTTTATTTTATTTTCTTTTTCCCTTTTTTTTTTTGATTTTTGATTTTTGAAAAATGATGAAAAAGTACAAAATCCATTGAATTTTTCAAGCTCTTTTTTTTTCTTAACAAAAATGTAACAGAAAACATAATTAGGCCCCACGCGCTTTATCTTCACACTTCACCCTCTCTTTTTCTCTCTTTTTTCATTGTTTTTTTTTTCATTTCTTCATTTACCCTCAGCTATCATTGGTCCGCCAAATGACCCTTTTACCCTTGAATAATTGCAACATGTAGCACATAAGATGCATCAGGATGGTCTTTTTTTTGGGGTATACCTATCCTAGACGGACCCAACCCCTGTGTTGAGTCCCCAAATTTGAATGCACATGATGCAAACAAACATTCCTACTAGGGATCCGACATGAGGCTGAGTTATTCTAGGTTCAAAACCTGGGTATATGTTCTAGACTGTGTACCCGAACGGACAACTCGAGCTGAGGAGGGGGCTACGTACCGGGAACCAAAAGGCCATCCGGCTTAGTAACTTGTCCGAGCCTCTTCCTTATTTCAAGGTATGACACTAACATAATAGGGAGTCTCGACCAACGAGCACATTCCCGAAGATGAGGAGAGAAGGGTTTCGTAACAGTTTATATATAGTTTCAGATAATATCAAATCGGTAAAAGCAACATTTAGCACATTAGGGCCCAAACAAGTAATAAAATCAGATAATAGATAAAGCCAAATATAACAATTCATCTAAGCTCGAATTCTGAACCGGGAACCAGAGATTCTGGGTACGATCCCCAGCAGAGTCGCCAGAGCTGTCACACCTCCTTTTTACCTACACCCCCTGGAAGGGTGTATAAGGGAGTTTTTCCAACTTAAAGGACAATAGAAACGGGATTTATTGTTAAAAGATTCAGAGTCACCACTTGGAAGATTTATGGTGTCCCAAGTCACCGGTTCCAATCCCGAATTGAGGAAAAGATTGACTTTGTTTAACAGTCCACGAACCAGAAATCCGGGTAAGGAATTCTGTTTACCCGAGAGAAGGTGTTAGGCACTCCCGAGATCCATGGTTCTAGCACAGTCGCTCAATTGTTATATTCGGCTTAATTATCCGATTTTAAACAATTATGAACCTATGTGCAAATTTTAGTTTTAACCGCTTTTATTCATTTTTTAAAGAAAATTGCAACGTTATTAAAACATGTCTCGAACCACGTCACATAAATTCACCCGTGGCTTTTGACATATTTTAACATCGCTGTTGAGATTTGGATTTGGGTCACATAAATGCGCACCTGAGTTTAGGAAGGTAATTTTAAGATAGCGCGCCCAAAGTAGCTACGCATATTTGGATTATTTTCCTAATCTTTGAGATTATTGGGAAGGCCATGGTTGTGGGAGTTCTTGTGGGAAATCATACTAATTTTCATTTCTAATTATATGGAATTGACCAAACATTTAAGAATAGATATGGCACCAAATTTCTAGCATAAACTTCAAAACATGATAAAAAAAGATCGCTCTATCTAAGCTGGAATTGGTCACACTTATACAAACAAACCTATTCACATTAAGAACAAGAATACATTTGAACGCAAAATTTACTTCAATGACCTACCAAGAAAATACAGGTAACCCATTAAGTACTAAAAATAAGTAATCCAGTATGACAAAGCTTAGCTTGAAAACAGAACAATTATCAAAATTGAATATATAAGCACAAAAATAGTCATGATATTCATGTTCATGTAATAATACTGCTCCCAACCTATTGAGCCATTAAAGAAAGACTCACTTCTTTCATCATTTCGTTGGCAAAACTTGACCCAACAACACCAAAGTTTATACAAACACACACGATCCATTCAATGAACTAAGTGACTAAGTAATTAGAAAAATCATATAATACTAAGCTAAATGAAAGCGAGAAAAATGAATTTCTTATCACTTTAATTCAATACATATCAAATGATGAGTTCAAAACAGTAAGCACCTAAAGTTAATTTAAAATAAAACTTTGATTCATGGGCTTCAATTAAGTGACAAAAAACTTAAATATCCTCCAAAGAACAGTCGGAACATGAGAGGGAGCAATTACAAAAATGATATGAGAAGTAGCAATTACAACAATGCAACACCTAGAAGAAGAAAGCTCAAATATCTGATAAGACGCCCATATATTCATCAATAAGGGGGAAAATTACAACACCTTTTTAGACTAATACTCATACCTGGAATGCAAAGAAACTTGAACGCCAAAATAGAGGATCAATACAATGAACTATCGACGGAACTCGAACCGAACACCGACGACAGTACCTCGACGTGCGACTAAAACAGACTCCTTGGACAAAGACCTCCGACGAACTCGAAGCTCGCCGGAAAGAGATGCTAAACGAGCTTGAGTTGATAAAACATACTAGCTGTTCTGTTTCATGGGTGTCTATGGAGGGTGGTCATTTGGCATGGTGTTTCTGTTGCTGGCGACGGACAACGACTGGTGGAAGGCTGGGCGCTAGATTTTGGGTTTGTCCGGCGGGTCAAAGCTGATGAGATGGGTGGCGGGGAGATGGGTGTTGATGAGCATCTGGCAACGAGGATGATGGAATGAGCAGATGGAGTCGTTCGAGGTGGTTACTGGTGGATTTTGGCTGCTCTTGTGTCTTGGTTGAAGAAAATCAAGTTTCAAGGGCTGTTGTTTTGCTGAAAGAAAATGAACGATGGGGGGTTGCTTATGGTTTCTCAGCGGCGCTCATCTTGTGTGTGGAAGAAGGTGACCGCTAGGAGGGGGCTGTCCGACGATGGCTAGGTTTGGAGTAGAGCTGAAGGTTGCTATGGTGTTTTGAGATTGGGAAGAAGAGGAAGGGTCAGCGGCATGTATAGTCTATTAGGGTTTTGCTAGGGTTTTTCATTGTTGTCTCCATGAAGAAGATCAAGCGGCTTGTCTTCCTTTAGAAGAAGGTCACGACTGATTCCATGAAAGAATCTGTCCCCTTAGAGTCTCTTAGGTGTTAGTCTATATAGGCTTAGGGTCTAGGTTTATATTTTGTGTATTTTGCCAATTAGTCCCTAGGTCTTTTGTGTGTTAGGTCCTTAGGGTCTTTTTATTTATTTCTTTGTTCCAAAGAAGAGTCTATAAGGGTCCCTAGACTACATAATGCCCTTTAAAATAAGATAGAAATACTACACAATGCCAAAGCTAATCCTAATTAATTAAACTAAACATGAAACTATTTTTTGTGTTTTATTTTGAAATTATATAAAGATAAAAATAGGGTACTATTTTTTGTATTTTTTTTTTAAATTTATGAAAAATACATAAACTAAAATATTTTTTATAATTTTCATTTTTCTTCTAATAAAATAAAGTAAAATAGTCAAAATGAGTTGAAATAGCTATATTAAGCCTTAATTAAATATTTACGTGCTAAAATATGATAAATCTTGGGGAGGGTCAAAACTCACATGTCTACACCAGGTATCTGAGCTATCTGCATATCCTTGGCTATAAAGGAATCAGGCCACATGTAGTTCAGAAGTAGGAAGAGTGATGGCGCTTACTGAGGTGGAGAGCCGATTGAGGTGCCGTCGAGGTTCCGGTCCGCAGTCCTATTATTACATCAAATCAAAATCTTAAAGAACTAAGCAAGCCTATCAGCTATGAGTTACAAGATTCCTATCTATAAGTCTACGGAAGCTTGATCTTGAATTTTGAATGGTTCTTCATGCAGACTTTGATTTGAACCTTGATGCTTGCTAGCTACAGGTGCTGATTCTTTCATCCACGACTTCTTCAGATCAAGACCGGATATGCAGTGCTCGTAACTTCAACCATGTCTTGAGCAGTTCACATCTTTCATCTGCTTCTGCATTTGGATTTACTTCTTTTTTTTTCTGGATTGAGACTTCTTCTTTTGGGTATCTCGGACTGTTGACTCGCACTGTTGGGACGAGATTCTGCTACTTCTAACTTGAATTGAATTCTGATATGACTTCCCTCATTGTTCAGGTGGGCGCCTGCTACTGACCTGAAATTTGAAGTAACTCTGAAAAGAATTTCCTCGTTCTCCGGGTGGGTGCCTGCAATTAAAACAACAAAGCAAACAAAATTTTCTGCCCCAGTTTGCACTAGGAAGATTTGTGAGTTTTTAGCAATATTATAAATCAACTATGCTATTGATGCAATGATGAGAGCAAAACTAAAGACTCGAATGGGATGTGCATCTCCTGTGAGTAAAACCAAGAAAATTTGACTAGCAAATTCATCAGACTAGGTCTTCTATCTTAGGAGAAAGATTCATCAGACTAAGATTTCGATCCTAAGAGAAAGTTCATCAGACTAGGTTTTCTATCTTAGGAGAAAGATTCATCAGACTAAGATTTTGATCTTAGGAGAAAGTTCATCAGACTAGGTTTTCTTATTATCTTATGAGAAAGATTCATCAGAGTAGGGCTTTTTATCTTAGGAGAAAGATTCATCAGACTAATATTTTTATCCTAGGAGAAAGATTCATCAGACTAAGATTTTGATCCTAGGAGAAGGTTCATCAGACTAGGTCTTTTATTTTAGGAGAAAGATTCATTAGACTAAGATTTTGATCCTTGAAGAAAATTCATCAGACTAGGTCCTTTTTTTGTTATCTTAGGAGAAAAATTCATCAAACTAAGATTTTGATCCTAGGAGAAAATTCATCAGACTAGGTTTCTTATCTTAGGAGAAAGATTCATCAGACTAAGACGTTTATCCTAGGATAAAGATTCATTAGACTAGGGGTTATTATCTTAGAAGAGAGATTCATCAGACTAAGATTTTTATCCTAGGAGAAAGATTCATCAGACTAGGGCTTTTTATCTTAGGAGAAAGATTCATAAGGCTAAGACGTCTATCCTAGGAGAAAGATTCATCAGACTATGGCTTTTTATCTTAGGAGAAAAATTCAAAAGACTAAGACGTCGATCCTAGGAGAAAATTCATCAGACTAGGTTTTCTGTAATAGGAGAAAAATTCATCAAACTATGATTTCGATCCTAGGAGAAAATTCATCAGACTAGGTTTCTTATCTTAGGATCATCAGACTAATACGTTTATCCTAAGAGAAAGATTCATCAGACTAAGATTTTTATCCTAGGAGAAAGATTCATCAGACTAGGGTTTTTTATCCTAGGAGGAAAAATGTGAAGAGCAATGGCAACATTTTATGCACACTAGCAAGATAGATAAAGGAAAAGATTTGAGAAACTTCCTTTTGTCGGCTCTTTTCTTCTTCTTCTACTACTTCTTTTTTTTTTGGTTTTTGAACCAACTTGCTTGCACTGCTTTGTTCCTGTTTCAAACAAAGAAAACTTGTGAGTTTAAAATGTGGTGGTTAGTCTGTGGCCTTGACTACAAGGGCGATTTCTCTAGAACTTCTCACGATCAACTTGGACTTCAACTTGGAAGACAGGACAGTTCTTGTTATCGTCCGACCGCTTTTTCGGACCACCCTTATCACAAGAAATATTCCTGATTCATTCAAATCCAATACCTTATGCCCGATATATTACACTCGTGTTCTAACATTCACCAAATCTTTGCATTTTACCTCAATCCCAAAGAACATCTATTACCACCAACTCAGTGCACCCACTATTCTCATGCATCTTATGTCAATTTGATGTGCTTTCCAGACATTGGCTTCATGTGATTAAAAAGTTGGTAGCAGATTTTGAAGTCATTTCTCACCTGTTCCGACAAAAACAGACTCTAAAGGGAGTCAAACAAAACAAGAGGAACAAAATAAGGAGAAAAACGAGAAGAGATGGTATCTAACGATAAAAAAAAAACTTTTACCCAGAAAAAAGAACAAAGTAGGAACTAATATGATTTGAAGGCCATCTCCACTAACCATGACATGCATTTTGGATTAAACGGCTTGATCTGTGAAGCGAGTCTAATATTTAACTCTTGTCATACCTCTAAGCTGTGAAACTGGGCTTCATCGCTCCATTGTCCTATTTGATCCACAATCCTCAGTTGACTTGTAGGTCCCTAAAGGGTTTTACCCACCAAGCCTCTCCTATTTTGCTCTTTTCTCAGCTCACCGTCGCCTTAAGGTGCTCATGAGGGTTTTCACCGATAAGACTCTCTCATTTTATCATTTTCTCTCTTTGTGCTGAGAACAAAGGTATTACCTATGATGCAGGAAGATCATACTTTCATCACACACTTTATTTGGCATCCTCAAAGATTGGTCGGAAGGTCTTTCATTGGACTGTAATATAGGCTTTGGACATGGTTGGAAAGAAAGGGTGGCATGAAGGCTCAAAATAATTTAAGATAAAAGGGTTCAAAATTACAACTTATGGAATCAAATCTTCAGGCTAAAATAAAACTTTTGCCCCAGTTTCTTGGAGTCTGGGGATTTTTTTTTTGGATTTTTGTTTTGATGGGACCGAACCTCAAAGTAAGGCTGCCTACATATCCTTAGAAGGAATCAGGTCGAACGTAGTTCAAACACAAAGTTGGATTATTTTGTTGTTTTTCTTCTCCTTTTCTTTCTTTTCCTTTTGTTTTCCTTCTTTTATTTTCCTTTTTTCTTTTCTCTTTCTTTTTTTCTTTGCCTTTCTTTTTCTTCTTTTCTCTTTTTCATTTTCTTTTCTAGTTCCTAACTCTACTTCTGATTCCAAAAGAGGGGTATGAAACAAAATAAATTAAGGCTCAAAAGGAGTAACAAAAGATAAAAGTATTTGGGTAGCAGAATAAAATGCTTTCGTCCTACCAAACTTTAAGAATGCCAAGTATAAACTTGCAATCGAAGATAAGCAAAGAAATCAGACATGGTATTTATTGATGGCATCAACACAAACAAAAAGTGCCAATGGGAAATACCTATGTCCCAATGAATGACTCTTTCCAATTCGAAGCAGACTTGACTCAACCTTCTCTTAATGTGGAAGAATGCATTTCAGCACTGACTGACCTACCTCAAACTACTTGAGAGACATTCCCTTGTTATATGATCTCATCAACCTCTTGATTTCGCAGACTAACTGCCTCAGTTTCACTCAGTTCAAGCTTCAGGTTATCTCAAAATGCCTGAATTTTTACTTGTTTCCTCAAATGCATCCTTTTATCATATTCAAAATCGTGTCATTGCTTCATGATTAAACTAACTTTCAAGACCAGACTGAGAATTATGCGTGCATGTCGTGTCACTAGAGTCAGCATGAAAAGAACTATAAAAGGAAAAGTGACCTAAACAAGAATGACTAGAACTAACATAAAATAGGAAATTGCATTACACATAAGGTGAAAATGTTTGAACAGTGAAACAAGCAAAACAAAACTTGGGTGACAACCCTGGAACAAACCTAGACAACACTAAACGAGTTACTACAACTAACCAACTAGGAAAAATAAAAGGATATAAGGGTTTGAGTCACAAGGCAATATTTGGATTACAACCCTGAAATAATCCGGACAACAGAAATGACAACAAAATAAACCACCAAGACTCCTCCTCGGCTAACCAAGAAAGGAGCATTTTTCCAATCACCAAGCTTGACATCTTAGCCACTGAGTTCTGCATCAACATTACTGGGACCTTCACAAACTTCAATCATAATGTCTTCACCAAGTGGTTCATTGACTCCTTTAACCCTTCATCATTGCAAACCATCCCACCAATTTGTGCGTTGTCATGTACCTATAGAGGATTATGTGTGACACTTGTAGTATTACTGCCTTGGACCATAATTATCCCTTCTTAAATCATTCTTTCTATTTCTCTTTTCAAAGCATGACAATCTTCAACATTGTGCCCTTGGGCATTGGAATGGTATTCACACCTTTTAGAAGGGTCAAAGCTTCTTGCATGTGTGTTCACATGATTTGGAGTAATAGGTGCAATCATATCATAATGCTTTAATTTCTCAAACAAGCTTGCATAGACTTTTCTATTGGTGTAAAATTATCTTTCAACCTTTGTTCCCCTCTATACCCTTGGCTTGGATGTGGGTTATAGGGCACTTGAAAATTTTGTGGAGGCTGGTGGAGATTTTACGGTGCTGGTGCTCGCCTTCTAGGGTGTCTTAGTGGTTGGACAGATGACCGGACATTGATCGGAGGATAATACTGAGATGGATTATATGGAGCTTGGGGATATCTTTGGGTTTGGGGTCGGGGTCGAGTATATTGGTGAGGTGGACCCATTGGGCCATGTCGTGATCCTGAGACAACCATGGCAACATCATCATGTTCCTTTTGACCTAGCAAGCTTCCCGTGTCATTCTAAATTTCTTGTGTTGTGGATTTTAAAGTAGAATAGCTCATGATCTTGCTTGACTTTAGCCCATTTTCTACCATTTCTCCCATTTTTACCACATCATTAAAAGGCTTAACCACAGCCGAGATCAAATTCCCAAAGTAAGTAGGCTCTTGAGCTTGAAGAAAGTACTCAACCATCTCAGCTTCTTCTATCAAAGGATTGACTCGGGCAGCTTGTACTCTCCATCTAAGCATGTATTCCCTAAAGCTTTCATTAGGCCTCTTTTCCATCTTGGTGAGGGACATGCGATCCCGGACAATTTCTATATTATACTAAAAGTGCCGGTGAAAGGCATGGGTCATATCATCCCATGTGTACTACCTGCTAACGTCCTGGCGGATGTACCATTCTAAAGCTAACCCACTTAGACTATGGCTGAAGTACGCCATCAGTAATTCGTCTTTTCCCCCAGCGCCTCTCATTTTACTGCAATAACCTTTCAAATGAGCTACAGGATCCCCATGTTCGTCATACAAGTCAAACTTGGGCATCTTGAACCCGGCATGTAGTTGGACATCAGGGAACAAACACAAATCCTTATAAGACACACTTACCTGGCTTCCTAACCCTAGCATATTTCTCAATAATTGCTCTAGACTCTTTACTTTCCTAAATATCTCCTCTTGCTCCGCGTTCTTGGGTAGTTTCTCAATTTCAACATGAGGCCCAAAATGAGGAGTGTAGGAGTAAGGATCCGAGACTTTGAAAATAGGTTCCGGGGCATAGTATTGGGTATTTGGAGCTTGGAATGGGGGCTCACTAGAGGATCGGTGGAGGGTAGCTTGTGGAGGGGGTACAAAAATAGGAGCAGATGTAGGAGCAAGGTATGAGGTTGTTTTGGATGGTGGAACATGGAAAGTTTGGGAGGAAGTGCTAGGATTGTTGTGGTAAGGGGTAAAACCCGGTGCATGTTGAGGGGAAGGATCAACGGTAGTGGGAACCTGGGCTTGTGATAGCAGTGGGATAGTTGCAGGGTTTTAAGTGTAGTTAGTGGAGAATGAAGGTGGAGGATGCCCCCTGATCCAAGACTGATACATTTCGGCCATCTAATGTTTCAACCTTCGGACCTCCTCTTTCAATTCAGATTTCGACTCCACAAACTCCCTCAACGGGTCAACAACTCATGTGTCCGAGTCTTTGCTAGCCATGGCTACCTTGCTTTTTGACCTTGTGGTGTATGATGAATCGTCAAAGTGCCACAAACTAACCACCCTCTATTATGATAACAACGAAAGTAACAAAGAGGAGCAAAACAAAGCCAACATGTTAGCGTTAGGGCATTTATCAGATAGAAATATCACATTGCGTGTAATGCCCCTAACAACAATTAACGGTTCTAGAATGACTTCGAGCGTCACAAGGTCATTTGACATCATCCCAATTTTACTCTCCTGGCCCTTTTTCTCTTCTTTTCCTCTTTTACACTCCTTAATTTGCTCATTTCTTTCATATCTTTTCTTTCTGATTATCGCTCTTTCTTTCCTCTCATTTCTCATATCCCACAACTTTTCTCTTCTTTTTTCTCCTTTTTTAACTTTTAAAAATGATTTGATCGAACCCTATGTTGGTTGCCTACGTATCATGTTCCACATGAATCAGACCAAGCGTAGTTCTAGAAAAGCGATGGATAAAATAAACTAAGAATAAAAATCTTTTTGGATTTTTCATTTATAATTTTTTTGGTTTTCACATACAAAATAGGGAAATATGATAACAACAGACTCGACGAACTCAACTAGACTATGAAAGACTCTGACACCATCTAAAAGACTCGATACTACTGTACAAAACTAGAAAATAAAAGACAATATGAAAACAGACTCAAAATATAAAAAGTATCCTCAAGCAACTCATAAATGCAATGGTCCTAACTGGATGCACTTGGGGCATTTATCATGCTCAAGCTCCGGAAATGGATCCATACCTGAATGATAAAAATCAGACCAAATAGAGTTAGTGACTCGAGATACTATGCGATACCACAACACCTCCTATTGGATACATGCAAGACACGATTGGGCTATTTTTTGAAAATTAACCTACGTGGCCAAGAGTTGCTATTAGCGTAAACTCAATAAAGGTGACCTCAAAGACATGAAAATACCTAACTAAGGCTTATATGGCTTCAAACTCCCAATAATTATGGCCCTAGAAATTACTTCGCAAAAATGACCCATTTTGCAAATATGGTCGATGTGGCCAAAAGTGGCTAAAGATGCAAACTCAAAAAGGACGGACCTTAAAGTAACATTACACCTAATTTTGGACTCAAGATTCTAAGACATGGGTCATTGAACCACTTTTGCAAAAATGGCCCCATTTTGCAAGAACAACCGATATGGCCCAAAAGTGGCTAGACATGCAAATTCAACATGAATGGACCTTAAAACTAAGAGGATACCTTGTTGTAGACTTAGGGCTCTAAGACATGGGATAACAAACTTCTTTGAGAAAATAGCCCTATTTTGCAAAAAACGCCAATGTGGCCAAATGTGGCTAAACATGCAAGATTTGGCTATGACCCCGGAAGCCAAGAACCTAAGACTCACTAGGAAGATCGGATATGGGATAAAAAATGTAACTAATTTGTAAAAACTATTTTTTGTTTTTTTTTTGAAAAATGATAGAAAATGTAAAATCATTTTGGATTTTTCATTTTCATTTTTTTTGTCTTTTCTTGAAAAAGTTGTGAAAGAAAAATATAATTGGCCCTACTTGCTTCATCTTTATACTTCACCCTCGTTTCTTTCTCATTTACCCTCAACCATCATTGGTCCGCCAAATGACCTTTTACCCTTAAAGAATGCAGCATGTAACACATAGGGATGATTAAATATCTTTTTGGGCCTCGGCCCGTTTTGACATAATTTGGATAGGCCTCCTATAAAGGAACACGGTGCCTAGGACCGAGACATGCTAAGTGTAGATGCCATGATGCAAATAAGCATGACCTAAAGGCTGTCCTAGATTTGGGGTTCACTAGACAAGGCAATTCGGGGTGGCACGTGGTCGATGACGGTTGCTCTAGCTATCCACCCAAACCACGCTCCCACACCACCCCCTAAAGACACGGGTGACTCACAAAAGGCCGTGTACGCTCAAACGTACTCCGAAAGACTTGTTGTAGAAAAAAAGACCCAGGTTTATGCAAATGATGACAGTTTATAAAGCAGCAACACATAAAGGAAAAACAGTAAACAAATAAGCAACTGGCCAATAATAAAATGACATAAATAAAATAAAAATCAAATAAAGCAAAAAAAACACATAAAAAGCTCAACCGAATATCCTAAAAAGCCAACAAGATCAAGTACTAGCTCGAACCTGCAACTCCCTAGCAGAGTCGCCAGAGCTGTCACACCCCTTTTTTCACTTCACTAACCCCTCTTAAAATAATAAAAGGATTTTGTGAAGATCGAAAGGGTTTTCAAAATTGAAAGTGAACAAATATTTGTGTTCAAAAGGACTTTTTAGAGTCGCCACCTGGCATTGGTTTCGGTGTGCTAAACACAATTTTTTTTAAAAATGATTTTCCTTTTAAAACACTTTGGACTCCAAAACTAAGTCTACACCGGAGATTCGGGTAAGGAGGTTCATTTGACTCAAGGAGAAGGTGTTAGGCACTCCCCAAGTCCCGTAACTAGTACGGTTGCATACTTGATCTAGTCGACTTTTAAAATATTTGAATTAAGGTAATGAACACAGAAATGGGAAAATTAACACATAAGAGGATCAAGGTCATCCCCACCTAATAAAGAAAAATAAAACAAGAATAAAACACTACAAGTTCTACTTTTGGCCTCCAATTACAGAATACTACGGGGCATTTCCCGGAATAAAATATATACATATCCTTCGGGGCATTCCCCGAATGAATTTAACTAAAAGAATGACCTCTCACCTCAAAACCAACAACAATCCTAAAGTTTGCCTACCCAGGTGATGACGGCCTAAGTATGCTCCTACTCGAAAAGTAACTAAAACAAGAATAAAAGAACAACAATTATTATCTTGAACTTAAATTCTCTTTTAATATTTACCCAGCAATCAAATTTCTATAATGTGATAAAATCATGTTCAACTATAACCCAATTCGAGTAATATACGAGCAGGTGACCAAATGAACAGATTCAAAATCATAGACAATGATTAAATAAATCACAATATCAAACCACCAAACAAACAATTAACATTAAGCTAGAATAAAATAAGTAGTGGATTGAAGAATTGAACCTCAGTTAGAGAAAGGACCCTTTCGACGTTAATTATATCTAAGTTGAACGTGCTCCTTGAACTTAAACCGAAACTGCTACGATCCAACAAACTCAAGAACGCTCCGATTTAAAAATCCAACACGAGCTTAACGGTAGAGATCGAACCAGCGAGTTTAATTCGGTGAAAGCTCAAACACAAAGCTATATGACCAAATCTTCATGTGCAACATTTGAAACACAAAATCTTTCGTATAGTGAGAAATTTTCCTTACGAATTTGATTAATACAACATCTTCCAACAAAAGGTCAAATGGAGCAAATAGTACATATACCAAAAATAGGACTCGGACTCAAAATGATGATTAAAGCGGCAGTCTAAAACCTCAACCAAAACCTGAATGATGACCTCAAACGGACCTTTCCTTGGCTAGAAATTGAACTCAAAATCAGTTTTGAATGTCTGAAACATTGAGCTCTCTGAACTCTTGACCCAAAAATGGTAGTAAAAACGAGTTTTGCCTCTTAGTGTTAATGGTGGAGCGCGACTGATTTTTGGGGCTGAGCAACGGTAGTTTGCAGCGAGCTCTGGTGGTGGGGATGGCAATAGTAAGGCTGAAGATGTTGGTGCAGCTGCTGGGGTCTGGCAGTGGAGAGGTTCAGTCACTGGTGTTGTGTATGTTAGGTTTGGGCAGCGGAAAGAGGTGGAGATGGGGTGGTCATTTGTAGGCGGGCATTGGTTGGTATTTTAGGGATGGAGGAGAAGGGTCTTCTGGGGTGGTTAGGGTGGTGTGACGACGGGGGGAGGCCAGCTGTTGCTAGTTTTAGGAGGTGGTGGCGGCGGCTGTGTATTTTTATTTTAAGCAATCCACTAGGCAGTGCCTAGGGCTAGTTTTTATATATATAAAAAACAAAAAACAAAAACAATGTCAGGAGGTCTTACATAATGAAAGAGATAAACTTTGATGAATATATGCCACCTATTATCAATATTGAGTAAGGTGCTAAACATTGATATCACATATGATCTAATATAAACTTTCAATATAGAAACTAGCCCTACATGATAAAAGTCCACACTTGCAAAATTGGACCAAGTATACTGTTGTGTGCATAATTCACTAAAGTTGCAAAAATAGCCCATTTCCATGAAATTTTTTGTCTTAGCCCTCTGATTGCCATAATAGCCAACTGCCCAGTAGTATTCTATCCAGATCAATGTCCCAACGTGATTATCTGTTGCTAGCACTGTCCAGCTCCATGATTCTATGTTGTATATGCATTTTGTCGTCCACCATTCCCTTATGATCCATATTTGAGATAATGATCTTCCTCTAGTTAAAACATGCTGCTCCATCCACAAACTAATGACTATTCCCTTGTGCCTCATCTAGAGGTGATCCTGCATTTTGTATCATGATGCCATTTTCATGTTTGTGCCTTCCCTAGCTTGCATCCCATTTGAATGAGTACATAGTACTAATACCACCACTTGGGACTTGGGCATAGGTAAGGACATGGTTACCTTATTGATTCCTGCAAAAAAGAGCCTTATGTAATAGCAAAAGTTCCTTAATTTCAAAGGATCTTGCCTTTTTTGGTCCATCTTCATATCATGTTGTTTCCTTGGCCTTCTTTGTGTTGTTTTGTATTGTATTTCACATTTGTTTCTTTATCTCTATTCAGTACCAAGTGTTGCTTCTGTTGTTTTTCTCTTGCCTGGCTCTTTGTATGTGTTTCTGGTATCCAAACTCCTTATCCAACAGTCTTGTCCTGCAGCTTTGTACCAGTTGATACTGGTCCTTTTAACTGTATATGATATCTGTTGCATCTCTATGTCTAGCCTTAGCTGTGATGTTTCCTGTGTGCATGAGGTAATGCCTCCATTTGAGTATTTCCAACCACTGCATAAGCTATTGTGATAGCAGTCCAAGAGTAGCTGCCTCTCACTAAAAAAATGGACCTTAGAGTGTTTGTCCTTGCCTCAATGTCTTTGCCCGACTTTAACTTACTTCCTGTTGGTTGAGTGCAAGGCACTAATACCACCACATGGAGTTTCATTAAAGTACAGATCAAGGACATGCCATATTCACCTGCAAAAAAGAAACCATTGTTGGTAAAAAGAGCTGTTACCATGCTCTCCTCCCTTAGGACTTGAACATGATAGTGAAGTGAATAGCCTCCAGTTCCTCTCCTTTCCTCTCTTCTTCCTTCCCCCCTTCAGTTCCTTGCAACCTTCACCCTTATATATGGACATTGCATTTTATCCTCATTCACCAATATTCTCCATTGTAGATCTAATTGCAAGAAATCATGACATTCTATTGTCCCCTCTTCAAGAGCCTAATTGGCAAGGTGATCTGCTAATTTGTTTCCCTCTCTATATATGTGTGTGATATTTGAGGTAAATCCTTCCAAAAGCTGCTGTATGCACCATGGAGGCTTCCATGTCCTTTCCATATGTTTTTCATCAGCATTGAATCTGTTTGTAGCCATATATGCGTGTAGTTACATGCTCTACAGATTCTTAGGGCCTCCACAATTGCTTCTGCTTCTGTATTTGACCCCTCAGTGATCTCCTTGCCCATTGCATATTTTAAATCCCCCACCTCATCCCTAATACATATACCAATTGAACTTCTCCCAGGATTCCCTTTAGATGCCCCATCTGTGTTAACTTTCAGCCAACCCACCATAGGTAGTTTCCAAATGACTTTCTCATATTTCAACCGAGAGGTATAGTTTTCCATTAGAGTTACCAGATCCTGCCACTTATGAGGAACTTTTAAGCCTGGCTTTCTGACCCGAACTAGATGCCGCAATGCTGTTAAAACCTGGTAGATCACTCTGTTGGTTGACACTGCCTCTCCATATTTTAAGTTGTTCCTTCTCTTCCATAATTCTCATACGATGCATGAAGGCAAAGACTGCATTACTGGCTTCAATCTAGGCACTACCATAGCAGTCCAACACCTTGTAATTGCCTGGTGCATTGACAGACCCTCTATTGAAATTCCTGCCTTTGATAGAAAATACTTCCAAACTATTTTAGATGCAGCTGATGTAAAGAACAGATGCACTAATGATTCCTCTTTTGGTTCAGCATAACACCAACACCTTAAGGGCATAAAATACCCCAATGTTCTCATGAAGTCATCCAAAGGTAGTTTTGCCTTCCATACCTTCCACATGAAAAATGCAATTTTAAATGGCAACCCTTTCACCCAAATCATTTTGTATACTGCTTTTTGATCATCTCTCCTTCTTAGGTATTCCTATGCATACGTCATTGAAAAATGTGCACGAGGTTCAAGCATCCAGTATGGGCTATCAAGCGCATTTTCCATCACTAGAGGTCTTACTTTCTGCACAATGTGGTGTGCAAGTTCTTCAAGTAATATCTCTAATAGCCTTTCAACATTCCAAGCCCAATTTTCCAAGACATCATACACATTGTGCACATTTTCATCAATTCCAAATTTAGGAGGAACAATAAAATATAATGCACCCAGACCTATCCAATTGTCTAACCAAAATATTGATGATCCCATTTTTGGATGCTAGGTGATTTGGTGCTCAATTATGTCCCAACATTCCAACATCTTCCTCCAAATGTGTGACCCTTCCCTACATGGAACTATTACTGCATTTAATTTTTTATAGTACTTCTGAGTCATGAAAGAACTCCACAAACTAGGCCTTGTTCGAAAATTCCACTATAGCTTACAAAATAGTGCCTTTGATACATCATGCAATGATTGAAAACCTATTCCTCCTTCCTCACATGGCATACATAATATAGTCCATGATGCCCAATGCCTGCTAGTACTTCCAACTGCACTACACAAAAAGAATTGAGCGAAGATCTTATGGAGTCTGGTTATTACATAGTTGGGAGAATTCACTGCTGATAGTAGGTGTATGGGCATACTCTGAAGAACATTTGATATCATTACTGCCCTGCCTCCTATTGAAATTAATTTGCCCTTCCATGACTGCATCTTATCAAGTACCTTACTGATGAGACTTTGGTAATATTTCAGCTTTCTTCTTGCACAAAAAATGGACATCCAAGTTATGTGAATGGGAAATCCTGCCTTCCAATTCCAGTCCTTTCTAGCTTTCTGACTACCTCCAAATCTATCAAATGGTGCATATAGATAGCTGATTTATTTTTGTTCACAAGCTGCCCATATGCTGCTTCATAAACATGTAACACTTTCATTACTAGTCTCAAAGGTGTGGCATCAGAAGATGTGAATATATAATGTCATCCTCATAGGCAAGATGATTGATTTTTGGACTCCATTTAGGCAGTCCAGAACCACAGAAATACAAGTTCTGATGCAAAAAGTTCAGCCCTATAGATAGTGCTTCTGCAGCTAGAATAAAAAGTGTAGGTGATAAAGGATCACCCTACTTTATTCCCCTTGATGATTTGAAAAAACCATGAGGCTGACCATTAATGAGCACTGAGTATCAATTTTTTCCAACAATATCAAAGATCAAGCCTATGAACCTTTCACATGATCTCATTTTCCTTAGCACCTTAGTTAGAAATAACCATGATAGCCTGTCGTATGCTTTTGTCATATCCAGTTTAATCACTACATTAGGTCCAGCTTTTGTTCTTAGCCTAATGTCAGTAATTATCTCCTGAGTTAAGAGCACATTTTCAAAAATGCTTCTCCCCTTTATAAATCTTGCTTGTTCCTCTGAAATCAGGTTAGGGAGCAGTCCTACCAGTCTTTCATGAATTGCCCTAGAAAAAATTTTATTGATGAAATTACTAAGGCTAATAGGCCTCATGTATGAGAATGTACTAACCTCCTTTTTCTTTGGCAAGAGCACCAAATTTGTATATGTCACACACTTTGGTAGTTGCTGTCCACTGAAAAATTGCAGTACCATTGTATAGATGTCATCTTCAATGATTTCCCAACATGATTGATAAAAAGCACATGTGAACCCATCTGGACCTCCTACACTCTCACCATTAAGACCAAATACTGCCTTATTTACTTCCTTTTTGTAGGCTGAGATGTCAACTTTGCATTTTGATCCCCATCAATCAAACTAGGCACATGATCAATGATGTGAAAATTAGTAGGAGTCACACTCTCACAGAATTGATCCTTAAAGAAACTAACAGCTGCTTCTGTTATCTGGTCCTCCTCTTCAATCCAATTACCACTGTTGTCTTGTATTCTTTTGAGCTGAAGTCTTTTCCTTCGACCATTAACTTGAGCTTGAAAAAACTTTGTATTCTTGTCACCCTCCTTAAACCATGTCATGCCTGACTTTTGTTTCTGGAATTCCTCTTCCAAAGCAAGGTATCTGATAAGCTCAGCTTGAACTCTCTGCCGTCTTTCCCTGTTTGCCTGCGTAGGATATGCTTCAAACTGCCTCTCATGCACTAAAACCACTTCTTCCATACTAGCAATCTTCTGAAAAATTTCCCCAAAAATTGCTTTACTCCATGTGCACAATACCTTCTTTTAACTTCTTATGTTTGTAGTTAAAGAGAATGAAAGGGATTTGCTTCAAAATTTATCTTCCAATTCTCCCTAACTACTTTAAAAGATGCATGCTTAATCCAGAAGTTAAGAGATCTGAAGGATTTTTTTAATAGGTGCAGATTCTATATCACACTTTAGTAGCATAGGGCAATGATAAGAACCTATTTTGGATAGATGGGTTACTTCCAAACCTGGAAAAGTTTGCTAAAACTCCATATTAGCAAGACATCGATCTAATCTTTTAAATATGCAGTCCTCCTCAGCTCTGCCATTCCACCAAGTAAAAGTGCTCCCTTTAAATCCAAGATCTGATAAGCAACATATATTTATACAATGTCTAAAATCATCCACTTCATTAATATGAACAGGCAGTCCCCCAAACTTTTCCTCATCATCCCAAATTATATTAAAATCTCCCCCCTACAATCCATGGAGTAATCATATCCCTAGCCATTGCACACAAAGAATCCTATAATTCAATCCTCTCAATTGCATCATATTTAGCATAAATCAATGTGAGGATGAGCTCCACATGTGATTCTGTATGAAAAAGCCTGAGAGTAAGTTATTGAACCATGTTATACAATATAGAAACCTCAAAAACTTCATCTATAAAAGCCCAGATCTTGTTTGAAACATTCATCACAGCTTGTGCCAAACCAATTCTTTTTCTGTACCTTTCCATCTTAGTAGCTTGCTGCATTGGTTCCAATATTCCTATAAATTCAAAGTGGTGTTTTCTTAGCATTGTAATAAGCCTCTCAAAAGCTTGCATTGTATTCAATAATCTAACATTCCATATAATAGCATCCATTACTGATTTAGTGATTTAAACAATGTTCTTCTTGTTTGTACTCCACCTGTTGGGGTAGTGGACTGTTCCTTATTTTGCTTTTTTTTTCCTTTGGCTGCAGACATGACTTTCTCTAGATGCCTTGGAGAAAGATCACCTTGCTTGGCTATGTTAAAAAAATTCTGAGTAGTAGATTCTTCATTCATGTCTCTACCTATTTGCTTTGCATCCTCCATCTGATTCCCCACATCTATATCACCTGCTGTATTTATCACCTGTGTATTGTTTGGTGCAGAGACCATAGCTTACTCCCCTTGATTTTTCTGTGCCAGGATCAATGGAACAATGTTCTCAGCTGTGTCCTGCACTTTGGATCCTGCATATGCCTCCTCCTATGATTTAGCTTCAGCTGTTTGATCTTCTTTTGTCCCTTCATGATCAATTGCAGTACTGTCCACTTCTTTATTTATCCCTTCCTGTACCTCATTACCTTTAGAGTTTGGCTGATTCATCATGGTGTTTCCTTGTATAATGGGATCAATCATTACATTAACTTATTTCTGGCCATCAGTGGTGTTTTTTACAATCTTGACAGTACCATTTACACTTTGATCATCATCTTCTCTTTCATCTCCACCTGCCTCTTCCTCACTTTGCATTTCTTCAGGAATGTCTCCCTCCTCTGAATCTTCCTCTGTCTGTTGATTCCATAGCCTTCCTCCTTTCCACTTTACCCTCTCATTGCTCTTAAATTTTTCAAAATCTGCATCAACAATGAATTCATTATCCTTGAATTTTGCTAATTGTCCTTCCACTCTAGTGTCCTGAGATGGGATGTCTTGGAAGGAGGTGTTGGTTGCAACCATATTACCAATAAAAGCCATATTTACCCATTGTGCAGTAGTCTCTTTATTTTGCTGATCAGTAGCCCTTTTCTCTTTACTTCTTGCTTCTTCTCTTTATCTGTGCTTATTAATCTTTACTGGATTGGAATTGCCTGTTGGAAAAACTAGATCAAGGTTTTGTGTTGCTGCATTTGTACCCCTATTACTCCCTTTTTAGGCCTTGTCAGTCCCAGGAGAATTGAGAATAAAAGCTGGAGCTGCTGGATTTAATTCCACAGTTTCCCTAGTATTATGAACTCCTCTTTGTGCATTTCTACCTCCACCAATACTATCTGATTATTCTCATTATCTTCACTATTCTCCACTTCTAAAATAGCAAACTGATTGTTTGTTTGTACCTACTGAGGAACCATAGAATTTTGTTGTTCTACTAGTACAATTTGTTGGCCAGTTTTAGTCACACCTTCAGGCACCTTTTCCTTTGCGTTTCCTCTATTGTCCCTCACTTCTTTGCACTGTGCACCAACATCACCAACTACCTTACCATTTGATAGGATCATCAAAGGAGCTGCTCATTTGCCTTGTTGATTATTGGCTCCCTTTTCTACTGCATTATTAACCTGCTGCTCCACATTCTTATTTGCCATAAATTCTGGATTGATCCTCCAGCATTCTAACATGTCATGTCCTTGCAATTTAGATTCCTTACCATACTTAGGCAAGTAATCATATTTTATAGTAACCCATTCAGTTCTAACATCTCCAGTTGCTTCATTCACAATGTCCATACGAACCTTATTAGGGAGGTCAGATAACAGATCAACAAGCACTTTCACACGAGCACAACTAGGCCTAGTTTTATTCACAGTAGCCAAATCCAGATGAAGTGGCTTTCCTACTGCAGAAGCTAGTGAAAACGGGCATTCTTTGATAAAGTAAGTTGGCAATAGATTAGGGAAAGATATCCAAGCCATTACCTTTGGTGTTTCCTCTCCAACCTTGAATTTTGCATCATATATCAAGGTTCAATTGATATTCCTCTCCAAACTTATTCTTGACATAATACACAACTGTTGATGAAAAATCTATGAAGTCTTGCCATAAGGTCAGTCGTATCAAAATATGTCTATCACGTAAATAGCCAATGTTGCATTCACCTTTAATACCACACTGTATAGGAACAATGCGACGTATTTCATTGAGCTCAGGCCATCCATAGGAAAACTTGCACACCACTGCATACTGGAGACCTTCAATGATATTCATACGATCAACCTCGGCTTCAGTAAACTGCACTAATGGCTGTCTCTGTAGGAATATAGCTCGTCTAAAAAGGATTGGATCAACTGCTGCTGCTCGATCATGCAGTACGTTATTACTGGACGTAGGTTTCACTGCTTTTGCGTAGTCCAAGGGCTGTGGAGTATTGTTTGGAGTCGTGAAAGGTTGGGCAATGCCGGGGGTGGTTGGGGAGGCAGCCCGACCATTGTTGGTGGCTAGCCATCGGCCGGATTGGCCATGGAAGTGCACGAAAGACCTGCGCATGTTTTGGGTTTAGGGTTTAGGGTTTTGCTGTGTATTTTTTTTATAATCCACTAGGCAAGGTGCCTAGGGCTAGTTTTTATATATATCAAAATAAAAAAATAAAACACAGTAGCATGTTGTCTTACAAAGAGTAAGACGATAATGTATGTCTAGTATATACGTCCTATTACAAATTTTGAGCTTATGGTACCCAAAACTGATATTATAATGAATTCTACCAAATTATGAAATGTAAAATCTAAATAATGCATAAAAACAAGCCCATTACACATGTAGCCATTTTCTGAATTTGCACCATTGTGAGCCATGGATATGTATTGCTTGAGTATTGTATATCTCCATTCCTTTGCTGCTCTATATTTCTCATATTTGTAGCATTTGCAGCCTCTTGTTTTTGTCCTCCTATTTGCCAAAGTGTGGTTTCCCAGCTCTATCCAGCAACAAATCATTGTGGTGTTCCTGCATTTTTGCACCCTATTTTCTGGCATATTCCATGTATGAATCTGTTATTTTCTTTCCCAATCGTCACCTTTGCATATCCTTCTTGTTGTAGATGCTGACCTAGACCCTTTAATGCACCTCAAAACCTTCGTATAATTTACTGAAAATCCCTGCATCGTCAATGAAAAACTGGGGAGCATTTGTTGTGTGTCAATTGTGAGGCTTCTCTTCTGTGACTTCCACCTATAGTTAGGTATTATTTCTGTGCCAAACCACTTCTGACATAATGAATACCTACTATGTATTGTTATTTTGTTCCATATCATCTCTTTTGGCCCCTTTTTTTGCTCTCCAAAACCTTGTACCTGACCTCTAACTTCTATCTATGAAAAAAATAAATTTTGCCACATAAGCCATGTATTGCTTCCTTACTCTTGCCTGACTCCCTGTATGTGTTGCTATGCTATCCCCATTTTTGTCCCTCACCCCATAATTTTCACACGCATCCATGATATAGTCCTCCATGTACTGGGCATGTACAAACGGAACCTGCCTACTTTGATGAGCTTTACGTGTGAGTTCCATAGTTGTTTCACCTGGAGATTTGTGTGCCTCTCCTCTTGTATGTCAGAAGTATTTCTATGTGTATGTCTATCCTTCCATGACTCCTCCGTTGCTCCTAGATTTTGATATTTAACACCCCTGCATATTATATTATACCTGGGCAGCAATGTGATTCTCCCGCTTCTATGCTTATGCCTGCTTTCAATTCTCTTTCAATAGAATGAGTACATAGTACTGATACCACCAACTGGAAGTTCCTTAAATAGTAGGGCATAGAGACAGTAGCTTTTCCTGCATAAAAGAACACGATGTTAGTGTAAAAAATCATCAACATACTCTCTTCCATAAGGATTTGAGTATGTTGATATATCATATATGCACCAGTGATCTTTCTCTCCATTGCTCTCTTTTCCCTCCTTAATTCCTTGCCACCCTTACTCGAATGTATGGACATTGCATCTTATTCTCATTCACCAATCTTCTGCCTTGTGAATCTAGCTGCCAAAAGTCATGACACTCCATTGTTCCCTCTTCAAGAGCATAATTGCGAAGATGATCTGCCAATCTATTGCCCTCTCTGAATATATGAGTGATTTTGAAACCAATTCCCTCCTTCATCTGCATAATTTCCTCCACTTGATCAGCTATGCACCATGGTGGTTTCCGTACCCCTTCAACTATGTTTTTTTAGTAGCATTGAATCTGTTTCCAACCAAATGTAATTGTAGTTGTGCATCCTACAGTACCTCAAAGCTTCCACAATTGCAGTTGCTTCTTCTTCTGTGTTTGTGCCTTCCGCTATATACCTTCCCAAATCATAAATCATCTCCCCTCTTTCATCTCTCACACTGAAGCCAATTGCACTTCTCCTCGGATTTCCTCTAGATGCACCATCTGAATTTACTTTGATCCAGCCCTACACTGGATGTTCCCATATCACCTTTTGATATTTCAGCCTTGGAGTGTAATTCCCCATCATGGTTAGCAAATCCTGCCACCTATGAGGAACTTGTAGCCCAGGTTTCCTTGTTTGAACAAGGCATTGCAGTGCAGTGGAAACCTGATATATCACTTTGCTTACTGAAACTTGGTCCCCATATTTTAAAGCATTTCTTCTTTTCCCCAATTACCAAACAATGCAAGAAGGCCGGGCTTGCGTGATTGGTTTAAGCCTAGGAATAACCTGTGCAATCCAGCACATAGTTATAGCATAATACAGTGTCAAACCCTCCAATGCTATGCCTGCTCTAGATAGAAAATACTTCCACACCACAACTGCAGCCTTTGATGTGAAGAACAAATGTACCAAAGATTATTGTTGAGGTTCTGCACAACACCAACATTTAGAAGGCATAAAAATCCCAGCCTACGCATAAAGTCATCTAGAGGTAACTTAGCTTTCCACACCTTCCACATAAAGAATGCTATTTTGAATGGTAGCCCCTTCACCCATATCATTTTGTAAGCTACTCTAGGCTCATCTCTCCTTCTAACATATTCCCAAGTAGACCTTACAGTAAAATGACCTCTAGGCTCTAGCATTCAATATGGTATATCAATGTCAGCTTCCACAACTGGAGGTCTGGTACTTTCTATAATGTGAGTTGCATACTCTTCAGCTAAAATTTCCATCAGCTTCTCTACATTCCATCCACCTTCTGCCATAACATCATACACATTGTGAGTGTTCTCATCTATTCCAAACTCAGGAGGAACAAGAAAGTACAATGCCCCCAAGCCTGTCCAATTATCAAACTAAAAAAGAGAAGATCCCATTTTTGGATGCCACTTAATTTGGTGTTCTATAACTTCTCTTCACTCTAACATCTTCCTCCAAACATGTGAACATTTCTTCCATGGAACAATCACTGCATTAAGTTTTTTACAGTACTTCTGGATCATGAATGAGCTCCAAAGGCTTGGTTTTGTGCGAAAATTCCACCACAACTTACAGAAGAGTGCTCTTGAAACATCATGTAGTGATCTGAAGCCTAGTCCTCCTTCTTCACAAGGCATACATAAGGTATTCCATGATGCCCAATGCCTACTGCTTCCTCCAAGAGAACAGCTCCAAAAGAATTGAGCAAAAAACTTATGAAGCTTTTTTATTACATAACCTGGAGGGTTCACAACAGATAGCAGATGAATTGGCATGCTCTGCAGTACATGAGCAATTAGTACTGCCCTTCCTTCTATTGATAGTAGTTTCCCTTTCCATGACTGTAGCTTGTCAAGAACTTTGGTAATAAGTCCTTCATAGTAGTCCATCCTCCTTCTTGAATAGAAGATAGGGCAGCCAAGATATGAGAAAGGGAAATTCTACCTCCCAATTCCTGTAATCCTCTCTACCTTGCTAACCACTTCCATACTAGTAGAATGGTTCATGTACACATCTGAATTTCCTTTATTTACCTTCTGCCCAGATGCTGCTTCATATGCATTCAACACCTTCATCACCAACTGTAGGGAAGTAGCATCAGAAGAAGAGAAAATGATTGTATCATATACATATGCCAGGTGGTTGATTTTTGGACTCCATTTGGGCATTCCAAATCTACAAAAATATAGGTTCGAGTGTAAAACATTCAGACCCCTCGATAATGCCTCTGCTGCCAATATAAACAATGTAGGTGAGAGTGGATCACCTTGTTTAACCCCCCTTGATGACTTAAAGAAACCATGAGATTATCCATTTACAAGCACAGAGTACCAATTATTCCCAAAAATATTATACAACAAGCCAATGAACCTCTCACTGAACCCCAGCTTCCTCAACATTTTAGTCAGAAATAACCATGGTAGCCTATCATAGGCTTTCATCATATCTACCTTAATCACTACATTTGGTCCAACTTTTGTTCTTAGTCTGATATCTGTTTTTCTTTCTTGAGTTAGTAGCACATTTTCTACAATACTTCTTCCTTTCACAAAGCCTGCTTGTTTCTCAGAAATCAAATTAGGAAGTAACTCAACCAACCTCTCATGAATCACCCTTGAGAAAATTTTGTTGACAAAGTTACTTAAGCTTATAGGCCTCATGTCTGAAAAGCTGACTATTTCATTCTTCTTTGGTAAGAGCACCAAATTTGTATGGGTCACACACTTTGGTAGTTGCCTGCCACAGAAAAATGCCCTGACCATATTAACTATCTCTTCACCAATGATGTCCCAATATGCATGATAAAAAGCTCCTGTAAACCTATCTGGACCACCTGTAGATTCACCATTAAGGCTAAAAACTGTTGCCTTGATCTCTTCTGTAGTTGCCATGCTAGTTAACTTTGCATTCTGCTCCCCATTTACCAAACATGGTACTTGATCAATGATATCAAAAGCTGATGGAACCTCATATTCTGTGAACTGATCCTGAAAGAAGTTGACAGCCTCTTCTGCTATTAGTTGTTCCTCCTCTAATGAGTTGCCCATACTATTTTGAATTATCTTAAACTTCAATATTTTCCTTCTACCATTCACTTGGGCATGAAAGAACTTAGTATTCCTATTACCCTCCTTAAACCATGCCATACCATATTTTTGCTTCCAAAAGGCTTCTTCAATTGCAAGATATCTAATGAGCTGAGCTTGTAGTAAGTGTAACCTTTCCTTATTCTGTTGAGTTGGACTTACTTTAAATTGCCACTCACGTACCAGAACCACTTCTTCCAAGCTTGCAATCCTCTAGAATATATCCCTATAAGTAGATTTACTCCAACTAGACAATGCTTTCTTAAGTTTCTTCAATTTATGATTGAATAGAATGAATGGATCTGCACTAAAATCTGCCTGCCAATTAGCCTTCACTACTGATTTAAAATTCTCATGCTTCACACAGAAATTGAGAAATCTAAAAGGTTTATTAATTGGAGGTGCTTCAATATCACACTTTATAAGCATAGGACAATGATTAGATCCTATCTTAGATAAATGAGTGATTTCTACACCTGGGAATATCTGCTGAAACTCTAAGTTTACAAGACATCGATCTAGCCTCTTGAAAATACAATCTTCCTCTGCCCTGCCATTCCACCATGTAAAAATGCTGCCTTTAAAACCAAGATCTGAGAGGTTACATGTGGTAATGCAATGTCTAAAATCATCAATTTCGTTTAGAGATACTGGTAAACCTCCAAATTTTTCTTCTTCATCCCATATTACATTGAAATCACCCCACAAGCCATGGAATTGTCATGTCTCTAGCCATAGCATACAAAGAGTCCCAAAGTTCTATCCTCTCTATAGTATCACACTTTGCATATACTAAAGTAAGCATTAGCTCTACATGAGTTTCTGTATGAAATAACCTCAGTGTCAACTACTACACCATATTATATACTATTGAAACTTCATAGACTTCATCAATAAATGCCTATATCTTGTTAGAAACATTCACCACAGCTGTAGCTAGGCCAATCCTCCTTCTGTAGCCCTCCATTTTTCTTGGCTGTTGCATTGGTTCTAGGATGCCTATAAATTCAAGATGATGTCTTCTATGCATTGTGATAAGCCTTTCGAAGGCTTGCATCATAATCATTGACCTTACATTCCATATGATTGCCTCTCACTGAACTTAGTAAGTGTTCTTCTAGTTTGCATAAACTGGAAGTATCCTTTGGTGCCTTCTTTTTTCCTTTAGCTGCTGATTTTACCTTTTCCAAATGTCTGGGAGAAAGATCTCCTTTCCTGGCAACATTTCAAAAATTCTGAGCAATTGATTCATCATCATAATCAACACTTGTTGTTTCCCTATGCTCCTCTCCTCCTTCATCATCACCTTCTGCTGTTATCTGCATGTTGGACCTCTTGGTTCTAAATTTCAAAGCTTGATCTACAAGTCTGTTCTGCTACCTCTCTTGACTAACTCCCAATGGAACAGTGCTCCTATCACCAGTTGCTAATTGAGCATTAGCCAACTGCTTAGTTCCAGATGTTGCACTCTCCCTACCTTCCTTCTATGATGACATTTGCTTCCCAGTTCCACCTGGATCTCCCATATTCACATCCATGTCTTTAGGATTTACTGTACTTACATTGGGATCTTCAGCAATTGTTTGGCCTTTATTACTGTTATCCTTCTTGCTTTATACATCATCTGCATTGGTCAACCCCTCATCATCAGTGTTCTTGATTTCATCTCCATTTACACTTTGTTTCTCCTCTTGTACATCAACATCAGAATCCCTCTCAGCTTGCATCCCATCAGGAACTACCCCTTCATCTGGATCTTCTTTAATTTGGTTGGACCACAACCTACCTCCTGACTATTGAACTCTTTCATTGTTTTGAAATTCTTCATTCCTTGACACAGCTGTAACAACAACATTCAGATTTGCTGTGTTTTTAGCTAATTCTCCTTCCACTCTAGTATCTTGAGATGGGATGTCTTGACACGAGGTATTAATACCTACAACATTCCCTCCAAATGTTCTCTGAACCCAGTCAGTTGTTGTTTCATTAGGCCTTATCCCTTCTTTAACTACCTGCTGCCCATCTGCTATAGGGTTAAACTTAGGAGCTAAAGGATTCAGCCTTTTCCCACTGCCAGTATGATTCTTCTTAGGACTGTGCTGTTTGCCTTGATTTCCTCCTTTAACATGAGAAGCTTTATCCAACTAAATGACTTCCTACACCTCCTCAATTACTGCTAGTTGATTACCCTGCAATGCCCTTTGACCTACACCTGAAATTTCCTTTGCTTGAACATGGTTCTGCATCTCATTAGCATCATCTGTTGCCTCTTCCTCAACTCCCAACAGTGCAAATTTGTTCCCTACTTGCACTTGCTGCCCTGCACTTTGATTAACTGGAACTAGCTCTTTTCTAGTAGTTGCTTGTGCATCCTTCTAATGGGTTGTCTTTTTAGTACGATTGTCCCTAACCTCCTTCCATTGTTCCTTGCCCTTGCCATTGACATTCCCAACAACCTTTCCACTGGATAAAATCATTAAAGGACCATGTTGGTTCAAATTTGCAGAGCCATTACCCTGCTCCTTTTGCTTTCCTACCTCCTTTTCCACTTGTTGCTCAGCAGCTTTAGACTCCATAAGTTCTGGGTGAAGCCTTGTGTGCAGTGAAATCCGGGGGACCGATTTCCCCTATAATTCTTTGAAGAGTGACCCAGGAAACACGGGATCTCAGGTCAGTCGCTTCCCTCGAAACCTATCAATGCCCTACCAAGAATAACATCGGCTGAAGCCCCGACAAACGCAGGAATCCCCCCGAGGAATGCCCCCCGAGGAATGCACCCAAGGTCGATCAAATCTACTCAAGCAGCTCGACGTCAGCCCACATGCGACGTAAGGCTAAGAAGCTATCACATCTCATTCTCTTTTGTCATACTACACATTTTGTACTTAGTTTGGGCGTCCCCTTCCTATAAAAAGGGGGTCACCAACATCTTGTAGGGCAGCTTCAATGATCATACTCAAGGGAAATAATATTTTCTCTCTTCCTCTCTTCTCTAATTTGCTTATTCCCCTTGGCTTAAAGCCATTTATCTTCGGTCATTCTTCTTGTTTATCACTTGGTGTTGGCTCGAGGCCATCTCCGTATTCATCGCCTCTTAACTTGTTCTTTATTATATAACTTAATATCGGCCGAAAGAGCCTTGTCTAATTATATCTTTAACTATTATCCTATCCCCAATAGTTCGAGATCGATACTAACGCCGACCCCGAGGTCCCATCGACCATTTCTGCATCCGGGAAACAGCCCCCACCTTCGGTTTAGTTACTGCCTCTTTTTACCCCGCATTTCATCGTTAAACTTAGCATTCTTAGCATTAACTGCTCTAACAACTAGTTCGAGAATAGATCACGTATTTTTAGAATCCCATTTACAAATTTAATTGTTGTTACCATTTTCACGGTAAATAGTTTGGCGCCCACCGTGGGGCTAAAAATAATAGTGATTATTTTCTTGCTGGTTTTCATTACACAAATACACATCAGCTTTCACACTTTTTCTTGTCCAAGATTCTTTGACTTTAGGCCAAAATGTCCGGCTCGATAAACGCAGTTGAGAACGACAACCTCGAAAATCACGGGAAAAATGGCGTGGCTTTCCTGGTCCTTGGAGCACCTCCGCGGAATCCTGATATTGCTCCCGGACCGGTCCTAGCGGACGTAGATTCACAGGACACACAACAAGTCGACGAAACTTCTCACACTGATAGGAGCGTACGACACAACGACCAACAGGAAGCTAAAAAAACCCAGGCCCGGGAAGAACAGGAAGCTAGTATTCATGTTATTTTTGAAATGTTGTAGGCACAACAACTGGCCATTGCTCAGGTGCAAAGTCATCTGAGAACCCCCAGCACAACGGCGCCATAGACGGCTCTCCCCGCCGAGCGAGCACTCGAAAGGTCAAGCAACAACGGGTCAATGGCTGACCCCACCATCGTAAAAATGCTCGAGGACATCACCAAAAAGGATCAAATCAAGTGAGAGAATGATTGCAGCCAACGACAAAATATTCGAAACCTAGACCTCCAGGGTCGACCAGATCCTAGATGCGCCCCCGGTCCTCAAAGGTTTGGATTCAAAGAAGTTCATTCAGAGGCCATTCCCCGAGGAAGAAGCCCCGAAGCCTATCCCGAAAAAATTTAGAATGTCGGAACTCCCCAAGTACAATGGCACCTCCGACCCTAACGAACACGTCACTACTTACACCTGCGCAGTAAAAGGAAACGACATAAAAAATGACGAGATCGAGTTCGTGTTGCTGAAAAAATTCGGAGAAACGCTTTCAAAGGGGACCGTGATGTGGTACCATAACTTGGCTCCCAACTCCATAGATTTGTTCGCCATGCTAGCAGACTCCTTTGTAAAAGCACATGCCGGAGCCATCAAGGTAGCAACGAGGAAATCTGACGTTTTCAAAATCAAGTAGAAAGAGAGAACGAGATGTTGCGAGAATTCGTATCCCACTTCCAGATGGAACGGATGGAGCTGCCACCAGTCTCTGACGATTGGGAGGTGTAGTCCTTCACCTAAGGCCTTAACGAACGAAGCTCGATGGCTTCAATATAGCTGAAGCAGAATCTAATCTAATATTCGGATGTGACTTGGTCGGACGTTCACAACCGATACCAGTCAAAGATCAGGCCCGAGGATGACCAGTTGGGAGCCCCTTCAGGCTTAGTATACCCAAACAGACTCCTGACAAAAGAGTCATAACCAAGCAAAGAAAGGTACCAACCATACCATGAAGACAGAAGGAACGCCCCGAGGCACAACCTACCCCATAACGATCGGAGGATAGATCGAGGACAGGTTCCTCGGGGGCTCGTCAACAGAACCAGGTTCGATCGGAATATGGTGCTGACAAACATGCCCCACTTATCGAAATACAACTTCAGCATCGACATATCAGACACCGTGTTCGCTATTGGCAATACAATTGACCCTTCAAAGAGAAATTACAACTGAGTGTGTCAGTTCCACAACACACACGGTCACAGGACCGAGGATTCCTTCAACTACGAGAAGAAGTGGCCCGGTTACTCAACAAAGGGCACCTTCGTGAATTCCTTAGCGATCGGGCCAAAAATTAGTTTCGAGATAGGGAGGCAACCAAGAAGAACGAGGCAAACGAACCGCAACACATCATCCACATGATCATGGGGGGCGCCGATGCACCGCAAGAACTCGTGATGAGGAGAACAAAAATATCCATCACCAGGGAAAAACGGACTCAGGGATATATCCCCGAAGACGCCCTCACGTTCAGCGAAGAAGATATTGAGGCCCTATCTCAACCCCACAATGATGCCCTGGTAATCTCCTTTCTTGTAAATTCTTTTCAGATAAAACATGTACTCGTGGATCTAGGTAGCTCGACCAATATTATCAGGTCCAGGGTGATAGAACAGCTCGGACTGCTCGAATGTATCGTTCCCGCAACTCGGGTCCTCAATAGGTTCAACATGGCGAGCGAAACAACGAAAGGAGAAATTGTCCTTTCGATTACCGTGGCCGGCACAACCCAAGACACCAAATTCTATGTAATCGAGGGAGATATGAGGTATAACGCCTTGTTTGGGCGACCGTGGATACACTGCATGAGAGCAGTACCATCCACCCTCCACCAGATGATAAAATTCTCGACAAAGGATGGGGTCGAAATCATCTATGGGGAACAACACGCGGCAAGGGAGATGTTTGCAACACACGACGTGTTATGAGTGCCCATACCCCCGCTCCCATATAAGCCAGCGGACGAATCAAGTCTCAACCCTGGTTGGGTTTGACAACATGAAGTAGAAATCTGCATCGCATGTCCGCCCTCGGGTGGTCATAATAAGCCAATCTCAAGGCGCCACCAGCATATCTCGTTCAAGGTACAACCATTCCTTTTGTTTCATTTCGGATTAAGAACTAACCCTTGTGCAGGCACTATACCGGAGATACCAGAATGCTAACACTATCAGGAGGCCTCGAGACCCTCAAAAGCGCGCCCGTTGCACTCTTTTCCTTCGACCGAGTTTTTATCTAAAAAAAAAGGGTTTTTACCGGCAAGGTTTTTAATGAGGCAACGTCTGCAAAGCTGCCTAAAGGGGAAACTCCACGAATTGCTCGAAGCCACCCTTATGGCCAACTTTCAAGCGGCGAGGGGCATTCCCCCTGGAAGCCACCCGATTCGAAGGAGGTGGGGAAACGCCAAGCAAAGGTTCCTATAGGGAGACGATGCATCGGGCCAAACGGTTGATGTAATCAGACCCCGCCAAAGCGGGAGCATGCACTATTATATCGGGCAATCAAAAAATACCCCTTTTTCCATGAAAAAAGAGAAAGGATCCTTCTCAGATTACGGCAATGTGAAAATCATCGGAGCAACCAAACTCGACCTAAAAATAGATCGACTCGACACAACAACACGTGTATTGCGCCAATGGATCAGAGGATATCTTCCAAACATCTCATTCTCCAAAAGGGAAAATCACAGTATACTCTCGACAGAAGCCTCCCCGCCAAATACGTCCCGAGATACTCGGAGACTTAAACGATTCAGCGCCCACACAACCCCAGGGTCGGAACCCCGGGCTCACAAAGCCCTCACAATGCAACTCCGAGTTTGCGAGAAGCGATCTTCAAGCTTAAACAAACTCGATGACTTGGAAACTATCGCCAATCACCATACACTGAAAAATCCGAAACTGTAAGACCCTAGCGGGCAGACTCGGCATAGCCATATCTATTCTATATCACACAAATTGTAAGACCTCAATAGGCATGATAAACTATAAGATCTCAATAGGCATGGCAAACTATAAGACCTCAACAGGCATGAAAATCCTGAAGTTTAGGCTATACACCACATTTGTAAGAATCCCTAAAGGGCATACCCTCGGTGTAGAAGCCTAAACTATCACTTGGGATAAAAAATGGCTACGGCCAAATGCACATGACTACAGTTAAAACGGCTGATACAACCAAAATAACGTGACTTAGGGACGCCCGACTGTCGCTAAATATCATAGGCCACTACTTCGAATATACTTTGGAAAGAACCGGTTAAAACAAGCTTCCCTAACAGGAAAAAATGAGCTCCGACCATGTCGGCTCCAAATCGCAATAGCGTCGATCTACTCAACCTACGAGCTATGAACCTTACGAGGTGCTCGAAACATTGCCGACAACGACTTGAAATCGAGGTTCCTTTGAAACCGAAGACGGGTCAGACAAAAATACTCTAAAAGACATTAACGAGCGAAAACAAAGACTACAAAAAAGCCCACGGGCAAAAACAGCATAAGAGCCATTATCGCTAGCTAAGCAAGCCTATGAGCCTCATATTGAAAGGTCTCTACGACCAAACAGCGTAAGAGCCATTGTTGCCAGCTAAAATTTTTTTTGACAACTTGAGGATTAAAATGAGCTCTAATCGTAACCCGATTCGGAGACCGAATATAAAATAGTTAACTATGCAAGCCTCTGGGGCACATACTGAAAGGTCTCAACGACCAAGTGGCATAAGTGCCACCATCTCTGGCCAAAAACTAAAAGAAATTTAAGGGTCGATTACAACTCGAATCGCAATGCGACTCGGAGACTGGACCCGAAAACTGTAATGTGCCTAAGGGAACAACATAAGTGCCACCGTCGCCGACCAGAAACTCAAAAAAATTTTAAGGGTCAATTACAGCTCGAATCGCAACATGACTCGGAGATTGGACCCAAAAACTGTAATGTGCCTAAGGGCACGGCATAAGTGCCACTGTCGCCGGCCGAGTAAACCTCCGGGTCACACGCCCGTAAGTTCACTTCAACCTAAAACACAAAGGGCCATCATCATCCGCCCATGCAGGCAGGAAATAGCTTGAAGGTCAATTGAAGCTCGAGTCACAATGCGACTAGGAGACTGGACCCAAAATTATTGGAACGGCAAATTTCCAGGGGCAGGAGATAAAAGCAAATACTACCTACCCGTATGGGCACAGAAAATGCAAAGGCAAGGAGGCTCGAGCCGAAGCCTGACTCGGAGACTAAGCCTAAATAGCCAGGCCAAGTACGGATGCCCCGATACCTGTTCACGTCAAGGATCACGCTTAAGATCCCCCGGACCTGTCCGATCAGTCCCAGACCTACGAGGATTTCACCGAACATCAAATCCAGCCCGCCCAGTTGAAAGCAATAACAAAGAAAAGGGTACAGAAGAGATAAAGCTTCAAATTCCTTCTTATATTTTACATGCGCAAAAAGGCGCATTCTCCATCTACAGGCATACTCTGCATATATCAGAAACAAAGTGGCAAAATCTACACTCCGCACTAAAAGGGCTATAGCTTGTCAAAATTCGCCTTTCTTAACTTCAGCAAGAAGTGACCAAGCGCCACGATTACTCCCCCTTACTCTAGCCAATTCCTCTGGGAAAATGGAGCCCCTTGCACCGACCTCCTAGAGTGCTTCTCTTCGGGTTCTGCAATGAACATATTCCTTGATCCCCTTCTCTCGGTCGAGGGTTCGCTTCAGCTCAGTTTGGGAATCAGCAACACCCTTCATACGAATCGCCATCTCCCAATCAGCCTTGGTTCGGCTTAGTGCCACTTCAGCCCAAGCATCAATTATCTCAGCTCTAAAACTTCGGAAGATCAAATTCAAAGTTTCCCAATATTACCAAGACGAAATTTGGTGCTGCCACAAGGAATTGGACCTTGAATGCAGAGACCTTAGCCAAGGCATTCATCCCCTCCGAAGCTTGAGCCTGCACTTGAGCCCTTAGCTCCCCATAAACAACTCTAACGCGGTTGACGTCGCCCTTAATCCTTAAAGGTAGAAAGGGAAAAGTGCGTACTATAAGAAGTCACTGTTCCATCAAATAGCTCTCGTAGTTTGGGCTCCGATACGTCTCATATCACCAATATTGCAACTCATCTTCCTTCTCTTCACTAAGGAGCCTAAGGGACTCGCCCTCATCCAAAAATTTTTGAGGCTTGGCTCCTTGACAAAGTAGCTCGGACCTAAGCCCGTCACAGGCCCATACGAGGAAGGTCCAGCAGAGGAAGGAAGGCATGGTTGCTAAATTCGCCATCGTCGTAGGTATAGCCGGTGAAGCGCGAGGCACACCGCCTAAAGTGCATCTTTTCATCTCTTCAAACAAATAACGAGGGTTTAGAAGGTATGGCACCAACAGCCAACACCTAGGAGGAACAATTTACCCAAGCCTGGTCTCTGCTTTCCCCAAATAAGCAGCCATTAAAGGCAGGCTCCGACGACCCTGAAGGAGGCTAAATCGGCCTCACATTGCGTATGGGAAAGGCGGAGACAATTCAGAAACAACCAAGAGCACCAACCATTAGCACCATATCCGGCGCCGCTATAATAGTGAACCATGGAGGCCTCCATCGCGGTAAGACAAAGCCCTATAAGGCCAATAACGCCATCGCCAACACAAGATCGGCGCATGACCTTAAAGGCCTCCGCCAAAGGAAGCCAACTAGCAAATGCAGTTGTTTTTAATATACACTCATATAGAATAGGCCCCGTATGTCGATCTGGATGATCCAAACGCAGGCAGACCTCCACTCGAAGACCGCATTAAAGAAGCCATCGGCGTCCCTAAACCCGCCAGCCCTCGGGCAAGCCTCCTCTCAAAGGCCACTATGAAGTCCAAAAACACTAATCACGCCTTCACGGTAAGGATCCGGTGGCCCGAGGTTACTAGTCCTATTCAAGGTCAGAACACAAGCGACCCTGCACGAAGCCATTTTTATCAATCAAAGGCTCCAGGAAGGATCGAGGTAGCACCTGAGCATGGGTAACTCCTCAACAGAAGTCAATCGTAGATTCTCCAAAGGGCTATCTACAATCAGTTCGAAAGGGACCCCCAGGTACCTAAAAATGACCTTCACTCGGGATACCATTCTCGAGACCCAGTACTCCACCAACTATCTCTATGTGATTCGGAGAACCTGACGGCCCGAGCCTATCAGATCAACTTAGGCTCGATTCGATGTATAACAACAGGCTCGGAAAGAAGCCATACAAATCAACAGAAGATCGGAAAAAATGCTCGCGTCCGAGCCAAGCATCAACAGCTAACAATAGAGGAAGACATCCAAGGGCCTCGAAGGGCATGAGAACATACAAAAGCAAGGCAAGAATTGAAAGCAAGAGTCAAGAAAAGATATATTCATATTCATAAATATCCATAAGCAACGACCCTCGAGGGGTCCTTACATATGGTTACCGAAGCCCGTAAGGGGATCATCACGCATAAAAGGAAATCCAAAGATATGCATACAGCAGAAGCCTAAGGGTCTAGTCTACTTTTTATGCGACATCTCTGTCGCCATCCCCTCAGGCATATGACCTCAAAGACAATATCTTACAAGTCCGAGGCCCTCGAGGACCTTATCTCGATTCCTTAGAATGACATCTTCAAACGGAAGATAGATGAGGGAAGGAGACGAGAATTGGCTGGGTGAAAAATCTGGTTGTCATGAACCCCGCCAGTATCAATCCCACCAAGCCACTTCTTGGGATGTTGCCTCGGCCCGGGAGGCAACAGCCAGTGGGTACCGCCGCCACACCCCCTAGGGTCAGAAGGAATCGACCCTCTGCCTCATCACTCCGAGCCGATAACAACATCAACAACAACAACAACAATATCACAGCTTCTATTTCTGATGTATTTTTCTTTTTTTTATTTGGATTGTAATAACTTTTGGGGATGGTTAGTGAAAAGGGAAGGGTAACCATGCATGTAAAAGGAGTAGATATCCTGCTCATAGGGAATTTCTGATTTCTGCATATCACATAGATATCCTACCTATAGGAATTCTGCAATTTCATATATAGAACTATGCCTATAAGGAATTCTGCACCAATATAGATATCCTGCCTATAGGTTTCTGAAATTCTGCATTCATATGGATATCCTGCCTATAATTAAATTTCTGCATCTTTCATATAGATACCATGCTCATAGTTAACTGGAAATCTGAATCCTGCATATGCATCCGTCACTAGGCAAACCTGTTTATATGTCTTAAACAACTAACTGCATTTAGATATCATGTTCATAGGCTTAAACGAAGTACAACATTTAGATGCCATGCCTATACGATTTCTGCACTCTTGCTATGTCTGTAAAAGTGTTTAAAATCAACAACGCCTAGAAAGCATGCCTATAAGAATTAATAACCAAGTCTGAAGAGTCTCACTTGTCTACAAATCTAAAATCATTGTCAAACGTCTGCGGAATTTATGATCTTTTGTCAAAACTCGTCTTTCCTGAATAATTGACAACCTTTTTCTAAAATCAGTATACTTCATCTTTTCTGAAATCAGTAGATATCATGCCTATAGGTTTTCGTCTAACACTTAGGGAAGCCATAGGGCAGTTTATAAACTGAATCGGATTTTATTAACTACAACCAGCAGGCAGGCCTTATTCGGGCTTCTTATCTGAAATATGCAATAAATCAGTCTGCCCCAACTGTTAAGTTTAATCAGACCCTAATCAGTGCGTGTAAGACATGCTAAACTATATGTTTTTCTTTGATTTAAAGAGGTCTGTTTGAGCCCTTTTATCTATTTATATGCTTCCCCAAACTTGTTATATGTGTTGTTTTGTCTCCTTAGTATTTTACCTTTTGAGACCACAAATAAGCCCAATACCTCCTCCCTCTAGGATTAGTAGTCCCAAGTGCCTCCGGGGCTGATACGATTGGGGCGGGTAATAGCATGCAATAATGTAAACGAGACCATTCTGCGCTTTAATACGTTAATGGGGTGAGAAGGGTAGATATGGATATAATGACCACGCAATAACATCAAGTGTAGCCCCTCACTGAGGAGTGATTACCGGATATTGTGTGAGGTGATCCATATTATTAATAAACCTAAGACCCCCCCCTTCCTTTGTTTTCTTTGTTTCTTTTAAATCTTTTTTAAACCATTTCTTTTAAGAAAATCAACTCTTTTAGTTCCTTTTTCTTACTCTTGTTTATTTGTAACCATTACGTGAAAATCCCCTCTTATTTGAAGCCTTTATTTGCCTATGTGTTATTTGCACTTAAGTCACAACAATAGTTTGGCCGAGAACCACACTAGTGGATCCTGAGGGGTGCCTAACACCTTCCCCTAGGGATAATTTCAAGCCCTTAACCATTATTTGGTTACTCAAAACAAACCCCTCCTAGTGTCCTAATGCACTTTAATCATTAGGTGGCGACTCTTCAATTTAAACCCAATTCCTGAAAGGGAACGAGTTGTCCTCCCAAATGTCACAAACCCAATTTTCACGAGAAAAAGGGGGCGCGACAGCGTTCTGTCAACGTACCCCCTCTGGAGCATACTATATAAACCCGAGTTATCGGGTCGATTGGCCAAATGAGTCATTGAACTCGGAGGGTATGATATCGAGTATCAACCTCGGACGGCCATCAAGTCCCAAATCCTTGCGGACTTCATGGCCGATTTCTCGCCATCCCTCGTACGCAAGGTAGAGAAGGAACTTTTATTGAAATCAGGCACGTCCTCCGAGGTATGGACCCTATTCACAGACTGTGCCATAAACATAAGAGGATCTGGGCTCGGTAATAGTCCTAAAGCCACCCATTGGCGGCACAATCAGACAATCCATAAAAACCGCAAAGTTGACTAACAATGAAGCCGAGTACGAGGCTATTATTGTAGGTTTAGAGTTGGCCAAAAGTTTGGGGGCCGATACCGTCGAGGCAAAATATGATTCGCTCCTCGTAATGAGCCAAGTGAACGGGATCTACGAAGCTCGAGAGGACAGGATGCAGAGGTACTTTGACAAAATCCAAGTCGCGTTACGTTGCTTCAAAGAATGGACCTTAGTCCATGTACCTCGAAAGCAGGATAGCGAGGCCGATGCCCTCATAAATCTAGGATATTCTGCTAAAGAAGAAGGCCTACTCCCCAGAGCTGTTGTCCAGCTGTTTAAATCAGTGGTCGAGGAAGGTCACGTAGAGATTAACTCCACCAGTCTAACATGGGATTGGAGAAATAAATATATTGTTTATCTAAAAGACGGGAAGCTTCCCACAGATCCAAAAGAATCGAGGGCCCTGCAAACCAAAGCATCCCGGTTCTCGGCCAACGAAAATGGGACTCTGTACAGAAGAACTTTCAATGGCCCCCTGGTGGTATGCTTGGGACCAGGCGATGCAAATTATGTGCTTTGAGAGATCCACGAGGGCACCTTCAAAAATCATTCCGGGGCCGATTCCTTGGTCCAAAAGGTGATCAGAGCGGGCTACTATTGGGATAGCATGGAAAAAGACGCCCGAGAATTCGTCCAAAAATGTGACAAGTGCCAGAGGTTTGCTCCCATGATCCACCAACCCGGCAAGCAACTATATTTTGTTTTATCACCATGGCCATTCATGAAATGGGGAATGGACATTGTTGGCCCTTTGCCGACAACACCGGGTAAGGCTAGATTCATTTTGTTTATGACTGATTACTTTTAAAAATGGGTGGAAGCACAGGCCTTCAAGAAAATAAGAGAGAAGGAAGTCATCAGTTTCATATGGGATCACATCATATGCCGGTTCGGAATCCCATCCGAAATTACACGCAATAATAGGGAGGCAGTTCATTGGGAGCAAGGTAACACAGTTCCTTCAAGATAACAAAATCAAGAGAATCCTATCAACGCCTTACCATCCATGGGCAAACGGCCAGGCCAAATCCATGAATAAAACCATCATTCAAAACTTAAAAAAGAAACTGGAGAGCGCCAAGGGAAAATGGAGAGAAATGCTACCCGAGGTGCTATGGGCATATCGAACAACTTAAAAATCAAGCACCGGGGAAACACCCTCCTCTCTAGTGGATGATGCTGAGACGTTGATACCGGTGGAAGTCGGGGAATCGAGTGCCAGATTACAGCACACTAATGAGGGCTCGATCAATGTGGCCATGACAACGGCCCTCGAGCTACTCGATGAAAGACGGGAAGCCTCGCTGGTTCGGATGACTGCCCAGAAGCAAAAAATCGAAAGATACTGACAAATCTCTGATATTTTGGGATTAGGGACTTAGTCCTAAGTAAGGTTACTCTCAATACCCGAAACCTTAATGAAGGAAAGCTGGGCCAGCATTGGGAAGGACCGTACCATGTCCTCGGGATAGTTGGAAAGGGATCCTATAAGCTTGGCACCATGGAAGGCAAACAACTTTTGAGCAACTGGAATGTATCGATGCTTCAGCGGTATTACTGCTAGGGCACCCGATCGGAAAATCCCTCAAAGATTCTCGAGCAAACGTTGCACTCTTTTCCTCTGACCGAGTTCTTTATCCCGAAATGGGTTTTTGTCGGCAAGGTTTTTAACGAGGCAATGTCCATGCACTTCCTACGAAGGACTCAACAAGCCTACCGGATTTTCTTCGCAATCAACCCTGTACCGGTAAATGACAAACGAGGTTCCGATAGGAAATAGTGTATCGGGCCAAATAGTCGAACGAACTATGTCTGCATAAGCCGGACTTACGACAACACAACAACATATATTTACGCCAAACAATCAAAGAATATCTTTCGCCAAAAGCATCTCATACTCCAAAAGAAAATTCAGCATACTCGCGGCAAGGATCCCTCCCCCGAGTACGTCCCGAAATACTCGGAGACTTAGCGTCAACGATTTGGCATCCATATGACCTCAGGGTCGAAACTCCGTGCTCATAAAGCTCCAATGAGGCAATTCCGAGCTCACGAGTAATGACCTTCGAGCCTAAGCAAAATCGATGACTTGGAGACTGTCGTCAATCGCCATTCACTGGAAAATCCGAGGCTATAAGACCCCGAGCGGGAAACTCAGTCTATCCAGATCTATTTTACACAACAATAAAAATTGTAAGACCTCAACAGGTATAAAAAACTGTAAGACCTCAACAGGCATGAAAAAACTCTAAGACCTCAACAGGCATGAAAAAAACTGTAAGACCTCAACATGCATGAAAAAACTATAAGACCTCAATAGGCATGAAAATTTTATAAGACCTTATTACATGCATAAAACTCAATCCCGAAGATTAGGCTATGTGTCGCATTTGTAAGACACCCGAAAGGGCATATCCTCGATGCAGATGCCTAAACTATCACACTTAGGATCAAAAAATGGCTCCGGCCAAACACACATGACTACGGTCAAAACGGTTGCACTAAACAAATTAACGCAACTCGGGGATGCCCGACCATCACTAACAAAATCATAGGCCATTACTTCGAATCTACTTCGAAAAGAACCGGTTAAAATAGGCTACCCTCAACAGTCAAACGAGCTTCGACCATGTCAGCTCCAAATCGCAAGGCTTCGAGCTACTCAACCTACGAGCTAAACCTTCCGAGGTGCTCGAACATTGCCACTAATGACTTGAAATCGAGGTTCTTCCCGAACCAACGATGGGTCAGGCAAAATCATTTCAAAAAAAGACCTTAACGAGGGAAAAACAAAGCCTACATATGCCTATGGGCAAAAGCGTAAGAGCCATAGTCGCCAGCCAAACGAGCCTTAGGGCCACACACTAAAAGGTCGCAACGACCAAAAGCGTAAGAGCCACTGTCGCCAACTTAAACTTTGTAAACTTGAGGATTAAAATGCACTTGAGTCATAACCCAATTCGGAGACCGGATCCAAAATAATTAACTACACATGCCTAAGGCCATAGCGTAAGAGCCACCGTCGCTAGCTCCACAAGCCTTAGGGCCACATACATAAAAGGTCACTTCGACCCAAGGCATAAGAGGCATTGTCACCAGCCCATATAAAACTTGAGGGTCGATTGAGCTCGAGTCGAAGCCCGACTCGGAGATTGAACCCAAAACAGTTGAGCAAAAGTGTAAGAGCTCTGAAGGCAGTTTACATTAAAGGTCGCATCGACCAGGCGTATGAAAGCCCCCGGGCTTGCCTAACGAGCAATAAGGCCATATCGCAGGTCTAAGGTTTCATGACAATTCTTGCTGAATTTCGGGCAAAGAGGGGAATAGAGGAAACAAAGCCGCAGGATTCACTTAATACATATGCCAGTATGAAAATACTAGATACAAAAAGGAAGATCAATAGGAAAATTGACAGGAAAATCAACAAAAATCCTAATCTATTGCCAAACTGGCATCCTCAATGGCTCCCCGAGGGTTGCACCCAGGCAATTATGAGTCCCCCAACGGCCCTTCCTAAACGGCATCTTTGGGGAAACTGGCTAGGCACCCCCAACGCCTTCCGATGCGCCCCCAACGCCTTTTGATGCGCCCCTAAGCTACCTTCCGATGCGCCCCCAACGGTCTGCTTTGGGGAAACTGGCCAGACGCGATCTGCATCTCGAGGTAACATCGATCTAGAACCTTCAAATGCCTTCTCAATGCAAGAATCTGTGACAACAGCTCTCCTCCCCCCTCCCCGTGCGAGGATACAAGCACCTCGTCCTCGGCTTTGATCCAAAACAATGCAGCCACCAGTTCAGAATGGAGACCCCAGTACTTGTCACTATCCTCCTTCGCATCTTGGAGCTGTCACTCGATCAAGGTTACCTTCCCTTGGAGAATGTCCCTCTTGGAAGCCATTTCATTTACGTACCGACTAAGCTCAAAAATTTCAGTATCTCTGGCCTGAAGCTCCCCTCTCAGCAGGGCGTTCTCCTTCTCAAACTACACAAATTAGGTCCGAGAAGTTATAAGCGATAAAATCTCACAAGGGCTCGAATAATAGTAAAAACGGGGAGTGAGTAACCTGCTCGGTAAGATAGGTTTTCTCGCACTCACGGCCGTTCACCTCATCCTGATACTAGGTGAAAGCTTGGTTATAAAGCACTTTAGCCTGAAGCCACGTAAAAATACAAGTTAGAAAAATGAAGATCGGAACAACCTAGAGCGGCGAACAAGGTTAGCAAAAATTACCCGCTCGCAATGTCTGCCCATCTCGCCAAAAATTGATGAAGCATCGACTTCAGGACCTCCCTCAAGAATGGTTGGTGACCTCTCAAGTGTATCTCTGCCTTTGACTAGTGCTCCTGCTTCAGAAGTCTCTTCACGCGGGACGTCTTGCACTTCATGAGACGGTAGGATCTCTCCCTATGGAGAATCAATAACAACCAAAGGGCTAACAGGATCAGCCAAAATCTCTGTCCCTTGTTCATCCTGGACCCCAGGTCCAGGACCCTCCAAACTGCTCACCAAGGATGTCCCAGCTCGAGAAGAATTCTGGCCGCTTGACAACTCGGGGGTAATGCTCGATACTCCATCCATTGCCTCACCACCACAAAGCTAGGCCGCAGCGGCATCGAACTATAGTTTGGGAGCATCCATCCCCACGGCCCGAGGGTCGGCCGAGTCTATATGCTCTTCGGGGGATGTTGAGAAGCTGATTTCTCCCTTACCTTTAGCTCGAGGGTTTCTCGTCGTCTCGGAGGTTAGAATTGCTGGGTCAAACTTGGAATCTTCCACCTTAACCCTCTTGAGCTCCGAAGGCCCAACCGGCAGACTCCCCTGCCTTTTCTTCTTCTCGCCAAGCAACAGGGCATCCCCTCCAACGTGCGGTGCCTCTTTCGTCAAAGGGATTTCCCCCAGACCTACATAAATGGAGAGGTTAAATTTAAAGTATGAAGAACGCTACTAACAACAATCTACATCAAAGTATGCGGATGCAACATGGCTCGGGGCTCAACATGGTCTTTGGCTTCCCACCGAGCTCGAGATAAATCTTGCCACACTCGTTCGGTATATGGGAAAATCGAGTATAAGCGGCCAACACAACCCTAGAGATCGACACCGCACCAGGGTAGATCACTACGGCTGAAAAGGCAAGAGAAACAAAGTTAGATGCTTGAAGAAATATCGCCAAAAAGAAGCAAGAACAACACGTTTACTTATGCCCAGTGTTCCAGTTCTCAAGGAACGACATCTTTTCCACTGGAATCAGGTCAGACGTCCTCACTCGGATGAATTGTCTTACCCATCCCTAGTCCCCGAGCTCCTCAGTGCAGGCAAAAAGGGATCTCGGGACTCGGCAGCGAAGCTTGATTAAGCCCTCACGGAGAAGATGAGGACTATACATCCGAATCAGATGGTTGAGGGTGAAGGGCATCTCCTCTATCATGTTCGAGTAATGCCTGATCATATAAACCACGCACCATAACGAAGGATGAGTTTTGCATCGAGTCACTTGATAACTCCGGCAGAAGTCGAGAATCACGGGGTCGATCGATGGCGAGGATGGCCCCACCGGCCCCAAGGTAAATGGGTAGGTGTATACACTCAGAAAGCCGGTTTTATGAGCCGTATTATCTTCCTCTCGAGCAGGAATCTCCACAAGCATGGTATCCCCCCAACGATAGTCAGCCCTCACTCTCTCGACGTCCGTTATCGAGCTGATATACCGAGTTACAGGCTTGCGATGCCCTAGCTTTGAGGAAGGTCTCTTGACCTTGAAATCAGAGGTCATCGTAAAGGATCCTCGGATGCATTCCTCAACACAAGGGGAAGCAACCACTTTTCCTTGATATAAAAACAAAGAGGTGGAACCTGCGACCTCCTGGGAAACAGAAGTGAAAATTTTTGCCATCCTTGGGAGATTCTGAAGGAAGAAAAAGAGTTGCGTTCCTGAAAGAGAACAAGAACGAAGGAAGAACAAACTTTATTAGGGGTTTTTGGCACGAGATGGGATATTTAACGAAAGAGGGGAGTATTTATAAAGGCACCATGTGTACATTGAAGGAAGCCAAAAGGCAGCCAACCGAAGTAGTCAATGCGGAAACCTGCAGGAACAGCGCGCGTGTTGTTTCTTGGCACCTCGTAGTCGTCACCGATTGCAAGAACATCCAATGAAGAAGAATTTCATGATAATTTCTTATCATTTCTTACTGCTTTCACTCTAAGAAACACTGGGACTATCTGTATGCGGTGAATCCGGGGGCTCGATTTCCCCGTCATTAGGTCGTCTCGCGGTCATGCTCCTCGAGGATTGAAGCCGAGGTCGAGACTCACCCTCAGGGGTCGCCAGGTACCGACCCCGGAGGGCATTGTGTTTTAATGGCTATATTATGTGAGGGGGAAATTCCCAAGGCACACGGCTTAATCTGGCAAAGCTGACCTATCCGGGGCCTGTCTCAAGATGTCACGTCCAGCCATCCCGTCTCCATGCCTTTACAATTAATGCATTTTGTACTATAACGGGGTTCCCCTCCTATATAAAGGGGTCCCCATCACTTTGTAACTCTCAGCTGCTGTTGCTCCAACCATTCTACACAAGATCAATAATATTTCTCCCTCTTTTCTCTCTAGCTTACTCGCTTGAGGCTACTCTTTGTATTCATTGCTTTCATACTTGTTCTTCATTCATTGCTTGATAATGGCCATGAAGAGCCTTATTTAATTATATCTTAATTGTTATCCCCTTCCCAGTTATCCCCGATAGCTCTAGCTTGAGTCGAGTATTGACCCTGAGGCCTTTCATAGATCAATCTGAAGCCCGGGTAGCAAGCCCCTCGGTTGGATTACCGCCACGTCTTAACTTGTATTTTGTCATTAAACTTAATACGCCTAGCATCAACTGCTCTAACAACTAGTATAAAAATAGATCACGTATTTTTAGAGTCCCATTTACAAATTTAAATATTTTTACCATTTTCACGATAAACAAAGGGATTTAAAATGAAAAGGGTTAAATAATTGGAATAATCGACTTGCCTAGATTTCACTAGTAGGTGTCATCACGACTCTTGAGGGTGGGAAATCCGGGTCGTGACATCTTAACTCCAGGGATATAGTCTGCCTCGCCCATATCTTTTATGTCAAATGACTCTAAAAACCATGGCTTGATGGTTTTACAAATACTCCAAATTATATCCGACAAATAAAATATCTTCCATATAAAGAGAAAGAATTACAAACATCACATTGGACTTCTTCACATAAATGTAATGGTCTTCATTGATCATGGTGAAATCATATGAGATCACCTCCTTGCAAAATCTCAAATACCATTGCCTTGAAGATTGCTTCAGGCCATAAATAGATCTTTTCAATTTACAGACCTTCTTTTCTTGGCCTTTAGCGATGAAGCCTACAGGCTGTTCTATGTAGATTTCTTCGTTTAGTTATCCATTGAGAAAAGCTGTCTTCACGTCCATTTGATGTAACCAAATCCAAACGTGCAACAATAGCCAAAAGTAAGCGAATTGAGGTAAACTTCACAGCTGGTGAAAATGTTTCCTCATAATCTATTTCAGCTTCTTGAGTAAAGCCTTTTTCCACCAATCGTACCTTGTATCTTTCTATTGAACCATCCGCTTTGCGTTTAACTTTGAGAACCCATTTGTTCCCAATGGCTCTATGCCCAGGCAGAAGGACAACTAGATCCCAGACTTTGTTGGTTTTCATGGACTCTAATTCTTCTTTCATTGCTTTTATCCACTCATCTTTTCCAGGCTCGATAAAGCCTCAGTCACAGACTTTGGCTCATCCATTTCTGTGGGAGATACCAAGAAAATATGATCTTTAATTTCATAAGTACGTTTGGGTATATTTTTCGTTGAAATTCAGGTTCGTTAGAAGGATTTTGGGATTGAGAGTTCCCACTCCCACTCGGATCAAGAATAAGATCTTGGCCAGTTTGATTATCAAATGTGTCAGAAGACACTTGCTGACTATCTGAGTTCAATATTTCATAAAGAGGCTCTCCATTCTTTAAGTTGCCCTTCTTTGCAAAATTATTTTCTAGAAATGTGACATCTCATGATTCAATCTCAGTAACACTTCCATCCTCTAATTCACCAATGAACACATACCCTTTGGAGTGTTCTGAATATCTTATAAAGATATATTTTTTGCCTTTTGGGCCTAATTTACCAAACCCACTTAGGAAATCTTTTACATATGCATTACAACCCCAAGGTCATAAATCCTTCAAGCTTGGTTTATGACCAGTCCACACCTCCTAAGGAGTAGAAAAAACTGATTTAGAAGGCACATTGTTCCATGTGTAGGTTGCAGTCAATAACGCATCTCCCCAAAAGGAAATAGGTAAATTTACCTGCGCCATTATGGACCTTATCATGTCTAGTAGTGTTCTATTCATCCTTTTTGCTACACCATTTTGTTGAGGTTTGTACGGAATAGTTAACTGTCTGGTGATGCCCTTTTCATTACACAATTCTTCAATTTGTTTGGATAGATATTCACGCCCTCTATCGGTTCTTAAGGTCTTAATCCTTTTGTCTAATAGATTCTCAACTTCATTCAAATATTTCTTAAAACATTCAAGTGCTTCAAATTTATGAGAAATCAAATAGACATAACCAAAGCATGTGAAATCATCAATGAACGTAATAAAATATAGAGCACTAGACCTAGCCCTCACATTCATTGGACTACAGATATCAAAATGGATTAATTGCAATGGAAAATCAGCTCTCTTAGTGTCACGACCCCAATCCCCGGTCGTGATGGCGCCCAACACGATGCTAGGCAAGCCCGACCAATTCGTCACTCACAATCCCTTATGTAGAATTCATTACCAATTAACATGATTACAACTCTGTAGTAATAGATAAACAGTACGGAAAATCCATAAAATATCAATATAAATCCCACCGATCTGGTGTCACAAGCCAAGAGCCTCTAATACAAGTCTGTGTAGCAACCTATACATAGAGTTGTCTAGAATGCGGAAAATAAAGGGGATAAGGGGAGAAATCGGGTCCTGTGGATGCCATGCAGCTACCTCGATGACTCCGGAATAAGCTGTACAGCAGCAGAAAGCTCAAACTATGCCTCTGGGATACCTGTATCTGCACACATGGTGCAGGGAGTAAAGTGAGTACTCCAACTCAGTGAGTAATAGCAATAAATAATGACTGATGGAATGAAAACTCGTAAAAACACTACGTAGTTCTATATTAAAACGGTGAGAATATCAAAAACAGCAACTGAATGAAGAAGTCAGTTAAAAGTCCTTTAAGCCAGTATTCATTTCATTTACTCCTCACGATAACCGAATTCATATTTGTACTGCTGCGGCGTGCAGCCCAGTCCATATAGTATACTGCTGCGGCGCGCAGCCCAATATATATATATATATATATATATATATATATATATATATATATATATATATATATATATATATACTGATGCGGCGTGCAACCGATCCAAGAATAGTCGACTGCGCTCACTGGGTTGTGCAGACTCCGGAGGGGCTCCTTCAGCCCAAGCGCTATACTACTGCGGCGTGCAGTCCGATCCATATAATATACTACTGCGGCGTAGAGTTCGATCCATATAATATACTACTGCGGTGTGCAGTCCGATCCATATATTATACTACTGCGACGTGTAGTCCGATCCATATAATATACTACTGCGGCGTGCAGTCCAATACATATATTATACTACTGCGGCGTGCAGTCCAATCCATATATTATACTACTGCGGCGTGCAGTCCGATCCGCATAAATATATATACTACTGCGGCGTGCAGCCCGATCCATAGCATATCAAATACCCTCACAATGGGGTTCTCGACCCCTCTCAGTCAATATAGACTTGGCCTCTCGGGCACACTAAGATAAGACGGGGTTCTCAACCCACACGTTACTCTCATTAGGATTTAACAATTTCTAAAGCTGGTTCATATTATGTTTATCAGTTAAGAACATGACTGAGGGTATGATTTCGACAAGAAAAGTGAGGTCAACCAATACAAATGCCCCCTAAGGGTTCTACAGATCGGCACAAGGCCCCAAACATGGCAACTAGCCCATAATATAATGATATTAATTAAGTCTTAGTCAAAAGTACAGTAGAGTCATCAAACGGGATGGACCGAGTCCAAATCCCTAGTAGTAACAGTCCCCACGCTCATCATACAACGTGTGTCTCATCTCAACATAGCACTACTTTGTGCAAATCTGGGGTTTCAAACCTTCAGAACATCATTTATAACCATTACTCACCTCAAGCAGGCCGAAATCCTAGCTCGCTACTCCCTTGCCTCGCAAATCAACCTCCTCGAATGTCGAATCTGATCAAAACCACAAGTAATACGTTACAATAGGCTAAGGAAATACAACCCAATCGAAAAGACTCGAAAAGTATCGAAAATCACGAAGTTGGCAAAACCCGAGCCCCGGGCCCACTTCTCGAAAAATCAGAAAATTCATATCACCAGATTCCTTATCTTGCCACGAGTCTATACATATCAAATTTACCAAAATCCGAGCTCAAATGCTCACTCAAACCCCAAATTTACATTCAAAAAGTCAAGCTAATTCTTCCCTTTTTAATCAAATTTCCATGAATTTAAGTATTGAATCCACAATTAAATGATGTTTCTAGGCCATAGGACTCACCTCTAATCGATTCTCAATCAAAACCCTCTTTAATCCTCGTCAAAAGCTCTCAAGGTTACTCAAAAATGGAGGAAATGGGTTTGGGTTCGCGGATGAAATATTTTTAACATTCTGCCCGGATCACTATAGCTAACTCTATGCGATCGCGGCCCAATACTCTGCGATCGCATAGCATAAAAATCTGCAGCTCCAGAATTAACCCTATACGATCGCATCCTATACTCTGCGATCGCATAGCACAATGACCTTAGCCTATGCGATCGCACACCTGCTCCTGCGATTGCATTGAACAAATTTCCACGAAAATCCCGGATTAACTTTACACTGTGCGATCGCATGCCTCCCTATGCGATCGCATTGGACAACCAAACAACCCCTCAAAAATGCTTCTATGCGATTGCAATGCCACTCCTGCGATCGCATAGAGCAAAACCCTGCAACACTGATCTGCAGATTTCTGCAACATCCTTAGTCCCAAAAATCATCCGTTAGCCATCCGAAATCACCCCGAGGCCCTCGGGACCTCAACCCAAAGCACCAACACATCTTAAATCATTATTCAAACTTGCTCCAATCATCAACACACAACAAACAACACCAAAACCATCAAATTACATCAGATTCAAGCCTAAATTTCTTAAAAACTTCCGAAATATGCATTTGATCAAACACCCGACCAAAACACCTCCGAATGATCTGAAATTTTGTACACACATCCGAAATCACCTAACGAAGCTACTGCAACTCTCGTAATTCCATTCCGACCCCTGTATCAAAATCTCACCTACCAACCGGAATTCACAAAAGTACTAACTTCGCCAATTCAAGCCTAATTCTACTCCGGACCTCCAAAATCAATTCCGATTACACTCCTAAGCCACATATCAACCCCCGAAACTAACCAAATCACCGGAAATCACATACGATCCCTCCAACTCAATAGTCAACATCCGGTTGACTTTTCCAAAACAAGCCTTCCTTAAAGAGACTAAGTGTGTCATTTCCTATCAAAACCAATCTGATTCAACTCTAACATACCGAATACCGATAACGAAACATGAAGAAGCATAAAATGGGGGAAACGGGGTAGTAACTCACGTGACGACGGGCCGGGTCGTCACACTTAGCCTTTCCAAATGGTTTACATGTAATCTTTCCGACAAGACAATTTTCACAAGTTGATATTTCAATTTTAGATAAAGAACCTAAATGTCCTTCTTTATCCAATCTGTTCATGTGACCTAATCTTGCATGCCATGTAATAACATCAACATCATTGTTACTAAAATAATATGCCATCACACAACGGTCAGCATAATAGTTATACGTAGAAGGATTACAATCTAACACAATAAAACCATCATAACGATGTCCAAAACAATAAAAGGCATTGTCTTGAGTAATTCTAAGACCATTACGACTAAAGTTCAAATTGAAATCTAAATCTAGAAGAACAGACACAGAGACTAAGTTTCGTCGAATCTCTGGAACATATAGGATGTCATGCAACATCAAAGATCGGCCACCACGCATGTCCATTCTGCAAGTGCCTATTCCTTTCACTTCAAGCATTGCATTATTTCCCACATATACATGCTTTGATCCAGGTGGAACTCAATGAAACTCTATGACTCTATGAATGCTTCTCTATTATGGCTCACATGGTCAGTGGCCCCTGATTCTATAATCCATACAGGATAAGATTCAGTTAGTAAAACAGTGCTAGAAACATATATAGCACTAAGAGATGCATTTTGAAATGTCACCTTTTTCGGCTCAGTGCACTCACGAGCAAAATACCCTGGAACTTGGCAATTGTAGCACTTCGTATTACTTGTAGACATGTAATTTTTGACCTCCCCGAGATTTTATACATTTTAGCGTTTAAATATTTAGTTTAGGTCTAATATCACTATTTTAACTAGTTTTGACTCTTTTACTTTATTTTATCACAAAAATAAAAATTACAAAAATATTTTTCTTTTATTTAGCTAATTGATATTTTATCTAGTTACTTTTAGTTTATCTACCTTACATAAAATTTACAAATACAAAAAGTAGTTCCACTTTGTTTTCAAGGATATTAGTGTTTTGGTAGTAGTATTATTTAATTTTGCAATGATTTTAATCTAATCCTATCCTATTTTTAGTATAATCTTTGGAAAAAAAATATAAAATAATTTCATTTCAGTTAAAGTCAATTGTTAGTTATATTTTATTATTCGTGATACTTTTATTTTACCTTTGAAAAAAAAGAATGAGTTTTGGGCTAATTTTGTGTCTTGATTGGTCCAATCTTAGGCCCATTTTCAGAATTTTCCCTTAGACCATACCCCCCCCCCCATTTCCCTAAAAATGACCTAATCCATAACCTTTCTTCTTCAGACACAAAACAAAAAACCCTAGGAGCTGAACCTAGAGAAAGAACACAGTCGTCCCCTTCAACCAATACAACATAAAAAAAAACCTAATCCCCTTAACCAAATACACAACAAAGGGATTGCTAAAAAAACAAAACCCCTAAGCCACACGTTAAAGTCTAGAGAGAAAGGCTCTGGCGATTTTGGCGATCTAGAGATAGAAACCTGCTCGATCAGCTGCCATGGCCAATTTGGCCGACGGCCAGCCTTCTCTGGTTGGTCAGCCTCCCCCCACCCTCGCCCAGCCTCCCACAATTATAACCAACAATCCCCATCCATTAGATTACTCGAAAATCCTCAAACCATCAACGTTGAACACTGCCATGTAGGAACGTGCAAGTTATGTCGGTCATGAAGGCTTGCAATATGCAGTAGTGTGCAAATTTTCCTATGGATGGCCTGAGATCAATGAACTATGTCGAATTGTTCCAATTCAATGTGGTATTAAAGGAGAGTGCAATGTTGGTTATCTTCGTGATAGGCATGTGTTAATAAGATTTACTCTATGGCAAGATTACATTGATTTTATGTCCAAAGGTATTTACTATGTCAAGGACAAGACTGGGAATGAATACCAACTAAGAACTTTGACTTATGATCTAGGTTGGAGAAGAAACACAAAAGGTAATGGCATGGATATCTTTTCCTAATTTTTTGCCAACGTATTTTGTCAAGGAGTGTTTATTTTCTTTAGCTTCAGCAGTTGGGAAACCACTGCACCTTAACATGGCAACAGTTAACAAAACTAGACCTAGCTGTGCTCTTGTGAAGGTGTTAGTTGATTTGTTATCTAATCTCCCTAAGAAAGTGCATATGGATATTGTGAATGAAGCCACAGGTGATGTGAGAATTGAGTAGGTGAATATCAAGTATGATTATTTGCCCAAGTATTGTAAGGAGTCTAAATTGCAAGGACATGATATGATGGAATGTTGGAGGCTTGTAAAAATAGTAACAATAATTAAATTTGTAAATGGGATTCTAAAAATACGTGATCCATTCTCGAGCTAGTTGTTAGAGCAGTTAATGCTAAGAATGCTAAGTTTAACGATGAAATGCAGGGTAAAAAGAGGCAGTAACCAAACCAAAGGTGGGGGCTATTGCCCAGATGCAGAGATGGTCGATGGGACCTCGGGGTCGGCGTTAGTATCGATCTCGAACTATCGGGGATAGCCGGGGATGGGATAATAGTTAAAGATATAATTAGACAAGGCTCTTTCGGCCGATATTAAGTTATATAATGAAGAACAAGTTAAGAGGCGATAAATACGGAGACAGCCTCGAGCCAGTACCAAGTGATAAACAATAAGAATGACCGAAGATAAATGGCTTTAAGCCAAGGGGAATAAGCAAATTAGAGAAGAGAGGAAGAGAGAAGATATTATTTCCCTTGAGTAGGATCATTGGAGATGCCCTACAAGATGTTGGTGACCCCCCTTTTATGGGAAGGGGACGTCCAAACCAAGTACAAGATGTGTAGTATGACAAAAGAGAATGAGATGTGATAGCCTGTTAGCCTTACGTCGCATGTGGGCTAACGTCGAGCTGCTTGAGTAGATTTGATCGACCCCGGGTGCATTCCTCGGGGGGATTCCTGCGTTCATCGAGGCTTCAACCGATGTTATTCTTGGCAGGGCATCGACAGGTTTCGAGGGAAGCGATTGATCCAAGATCCCGTGTTTTTGGGGTCACTCTTCGAAGCGTTATGTCAAGGGGAAATCTGTCCCCCGGATATCACAACACACAGATAGTGTCCGCGTTTCTTAGAGGGAAGTGATAAGAAATAGTATCGACATATTATTTCCCGATCTCTTGTAGCGGCGTCGTGCCGATAATGCTACTCTCCTTTGACAAGTATCGAGGTGCTTCGCCTTTTCGCTTCTTCAGCATCACCCGAAAAGTTACGACCCTTCGCTCTTTGGAATCGTACCGTTGCTATGGGTTCAACTTCTATGAATGCATTGATTGTGCCCGCCATTACGTTTTTCGAGGGCGGTAATGACGACGTCGGTTGCTTTGCCTCCCCTATAAATGGGGCTCCTAGGGGGGCGGAACTTAGGAGCTAAGAGAGAGTGTAAGTGCAGAATTCTGAAAGGGGAAAAGGAAAAGAAAACAGCACACATGGAGATATAGGAAATGAAGAGTTGCAAGAGGTAAAAAGCAGGCTAGTGGGCATAACCAACAATGGGAGATACTGCACCACCCATAAGCCTACTGGAACACATTGATTAGAGGTTAGGATCCCCTAAGGGATCAAGTTCAATCCATAGACAATAACTTGTATATTGCCATGTCTTAAACTGTAACTCAAAGCACATAAAGGGAAATAGGGAATTGGGATTCATAGCAGAAACAAGCAAAAGGGAGTCAACATGCTAGTTTAAGTATTTAACTCTGCAGAAGTAGTAAAGTAGACATAGATGCAAAAAGCTGTAAGTAAACACATTGTGGGGATGCAGTAATTTGAAATTAGGACATACCAGTTTCAAAGAAACAAGTAGAGAAAATGCAGTAGTCTGGTAAAAACCTCAGTGCAGACAAGAAGAGAGAGTTCTATTTTGTGAGTAAGAGTTTTGAAGAGATTGTGAATTGTGTCCTCTGTCGTGTGAAGAAAGGTCGTGCCCTTTTATACTGTAAAAACCAAGTAGAAATAAGGTAAGAAATAATTGAAGAGATGATTGTCAATCAATTACACAAGACTCCATTTAGTTAAGGGATTCAGATTCAAACGGGTATAAACCAATTAAGGAAAGAAATTAATCAAACACTTTGTGCAAAGTAGGCAATTAGGGGTGAATACATAAAGGTTATTTAAGGATGGGGTTTTCGAAATACACGGTTTGTGCGAATAAGGTAAGAAGATCAATTAACAACCAGTAAATCAAAAGGGTCTAAGATTTTGTATGAATGAACCGAGTCAAAAGATTTGAAAGGTTTTTAACTTAAGGGAAATCAGCAAACAATGGAAAGGGAATCAATTAGACCCATATTCAGAGGGAAGTAGGAACTAATCACAAATTCATAAGCTATTTTAAAGGGAAGTCTATCATATATAAGGATCATACGAACATGTTAAGCATAAATAAAGACTATAGTGTCATTGTCAAGTCAGTAGAAAATCTTGTATAGAAACGTTTAGCAAAAGGTCAGAGTCGTATGAAAGCAAGGAATGGGTCTAAAAGAGTTAGGGGTTTTGAAATAAACCCTAAGTTCAATAAAATCACATAATCAAGCATGGCGGAACCCCCAAATTCTAGGGTTTCCACACTGAATCAAGTACAGAGATGAGAAGGCAAGTAGTTGAAACAGGCTCAGAGGTTTCAGAGTTGAAACCTCTTGCATGCTTCTTTCATCAATAGAAACTCATGAGAAAAACATGATAGCAAAGTAACATTCGGAACACAGTAGAAGCACTCAAAAGAAAAACACTGATAGGAACAGTAAAAGAAACATGCTTAAGAGATTTTTCAGAAGAAACTTAATTAGGACTTAAAAGAAGGAAAAAAAGGAAACTTAAGAACTTAGCAGGGAAATATAGTAGGAGAAACATGCTGGAACTTAGTAGAAGACAAAAAATATAAGAACACAGTAGAAAAGCATATGAGAGCATAGTATGGAAAACATGGTAGAAGAACATACAGGCATAGAGTATATAAAACTCAGTAAAAGAACATACAAGAACGGAGTGTAAAAACTCAGTAGAAGAACATCCAAGAACGGAGTGTAAAAACACAGTAGAAGAACATACAAGGTAGAATAAAACATAAGAACACAATAGAGGAAAATAAACACAAAAGACAAAGGAGAGAAAGTCAGAGAAACACTTAAACATTTTCAGAAAACCCTAGATCGGAAACGAAGCGGTTTTGAAAGTAATTTTTGAAAGAAAAGTTAGGGAAATCGTTTGAAAACTCAAGGAGAGCATAGATATACAATGGATCTAAGGAAATCGGAGAAAAATTCGAAGGGTTAGGGTTTCAAAAGAACCCTAGAAGTGAGATAGGCTTTGAAAGGTCACCGATCTGAGTCGGAGAGGTCGAAATCAGGCTCAAACCACCATGGTACGCCAGAGTAAAGCCGGAGATGGCCATGGAACCTTGAATCGACAGAGGTATGGGTGCAAACCTTCGAGGTCAGCCCTCTAATCTTCAGGTATCAGGCGCATGGGAGCAAGAGAAGGTGAGTATAAGACTCCCATAGCCTGAGAAGCCATGGATTCCGGTGGGTTTCAAGGTGGAGGTGATGGTAAGAGGCGGTTAGGGTTTGGGAATGTTTGAGTGAGTTTGAGAGTTCAAAGGTGGATGGTAGGTGAGAAATGAGAAGGTTAGGGTGGTCGTTTAGGATAAAAAAGGTAAGAGTGAATAGGCGCCGTTGATCTTAGAGATCAACAGCCAGGATGAGAGGGGTCTGGGTCGGGTAGGATTTAATCGGGTTAGGGGAGAGTTTAAATTAAAATTGGGGTGGGGAATTGAGATTGGGAATTGGGTTTATTTTATAAAAATAGTAAAATAATTTTTGGAAATAAATTAATGGTACTAAATCGATTAATAATATGTAAATATTAAATTAAAAATACTGGAATCAAATTTGTAATTATAAACACAATTAAATCATAAAATAGGCTAAAATTGCAATTATATTCAATTTAACTTTAAAAAGCTAAATAAATTTGCAAACAATATGCAAAAATTACATTATATATATTTTGATATAAATATGAGAATTAAATAAAGGAGTTACCAAAAATGATAATTTGGGAAATAATTATTGGTTTTTTCTGAAAAAATAAGGTGATAAATTGATTTAAAAATCTTTTAGAGATTGGAAAAATAATAAAATACTTGGACATGCTTATATATGCATACGTATGCTATTTTTAAAGTATTGTGCATATAAAAATATATAGGAAAAAATTGGGTATCAACAGCTACCCCTCTTTACCCGGGAAGGATGAAAGAGTTATCGGGTAAAGATATGATGGCCAATTTTGACCGAACGGAATGGTTTGAAGAATTTGACCGAGCTCTGGCTCCTGAGCTACCTACATATCCCTGTTCTTACAGGAATCAGGTCATATGTAGTCCAGGATCCGTCGACGGAATATGCCGATTGAGATTTTCCAAGACGGACGCAATATTTGGGTTAGGATGGATGGTTAAAGTCTAATAGGGCTGCGGGAACTGGAGCGAGATTGCTCCTACTGAGACGACCATTGCTCGCCGGTTACCTACAAATGAACAATGTGTTGTGCGGAAATTTAAACATGATGCAAGTTCTCGTCGGACCATGAAATGTTGTCTTTGGACAGTTAGGATGACGTCCTGGGCCATAAAGCGTATAATAAGGATTCGCAGGCCATGAAATAGTGATCTCGGGCTATGAGAATGATTCCACCGAACTATGATGCCTTTGAATAATGATATGCAAAAGATAAGAGGGGTCCTTAGGCCATGGCATGGCGTTCTCAGGCTATGAAAATGGTGCCTCCGAACAATGCTGCCTTTGGATGATTTGGCGATCTTTCAGCCTATGAGATGCAGTAGGTGGCGATCTTTCAGCCAGTGCAAATGTAAATGAAATGGTGATCTTTCAGCAATGCAAGATGTAAATAAAGTGGCGATCTTTCAGCCGATGCAAGATGTAAATGAAATGGCGATCTTTCATCCATGCAAGATGTAAATAAAGTGGCGATCTTTCAGCCGATGCAAGATGTAAATGAAGTGGTGATCTTTCATCTGATGCAAGATGTAAATGAAATGGCAATCTTTCATCCATGCAAGATGTAAATAAAGTGGCGATCTTTCAGCCGATGTAAGATGTAAATGAAGTGGCAATCTTTCAGCCATGCAAGATGTAAATGAAGTGGCGATCTTTCAGCCGATGCAAGATGTAAATGAAGTGGTGATCTTTTAGCCGATGCAAGATGTAATGAAGTGGTGATCTTTCAGCCGATGCAAGATGTAAATGAAGTGGCGATCTTTCAACCGATGCAAGATGTCAATGAAGTGGCGATCTTTCAGTCGATACAAGATGTAAATGAAGTGGCGATCTTTCAGCCGATGCAAGATGTAAAGGTGGCGATCTTTCAGCCATGCAAATGTGGAGGTGGCGATCTTTCAACCATACAGATGGAGGTAGAGCTTAACCTCGGAAGGCAGAATGGTAGCCTTATGCAATGCAAGAAAATGCAGATGGAGGTAGAGTTTAACCTTGGAAGGCAGAATGGTAGCCTTATGCAATGCAGAGAATGCAGATGGAGGTAGAGCTTAACCTCGGAAGGCAGAATGGTAGCCTTATGCAATGCAGAGAATGCAGATGGAGGTAGAGCTTAACCTCGGAAGGTAGAATGGTAGCCTTATGCAATGCAGAAAATGCAGATGGAGATAGAGCTTAGTCTTGAAAGGCAGAATGATAGCCTTATGCAATGCAGAGAATGCAGATGGAGGTAGAGCTTAACCTCGGAAGGCAGAATAGTAGCCTTATGCAATGCAGAGAATGCAGATGGAGGTAGAGCTTAACTTCGGAAGGCAGAATGGTAGCCTTATGCAATGAAGAGAATGTAGATGGAGGTAGAGCTTAACCTCGGAAGGCAAAATGGTAGCCTTATGCAATGCAGAGAATGCAGATAAAGGTAGAGCTTAACCTCGGAAGGTAGAATGGTAGCCTTATGCAATGTAGAGAATGCAGATAGAGACAGAGCTTAGTCTCGGAAGGCAGAATGGTAGCCTTATGCAATGTAGAGAATGCAAATGGAGGTATAGCGTAACCTCGGAAGGTAGAATGGTAGCCTTATGCAGGAAGTAAAAATAGCAAATGGCAATAGAGTTCTCTTAGCTGATAGCGGATTGTGGTATCGTGATTGTTGGGGATATTGTGCTTGATGAGGACACTTTTGTGTGCAGACAACAGTTGGGAGCAAGCACAATGGTTTGGAAAGTTGTATTCCTAAACTTTATGAGTGAGCGTATAGTATATTTGATGATTTTCCAACTCAAGTGCCTGCATCCAAAGAAAAAGTCGTGAGTTTGTAAAAGGGGAGGTTAGTTCGTATCCCTGATGGGATTGCTTGACCTGCTCGATTTTGATCTGGTGATACTGCCCGTATCATTGGGGTAGCGTTGCTAAACAAAGCGATTTCAGAAATAAACATGCGTGATTTTAGTAAAGAAAATGTAACATAAATACATAATTAAGAATAGTTTTCTTTAGATGAACCGATGACTGCGACGTGGTTCAAGATATTGCAACTTCTCTTGCTCCAGAATTTTGAGGGTCCTCCTCAAAATTCTGCCCCAATTTACTGGGCTGCTACTTCTGACGGCTGCTTGCAGTGAATGGCTGAAATCACTTCGGAATTTTGAGGGTCCTCCTCAAAATTCTGCCTCAGTTTCCAATTGCGGGGGAAATGAAAATTTTATTGAATTGTGACCGAACCCATAGGGCTGCCTATGTATCCCCTATTAAACGAGAATTAGGTTAGATGTAGTTCAAATTACATCATATAAGGAAAGCATAAATATTACACATAGTATCACTTGACTGCGTCTAAATTGATCGGCTTTGGCCAAACTTCTCCGTCCATTTCTGCAAGTATGAGGGCTCCTCCTGTCAGAACCCGGTGAACCTTGAACGGACCCTGCCAATTGGGAGAGAATTTCCCTTTGGCTTCATCTTGATGCAGAAAAATTTTCTTTAACACCAGCTGCCCCGGTGTGAATTGTCCCGGCTTAACTCTTTTGTAGAAGGCTCTGGATTTGTTCTGATAGAGCTGACCATGGAAAACTGCATTCATTCTCTTTCCTTATATAAGAGCTAGTTGCTCGTAACGACTCTTCACCCATTCTGCGTCGTCGAGCTCTGCTTCCTGTATGATCATTAAGGAATTTCTACCTTAGTGGGAATGACTGCCTCTGTAACGTAGACCAGCATATGGGGGTTGCTCCTGTCGATGTGAGGATTGTGGTGCGGTATCCCAATAAAGCAAACGATAGCTTCTCGTGCCACTGCTTATGCTTCTCTATCATGTTCCTTACTATCTTCTTGATATTCTTGTTGGCGGCCTCTACATCTCCATTAATATGAGGTCTGTAAGCTGTAGAATTCTTGTGTTTGATCTTGAAGGTTTCACATATGGATTTCATCAAATCACTGTTGAGGTTGGAGCCATTATCAGTAATGATCGACTTTGGAATCCCGAACCGACACATGATACGGTCACGAACGAAATCCGCCATGACTTTCTTAGTCATTGCCCTATAAGACGTTGTTTTAACCCATTTGGTGAAATAATCAATTGCTACTAGGATAAACCTGTGTCCGTTTGATGCGGAGGGTTCGATTGGTCCGATAACATCCATTCCCTAGGCGGCGAACGACCACAACGAGCTTGTTGCATTAAGCTCATTTGGAGGCACCTTTATCATGTCTGCATGTATCTGGCAGAGGTGGCACTTTCGGACATACTGGATGCAGTCTGTTTCCATATTCATCCAAAAGTAACTAGCTCGGAGTATTTTCTTTGCTAAAACAAAGCCATTCATATGTGGACCGCAGGTCCCTACCTGAATTTCCTCTAATAGCTCGGATGCTTCCTTTGCACTGACACACCTTAGTAATCCCAAATTAGGAGTCCTCCTGTACAGGATTCCTTCGCTGTGACAGAAATTATTGGATAACCTCCGAAGCATGCGCTTTTGAGTAGCGTTCGCGAGTTCTGGTATTCTCCTTTTGCCAAGTATTCCTTGATATCATGAAACCAAGGCTTTCCGTCTGCTTCTTCTTCAACATGAGCACAGTAAGCGGGCTGATCATAGATCCTTACCGGAATGGGATCAATGAAATTCTTGTCTGGATGTTGTATCATGGATTATAGGGTAGCCAGTGCATCGACGAATTCATTCTGGACCCTGGGAACATGCTAGAATTCTGTCTTTGTGAACCTCTTTCTCAACTCCTGCACATGATGCAGATAAGGGAGTATCTTGGAGTTCTTGGTCGCCCATTCTTCTCGGACCTAATGTATAAGCAAGTCTGAATCCCCAATTACTAGAAACTCTTGGATGTTCATGTCAATGGCTATCTTGAGCCTTAAGATGCAGGCTTCGTACTCGGCCATGTTGTTGGTGCACGGGAACCTGAGCTTGGTAGATATTGGATAATGCTAACCAGTTTCTGATACTAGGACTGCTCTTATGCCAACTCCATTAAAATTTGCTGCTCCATCGAAAACATTCTCCAACCGTCATAGGATTTTGCAATGTCTTCTCCTATGAATGATACCTCTTCATCAGGAAAATATGTTTTCAGGGGTTCGTATTCTCCGTCCACGGGATTTTCAGCAAGGTGATCTGCTAGTGCCTATCCTTTGATTGCTTTCTGAGTCACGTAGACAATGTCAAATTCACTTAACAGGATTTGCCACTTGGCCAGTTTGCCAATGGGCATGGGCTTCTGAAGGATGTACTTCAAGGGATCCATCCTTGATATGAGATATGTAGTATAGGCACAGAAGTAGTGCCTCAACTTCTGAGCTACCCAAGGCAAAGCACAACAGGTGCGCTCTAATAGAGAATACCGAGCCTCGTAGAAGGTGAACTTCTTACTGAGGTAATAGATGGCCTGCTCCTTCCTCCCCGTTTCATCATGCTGCCCCAGAACACAACCGAACACTCCATCCAATACTGCACGGTAGAGTAATAGAGGTCTACCCGGCTCAGGCGGAACTAAGAATGGTGGTGTTGATAGGTATTCCTTGATTCTGTCGAAAGCTTTTTGGCAATCATCAGTCCATATGGTAGCGATGTCCTTCTTCAACATCTTAAAGATCGGCTCACAAATGACCATAGATTGTGCTATGAACCGGCTGATGTAGTTAAGTCTTCCCAGGAAGCTTATTAAGTACTTCTTGTTCTTTGGCGGTGGCAGTTCTTGAATAGCTTTGACCTTAGATGGATCCAGTTCTATCTCTCGACAACTCACAATGAACCCAAGTAGTTTTCCGGCAGGAACCCCAAATGCACATTTCGTAGGGTTCAGTTTCAGGTTGTATCTTCTCAGTCTGTTGAAGAACTTTCTTAAATCTTCCATGTGGTCAGTGTATTTCTTGGACTTTATGATGACATCATCTAAGTACACCTAAATCTCCTTTTGTATCATATCATGGAAGATAGTAGTCATGGCCCTCATGTAGGTGGCCCCTGCATTCTTTAACCCGAATGGAATCATCTTGTAGCAATACATCCCTCACAGCGTAATGAAAGCTATTTTCTCAGCATTTTAATCGTCCATCCAGATCTGATGATATCTAGCAAAGCAATCTACAAATGATTGCAACTCATACTTGGCGCAATTGTCGATCAGGAAGTGTATGTTCGGCAAGGGAAAGTCGTCCTTTGGACTGGCCCGATTGAGATCCCGGTAGTCGACATAGACTCTAACCTTCCAATCCTTATTTGGCACCGGCACAATATTGGCTAACCACGTCGGATATTCTACTACCTTGAGGACCTTAGCTTTGACCTACTTAGTGACTTCTTCCTTGATTTTCAGACTCATGTCGGGTTTAAACTTTCTGAGCTTCTGTTTTACCGGTGGACATGTCGGATCAGTTGGCATTTTGTGGGCCACAATAAATGTGCTCAAACTAGTCATGCATCATATGACCAGGCGAATATGTCCTCATATTCCTTCAAAAATTCTGTGTATTCTTCCTTTTTTGACGGTGACAAATGGACGCTGAGTCGAGTTTCTTTGATATTTTATGCATCTCCCAGGTTAACAATCTCGGTCTCATCCAGGTTGGACTTAGGTCTGTTCTTAGAATTTTTGACCTCTTTAACAATCTCTTCCAGTATATCATCTTCCTCTGAATCTATGCCCGTTTGTTGCGTTGTCTCGTTGCATGTCACAGTCATTGGTACATCAATATAGGTAATAGTAATGATGTATAAGTAAAGTAATGAGAGAAAATAATAAGAGTAAGATTTGTAAGGAAACCGAAATGCTTTAATAAATTTCATAACTGTTTTGAACATTGGAAGATCTTATTGCAAAAATTCAAAAATGCGAAAGGAAAATCAACTAGTAAAAATAAAAGATAGTGCATGATGCTTTATTCAGCCTTGCTACCCTGAGGCTTTATGAGCTTTGGTGGTTCTGATGGTCCAACATGTCATCTTCTTCTAGGAATAAATTCTTCACTGCTGCTAGTGCTTCCTCTTCTTTCGACCCATAGATAACATCGGCCAACTGGAAAGTCTGCTCCAAATGTTTTATTGGCTACTCCAGCGGGTAGTATGGGTCGCGCCATGGTGGCGACCAGTTGTTGAATTCCTCCCAAGTATACTCGTATCTCAGACCGAAAGTGGTGCCATGTTTCTTCAGTTTGATCAGCTTGGCGATTCCTTGGAGGTTCTTGCCAAGTCCTTTGTCAGGCTCATATCTGCTCCAGTTTAATATGCTTTCAATTTTGTTGTCCCACCATTTGTCTTTGTCAACGGCGTTGACTCACTCGATATGGTGATAGGTTTCCCCGCCTATCTTTCTCCTTCCTCCAATCGTTGTGATGGTTTGGCGACTATATATGGGATTGCTCCCGTTGCCGTGAATGATCACCTCTTGGTGGTTCCACTCAAATTTCACCTCCTGATGCAGTGTTGACGCTACGGCCCCAGCGGCATGAATCCACGGCCGTCCCAACAGCAAGTTGTAAGATGCCAGCACATCTATAACTTGAAAATCAACGTCGAACCAAGTAGGCCCCATTTGCAAACATAGGCTAATTTCCCCAATAGTGGATCTTTGGGAACCGTCGAAAGCTTTGACATTGATGGCCTCGTACTTGATTTCATGCAGACCCTTTCCCAATGTTCTGAGTGTTACCAATGGACAAATATTGAGGCTGGACCCTCCATCAATCAGGACCTTAGTGATAAAATAATCTTCGCATTGTACGGTGATGTGCAATGCTTTGTTGTGACTTAACCCTTCTGGTGGCAGCTCATCTTCATGAAAAGTGATTTTGTGACTTTCCAATACCTGCCCTACCATGTTTGCCATTTCTCCCAATGATGTTTCTTGGTACATATGTCTCACTCAGCACCTTCAACAAGGCATTCTTATGTACGTCGGAACTTTGTAGCAAAGCTAGGATAGAAATCTGTGCCGGTGTTTTGTTCAGCTGATCAATGACTGAGTATTCCTTGGCTTGTATCTTTCTCCAAAGATCATCGGGCCCAGTTTCAGTAATGGTCGGCCGACCAGAGGCCTGCTTACTCGACTCAACTAAATGCTCCGGAGTATAAACCCTGCCGGTTCTTGTCATACCCTGTGCTGCAACTGTTTCCCTGAATTTAGCTTTCCCTTTCCTTCTTGCCTCGGTTGTGTAATCCCAAGGTATGGAATTTATATGGAACAGTGTTACGGCCGAAATTGTTACTGGGATGGGCACCTTTATTCCGAACGGAGCATGTATTTTGGAGGGTAAAACCGCAACTTCAAACGTGTAGGTGCGTTTGATGGAGACCCAAACTCGACCTCAATTGGTGTTGGCGTCTTTGTGGGGGGTGGTGATTCAAACTCAAAGGGTACAGATATGTTTACCTCGACATCCCCAAAAGGCTGAGTCTGGACTACAATGGGATTGAGGGTGACTATTGGCTTCTTTGGTTCATCCCCTTCTGTGATTAAACCGATCAATCCTTGGGGATCCCAATAATACTCTATTTCAATCATGTGAACACCTCCAACCTTATGGTCTGGCAGAGGATTGCTGCGGACATTCGGAGTAGGCTCCTTTGCTAAAATGATCTTGTTATCAATCAAAGTCTGGATCTTGTCTTTCAGAGAGCGGCATTCATCAATGGTATGCCCTTTCATGCTAGAATGGTATATACAAGATTTATTTGGATTGACCCATTGAGAAGGGGTTTTCGGGGTTATAACAGGGATAGGGGTGACATAACCAGCAGCTTTGAGCCTTTTGTATAGCTGGTCAATCGGTTCAGCAATGGAGGTATACTGTTTGGGGGGTCTGCGATCGAAATTTGGTCGAGGTCTAGGAATGTTTTGATGTGTGAGAGGTGACTGATAGTGAGATGGCTGAGCATTATAGGCTTGATAGACATGTGTGGGTTGGGAATATCTGGGTGAAGTAGGTTGGTAAGTAGGTGATGGAGTTTGGTAAGAGGGTGAGGGTGCTTGGTAATTCTGGGTAGGCTGATATGTGAGTGGAGGCATCTGATAGGCTTGGTATTTGATAGGGGATTTGGCTCTTTGTACAACCATTACAGCACCTACGTCCCTTTTCTTGGACGCACCACCAGACTGTAAAGCCTTATTGGTAGCTTACAAAGCTTCAAAGTTTGTAACCATACCACTTTTGATGCCCTCTTCAATCCTTTCACCCAGCTTGATAATGTCGGAAAATTTCTGGGTCTCAATCAACATCAGCCTTCCATAGTACTACAGGTCTTGAGCCCCGACAAAAACCTTGTTCATTTGTTCTTCTTCTAACGCAGGTCTGACCTTAGCAGCTTCTGATCTCCAGCGAGTGGCATACTCATGGAATGTTTCCGTGGGCTTCTTCTTTAAGTTTTTAATGTAGAACACATCTTGTGCATTTTCTGTATTGAACATGAACCTGTCCATAAAGTCGGACGCCATACTCACCCAGTTAGACCATTTCTTTGGGTCTTGGCTAATGTACCAAGACCGAGCATCTCCCTTCAGACTCCTCATGAAAAGCTTCATGCGAATCCTTTCGTCTTTCCCTACTCCGACCAACTTGTCACAATATATTCTCAAATGGACTCTCGGATCCCCTGTACTATCAAACATCTCGAACTTAGGAGGTTTGTACCCCTCGGGAAGTTCGACATCCGGTTGTATGCAAAGATCTTCGTAGTTCAACCCTTCAATCCCCTTACTTCCTTCGGCACCCTGAATTCGACTAGTCAATCTCTTGAGTTCCGCAGCCAGGTTCCTGATGAGTGAGTCTTTATCATCAGACTCGGGTGTGCTTGAGACAGGTTAGGTGGAGGGTGGCATGGTTTCCACATAGATGGGGGTGTTATGGTGGAAACGGTCATTTGTGGAATTCAGAGGTTCTGGGATTAGTAGTGGAGTGTGGCAAGTATTGTAGTGGTGGTGAGGAGCGGGATGGTTTTGTGGTTTGGGATGTTTTGTGGAGGCGTGGGGTTCTGAGAGTTTGGAAAATTGATATCTGGAGTGGTGAGGGAAAATGACAAGTTTGGCAGATTCCGAACCTGATCAAGTTCCTCCTGAAATTTCAACAGTTTCTGCTCGAGTTGGGACGCACTTTCTTTGGATACCTGAGCACCATGAGTGACCTCTACCCATTCAGTTGAGTTTTCCTTTCTGGTGTTGTTCAAATCTTTCATCTTTCCTTTATTCCTGCTTCTGAGCTTCTGATAGGACTAGAAGGAGGAGTGGGTTGAGGACCCTTTGATCTTGTGGAATATGATGACGATGCCAGAGTGCACGAACTAACCTTTGGGGAGGGGAGTAAATAAACAAAAATTTTAAATAAAAAGGTAACAAGTTAGCGAGGATCATAAGAAAGTGTTGTGATATTTAAACACATAGTGCAAGAATATAAATCGCGTCCTAATTTGGGATCCTCGTTGTGCCCGAGGTAGGCCTAGCGACAAATTGATTTGGAGAACTTAGAATATTAAATGCCTCATTTTATTGATAAAAGTAGATGAATCCCAAAAGGATACTAATTAACAAGGAATAAAATGTCACTAGTAGCCATTGGTCTTATTACATTTCATAAAGTAAAAGAAAACTTCTATATATTTGGTCCCAGAAGGACCTTCCCCAGACTCGACATCTTTGGCTCCATCGAACAACTTCACCACCTTGCGAAGTCCCAGCAGCAGGTAGGTTCTGGCCAAGTGTCCACCCTCGTTTCCTTCAGCATTCTGGCAGTCCTCGATCCTCTTGAGAAACTTCCTTTCCAACTCCACTAAACCTCGTTCCAGGTATCCTAATCGCTTGTTGGCACTAACAATCATGTCTTTCCACTCTTCAATCAGTTTTTGGTGGGCTTCTTGAATCTCACGGTGCTTGCTTTCACATTCCTGAATCCTCTTGCGCAGTTGGTTATATTTGACCTGTGCTTAAGCCATTTCATCGATGATTCTGTGACCTCGAACAAACCCAGGTTGGCCCAGACCATTGTGATTATCCTCCAGCTAGCCTGAATAGTATGGGGTGCAGCTAGCATGGTATCTGTCTGGTTCGATATTATCTCTTCCCATGATGATCTTGCAATGCCACATATGCTAAGCTTGACACTTATAAGGACTGTTATCAGCTTGGAAGTCAGCCCATAAGTGACTCATCTTGTCGACCCTTGGTATAACCTACTTCCTACCATCCTATCTCATAACTCGGAGAGGGACATAAGGGTAGGTTCCTCTCAAACTGATCAATATCAGAAATGGTGCGTCCCTGTATCGAGCGGTGAACTTTTCAGTAGGGAACCACTCGAACATCCATTGTATTTGATCCTCAGTTATATTTTAAAACAGCTCCACCCACCCCTTGGCATCTTCTAGATGAGTAAACATGTTGGTCATGTAGTTCATTCGCCTTGGTTGATGGAAGGATATATAATCGTCCCAGTCTCTACGCTGAATCTTTTGTCGATATTCACCCCTTTAAAGATGTTCCATGAGCCAGAGCTGGAGTAGCAAGTTGCAGACCTCGAAGTATTGGTCTCCTTGTTGACACTTTTCCAAGGCTCGATATATCTCTGCGATGATCATGGGCACTATGTAAATGGTTGTCCACCAATTCCCTCCATCAAAGTTTTGGTGACCATGGCTAGCCTGGTGTGGATCCTTGCTTTCTTCATTGGAAACACTATCATCCCCAAGAAGTAGAACATGAAGACAAAGACCCTTCGGTGAATATGCCCTAACGATGTAAGGGCGAACTCATCCGGATAAGTACGGTAGGATTTGTTGTGATCGTACCTCTTGTACAAATAATCAAAGGGAATGTAGGACTCCTTCAAACATGTCAAGTCTGGATTCTTCTTTAGGCCCATCATTTTGAGAAAACCTCTACCCTTGCAATTTTCCGGCATTAACAAACCCGGGGTCTCCCATGGTATACCAGCCAATCAAAAGAACCCTTGAATCGACAGAGGTCTGGGTGTAAACCTTCGAGGTCAGGCCTCGAATCTTCAGGTATCAGGCGCGTGGGAGCAAGAGAAGGTGAGTATAAGACTCCCATAGCCTGAGAAGCCATGGATTCCAGTGGGTTTCAAGGTGGAGGTGGTGGTAAGAGGCGGTTAGGGTTTGGGAATATTCGAGAGAGTTTGAGAGTTCAGAGGCGGATGGTAGGTGAGAAATGAGAAGGTTAGGGTGGTCGTTTGGGTTAAAAAAGGTAAGAGTAAATAGGGGTCATTGATCTCAGAGATCAACGGCCAGGATGAGAGGGTTCTGGGTCGGGTAGGATTAATCGGGTCAGGGGCTGGTTTAAATTAAAATTGAGTTGGGGAATTGGGTTCATTTGGGGCTCAAATGAGGCTAAAATTGAAATAAACGGGGCTAACTTTTAAATATCCATTTTCCTCTTATTTATTTTATAAAAATAGTAAAATAATTTCTGAAAATAAATTAAAGGTACTAAATCGATTAATAATATGAATATTAAATAATAAAAATACTGGAATCAAATTTGTAATTATAAATACAATTAAATCTTAAAATATGCTAAAATAGCAATTATCTGCAATTTAACTTTAAAAAGCTAAATGACCTTTTCGATCAGTTGAGTGGAGCACGATACTTCACGAAGTTTGATTTGCGGTCGGGGTATTATCAAGTGTGTATTGCCGAGGGTAATATGCAAAAATTACCTTAGCTATATTTTGGTATAAATATGAGAATTCAATAAAGGAGTTACCAAAAATGATAATTTGGGAAATAATTATTGGTTTTTTCTGATAAAATAAGGCGATAAATTGATTTAAAAATCTTTTAAAGATTGAAAAAATAATAAAATACTTGGATATACTTATATATGCATATGTATGCTATTTTGAAAGTATTGTGCATATAAAAATATACAGGAAAAAATTGAATATAAAAAAACACAGATACAGTTACACTAAAAATAAGGCTTCAGCTTGCGCGAGGAGCTTATCAGCGCGAGAGTTAATTTTTCTAGATGGAGATATTGGGTTTTGGAGTCCCCCAAGGTTCGGCTCACGTAAGAAACAGGAAATTGTGTACCTTGATCCTCTCAAACCAGTACGCTGCATACCACTATCTCAGACACGACCAAGTACAGGTATAGCGTTTTATCCTCCTTGGGCGTGTGCATCAAAGGTGGGCTAGTCAGGTATCGTTTCAGTTCTTCTAGGGCATGTTGGCATTTTGGAGTCCATTCGAAGTTGCTCTTTCTTTTGAGTATAGAGAAGAAGTGGTGACTTTTGTTTGATGACCTTGATATAAATCTGCCTAGGGCGGCTATCCGCCTTGTTAGCCGTTGGACGACTTTTACATTGTTCACCACTGTGTTTTCTTCAATGGCCTTTATCTTGTCAGGATTGGTCTCGATCCCCCTGTTTCAAACCATGAAGCCCAGGAATTTGCCCGAACCCACTCCGAAGGCACACTTCTCGGGGTTGAGCTTCATGTTGTAGCTTCTGAGGATGTCGAAAGTTTCCTGCAAATGGGTCAAATGGTCCTCTGTGCGCAGGGACTTAACTAGCATATCATCAATATATACCTCCATTTATTTACCTACTTGATGCTCGAACATTTTATTAACTAGGCGCTGGTACGTTGCCCCTGCATTTTTTAGCCCGAAGGGCATTATGTTATAGCAATATGTACCATACTTTGTGATGAATGAGGTCTTTTACCTGTCCTCGGGGTTCATCTGGATTTGATTATACCCCAAGTAGGCATCGAGAAAAGTGAGGGTCACGTGGCCGGCCGTAGCATTGATCAGGTGATCGATATTAGGCAATGGGAAGGAATCTTTAGGGCACACCCTATTTAAGTCTTTATGATCTACGCATATTCTTAGCTTGTTCCCCTTTTTGGGCACTACTACTTTGTTGGCCAGCCATTCAGGGTACTTTACCTCTCTAATGGATCCGATTTTAAGAAGTTTCGCTACCTCTTCTTTGATGAAGGCATGTTTTACCTCGGCCTACAGTGTTCTCTTATGCTTCACAGGTTTGAATTTTGAATCAACGCTCAGCCTGTGGGAGGTTATTTTCGGCGGGATTCCTACCATATCTAGGTGGGACCAGGCGAAACAGTCGATATTATTACTAAGAAATTGAATAAACCATGTCCTAAGTTCGGGGATCAACCCTGTTCCCAGGTATACCTTACGATCCGGTAGGTGCTCGATTAAAATGGTCTGCTCCAGCTCTTCGACTGTTGATTTAGTCGCATCCGATTCTTCGGGGGAGACGAAGGCTCGGGGGCGAAGAAATCTTCCTCGTCGTCCTCGGGGGCCTGTGTGTTTCTATCCTCATCTGGGATCGGGCATGTGGGGATCGGTGCCTCATGATGGACCGCGGACATTTCTTTCGCTGCCCGCTATTCTCCATGTATGGTCGTGATGCCATCCCTCATGGGAAACCTTATCACCTGATGCAACGTTGAGGGTACTTCCCTCATACTATGTATCCAAGGCCTGCCGAGTAATACATTGTACCTCATGTTGCCGTCAATGACCTGGAACTTGGTGTTCTGAATCGCGTCGGATGTGTCGATCGGGAGGGTGATCTCTCCTTTCGTTACTTCGCCGGTCATGTTGAATCTGTGGAGGATTCGAGAGACGGTAACGACACGATCGAGCAACCCCAACTATTCTACTACCTCTGATCTAATTATGTTGGCCGAGCTGCCTGGATCCACGAGCATGCACTTTATCCTGGTATTGTTTAAAATAAACGTGATCATCAACGCGTCGTTATGCGGTTCTCTCATGGCCTCGAGGTCCTCCTCGTTGAGTATGAGGGTGTCTTCGAGCATGCGATTCTGGGTCAGTACTTCTTTCGTAGTAGACGTTCTCATTCGTTTGAACATGGGTCCTTGGGGAACGTCGGTCCCCCCGATAATCATGTGGATGTCATGTCGGAGAACTTTCCCTTCCGCCCGGGTTGAGTTCGGTGGTGTACCGACATCTGGAGCAGCCGTTTCCTTCTCTCTACTGTTACTAAGGTTCTGGTTTCCCATTTTGTTCACCGAGCCATGCGCTCTGTCCTGAAATCAAAGATCTTGAACAAGAAAAGTATGAAAGATAACTTGCGTCGTGTAATGAAACCAACAAGAAAATAATCACTATTATTTTTAGCCCTACGGTGGGCGCCAAACTGTTTACCGTGAAAATGGTAACAACAAGTAAATTTGTAAATGAGACTCTAAAAATACATGATATATTTTTATGCTAGTTGTTAGAGCAGTTGATGCTAGGCGTATGAAGTTTAATGACGAAATACAAGTTAAGACGGGCAGTAATCAAACCGAGGGGCTTGCCTCCCGGGCTTCAGACTGATCGATGAAAGGCCTCGGGGTCGATATCTGACTCGAGCTCGAGCTATCGGGGATAATCGAAAAGGGATATCAGTTAAGATATAATTAAAGAAGGCACTTTATGGCCAATATCAAGCAACGAATGAAGAACAAGTATGAAAGCAGTGAATGTAAAGAGTAGCCTCGAGCGAGTAAGCTAGAGAGAAAGAGAGAGAGATATTATTGATCTTGTGTAGAATGGTTGGAGCAACAGAAGCCGAGAGTTACAAAGTGATGGGGATCCCCTTTATATAGGAGAGGAACCCCGTTATAGTACAAAATGCATTAATTGTAAAGGCATGGAGACGGGATGGCTGGATGTGACATCTTGAGACAGGCCCCGGATAGGTCAGCTTTGCCAGATTAAGCTGTGTGCCTTGGGAATTCCCTTCTCACATACTATAGTCGTTAGAACGTAATGCCCTCCAGGGCCGGTACCTGGCAACCCCCAAGGGTGAGTCTCAACCTCGGCTTCAATCCTCGAGGAGAATGACCGCGAGACAACCTATTGACAGGGAATCGGGCCCACGGATTCACCGCATACACCCTTAACAGTTGTAAATTAACATTTTATAAACAACAGAAATATTAAAGCGGAAGAATGAAATGTAACAATTTAAGCTAATACCGATAAAAATACATAACATAAAACACCCAAAACATGTGTCACAATGTCACGGACTATCTAAGAAAGACTACAAATAAAGTTTGAACAAGAAAGTACATGTATGTCTTTGAAATATAAAAGAACATAAAAAAACTAGATAAGGAGGGGATGCCAAGGCCTGTGGATGCCAGCAAGTCTACCTCGGGTCTTCTGATGGACTGAAGGCAGCAACCTCTAGCTAAGGTCTATATGCTCCAGTACCGAGATCTGCACACAGTGCAGAGTGTAATATCAGCACAACCGACCCTATGTGCTGGTAAGTGTCGAGCCTAACCTCGGCGAAGTAGTGACTAGGCTAGGACAAGACTACCAAATAAACTTGTGCAGTTAAAGCATATATGGCAAAACATATAACGGAAAAACTAGCAGTTAAAGATGGGAAGGGGAACATGCTGCGAGGGAATATCAAATACCAACAGTAACTCAGGAGAAAAGCATAAAGAACATTTTAAGGTTTGCATCAGTAAGAATAAGGAAACAGTAACAAATCAATATCCTTTTTTATTATTTATTGTTGTGGTGCGTAATCTGATCCAAATTATATAACACTGTTGCGGCGTGCAACCCGATCCAATCATATATTATCATTGCAGCGTGCAACCCGATCCAATTATATATCACTGTTGTGGCGTGCAACCCGACCCCTACTGTCCTCCCTTATTACTCCATGTTGCGGTGTGCAACCCGATCCCATATAATATTATTGCGGTGTGCAACCCGATCCCAATATACAATTCAAAACCAATCACAAATGAATCCCGACAAGGGAGCAATAAGGAAACAACAATGTCCCGACAAGAGAATCAACTATGAGAATAAGCACATCCCGGCAAGGGAACCAATAGTAAGAATTAAATACGTCCCGGCAAGGGAATCAGCTATAACCAAACTTATACCAACATTTAAATTCACAAATGAAACTTCAACTGGAACTAATACTCAACAATAATCATATACCACGAGGAGAATCATAACTTTTGCCCAACATGGAGAATCAACAACTTAGGCATTTGTAGTATTTATCAAGACCACAACGATTACAATTTAAGACTTACGGGCATGCTTGACAACAACGTATAGACACTAGTCACCACACCTATACGTCGTACACTACACTAGCATATAGCAATTAGAGCACAATACTTATTCCCTCAAGCTAAGGTTAGACCAAACACTTACCCCAATGCCATGAACACAATTCAAGCCTCAACTATTGCTTTACCCCTTGTTTCCACCACCAATTCGCTTGTATCTAGCCACAATTTACTTAACGATATCAATAAATGCTAAATGAATCAATTCTAATGCATGAAAATAAATTTTCTAAAGATTTCCCCAAAAAGTCAAAAATCGACCCCAGGCCCACATGGTCAAAACCCAAGGTTCGAACAAAAATCCGATTACCCATTCACCCACGAACTCAAAGATATAATTTATTTTGAAATTGGACCTCAAATTGAGGTCCAAATCCCCAAAATTTGAAAATCCTAAGTTCTAGACAAAACACTCAAATTCCCCCATAAAAACCCTTGATTTTGAGTTGAAATCATGTGAAAAGATGTTATAGATTAAAGAAAATGAGTTAGAAATGACTTACAATCGATTTGGAAAAGAACTTTTTTTTGGAAAATCGTCCAAGAGAGCTTAGGGTTTGAGGGAGTTTGAAAAATGAAGAATTTTCGGCTAAGTTATAATTTGCATAGGCACGGATATCGTATTTGCGATGTCATGTTCGCAAATGCGAACTCGCAATTGCGGCCAAAGCTTCGTAATTGCGAAGGAAGGCCTGCCTCTGCTTTCTTCGCAAATGCGAAGAACTGTTCGCAATTGCGGTGCCTGCTAAGGTCGCATTTGCGACATACGCCTTGCAAATGTGAAGTTTCCCTGCCCCAGCCCATCATCGCAATTGCGATATTTCTTCACAATTGCGAAGCCTGCAGACCTGCAACATAACAACAGTTTTCCTAAGTCCCATTTCACTCCGCAACCTATCCAAAACTCACTCGAGCCCTCGGGGCTCTAAACCAAATATGCACGAAAGTCCAAAAACATCATAGGGACTTGCTCGTGCGATCAAATCATCAAAATAGCATCAACAACTATGAATTAAGCCTCAAATTCATGAAATCACTCAAGAACATTAGAATTTCTAATTTCTCAAATAAAGGTCCAATTTATACTAAACAAACTCCGATTCTTACAAAACTTCATAGATTCAACTTAATTATAATATAAGACTTGCACCGGGCTCCGGAACCAAAATACGGGCTAGATACCATCAATTTCAAACCTCTTTTCATTTCCACAAACTCTTATAATTTTAGTTAAAAAATTTCTTTCAAAAATACATTTCTCGGGCTTGGGACCTCGAAATTCGATTCCGGGCATATGCCGGCAAACCCAAATTTTATTATAGACCATACGAGATCGTCGGATCACGGGTCCGGGTTCGTTTACCAAGAATGTTGAATAAAGTCAACTTTATTCAACTTTAAAAGCCAATTTCCTAATTTTACTTAGTTTTCACATAAAAGCTTTCCGGAAACGTGCCCTGAGTGCGCACACATATCGAGGTGAGACAAAAAGATATTTTAAGGCCTCGGAACACAGAATTTACTTGTAACACAAGTGATGACCTTTTGGGTCATCACATTCTCCACCTCTAAAACAACTGTTCATCCTCGAACGGACATAGAAAATATGTACTTGAGTCAGAGAAAAGATGGGGATATCGGCTCCGCATATCGGACTCGGATTCCCAGGTCGCTACCTTAACAGGCTGACCTCTCCGCTGAACATGAACAAAAGGGAAATTCTTCGATCTCAACTGACGAACCTGCCGGTCTAGATAGCTACCAGCTCCTCCTCATAGTACAAGTCTTTGTCTAACTGGACAGTGCTGAAGTCTAACACGTGGGATGGATCGCCGTGATACTTCCGAAGCATGGACACATGAAACACTGGATGCACGGCTGATAAACTCGGTGACAACGCAAGTCTATAAGCCACCTCTCCCACTCGATCAAGAATCTCAAACGGTCCAATGAATCTAGGGATAATCTTTCCCCTCTTCCCAAATCTCATCATGCCCTTCATAGGCGACACCCGAAGCAACACCTGCTCGCCGACCATGAATGCCACATCACGAACCTTATGGTCGGCATAACTCTTTTGCCTAGACTGAGTTGTACGAAGCCTATCCTGAATAATCTTGAACTTGTCTAAGACATCATATACTAGATCCGTACCCAACACCCGAGCCTCTCCTGGCTCAAACCATCCAACCGGCGACCGACACTGCCTACCATATAAAGCCTCATAAGGAGCCATCTGGATGCTCGACTTGTAGCTATTGTTGTAGGCAAACTCAGCTAAAGGGAAGAATTGATCCCACGAGCCTCCAAATTCAATGACACAAGCTCAGAGCATATCCTCCAAAATTTGAATAGTACGCTCGGACTGCCCGCCCGTTTGAGGATGAAATGTTGTGCTCAACTCAACCCGTATGCCCAACTCACGCTGAACGGCCCTCCATAAATGTGAGGTAAACTGCGTACCTCGGTCCGAAATGATAGACATGGGCACACCATGAAGACGAACAATCTCCCGGATATAGATCTCTGCAAATCGCTCAGAAGAGTAGGAAACTGCCACAAGAATGAAATGTGCTGACTTGGTCAGCCTAGCAACAATAACCCACACTGCATCGAACTTCCTCTGAGTCTATGAGAGTCCTACAATAGAGTCTATAGTGATATGCTCCCACTTCAACTCAGGAATCTCAATCTTCTAGAACAAACCACCGGGTCTCTGATGCTCGTAATTTACCTGCTAACAATTCAAACACCGAGCCACATATGCAACAATATCCTTCTTCATCCTCCTCCACCAATAATGCTACCGCAAATCCTGATACATCTTAGTGGCGCCCGGATGAATAGAGTACCAAGAACTATGGGCCTTCTCTAAAATCAACTCTCGAAGTCCATCCACGTTAGGCACACAAATACGACCCTACATCCTCAAAACTCCATCATCTCCAACTATAACCTGCTTGGCACCTCCGTGTCGCACTGTGTCTCTAAGGACAAGCAAATGAGGATCATCATACTGCCAATCTCGGATACGCTCAAATAATAAAGAACGAGCGATTGTGCAAGCTAACATACAGCTGGGCTCAGAAACATCCAACCTCATAAACTGATTGGCCAAAGCCTAAAGATCCAAAGCAAGCAGTCTCTCACCGACCGGAATATACGCAAGACTGCCCATACTGGCTGAATTTCTACTCAAAGCATCGACCACCACATTGGCCTTTCCCGAATGATATAAGATAGTTATATCATAGTCTTTCAACAGCTCCAACCACCTTCTCTGCCTCAAATTTAGCTCCTTCTGCTTGAACAAATACTGTAGACTCTTGTGATCCATGAATACTTCACATGACATGCCATACAAATAGTGCATCCAAATCTTCAGCGCGTGAACAATGGCTGCTAACTCCAAATCATGAACTGGATAATTCTTCTCATGAATCTTCAACTATCGTGAAGCATAAGCAATGACCTTGCCATCCTACATCAACACCGCACCAAGTCTAATATGAGATGCGTCACAATAAACTGTATATGGCCCTGAACCTGTAGGCAATACCAACACCGGTGCCGTAGTCAAAGCTGTCTTAAGCTTCTGAAAGCTCACCTGACAATCGTCCGACCAGCTGAACTGGGCACCCTTCTGGGTCAACCTAGTCATCGGGGCTGCAATAGATGAAAACCCCTCTACAAACAGACGGTAATAACCTGCCAAACCCAAGAAACTCCGGATCTCTGTAGCTGACGCGGGTCAAGACCAATTCTTAACTACCTTTATCTTCTTCGGATCCACCTGAATACCCTTAGCTGAAACAACGTGACTCAAGAATGCAACTGAACTCAACCACAACTCACACTTCGAAAACTTAGCAAAGAAATGACTATCTCTTAAAGTCTAAAAAAACTCTCAGATGTTGTTCATGCTCCTCCCAGCTGCGGGAATAGATCAAAATATCATCAATGAAGAATATCACGAATGAATCCAAGTAAGGCTTGAACACTTGGTTCATCAAATCCATAAAAGCTGCTGGGGCATTTGTCAACCCAAATGATATCACCAAGAACTCATAATGCCCGTACCGAGTGCGGAAAGCTGTCTTAGGGACATCAGATGCCCTAATCCTCAACTGAAGGTACCCAGATCTCAAGTTAATCTTCAAAAATACCTTGGCACCCTGAAGCTGGTCAAACAAATCATCAACCCTCGGCAATGGATACTTATTCTTGATTGTAACCTTGTTCAACTACCGGTGATCTATACACATCCTCATCGATCCATCCTTCTTCTTAACAAATAAAATCGGTTCACCCCAAGGCGAGACACTAGGTCTAATAAAGCCTTTATCAAGAAAGTCTTTCAACTGCTCCTTCAATTCTTTCAACTCAGGTGGGGCCATACGATACGGCGAAATAGAAATGGGCTGAGTGCCTAAAGCCAAATCAATGCAGAAGTCAATATCTCTGTCGGGTGGCATACCCGGCAGGTCTGACGGAAATACCTCAGGAAAACTCACGAACAACAGGCACAGAACCCATAGAAGGAACCTCAGCACTTGCATCACGAACATATGCCAAATAGGCCAAACACCCCTTCTCGACCATACGCCGAGCCTTCATATATGAGATAACCCTACGGGTTGAATGACTAGTGTGAGCACATGATTTTTAACCTATATTAATTACTCCCATAAAGTCAAAACAAAATAATTTTTCCAATGTTTGCAATTTTGTGGATTTTTGCGGCATTTTCTGTTATTATTTGCATATTGTCTATGCATGTTAATTTTGTTTAATTAATAAAAAATACAAAAATACGTGGCATGTGCATTTAGGATTTAATTCTATATTTTAAGATTAATTAGCAAATTAGTTGTTTATAAAAATGGAAAAATTACAAAAATAAATAGTTTAATTTGCACTTTTGATTTTAGTTTTGAATTTTGAGTAGTTTTCTTTTAATTTGTTTTCTTTATTAATTGTGGTAATTATTATTTAGGTTTAATTAGTGTTTTTGATAGTTTAATTAGGTTTTAGGATTTAAATTTAACTTTGAAAAAAAAGAGGAAGAAAAAGAATTTTTGGAAAAATTGATTTGAAATAGCAAATAAGAGAAGAAGAGAGTTAGTTTGGGCCAACTTTAAGTAAAATACCCAAGCCCAAGTCGTTTCCCCTACCAATACCCGGCCAAACCTGTTCAAATGAGCCTAGAACCCGCCCCAAAACCTGGTCTCTCCGTCTTTAAAACAAACAACCCAGTTTCGATAGGCATGATCCCCAGCCGTTGATTTCCTTTAGATCTAACAGCTGCGAACTAGGGGTCTTGTGGGTATATTACTGTCTAAACCCCAGAACCCCCTTGCCTCGTCTCTCATCTTCCCCAACTCAAACCCTAGAGACCCCTACCGCCCAAAAATTCCCACCATCTCCACCGGCGGCACCACCACCAACCAGCCGCAAATCAATACCCTAAAACCCTCTCCATCTTCCCACCCCAATATCCAAACTCTTTCCCTTAAATCCTCTTTAAACTCCTTGAATCTTAAATCCCAAATACGGGTTCTAAAAGCTAAACCTAAACTTGGGTGTGCATGAGTTTCAGAGCCGGTTTTGCCACGAAATAGTGTTGTTCACTTGTTTTTTGACAAAGAACAAGTGACTAACATTATTTGGGGATGAAGTTGGAGCGTCAGGTCTCGAGTTCGAGTATAGCCGGTGAGTTCTATCTCTTTTTAGGTCTGCTTCTAGTTTTATCAGTTGTCCATCTCCCTTATTTTTCTTTTCCTTATTTGAAATTTCATCAAATTTTCGGCCGAGTTTGGAATACGTTTGTTTGGTATTCGTTAGTCCTTCTTTTTGTTCTTTTAGTTCCAAAATGGTTCTCCGATCCTGTCTAATTGGTTTAGTTTCTGATTGTTTAAATTGCATGATTTGTTCTAGTTAGTCACCTAGTTAATTAAACCTATAAATTAGGTAATTTTCTGCTTTTGTTTAGGTTAATTAGTTCATTTACCTTCTTTTTGTTGTTGATGGCATTCTAAGGGTTCCGAGTCTCCATCTGGGAAGATTTTTGATTAGTTTTTAAATGGTGGCTCTTGAATTGTGGAATTTTGATTATGAATGGGGCTCTGAAAAATCAGAAGCCCAAAAGGGAATATAACTTGGGTTGTAAACCAGTATCACATCAGGCCACTAGGTTAGCTTGACCTATTCTGGAATTTTGAAGTAATATTTAGGGGTTTGAGGGGTAATTTGGGTAGTCTAGTCTAGGGAATCTTTGTATAACTGAAATAGATGCTTCTTGGAAGCTGACTTTGGGATTATTTTGAAAATCTAAAAACTAAATAGGGATATCTAGGCAAAAATGAAAACATGGAAAGGGCCTAAAGGAAAATTTGAGTCTCTATTAGTTGCCCTATTGCCTTGCCTTTAAAGGCATCCCTATCTTACCATTCAAGGCAGACCTGAAGAGATAAAAATTCTGGAAAAATCAAAATCGATTGAGCTAAGAAAGGATGCTAAAAACTCTTGAATTCTTGGTCTGATTTTGCAATTGGTCTCTCTATTTTGATTTTTCAAAGGACTTTAGTTGATTCTGGGAATTAGAAATGATTTAAAGGCTGTGGGATCACTGTTCTATTAATGGGTTTGAGCTGGTTTCTGCTGCTATTTCTCTTTGCTGAGTTATTGCTGTTGTTGTTACTATTTTTTCTGGATCTCAAATTTGGTTTTTGATTCTGTTTTTTCTATATTCAGGTACATGACTCTGAACCTTATTTAATGTAAGGTTGGAATTGAAGAATGAAATGCAAAACAAAGTTTAAAGTATAGTAGCAGCTTTATTTATGATTCGACAGTATTTCCCCATGTTATGGTGTCTTTAATAATTTGATGCATGATATATTTTAGTTGATTTTGAATTTGGATAGTTTAGTTCTCATGCTTGTATTTGATTTGGGAATTGTTGAAATGTTGTAGTAGAAGATTCAAGTTAAATCATATTGTTTCTTAAATCTGCTTTACTTTTGGCTAAAACAAGGATCGCGCTTGGTGAAGATATCAGGTTTAGATTGGTTACAATAGCTAGTGTAGGTTAAGAATAGATTAATAATATGTAATATGTTGTTTGAAAGATACTGTAAGGATTGATTTATTTTGCTGTAAATGGCCTGTTTCATAGACCTACGTTGAAAATAGTTTAATTGCCTATTAGTCTTGTTTAAAGTTTGGCATGAATCAATTCAGGATCCTATGTCTTGTTAAATGAGGTTAAACCTGTTAGTTTGAGGTCAGGTTTGTTGCTATGGGGAAAGGTTTAAACATACGTTATTTGTATCCAAGGAGGCTCGATCTTGAGTCTTAAGCCTCCAGCGCTCGACCTTGCATTTGGATTGGGATCTTTTCGGGGCCTAATGTCTGTTTTTCTAATGATGCTGCCATATGGATCCAAGGCATACTTGACCCAAGAGTACGGATGTAAATTAGGAAATTTAGTTTAGTTGACTTATATTCTAATAATCCAAGTTCCAGAAGTAAAAATATTGATTCAATAGCATGTTTCATATAGCCTTGTTGGATTTGTATTCTAATTGACTTTGCCCCATCGATTGGGTTCTGTATTGGGCTATAGCATTGGCCCAGTTGTTCCAGGATTCCCTTTTATGGGAACATTTAAGCTACGGGCTTCACGTTTGAGCCCATTTGTATCCTCCTACTTGTTAACAAAATGGTTAGTTGGTCGTCGGGTTCCTAGCTCACCTGGGCCCCTTCAGTAACTCAATTTGATGTCATGTACTACTAGCCTACGAACTATTATCATTGAGTTGAAAATCTTTCCTTAATGTTTGTAAATTCTTCAACCGTTGAATTAATTGGCAAGGCCCTTTAAATTAGTCAAGGCAAGCCATTTAGCGAATTTTTCATGGCCCTCACAAAGTTAAAAATGCGTAGTTGTTGTAGGCGCATTATTTTAATAATTAACTTCCTTAAACTCGGGTGTGCATTTCATGTGACCCAAATCCAAATCCTAACAACGTTAAATAAAATATGTCTAAGATCGTAGGTGCATTTCATGTGGCGTGATCCAAAGACGTGTTTTGTATAACGTTGAAATTTTCCTAAAAATGAATTTAAAGCAGTTAAAGGTAAAAATACACATAGGGTCAAAAGTGTTTTAAATCAGGTAATTGAGCCGATTATAACAGTTAAGCGACCGTGCTAGAACCACGAAATTCAGGAATGCCTAACACCTTCTCCCGAGTTAACAGAATTCCTTACCTGGATTTCTGGTTCGCGGATTGTAAAATAGAGTCAATATTTCCTCGATTCGGGATTTGAACCGGTGACTTGGGACACCATAAATCATCCCAAGTGGCGACTCTGAATCTAATAAATAATCCCGTTTCGATTGTCACTTAAATTGGAAAAACTCCCTTACCCTTCCCGAGGATGTAGGTAAAAAGGAGGTGTGAAAGCTCTGGCGACTCTGCTGGGGATCGAACCCAGAATCTCTGGTTCAGGGTTCAGAATTCGAGCTTAAATGAATTGTTATAGTTGGCTTTATTAATTATCCGATTTTGTTACATGTTTGGGCCTAATGTGCCAAGTGTTGCTTTTACCGCTTTGATATTCTGTGAACTGTATATAAACTGCTACGAAACCCTTCTTCTCTCTAAGTCTTCTAAATCATGTTGAGTGTGCTCTTCGTGTGACTTCTCTTCTGTTAGAGTCATATCCCAAATTTTAGAACGAGGTTCGGACAAGTTGCAAAGCCGGTGAAGCTTCTGTATTCCCGGTACGCTGCCCCCCCCCCCCGGCTCTAGTTGTCTGCTCGGGTAAGCCAGGTCTAGAACAATAAACCTAGGTTTTGAAGCCTAGTATAACAAGACCTCATGTCGGATCCCTAGTAGGAACCTTTGCTTGCATCACGTGCATTTGACTTTGGAGACTCAACATAGGGGTTGGGTCTGTCTAGGACAGGTGTACCAAAAATGAAAAGACCATCCTGATGCATCTTACTTGCTACTTGTGCATTTATTTGATTTGGATTTGCATGCTGACCGGCTTTTAAATAATGGGAGAAAGTCGGAAAAAAAAAAGAACAGCAATGTGAGGCTTAAGTGAGTTAAATCACCTGTTTTGGAAAAACCAATGTCCAAATGGTATTGAAACTCTGCCGAATTTTTTTTTTTGAAAAAAAAAAGAAGAAAAAGTTTTGTTTTGAAAAATAGTTGGTTTTATTTTATTTGCCCGAACTACGCCAGTTTGATTCTCACCGGATGTGAGATACATAAGCAACCCCCATCGGGTCCAACTTTCTTTTGCAAAAATAGCCCAAAAAGAACAAAATTTTTATGTTTATTGCAAATAAGTAAGGTGATGTCATTCTTGTCAAAAATAGTCGAATGTCCCTCAAAAGGGCGCCGGAAGGCTGTTTTGCAAGAACAACCACCTTTAGTCATTTTTAAAGGTTTTGGCTGATTAGCCGACATAGCCTTAAAATCTTCGCTTTCGAAGTGCTGAAAGGCCGTATTGGCAAAGCCGAATATTTTTGTGAAAATTTTAAAAAAAATGGTCATTTTTCTTGAGTCAAAATGAGTCATAATTTTCTTTTAATGAAAATTACCCTAATAAATGTGCAGGATGAGCATAATTCAAAATGAACCTTTCTCAGTCCGTGAAGAGATCCTGTTGGAGCTACATATGTGGTGGCATGATTTGGGGGATAATAGCAAAAAAGTTGTGACAAAAGCGTTGGGTGGTCTTGTCGGGCTCTTGAAGGTTAAGCCGAGAAAGGACATAATTGAGGCCTTGATACCATGTTGGGACCCAGCATATAATGTATTCCACTTTGCTGATTTCGAGTTAACTCCTACACTGGAAGAGATAGCAGGCTACGCCGGTTTCGAGGGAAATCTTAGAAATCAATACCCGGTAGCACCAAGAACAGTAACCCATCACATATTTTTGGACTTGTTAAGCATCAGTCAGAACATCCGAGACGGAAACTTGGCCAAAGGATTCTGTACCTTCTACTTTTTGTACCGACGTTAGGGGAATCCCCGTGGCTTCGAGATGCCAGATACCGATCTTACTCACACGAGAAACCAAGACAAGTGGGAAGCTCGGAGAGGATTAGCTTTCATAATGGCATTCCTGGGTACTTTGATTTGCCTCAGAAAAGACGAAAACATAGAGTTGGGGCTCGTGGGGATAGCCGACTTTATGATGAAAAAGGAAAATGGGACCATAGTGCCGATGATTTTGGCAGAAATTTACCGAGCTCTGACCCTTTGTCGAGAAGGGGGAAAGTTCTTTAAAGGGTGCAATATGTTGTTGTAATTATGGATGGAGGAACACCTTTGCCACCATCCTGGATACTTGAATTGTGGTATGACTGGCCTCGAGTGCATTGAAAAACATGAAAAGCGGGTAGAGGGTTATGAGTTATCGGATGGTACGGAAGCATGGCATTCTCATTTGAGATCTTTGACTGCAAATAAGATCGAATGGACATTCGAGTAGCTCTCGGTCAGTGAGGTAATTTATATGTCGGCGGAGGTATGCTTTCTGCTATTAATGGGTCTTCGGAGTATCTAGCCTTATGCCCCGCACCGAGTTCTACGTCAGTTAGGCCGATACCAGACCATCCCGCGCGATGAGGATTTGAGTTGACAGGTTATTGAGTTGGAACCAAAAGCCACTTTTCCAGAAGAAAGAGTGCGTCAAATTTGGCATCAGTGTAGATTCTTAGAGCCTAGAACTCAAGTACGAGATCTATCCAGAGGCGAGGTGGAGCCTAGTTACACTACTTGGTATGGTAAAAGATCCCGAGTTCATCATGAGCCCGAAAGAACCGCAAAGAAACCCCATGTCCAACAATTTACTGACGAAGCACAGGTGCAATGGGACTGGTTGACCAAAGAAAATGAATACCGAGCCACCATAAGCAGGCTGGAAAGGCAAGTCATGGACCTTCACTTTGAAAATGGTTTGCAAGCCACCGCAGATGAGGGGGGGAAGAAAAACTAACTCAGGAAAATGAAGACCTCAAAGCTCAAATCCGAAAGATGAAAATAGCTGCTAGAAATACAGAAAGAAGTCGAGCGGATGAAAGGCTTATAAGCAGTCTGAAAAAGAAAGCCCTTGAGTGTCAAGATGACCTAGAAAAGTCTGAGGCCAGTCTAGCGAAAGTCCGAGCTCAATTGGCAGAAAATGCAAAAGGTCGGACACAGTTTGTGCAACAAATGAAGAGAAAGTATGAAGGGAAAATCACCAGCCTGAAAAGAAAAGTAACTACTCTTGAGAATGAGGCAGCCAAGCAGGCTAAAGATTTCAAAGCTGATAGGGAACACTGTTATGATTTGATGGCTCGGATGGAGGAAGAAATGCAACAGTTGCAAAATTAACATCTCCATGATACTCAGGTGTTAGAAGCCCGGAATCAACAGGTCGGGCGTCTGCTTCAGGAAAAGGGTAGAATCCGAGTGCGGGTCAGAGCCATTGCCGACTACATTGTCGTAAAATGCCAAGCATGTGAGGATATGACTCCCACCACTTTCTTCGTAGCAGTGATAATGCTTGTCCGACAGATAATGAGTGATTTGGATAGGCTTCAAAGGGATCTTGCATATAGGCTCGTGGCGAGACCGAATGATGTCCCGCGGGCCCCAGGAGCATTTGAGGCATTAATGTATTCATGATTTTCATTAGAGTTTGTTAGTCTGCGAGTCTGTATTTTCTTTTATTGGAGTCTGTTAGTTGGTTTTTGAGTCTATTGTTTTCACCTTTTTGTCAGAGTCTGTTGGTCTTGTCTTGAGTCAGAGTCTATTAATTTCCCTTTTCGAGTCTGTTAATTTTATAATTTGGTAGAATGAGTGGTTGTAATCAAAACTGTTTTATTTTATGGAAAAAAAATTGAAAATCTCAAAATGTTTTGTTATTTATTTTATGCACTTATCTCCCAGAACTACGCTCGGTCTGATTCATGCGGGGTCATGATACGTAGGCAATCTCTATAGGATTCGGCCATAACCAAAAAAGAGAAAAAAAAGAGAGATAAGAAAGACAAAGAAAAAAAAACAAGAAAAGAAAAGATAGAAAAATAAGAAACTAGGGAGGAAACAATGGCAAAACAAGAGAGAGAAATGAGAGGATAAAAACAAAGAGAAATCAAGCATAGAAAGGCATAAGTGAAAAGAAAGGAGAAGAAGTTTCAAATAAAAATAAGGAAAAACCGGGATGACGCAAGCAGCCGATCAAATGCATAGTAGAAATGGTTAACTGCTTAGGTGCATTCACTCCTCAAATGTGCGGTTGCTTATCTGTTAAAGCCCTAATCGCTAACAAGTTTGTTATTAATGAAATTATAGTTCAGGCAGGTGGTTAGTTTGATTAGCATTCTGGCAACTCACTCCTATAACACCCGGTCCAAAAACAAGCTGAACATGGCCAACCAGGAACTTGAGGCAAGTATTGTCGATCCGTCAAAAGAGGTGGAAGAATCGGAGGTTAATCTGAAAGATGAGTTGTATAAGCAGAAGCAGCAGATGGCTGAAATGTACCAAGCATGGGCAAAAGGGCACACACCTCCAGTGTACCCCGCCAACCCTACTTTTATCCCGCCATTGGCTCAGACCCAGGAACATCCCATTGTGAACTCATCTATGGCTTTCCCCTCTACCAACAATGCTACGACACCACTTCCCATACATCACAAGCTCCACCAACCAAACAAGTCCCGTACTCTCCTCCACTAGTCACTCCTATTTTTGTGGCACCCCCACCTGCTGCATTATACTGATCCTCCAGTGAGCCTCAGTTCCAGACTCATGACAACCAGTATTACCCCCCGGATCCCACTTTCAAGGTTCCCGAACCCTATTCCTACACTCCTCATTTTGACCTCCCCGCGGAAATCGAAAAACCATCTAAAAATCCCGAACAGGAGGAGATGTTCAGGAAAGTTAAAAGCCTGGAACAGTCATTCAGAGACATGCGGGGGTTGGGAGGTCAAGTAAGTGTGTCTTACAAAGATCTATGTCTATTTCCAGATGTGCAATTGCCGGCAGGGTTTAAGATGCTGAAGTTTGATTTGTATGATGGGAACGGTGATCCAGTAGTGCATTTGAGAGGTTTCTGTAGCAAAATGAGGGGAGCTGGTAGGAAAGATGAGTTGTTAATGGCATATTTTAGTCAAAGTCTGAGTGGTTCGGCGCTAGAGTGGTACACTCGACAAGATCACGGAAGATAGTACACATGGGATGATCTAGCCCAGGCATTTGCTTGCCACTTCCAGTACAATCTCGAGATTATTCTGGATCGTCTGTCTTTGACGAAACTTGAGAAAAACCACAATGAGAGTTTCAGGTAGTATGGTTTTAGGTGGAGAGAACAGGTAGCAAGGGTTGACCCTCCAATGAAAGAAAGCGAAATGGTGGATTATTTTCTACAGGCCTTAGAACCTACTTATTACGGTCATCTAGTATCAGCTATAGTTAAGTCCTTCAATGAAGTGGTAAATATGGGCGGTATGGTATAAGAAGGGCTCAAGACAAAAAAAATCATGAGTTATTCGGCTATTAAGGCAACCACCCAGGCCATTCAAAGCGGAACTAGGGGAGTAATTGGAAAGAAGAAGAAAGAGGATGTAGCAACGATTGATTCAGGAGCTTGGTTCGGACCCAGGGTCCCATCACATTACTATAACCAGCCTTGTCCCCACCACCAAACATACCCCTATACCCCGTATAATCCACCCCAACACTACTACCCACCACTAGACCCCCATGTTTCTGTCCTCCATGCCCAAGCATACAACCAACCTCCGGCCCATGCACAATGGCTTGTGCCAGCCCCACAAAATACATACCCAGCTCCACAAAATGCCTATCCACCCCTAAGATCCTACCGAAACCCTCCTGGATCAGGTTTTCGGCCCAACCAAGCATTTAAGAATGAGAGGTTGCAAAAGAAGAAAACCTTTACTCCATTGGGAGAATCCTATACTAGTTTGTTCCACAGGTTGCGACAATTGGGTATGTTGAGTCCGATCGAGCCAAAACTGCCAAATCCTCCCTTGAGGAACCTTGATCACTCTGTGAGTTGCGAATATTGTTTTGGTGCTCCAGGGCACGACACAGAGAAGTGCTGGAAATTGAAAAGAGTTATTCAAGAGCTCATTGATACTAATCGGATTGAGGTCCAAGCTCCGTAGGCACCCAATATCAACCAGAATCTGTTGCCGGCCCATCATGAGGAAAATATGATCGAGATAGTGCATAAGGAAGGGGAGCCTAAGAAGCCTTCGAAGACTGTTATGATGATTTGGTCCAGTAAAGTCAGGCCGGTTGAAAAGCCAACAAGTGAGAAATTGGTGATCAGGTTGAGCGGGGCAAACAGTGAACCATCTACAGTAGTCGAGAAGGGGACCCCAAGTGATGTGGCAGTAAAACAAGAAAGAGCAAAAGTGATTGTGCCAGGAGTGGCAAACAAACCTATTGTAATTATGGAGGGTGCCCGCACAGATCCTGTCATTATCAAGCCGGTAACTCAATTACTGATAGTCAACAGCAAGGTGGTCCCGTGGAATTATGAGCGAGTGACAGTGACTTACAAGGGGAAAAAGGTTAAAGAAGAAGTTTGTGAGACCCATGGTTTGACTCGATCGGAGAGATGCTTTGCCCCCGAAGAGTTGATAAAAGCTAAGATCTCCAAAGACAACCCGGTGCTAGTGAAGAAAGCTGTGACCGAGGAAGAAGCGGAGGAATTCTTGAGAAAGATGAAAGTGCAGGACTATTCAATTGTGGAGCAGTTAAGGAAGACACCGGCTCAGATTTTACTATTGTCATTATTGATCCATTCAGACGAGCACCGTCGGGTTTTGATGAAGATCCTGAATGAGGCCCACGTTCTTGAAAAAATCTCAGTAAACCACTTGGAAAAGATAGCTAACAAGATATTTGAGGTAAACAGAGTCACTTTTTCTGATGATGAGTTGCCCGTGGAGGGTACTGAGCACAATAGAGCCCTCTATCTTACGGTGAAATGCGAAGATTCCTTGGTTACTCGGGTACTGGTTGACAATGGTTCTAGTGTGAACATTTTCCCTCTCTCCACTCTGAACAAGTTAAAGGTGGATGACGAAAGAATTCTCAAAAACAGTATCTGCGTTCGGGGATTCAACAGTGGAGGGAAAGACTCAGTCGGGGACATAGTGCTTGAGCTTACAATAGGGCCAGTTGAATTTACCATGGAGTTCCAGGTGCTCGATGTGGCTGTTTCTTACAATCTGCTGTTAGGTCGACCCTGGATTCATGCTGAAAAAGCGATCCCATCTACTCTGCATCAAATGGTCAAGTTTGAATGGGACAGACAGGTAATTGTTGTGCACGACGAAGATAATTTGTATGTTCCCAGGAATGCCATTGTTCCGTTCATAGAGTTTGAAGACGACAACGGGCCAAAGGTTTATTAGGTTTTTGACACGGTACCGGTAGAGAAGATTCCAGAAGGGAAGTGCGTTCCAACTCTGAGGGTAGCTGCTGCATCAGTCATGGTAGCCGTTGAAATATTGAAAAATGGTTTTGTACCGGGCAAAGGTTTGGGTGCATCTCTGCAAGGTATCGTACAACCAGTGTCTCTCCCTAGAAACTTGGATACATTTGGTTTGGGGTTCAAGCCCACAGTTGCGTACGTCAAAAGAGTCAGAAAGTTGAAACAGAGGGTCTGGGTCCTCCCAAAGCCCATCCCACGGCTCTCCGGATCATTTGTTAGGCCTGGCACCAAGAAACGCCCAGTAACAACAGTTCCTAGTTCTGTGGTTGGTCCTGATAAGGAGTTGCTTGAAAGGTTTGAGAAGTTATTCGACGAGGTGAACATGGTGGAAGCTGGAGAGGGTTCTAGCAAGGCGGATGTGCAACATGTTGGGCCCAGTGCAAAAATTAACAATTGGGAAGCTACCCCTCTCCCCACTAGGAAGGAGTTTGGGTAGTTTGCTTTGATTTTCTTTCAAGTTTATCTAGATTATTCCAGGGTTGTAATTCAGATTCTATGTTCCGTCCGTTTGGATGTATAAACCTTGTTATCTTTTAATTTCAATGAAATGCAATTTCCTTTTTTCTTTATTCCTAACAGTTTTATTTTTGTTTTTTTTTTCTTCCTTGTACAGTTCTTTTTATGCTGGTTTCAATAACATGACATGCATGACGAATCTTCGGCCCAGTCTTAAAAGCCAATCTAATCCTAAAATAGTAATTCAAGAAATAGAGTGTGATGATGAATTGGAATATGATGAGGATGAGGCCTTTGAAGAGATTAGTAAAGAATTAAGCCATTTTGAAGAAAAACCCAAGCCTAACCTGAGTGATACAAAAGCAATCAATTTGGGGGACCCAGATAATATCAGAGAAACTAAGATAAGTGTCCATCTTGAACTTCAACTTAGGGAGGAGATACTTAAAGTGTTACTTGAGTAAAAAGACGTCTTTGCATGGTCATATGATGACATGCCGGGTTTAAGCACTGACTTGGTGGTTCACAAATTACCCACTGACCCGACATTCCCTCCTGTCAAGCAGAAGCTGAGGAAATTTAAAACTGATATGAGTGTGAAGATCAAAGAAGAGGTCACCAAGCAGTTCGATGCAAAGGTCATTCGGGTCACTCGGTATCCCACTTGGTTAGCTAACGTAGTACCTATGCCAAAGAAGGATGGCAAGACCAGGGTGTGTGTTGATTATCGTGATCTCAATAAGGCGAGTCCTAAGGAACTTCCCACTGCCAAATATCCACCTTCTGATTGACAATTGCGCCAAACATAAGCTTGGGTCTTTTGTGGACTGTTATGCAGGCTATCATCATATCTTAATAGATGAGGAAGATGTGGAGAAGGCGGCATTCATCACACCATGGGGAACATACTGCTACAGGGTCATGCCTTTCAGTTTGAAAAATGCTGGGGCAACTTACATGAGGGCAATGACAACCATATTCCATGACATGATACACAAGGAGATCGAGGTTTATGTGGATGATGTAATCATAAAGTCTAGCAAGCAGTTTAATCATGTCAGAAATTTGAGAAAATTCTTCCAAAGGCTTCGCAGGTACAATCTTAAGCTCAATCCTGCAAAATGCGCATTCGATGTACCATCTGGAAAATTGTTGGGATTCATAGTCAGCCGCCAAGGTATTGAATTGGACCCATCAAAGATTAAAGCTATCCAAGAATTGCCACCTCCAAGGAACAATACTGAAGTGATGAGTCTATTAGGGAGGTTGAATTATATCAGCAGATTTATTGCTCAGCTTACGACAACTTGTGAGCCTATCTTCAAACTGTTGAAGAAAGATGTTGCGGTCAAGTGGACAGATGAGTGTCAAGAAGCATTTGATAAGATAAACGGGTACTTGTCAAACCCACCCGTGTTAGTGCCAACAGAACCAGGAAGACCTTTGATTCTGTATTTGACGGTACTGGATAATTCATTTGGTTGTGTGTTGGGTCAGCATGACATCACCGGCAGGAAGGAGCAAGCCATTTATTATCTCAGCAAGAAGTTCACATCTTATGAGGTTAAGTACACTCACCTTGAGAGGACATGTTGCGCCCTAACTTGGGTAGCACAGAAGTTGAAGCACTATTTGTCATCTTACACTACTTACCTCATCTCTCGTTTGGATCCATTAAAGTATATTTTTCAGAAGCCTATGCCCACAGGGAGGCTCGCAAAGTGGAAGATTTTGCTCACAGAATTTGACATCGTCTATGTGAACCGGACTGCGATGAAAGCCCAAGCATTGGCCGACCATTTGACTGAGAACCCAGAGGATGAAGAATATGAGCCTTTGAAGACTTACTTTTCTGATGAAGAGGTAATGCATATTGATGAGTTGGAACAAGTTGGAGAGCACGAGAATACAGTTCAAGTTTAGCAGTTAGGCGCCCACCTAGAGAGCACGGGAATACAGTTCAAGTTCAGCAATCAGGCGCCCACCTGGAAAGCACGGGAATACATTTCAAGTTCAGCAATCAGGCGCCCACCTGGAGAGCACGGGAATACAATTCAAGTTCAGCCGTCAGGCGCCCACCTGGAGAGCACGGGAATACAATTCAAGTTCAGCAGTCAGGCGCCCACCTGGAGAGCACGAGAATACAATTCAAGTTCAGCAATCAGGCGCCCACCTAGAGAGCACAGGAATAAGTTCAAGTTCAGCAATTAGGCTCCCACCTGGAGAGCCCGGGAATATAATTCAAGTTTAACAGTCAGGCGCCCACCTGGAGAGCCTTAGAACACAATTCAAATTCAGTAGTCAGGCGGCCACCTGGAGAGCACGGGAACACAATTCAAGTTCAGCAGTTAGGCGGCCACCTGGAGAGCACAGGAACACAATTCAAGTTCAGCAGTCATGCGCCCATCTGGAGAGCACAGGAATACAATTCAAGTTCAGCAGTCAGGCGCCCACCTGGATAGCACGGGAATACAATTCAAGTTCAGCAGTCAGGCGCCCACCTAGAGAGCACGGGAATACAATTCAAGTTCAGCAGTCAGGCACCCACCTAGAGAGCACGGGAATACAATTCAAGTTCAGCAGTCAGGCGCCCACCTGGAGAGCATGGGAATACAGTTCAAGTTCAGCAGTTAGGCGCCCACCCGGAGAGCACGGGAATACAGTTCAAGTTCAGCAGTCAGGCATCCACTTGGAGAAAGGGAAAGCATCTCAGATTATAATTCGAGTTCAGCAATCAAGCGTCCACCTGAAGAAAAGGGAAAGTGTCTCAGATCACAATTCAAGTCGGCAACAAAGGGACTTCATCTAGAAAATACAAGTCAACAAGGCAACATGAATTACAAGATCAAGTTTGAAGATATAGATAGGATTCTTGTAATGCATAGATCATAGTTTAGTCTAGCTTCTTTTTATTTTGACATGGTGTAATAAGGGGTTCAGTAAGCAGTAGCAGCAGCAGTAGTGAAATCACAGCTCATGGTAGTCCCAGCTACCAAAACTTCCCGAACTACACTAACCTGATTCCTTTATAGCCAAGGATATGTAGACAACCTCGGAAGTAGAGTGCGGCCAAATCTTTCAAAAATGCTTCCCACGGAGTATTCAAACGGGCAAAACTCGCTCGTATACGCTCACTTTATTTTTGCACGAAAACTCTTCGTGTTTCCGAGCAAAGAGGGGCAGCTGTGAGCACGTGATTTTTGCCTTATATGAATTACTTCCATAAATTCAAAACAAAATAATTTTTTCATTGCTTGCAATTTTGTGAATTTTTGCGGCATTTTCTTTTATTATTTGCATATTGTCTATGCATGTTAATTTTGTTTAATTAATGAAAAATATAAAAATACTTGGCATGTGCATTTAGGATTTAATTATACATTTTAATATTAATTGGCAAATTAGTTGTTTATAAAAATGGAAAAATTACAAAAAAATAGTTTAATTTGCACTTTTGATTTTAGTTTTGAATTTTGAGTAGTTTTCTTTTAATTTGTTTTCTTTATTAATTGTGGTAATTATTATTTAGGTTTAATTAGTTTTTTGATAGGTTAATTAGGTTTTAGGATTTATATAGATTTAAATTTAACTTTGAAAAAAAAAGAGGAAGAAAAAGATTTTTTGGAAAAATTGATTTGAAATAGGAAATAAGAGAAGAAGAGAGTTAGTTTGGCCCAACTTTAAGTAAAATACCCAAGCCCAAGTCGTTTCCCCTCCCAATACCCGGCCAAACCCATTCAAATAAGCCCAGAACCCTCCCCAGAACCTGCTCTCCCCATCTTTAAAACAAACGACCTCGTTTCGATAGGTGTGACCCCCAGCCATTGATTTCCTTTAGATCTAACGGCTGGGAACTAGGGGTCTTGTCGGTATATTACTGTCTGAACCCCAGAACCCCCCTGCTTCGTCTCTCATCTTCCCCAACTCAAACCCTAGAGACCCCCGCCGCCCAAAAATTCCCACCATCTCCACCAGCGGCACCACCACCAACCAGCCCCAAATCAACACCCTGAAACCCTCTCCATCTTCCCACCCCAAATATCCAAACATTTTCCCTCAAATCCTCTTTAAACTCCTCGAATCTTAAATCCCAAATTCGGGTTCTAAAAGCTAAACCTAAACTTGGGCGTGCATGAGTTTCAGAGCCATTTGGTCACGAAATAGTGTTGTTCACTTGTTTTTTGACAAAGAACAAGTGACTAACATTATTTGGGGATGAAGTTGGAGCATCAGGTCTCGAGTTCGAGTATAGCCGTGAGTTCTATCTCTTTTTAGGTCTGTTTCTAGTTTTATCTATTGTCCCTCTCCCTTCTTTTTCTTTTCTTTATTTGCAATTTCATCAAATTTTCGGCCGAGTTTGGAATACGTTTGTTTGGTCTTCGTTAGTCCTTCTTTTTGTTCTTTTGGTTCCAAAACGGTTCTTCGATCCTGTCTAATTGGTTTAGTTTCTGATTGTTTAAATTGCATGATTTGTTCTAGTTAGTCACCTAGTTAATTAAACCTATAGATTAGGTAATTTTCTGCTTTTGTTTAGGTTAATTAGTTCATTTACCTTCTTTTTGTTGTTGATGGCATTCTAAGGGTTCCGGATCTCCATCTGGGAAGATTTTTGATTAGTTTTAAAATGGTGGCTCTTGAATTGTGGATTTCTGATTGTGAATGGGGCTCTAAAAAATCAGAAGCCCAAAACGGAATATAACATGGGTTGTAAACCAGTATCAAATCCGGCCACTAGGTCAGCTTGACACATTCTAGAATTCTAAAGTAATATTCAGGGGTTTGAGGGGTAATTTGGGTAGTCTAGTCTAGGGAATCTTTGTATAACTGGAATAGAAGCTTCTTGGAAGCTGACTTTGGAATTGTTTTGAAAATTTGAAAACTAAATAGGGATATCTAGGCAAAAATGAAAACATGAAAATGGCCTAAAGACAAATTTGAGTCTCTATTAGTTTCCATATTGCCTTGACTTTAAAGGTATCCCTATCTTTCCATTCAAGGCAGACCTAAAGAGATAAAAATTTTGGAAAAATCAAAATCGACTGAGCTAAGAAAGGATGCTAAAAACTCTTGCATTCTTGGTCTGATTCTGCAATTGGTCTCTCTATTTTGATCCTTCAAAGGACTTTAGTTGATTTTGGGAATTAGAAATGATTTAAAGGCTGTGGGATCACTGTTTTATTGATGGGTTTGAGCTGGTTTCTGCTGCTATTTCTTTTTGCTGAGTTATTGCTGCTATTGTTTATTGTTGTTACTGTTTCTTCTGGATCTCAAATTTGGTTTTTGATTCTGTTTTTTCTATATTCAGGTACATGATTCTGAACCTTATTTAATGTAAGGTTGGAATTGAAAAATGAAATGGAAAAATAGAGTTTAAAGTATAGTAGCAGCTTTATTTATGATTCGACAGTATTTACCCATGTTATGGTGTCTTTAGTAATTTGATTCATGGTATATTTTAGTTGATTTTGAATTTGGATAGTTTAGTTCTCATGCTTGTATTTTATTTGGGAATTGTTGAAATGTTGTAGTAGAAGATTCAAGTTGAATCATATTGTATCTTAAATCTGCTTTACTTTTGGCTAAAACAAGGATCTCGCTTGGTGAAGATTTCAGGTTTAGATTGGTTAAAATGGCTAGTGTAGGTTAAGAATAGATTAATAATATGTAATATGTTGTTTGAAAGATACTGTGAGGAGTTATTTTGCTGTAAATGACCTGTTTCATAGACCCATGTTGAAAATAGTTTAATTGCCTATTAGTCTTGTTTAAAGTTTGGCATGAATCAATTCAGGATCCTATGTCTTGCTAAATGAGGTTAAACCTGTTAGTTTGAGGTCAGGTTTGTTGCTACGGGGAAAGGTTTAAACATACGTTATTTGTATCCAAGGAGGCTCGATCTTGAGTCTTAAGCCTCCAGCGCTCGACCTTGCATTTGGATTGGGCTCTTTTCGGGGCCCAATGTCTGTTTTTCTAATGATGTTGCCATATGGGTCCAAGGTATACTTGACCCAAGAGTACGGATGTAAATTCGGAAATTTAGTTTAGTTGCCTTACATTTAATAATCCAAGTTCCAGAAGTAAAAATGTTGATTCAATAGCATGTTTCATATAGCCTTGTTGTATTTGCATTCTAATTGACTTTGCCCCATCGATTGGGTTCTGAATTCTGCTATAGCATTGGACCAGTTATGCCAGGTTATCCTTTGATGGGCACATTTCAGCTGTGGGCTTCACGTTTGAGCCCATTTGTATCCTCCTGCTTGTTAACAAAATGATTAGTTGGTTGTCGGGTTCCTATCTCACCTGGGCCCCTTCAGTAACTCAATTTGATGTCACGTACTGCTAGCCTGCGAACTATTATCATTGAGGTGAAAATCTTGCCTTAATGTTTGGAAATTCTTCAACCGTTGAATTAATTGGCAAGGCCCTTTAAATTAGTCGAGGCACGTCATTTAGCGAATTTTTCATGGCCCTCGCAAAGTTAAAAATGCGTAGTTGTTGTAGGCGCATTATTTTAATAATTAACTTTCTTAAACTCGGGTGTGCATTTCATCTGACCCAAATCCAAATCTCAACAATGTTAAATAAAATATCTCAGATCGCGGGTGTATTTCAAGTGGCGTGATCCAAAGAAGTGTTTTGTATAATGTTGAAATCTTCCTAAAAATGAATTAAAACGGTTAAAGGTAAAAATGCACATAGGTTCATAAGTGTTTTAAATCAGTTAATTGAGCCGATTATAATAGTTAAGCGACCGTGCTAGAACCACGGAATTCGGGAATGCCTAACACCTTCTCCCAGGTTAACAAAATTCCTTACCTGGATTTCTGGTTCGCGGACTGTAAAACAGAGTCAATCTTTCCTCGATTCGGGATTTGAACCGGTGACTTGTGACACCATAAATCATCCCAAGTGGCGACTCTGAATCTAATAAATAATCACGTTTTGATTGTCACTTAAATTGGAAAAACTCCCTTACCCTTTCCCGGGGATGTAGGTAAAAAGGAGGTGTGACAACTAGGAGTCCCTCTTCACTCTAAACGAGGTAAACCCGACAAGTCGAAGGTCACATTAGCATGACAGTCCAGGATAGTGTGGTAAGGTGATAACCAGTCCATCCCCAATATGACATCAAAATCAATCATATCCAAAAGTAACAAATCTACTCGAGTCTCAAGACCCCCAATCACAACTATACATGAACGATGGATGCGATCTACCACAATAGAATCACCCATCGGTGTAGATACATAAATAGGAGCACTCAAGGAATCACTAGGCATGACCAGATACGGGGCAAAATAAGATGACACATAGGAGTATGTAGACCCTGGGTCAAATAGAACTGAAGCATCTCTACTACAGACCAGAACAGTACCTCTGATAACTGCATCGGAGGCCTCAACCTCGGGCCTGGCTGGAAGTGCATAACATCGGGTCTAGACCCTACCACTGTAAGCTACGTCCCTCAGATGCCCTCCTATTGGCTGGCCTCCACCTTTAGCAGCCTGACTTCCACCTCTAGCATCTCTACCCCCACCCCTAGCTGGTTTAGCGGGCGGTGGAACATCTGGTGCCTGAACCATAGCACGGGAACCCTATTGCTGCGACTGAACACCTACTAATCTCAGACAAGCCCTCCGGATATGACCATACTCACCGCACTCAAAGCATCCACCTGAGTGTTACGGCTGAGGGAACTGAGACTGACCCTGGCGAGCCGGATGACCATGAGAATAACTCTGAATAGGAGGTACTCTGATAGGAGCTGATGGTGCGCGGTAGGGCTGCTGATCAGAATACTGCATATGAGAACCACGACCACCTAAAGCATCATGAGAAGTCTGAAGTGCTGAATGAAACGGCTTCGGAGGATGGCCCCTACTAAAAGAATCCCTGCCTCCAAATGAGGCACCACTGAACCTGCCTGAATGACGAGGCCTCTTGTCAGACCCTTGACCAATACCCTGTGATAGAACCATCTCAACTTTCCAGGCCACATTGGCCGCATCCTGAAAAGAAATCTCGCACTCAATCTCCTTAGACAGCTGCAATCGAATCTGCTAAGCGAGTCCCTCAATTAACCTCCTCTCTCTCTCTGTCTCTCTCTCTCTCTCTCTCTCGGTGGGAAGTATGATAAGAGCATGATGGGCCAAAGCAATGAATCTGTTCTCATACTAAGTGACGGTCATGGAACCCTGCTGGAAACGCTCAAACTGCCTCCGATAGTCCTCCCTCTAAGTGATAGGAAGAAACTTCTCCAAAAATAGCTGAGAGAACTGATCCTAAGTCAAGGAAGGCGACCCATCTGACCTAGCCAAATAATAATCCCTCCACCAAGTCTTAGTGGAACCTGACAGATGAAAGGCAGCAAAGTCGACCCCATTCGTCTCTACTATCCCCATGTTCCGAAGAACCTCATGATAGTTGTCTAAGTAATCCTGGGGATCCTCTGAAGATGTACCACCATAAGTAGTAGTGAACATCTTGGTGAACCTGTCCAACCTCCACAAAGCATCGGCAGACATAGATGCTCCATCACCGGTCTAAGCTACCATACCCGGTTGAACTGCTCCAACTAGCTGAGCTGTTGTAGTCTGAAACTGGGGAGCCATCTGTTCCGGAGTGCAGGTAGTGGGAGTCTGTGCTCCTCCCCCAGTCTGAGAGATAGCTAGTGCTACAGCAAGTAAGCCTGCCCGGGTGACACTCTCCATAGGGCCCACTAGACGGACTAGACCATCCTGAAATACTAGGGTAGCAATGAACCCCTCTAGGACCTGAGCTAGGCCCACCGGAACTGTCTAGGCCGGAACCTCATAATCAAACTCAACCTGAGGCTCTACCGCTGGTGCTGCTGCTCTGGGCTGAGCTCTACCCCTTCCTCAGCCTCTAGCACGGCCTCGGCCTCACCCTCGCCCTCTGCCCCTCGTAAAAGTTGTTGCTGGGGGCTCGGGCTGCTGATCAGTGGATGAGGAAGCACGTGTTATTTCCATCTACGAAAGAACAGAATAAAAATTCAATTAGCATTGAGAAACCAAACCGCACGACAAAGATGAATAAAAGTGAAACTGTTCCTAACTCTGCATCCTCTGGGGGATAAGCACAGACGTATCTGTACCGATCCCTCAAACTCTACCAAGCTTGTCCGTGAATTGTGAGACCTAAGCAACCTAGAGCTCTGATACCAACTTATCACGACCTGAATTTTCCACCCTCGGGTGTCATGATAGCGCCTACTAGTGAAAGCTACGCAAGCCAATTATTCCAATTATTTAACCCTTTTCATTTTAAATCCCTTAACAGTTCTAAATTAACATTTTATAAACAGCGGAAATATTAAAACGGAAGAATGAAATGTAAAAATTTAAGCTAATACCGATACAAATCCATAACATAAACCACCCAGAATTGGTGTCACAATCTCACGGACTATCTAAGAAAGACTACAAATAAAGTCTGAACGAGAAAATACATGTCTGTCTTTGGAATATAAAAGAATAGAAAAAAACTAGATAGGAAGGGGACGCCAAGGCCTTTGGACGCCAGCAAGTCTACCTCAGGTCTCCTGATGGACTGAAGGCAGCAACCCCTAGCTAAGGTCCATATGTTCTAGTACCGAGATCTGCACACAGTGTAGAGTGTAGTATCAGCAAAACCGACCCAATGTGCTGGTAAGTGTCGAGCCTAACCTCGACAAAGTAGTGACTAGGCTAGGACAAGACTACCAAATAAACTTGTGCAGTTAAAGCATATATGGCAATAAATATAACGAAAACTAGCAGTTAAAGATGGGAAGGGGAACATGCTACGGGGGAATATAAAATACCAACAGTAACTCAAGAGAAAAACATAAAGAACATTTTAAGGTTTGCATCAATAAGAATAAGGAAACAGTAACAAATCAATATCTACTTTTATTATTTATTGTTGCGGCGCGGAACCCGATCCAATCATATATCATCGTTGTGGCATGCAACCTGATCCAATCATATATCACTGTTGCAGCGTGCAACCCGACCCCTCTTGTCCTCCCTTATTACTCCATGTTGCGGTGTGCAACCCGATCCCATATAATATTGTTGCGGCGTGCAACCCAATCCAAATATACAATTCAACACCAATCACAAATGAATCCCGGCAAGGGATCAATAAGGAAACAACAATGTCTCGACAAGAGAATCAACTATGAGAATAAGCACATCCCGGCAAGGGAACCAACAGTAAGAATTAAATACGTCATGGCAAGGGAATCAGCTATAACCAAACTTATACCAACATTTAACTTCACAAATGAAACATCAACTGGAACCAACAACAATCATATACCACGAGGAGAATCATAATTCTTGCCCAACACGGAGAATCAACAATTTAGGCATTTGTAGTATTTATCAAGAACACAATGATTACAATTTAAGACTCACGGGCATGCTTGACAACGACATATAGATACTCGTCACCACACCTATACGTCATACACTACACTAGCACATAGAAATTAAAGCACAATACCTATTCCCTCAAGCTAAGGTTCGACCAAACACTTACCTCAATGCCACGAACACAATTCAAGCCTCAACTATCGCTCTACATCTTGTTTCCACCACCAATTCGCTTGTATCTAGCCACAATTTACTTAACGATATCAATAAATGCTAACTGAATCAATTCTAATGCATGAAAATAGGTTTTCTAAAGATTTTTCCAAAAAGTCAAAAATCGACCCCGGGCCCACATGGTCAAAACCCAAGGTTCGAACCAAAACCCGATTACCCATTCACCCACAAACTCAAATATATTATTTATTTTGAAAAATCGATGTCCAAATCCCCAAAATTTGAAAATCCTAAGTTCTACCCAAAACACCCAATTTCCCCCATGAAAACCCTTGATTTTGAGTTGAAATCATGTGAAAAGATGTTATAGATTAAAGAAAATGAGTTAGAAATGACTTACAATCGATTTGGAGAAGAACTTTTCTTTGAAAAATTGACCAAGAGAGCATAGGGTTTGAGGGAGTTTGAAAAATGAAGAATTTTCGGCTAAGTTATAATTTGTACAGGCGCAGATATCACATTTGCGATGTCCTATTCGCAAATGCGAACTCGCAATTGCGGCCAAAGCTTCGCAATTGCGAAGGTAGGCCTTCCTCTGCTTTCTTCGCAAATGCGAACAACTGTTAGAAATTGCGGTACTTGCTAAGGTTGCATTTGCGACATAAGCCTCGCAATTGCGAAGGTTCCCTGCCCCAGCCCATTATCGCAATTGCGCCATTTCTTCACAAATGCGAGCTCGCATTTGCGAGGCAGGTTTCACAATTGCGAAGCCTGCAGACCTGCAACATAACAGTAGTTTTCCTAAGCCATATTTCACTCCGCGTCTTATCCAAAACTCACCCGAGCCCTCGGGGCTCCAAACCAAACATGCACGTAAGTCCAAAAACATCATACAGACTTGCTCGTGCGATCAAGTCATCAAAATAACATCAAAAACTATGAATTAAGCCTCAAATTCATGAAATCATTCAAGAACATTAAAATTTCCAATAGCTCAAATAAAGGTTCTATTTATACTAAACGAACTCCGATTCTTACCAAACTTTACAGATTCAACTTAATTATCATATAAGACCTATACCGGGCTCCGAAACCACATACGCGTCCGATACCATCAATTTCAAACCTCTTTTCATTTCCACAAACTCTTATAATTTCAGTTAAACAATTTCTTTCAAAAATTTATTTCTCGGGCTTGGGACCTCGGAATTCTATTCCGGGTATATGCCCAAGTCCCAAATTTTACTACGGACCCTACGAGACCGTCGGATCACGGGTCTGGATACGTTTACCAAGAATGTTAACCAAAGTCAACTTTATTCAACTTTAAAAGTCAATTTCCTTATTTTACTTAGTTTTCACATTAAAGCTTTCTAGAAACACGCTCGTACTGTGCATGCATATCGAGGTAAGACAAAAAGATTTTTTTAAGGCCTCACAATACAGAATTGACTTGTAACACAAGTTATAACCTTTTGGGTCATCACATAATATCCAAAGAGACCGTTCCAAAAAGTTATTGAGTCTATCTTAAGAAACTTATATAAAGAAAATTTTGGAGCATTTTCGTATGAATAGTTGCAAACCCATGGATACTTCTATAGAGAGAGGTGAAACTTTAAACCTTGAAATGTGTCCCAAGATTGAAAATGAACAGGAAGACATGTCTCGATTTCCATATTTAAGTGTTGTCGGAAGTTTGATGTACGCTATGATTTGTACTCGCCCAGACATTTTTTATGTCGTAGGTCTGGTTAGCAGGTATCAATACAATTTTGGAAGAGATTATTGGAAAGTTGTGAAGAGAATTTTCAGATACCTAAAGGGAACTGCAGATTATTCACTATGTTATAGTGGAAATGATTTATACTTAAGAGGATATACAAATGCTGATTGGGCTGCTGACAGGAATGATAGAAAATCAACATCCAGTTATGCCTTCTTACTTAATGGTGGTGTTATATCACGGAAAAGTAAGAAACAAACCTGTACAACCCTTTCAACGATGGAAGTTGAGTTCGTGACTTGTGCGTATGCAGTACAAGAAGTTGTTTGGTTGAAGAGATTCTTTGAGCATTTGGATATTACAAAGAACTCTTAGGATCCCATGACTCTATATTGTGATAGTTAAGCGGCTATTGCATATACAAAAGATCCTAAGTATCACAGCAAGACCAAGCACATTGACGTCAAGTATAACTTTGTAAGAGACATGGTAGCAAGTAAAGAGATAAATTTCCAATACATTCCTACGCGAAGCATGATAGCTGATCCTTTTACAAAGGCAATATCTAGAGACCTATTTGAGAAACATGTTATGGCTCTAGGTTTGCGAAGGATATGAACATATTTATGTATTGTAAAATGACTTTAGTATTATAATATGCTCATCAAAATTTGACTCTTGAATTTATGCTTATATCTCGTATGCATGTGACGAATGTTTTGCTGATAAAGTATGTCTAACAAGTCACGAGATTGGCTCCCTCACACGAGCAAGCACCTCTAACGTTAAGAATCGTGAAGAGATAAGACCTTATAGAACCTTGGATAATGCGAGGTTATATTTACTTGTAGAGGTCAGTCTTGACAACTAATCAAACTTACGAATTTCACTATTCAATTATGACTTGTTTTGTAAGCCAGATGCAAGTTTCTCTAAGAAGATGGTTTGGGGATTATTGAAGTGAGAAACTCGGGTTAGACGTTTGGAGGTGTCTAGACCAAGATCTATACAGTGTTGAATGATTAAAAAATAAGAAACACGTGCCAACATAAGGTGAGAACACTGTAACATGTGTTTCATACCACGTGTGCTAGCGACCAATGTGATAATAGAATAATGGATCCCTACTTCTTCATTGTGTGAGATCCCGAAAAGTGCCAATCGATGTTGCTACTTTAGCATAGCACTTTCACGACCCAAGTTTGCCCTCCGTGAACTGTCGTGACGGCACCTAGTCTCTACGACTAGGTAAGCCTAACAAATTTGCTGAAATAGAAAATAACAGAACAAAACTAGCCAAAACTATAGAAAAATATCAAAATAAAACATTTAAGATTCCGCTCGGAATATACAATACAACTCTCAACTGGAACTACATTTCCCAAAACCCAGAATCTCATGAAATCACAAGCTTTTGAATGTCTACAAGTATCTAACTCCAGAATGTCTAAACAAAAGAAAATACATAAGGGCTAACATTTTAAGAGAGAATAGAAAGGGACTCCTCGGTCTGCGGACGAGGCAGATATACCTCAAAGTCTTTGGAAAATCGCCTCGCCTCAAGGGTGGTAGGGCTGAGCCGAAGTACCTAGATCTGCACATGAAAACATGCGCAGAAAATGGCATGAGTACACCACAACAGTACTCAGTAAGTGCCAAGCCTAACCTCGGTCGGGTAGTGACAAGGAAAGTTAAGGCCCTACCGAGGTTAAATGAAACACAAGGTATAACAGTATAGAATTAGACAATATAATTAAGTGCAATAGTAAGAAGTAACACAGGAGAGAAAGAACAACAACAGCTACCATAAAGATAAAATAATCATAGAAGAAATACAGCTCAACACAAAGATAACATTCGGGGATCTCCCAGGATATCGTCCTGTAGTCCCAAATATATATATATATACATAGTGGATCACCCGGGATACCGTCCCGTATTTTAACTCATAATGCGCGAGGATCTCCCGGAATACCGATCCATAGTCCCAAATGTAAATACTCAGTACAGGGGGAATCTACCGGGTGCAGTACCGTAGTTCCAATATAAAACTGTATGGGGTCTCCCTGAATACCTTCTCGTGGTCCCAAAGTAAACACACAACAACAACACAAAGAATACACAATTCAATTCAAATTCCATACCAATGTAAAATAGGCATTTCTAGCCTAGCATGCTGCATATAATCCAAATAAGGCAGTTTGAGCAAGTAAGGTAATTAAGTCAATTAGATATGCTTCCCTAAGCTAACAACATGCTTAAATTGCAAGTAGTATAAACATGAAAGGAAACACGATTATAGTTACTTAATGAAAACCAGATTTTCAACAATTAGCACAAGTATGCACTCGTCACCTCACGTACAACGTATTTCAAATATCAATAATACCAAATCCTAAGGGGAGTTTCCCCCACACAAGGTTAGGCAAGCCACTTACCTTGAACTCGCTCAAAATCAACCTGAAACCACGCTCTTTCCACGAGTACTCGACTCCTAATAGCCCAAATCTATTCAATTCAATTGCATAATGTAAATATAACTTCAAGTAATTGATTCCACTAATGAATTCTAAGCTAATACGCAAAATTAAGAAAAATAACAAAAATGCCCCTCAGGCCCACATCTCGGAATCCGGTAAAATTTAAAAATTCAGAATCCTCATTATCTCACGAGTTCATTTATACCAAAATTATTCCAATCCAACATCAAAATCTAGATCAAAACCCCAAAATTAGGCCAAAGAACTTTCATCCACTTTTCCTCAATTTTCATCCCAAATCCGAAATTAAATGACAAAACTAAGATTAGATTCTAGGAATACAACTAGAAAGGGATTAGGAATCGTTAACCACTGATTTCCTCTTCAAAATCCTTCCAAAATCGCCCTCTCCCGAGCTCCAAATCGATTTTCTAACTTTTGATTTCAAACCCTCGAAATGTCTTGTTTTCTGCCCAGCAAATCTGCTTCTGCGGCCAAGGGACCGCACCTGTGGTCCTTCTTCTACGGAAACTCAACCACACTTGCGATAATTCATTAACTTCCTATTTCTGCACCTGCGACCACTTTACCGCATCTGGGGTCACGCAGGTACGTGGACACTTCCGCACCTGCGGCTTCTATCCTTTCCTCATCTGGCTGCATCTTCGGTCTCCTAGCCGTTTCTTCGGCTCCACACCTGCGGTCCCCAATCCGCAGGTGCGGTTATGACAGCAATCTAGCAGCTTCAGTTGCATACTCTAACTCTCAACTTCCCGTTAACCATCCGAAATCATTCCGAGGCCCCCGGGACCTCAACCAAAAGCACGAACAAGTCATATACCAATATCCAAACTTATACAATTCTTCCAAACACCTAAAACAACATCGAAACATCGAATTAATCATGGATTCAAGTCTAAGAACTCAAAAAACTCTAAAATTACGCTTTCGATCAAAAGTCTATCAACCCTCGTCCGAATGCCCTGAAATTTTGCACATACATCACATTCAACACTACGGAGCTACTCCAACTTCCGGAATCCCATTCCGACCCTTAGATCAAAATCTCATTATCGAACCGGAAACCTCAAAAATTCAACTTTCGGCATTTTAAGCCTAAATTAGCTACGGGCCTCCAAAACACAATCTGAATACGTCCCTAAGCCTGAAATAACCCAACGGAGCTAACAGAACAATCAGAATTCTATTCCGAGGTTGTCTTCACACTGGTCCGACTACTTCCCAAATTCTACAACTTAAACTCCCATTTAGGGACTAAGTGTCCAAAAACTCTCCGAAACTCCAAATAAATCCTCACGGTAACTCACAATAGTAGAAACAAACACGGAGAATGCAGTTAATAGGGGATCGGGGCGTTAATTTTTAAAACGACCGGCCGGGTCATTACATCCTCCTACACTTAAACATTCATTCGTCCTCGAACGAGCATATAGACATACCTGAAGTAGTGAAAAGATGCGAGTAACGACTATGCATATCCTTCTCGGTATCCCCGGTTGCCTCATCGGTCGGCTGACCCCGCCACTGAACCTTTACTGATACAATGTTCTTTGACCTCAACTTTTGAACCTGCCTGTCCAATATCGCCACTGGCTCCTCAACATAGGATAGATCCTTGTCTAACTGGACTGAATTAAAATTCTACACGTGCGACGGATCACCGTGATACCTTCGGAGCATCAAAATATGAAATACTGGATGAAATCCTACCAAGCTAGGAGGTAAGGCAAGCTTATAAGCAACCTTCCCAACACATTGCAATATCTCAAAAGGACCAATAAACCTCGGACTCAACTTCCCTTTCTTCACGAATCTCATAATGCCCTTCATAGGCGAAACCCGAAGTAGGACCCGCTCTCCAACCATATAGGAAACATAACAAACCTTTCGGTCCAAGTAACTCATCTGTTTGGACTAGGTTGTACGGAGTCTATCCTGAATCACCTTAACCATCTCCAAAGCATCTTAAACCAAGTATGTGCCCAATAATCTAGCCTCACCCGACTCAAACTAACCCACCGGGGATCTACACCGCCTACCATATAAGGCCTCATACTGTGCCATCTGAATGCTGGACTGATAGCTATTGTTGTAGGCAAACTCCGCTAATGGAAAGAACTGACCCCAACACCTTCCAAACTCAATCACACATGCACGGAGCATATCCTTAAGAATCTGAATAGTGCGCTCGGACTGTCCGTCCGTTTGAGGGTGAAATGTTATATTCAACTCCACCCGAGTACCCAACTCATGATGTATAGCCCTCCAGAACCGTGATATGAACTGAGTACCTCTATCTGAAATGATGGAAGCTGGAATACCATGCAGACGAATAATCTCCTAGATATAAATCTCTGCCAACCACTCCGAAAAATAGGTAGTACACACAGGAATGAAGTGTGCGGACTTGGTCAGTCGATCCACAATCACCTAAATGGCATCGAACTTTCTCAATGTCCATGGGAGTCCAACTATGAAGTCCATGGTGATTCTCTCCCACTTCCACTCCGGAATCTCTATCTACTAAAGCAACCCACCCGGTCTCTGGTGCTCATACTTCACCTGCTGACAATTGAGGCACCAAGCTACAAACCCAACTATATCTTTCTTCATCCACCTCCACCAATAGTGCTACCTCAAATCTTGGTATATTGTCACGACACATGGATGAATGGAATATCGCGAACTGTGGGCCTCCTATAAAATCAACTCCCGAAGCACATCAACATTGGGTACATATATCCGACCCTGCATCCTCAATACCCCGTCATCACCAATAGTCACATCTCTAGCATCACCATGTTGAACCTTGTCCTTGAGGGCAAGCAAATGAGGGTCATCAAACTGACGCTCCATGATATGATCAAATAAGGAAGACCGAGAAACCACGCAAGCTAGAACCCGACTGGGCTCCGAAAGATCCAATCTCACAAACTGGCTGGCTAAGGCCTGAACATCCATCGTCATGGGCCTCTCCGCTGCTGGTAAATAAGCCAAACTCCCCAAACTCTCTGCCTGACGATTCAAAGCATCGCCTACCACATTGGCCTTGCCCGGGTGATACAAAATAGTGATATCATAGTTCTTTAGCAGCTCTAACCACCTCCTCTGACGCAAATTAAGATCCTTTCTACTTGAACAGATGTTGCAGGCTCTGATAATCAGTATAAATCTCACAAGGAACACCGTACAAATAATGACTCCAGATCTTCAAGGCGTGAACAATAGCAGCTAACTCAAGATCATAGATAGGATAATTCTTCTCATGTACCTTCAATTGTCTGGATGTGTAGGTAATCGCCCTACAGTCCTGCATCAATACCGCTCCAAGGCCAATCCTCAAGGCATCACAATAGACAGTATAAGACCCCGAACCTGTAGGCAATATCAAAATTGGGGTTGTAGTCAAAGTTGTATTGAGCTTCTGAAAGCACGCCTCACACTATTTCGTCCACTGGAATGAAGCACCCTTCTGGGTCAGCCTAGTCATAAGGGCCACAATAGATGAAAATCCCTCAACAAATCGATGGTAATAACCAGCCAAGCCAAGAAAACTACAGATCTCTATAGCTGAGGACGGTCTAGGCCAACTTTGCACTACTTCCACTTTCTTCGGATCCACTTGAATACCCTTACTCGATACCACATGGCCTAAGAATGCCACAGAATCCAACCAAAACTCACATTTCGAGAACTTATCATATAACTTCTTTTCTCTTAAAATCTAAAGCACTGTCCTCAGGTGTTTCTCATGATCTTTCTGACTCCGGGAATACACCAGAATGTCATCAATAAAGACAATGACGAACAAGTCAAGATACGGCCGGAACACACTATGCATCAAATGCATAAAGGTTGCTGAAGGTAGTCTTCAGGATATCTAGCTCACGAATCTTCAACTAATGGTAACTTGAACGCAAGTCAATCTTAGAAAACACTAGTGCACTCTGAAGCTAGTCAAATAAATCATCAATACGAGGCAAGGGATACCGGTTCTTCACTGTAACTTTGTTCAACTGGTGGTAATCAATGCACATACGCATAGAACCATCCTTTTTCTTCACAAACAAGATAGAAGCACCCCAAGGTGATATCCTATAAAATCCTTATCAAGCAATTCCTACAATTGATCTTTCAACTCCTTCAACTCATGAGGGGCCATACAATACGGAGGAATAGAAATGGGCTGATTGTCCGGTAACAGATCAATGCCAAAATCAATATCTCTATCGGGCGGCATGCCCAGAAGATCAGCTAGAAACACATCAGGAAAATCCCGTACTACTGGGACTGAATCAATTGTAGGGGTATCAATACTAACATCTCTCACATAAGCTAAATATGCATCACACCCCTTCTCAACCATACGCTGAGCCTTAAGGAATGAAATAACTTTACTGGAAGTATGATCTAAGGTACCCCTCCATTCTATTCGTGGTACACCTGGCATAGCCAGCATCACGGTTTTGGCGTGACAATCAATAATAGCATAATGGGGCAACAACCAGTCCATGCCCAAGATAACATCAAAATCTACCATGCTGAGCAATACCAAATTGGCTCTGGTCTCAAGACCACTAAAAGCAATCACACACGACCGATAAACGGGGTCTACAACAAGAGAATCTCCCACAAGAGTAGAAACATAAATAGGGGAACTCAAAGAATCCCGAGATACACCCAAATGCGGAGAAAAATATAAAGACACATAAGAATAGGTGGAGCCTGGATCGAACAAAACCGATGCATCTTTATGAGAAACTAAGACAATATCTGTGATGATAGAATCGGAGGCGACAACCTCGGTACGGGCAGGATGGGCATAATATCTGGCCTGGCCTCCCCCTCTAGGACGACCTATACCTCCCCGACCTCCACCTCTTGCTGGCTGAGTAGGTGGGCTAGCAACTGGAGTTGTAACCATAGCCTGAGAACTCTGCGGGGCACACTGTGGCTGAGAAGCCTGTGGAGGTGCACACCTCCTAAGTCTGGGAAAATCCCTCACTATATGGCGTGTATCACAATACTCAAAAAAAGCTCTGGGAGGATGTGGCGGATATGACTGGCTCAGGCTAGGTCTGGTGGACTAACCACTGAAAGCACCCCGCGCAGGAGGCGCACTAGATACTGGAGGTGCATAATAAGGCTCCTAAGGCCTAGGAGGAGCTGGAATACCACTGGCTGCTGGAAGATCTAGATGAATGGGGTGACTCATATAACCCCTACCATGACGAACCACAGCTGGAACACAGGCACCAGAATAATGGCCCGACTCTCGAGACCTCTTGGCCTCCCTCTCTTCTCTATCCCTAGCATGCATACCCTCTATCCTCCTAGCAATCCTCACCACCTACTGATAAGAAATATCTATCTCCAACTCATGAGCCATGCTAGACCTGATGTTGGGAAGAAGCCCCTCAATAAGTCGGCGAACCCTCTCGCAAACAGTAGAAACCAATCCTGGGGCATGTCTAGCCAAGCTAGTGTAACGGACAACATACTCCGAGACAGACATAGTACCCTGGCGCAAATGCTCAAACTCTATACGCCATGCATCTCTAAGGCTATGAGGAACATACTCTCTCAAGAACATATCTGAAAAATTAGTCCAAGTTAGTGAAGCTTCCTCATCTAGATTGTCTAACTCATAGGTACACCACCATTCATAGGCGGCTCCCCGAAGCTGGAAGGTAGTGAAGGAAACCCTGCTCTATCCTGATATACCCATGGTACGGAGAATACGGTGGCACTCATTTAGAAATCCCAGAGCATCATCTGATGCTAGACCACTGAATACAAGAGGCTTGTACTTCTTGAACCTCTCAAGCCTCAACTGCTCATCCTCGGAAACCGTTGCCCTGTCCTCAGATGGATCTGGGACTATAGGCTATATAAGAATAATCTCTGGGACCTTATCAACATGCACTCGCTGCTCAGGAGTGCGGGAGGCGGGAGTCTGTGCTCCTACCTCGACCTGAGATGTGGCTACAACAAGGGGAAGAAACCTTGCCTGAGCCAGAGTGGTGTACATGCTCATAAACTGTGCAAGAGTCTCCTGGAGTGCTGGAGTAGTAGTAACAGTAGGCGTATCAGGTGCCTGAACTCTGGCTGGAACTGCTAGTGGAACCTCGGTGGCAGCTCGCACGGGTGCTCTAGATGCACCACATGCGCGTCCCCGGGCTCTACCCCGGCCCCGACTTCTGACAACTCCAATAGGGGGTACGACTGCCTGATCATCTCTTGTAGCACGTGTCCTCACCATTTGTGAGAGAATAGAAGATAGAAGTTTAGAATTGTGATATCAAAAATCTCGCACGACAAGGAAATCATATGAATGGAATTTTCCTAACAGTTACATAGCCTCTCGTAGATAAGTACAGACGTCTCCGTACCGATCCGCGAGTCTCTAATAAACCGGCTTGTGATTCATGACTCCTATAAACCTAGAGCTTTGATACCAACTTGTCACGACCCAAGTTCACCCTCCGTGAACTGTCTTGACGGCACCTAGTCTCTATGACTAGGTAAGCCTAACAAATTTATGGAAACAGAACAAAACTAGCCAAAGCTGTAGAAAAATATCAAAATGAAATATTTAAGATGTTGCTCGGCATATACAATACAACTCTCAACTGGAACTACATTTCCCAAAACCCGGAATATCATGAAATCACAAGCTTTTGAATGTCTATAAGTATCTAACTCAAGAATGTCTAAACAAAAGAAAATACAGAAGGGCTAACATTTTAAGAGAGAATAGAAAGGGACTCATCGGTCTGCGAACGCGGCAGATATACCTCGAAGTCTCTGGAAAATTGCCTCGCCTCAAGGGTGGTAGTGCTGAGTCGAAGTACCTAGATCTGCACATGAAAAACATGCACAGAAAATGGCATGAGTACACCACAACGGTACTCGGTAAGTGCCAAGCCTAACCTCGGTCGGGTAGTGACGAGGAAAGTCAGGGCCCTACTAAGGTTAAATGAAATACAAGTTATAACAGTATAGAATGAGACAGTATAATTAAGTGCAATAGTAAGATGTAACACAGGAGAGAAAGAACAACAACAGCTACCACAGAGATAAAATAATCACAGAAGAAATACAGCTCAACATAAAGATAACAATCGGGGATCTCCAAGGATACCGTCTTGTAGTCCCAAATATAAATATACGGCGGATCTCCCAGGATACCGTCCCGTAGTCCAATTCATAATGCACGGGGATCTCCCGGAATACTGATCCGTAGTACCAAATGTAAATAGTCAATACAGGGGGGAATCTACAGGGAGTAGTACCATAGTTCCAATATAAAAGTATAGGGGGATCTCCCGGAATACCGATCCGTAGTCCCAAAGTAAACATGCAAGGGAATCTCCGGGATACCGTCCCGTAGTCCCAAAGTAAATACATAGCAACAACACGAAAAATACACAATTCAATTCAAATTCCATACCAAGGTAAAACAGGTATTTCTAGCCTAGCATGCTGCACATAATCCAAATAAGGCAGTTTGAGCAAGTAAGGCAATTAAGTCAATTAGACATGTTTCCCTAAGCTAACAACAGGCTTAATTTGCAAGTAGTATAAATAGCAAAGGAAACACGATTATAGTTACTTAATGAAAACCGGATTTTCAACAATTAGCACAAGTACGCACTCATCACCTCACGTACAAGGCATTTCAAATATCAATAATACCAAATCCTAAGGGGAGTTTCCCCCACACAAATTTAGGCAAGCCACTTACCTCGAACCGGCTCAAAATCAACCCGAAACCATGCTCTTGCCATGAGTACTCGACTCCAAATGGCCCAAATCTATTCATTTCAATTGCATAATGTAAATATAACTTCAAGTAACTGATTCCACTAATTAATTCTAAACTAATGCGCAAAATTAAAAAAATGACCAAAATGCCCCTCGGGCCCACGTATCGGAATCGGGTAAAATTTACAAATTCAGAATCCTCATACTATTATGAGTTCATTTATACAAAAATTATTCAAATTCGACATCAAAATCTAGACCAAAGCCCAAAATTAGGCCAAAAAACTTTCTTCCACTTTTCCTCAATTTTCATCCCAAATCCGAAATTAAATGACAAAACTAAGATTAAATTGTACGAAAACAACTAGAAAGGGATTATAAATCGTTACCCATTGATTTCCTCTTCAAAATCCTTCCAAAATCGCCCTCTCCCGAGCCCCAAATCGATTTTCTAACTTTTGATTTCAAACCCTCAAAATGTCTTGTTTTCTGTCTAGCAAATCCGCTTCTGCAGCCAAGGGACCACACCTGCGGTCCTGCTTATACGGAAAATCAACCGCACCTACGATAATTCATTAACTTCTCATTTCCGGACTTGCGACCACTTTACCACATCTGCGATCACGTAGGTGCGTGGACACTTTCGCACCTGCGGTTTCTAGCCTTTCCTCATCTGGCCGTATCTGCGGTCTCCCAGCCGCTTTTGCGGCTCCGCACCTGTGGTCCCCAATCCGCAGGTATGGTTATGACAACAATCCAGCAACTTCAGTTGCACACTCTAACTCTCAACTTCCTGTCAACCATCCGGAATCATCCCGAGGCCCCCGAGACCTCAACCAAAATCACGAAGAAGTCACATACCAATATCCAAACTTATACAATTCTTCCAAACACCTAAAACAACATCGAAACATTGAATTAACCATGGATTCAAGCCTAAGAACTCCAAAAACTATCAAATTACGCATTCGATCAAAAGTCTATCAATCCTCGTCTGAATGCCCTGAAATTTTGCACACATGTCACATTCAACACTACGGAGCTACTCCAACTTCCGGAATCCCATTCCGACCCTTAGATCAAAATCTCACTATCGAACCAGAAACTTCAAAAATTTAACTTTCAGCATTTCAAGCCTAAATTAGCTACAGACCTCCAAAACACAATCCGAACACGTCCCTAAGCCTGAAATCACCCAACAGAGCGAACAGAACCGTCAGAATTTAATTCCAAGTTCATCTTCACACTTCTCCGACTACGGCCCAAATTCTACAACTTAAACTCTCATTTAGGGACTAAGTATCCCAAAACTCTCCGAAACTCCAAATAAATCCTACCGGCAACTCAAAATAGCAAAAACAAACATGGGGAATGCTGTTAATAGGGGATCGGGACATTAATTCTTAAAACGACCGGATGAGTCATTACAAGCACTAATAGTCATGAGCGATTCAGTAATGCAGTGCATGTCTAGAAAAGTAGTTGATCTGGAATGAATAGATTCGAGTGGAAAGGGAAGACAACTAAAATTAGTAATAGCTTATATTTAAAGGACGACCATTACACTTACCATCAGGGTAACTGAGTATAATTGTGGGTACAATGTTATATTTAAACTCGAGTTCACCTCTTTCGAGGAAGAGGGATCAAATAACTACTACTGGAGTAACGAATGACGTCTGGGGTATTTTTGAGTAATAAGATCCTCATGTTGGTAATGCATCCTTTCCATATGTTATTGGATTTATACATAGATCTATAGTACAACATTAATGAGTTTGAAAGACTATAGCTCTTAATGCTCGCAGGTCGTACAAACTATTTATCTATATGAATTATGTGTGTTATTGACATAAAATTGGTTCGCGTATAGCCCACCATGAGCGAAGTGGGAGATGTTGGATATTGAGTTTGGATCTCGAGTCGCTCCATGTGGGCTGACCCGACCCATCTAAAAGAGATAAGGTAAAAGAAAGATACTCAAAAAAACCATCATACATATTTAAATAGTGATTGGATTAATCGGCTTTTGAATGTGGGTTAACTTCTCTTTTATATATATCACGTAAGTTTCCTTCTTCTCACATAAGAAAGAGAAAAACAAAAACTTCCTTCTTCTTCCAAAAAACCACACAAGGATAAAAGACACTTAGTTCATGAAATTCTAACTTTGTTTTCAAGAGATTCAAAGTTTGACTTGGGGCAATTCTTTTAGTAGTGAGTTTAACGATCTCCGCTGCGTCAAAAAGGTACACAACTTGTTGTTCTCACCCCTCGGTTTATTATATCATGAGAAATAATAATTAGTAAGATATGTTTTCAAATATTGTATAATTATTTATTGTATCAAGATACAACAACAATAATCACCCAATGTAATCTCACAAGTGAGGTCTGGGGAGGGTAGGATGTACGCAACCTTATCCCTATCTTCCACATAAGGGCAGAAAGACTGTTTTTGATAGACCCAAGGCTAAATAAAGGATGGAAGAAGCACTGGTAGCAAGTAATATCAATACAAGATATTTAAAAAACGAAACCTAAGATAGCAAAATAAATTTGAAAAAAAAAAAGTAATTTGTTCTTGATTTTCTAAAGAACTCTTATTTTTATTAAATTTGTTTGGTTAAAATAATATTTAGGAATAGATCATAGGAATGACAGATTATCAAACCTAGAGTTGTTTAAGTAAAAGTCTGATGCTAGGGCCCTCAATGGGAGCCAAATGAAAAATGCTACACTAAATAATGGTGAGAGAGTGATAAAAGAAAGTTCGGAAAGATCCATTGATGATCATTGATAACATATTTCCTATTTTGGGTTTAAAGTTGAGGATCTTTCAAAAAAAGTTTGAGAATAGTGCAAATCATAGGAAGAAACAGACTTAAAGCGTTAAAAATAACACAGATCTAAGAGATTCAAACGAGAGTTTGGGTTTTAAAGGAAACCCAGATAGAAACGAAAGAACATGTTGTAAACTTCACCGATCGTAACATATAATGTGTGATTTTGCCCAAAATCACATCGGAGAAGCCATGAGTAACAGAAACCCTAGATCCAAATCGGAATGGCTCAGGACCCTTGAAGGCCTTAGAGATGATGAGCAAGGCGGTGGAGTGACCATTGGAGGCTTGGGGTTGAAAGGTAGTCACCGGAGATGACTGGAGAAGGGAGGAGATTGACAGAGTCTAGGGTTAGGTTGAGAGAAGATATAAGATGAGAGGATTTAAAGGCAGCGATTTAGAAAATGGTTTAGGGTTTGGGGGGTGTATGAATTAAAAAAGGAAAGAGCAAAGGAGGGTCGTTGATCTTTTAGATCAACGGCCAAGATCTGATGGGTTTGGGTCAGGTAGGAAGTGTTTGGGGCATGGGTTGGGTTATTTAATAGGAGATTGGGCTAGGGAGGGGTCCACATTAGGCTAAAATTGAAAGCCAAATCTGGCTATGATTTAAATAGTCAATTTTCCCTATTTTAATTAATAATAAATAATAGGTAATTTTTGCAAAATAATTTAAGGTGAAAAAATGATTTAAAATACATAATTATCATTTTAAAAATATAGGGACCAATTTTATGCATTTAAAATATAATTATACCTTAAAATGAACTACCATTGCAATTATATGCAATTTATCTTAAAAATACTAAATGTAATTATAAAAATGCATGAAAAATATATTAGCTATATTTTGGCCCTAAGTACAGAAATTAAATGAATAAATAACCATAACAATAATTTAGGAAATAATTATTGGGGATTATATGAATAAAAGGGGAGAAAATAATTCAATTTAAACCCTTAAAATTATGGGGAAAATAATAAAAACCTTGTGCATGCTTATATATGCATATATATGCTATTTTGAAGGTATTTATGCATATTTAAAATATATAGGGAAAAACTGGGTATCAACAGCTGCCCCTCTTTACCCGGGAAGGATGAAAGAGTTTTCGGGTAAAGAAATAATGGCCAATTTTGACCGGATGGGATGTTTTGAAAGACAGAGGCAGAACTCCGGTTTTCAAGTTGCCTACATATCCCTGATTTTACAGGAATTAGGCCATGTGTAGTTCTGGATTCACCTGCGGAGTATGCCGATGAAGTTATTGTAAGAACGGACACGAGATGTGGTAGTGTCTATGATCGGGACAGTTGGAGTGAACTGGAGCGAGATTGCTCCTGCTAGGATAGCGGTTGTTTGCTATTTACCTGCAAAAAAAAGATGCTACAAATGTATTTACGAAAATTTAAACATGATGCAAATTCCCTTTTGACCATGAAGGTTGTCTTCGGACGGTTAAAGATGACGTCCTGGGCCATAAATTGTTTAATGACGGATTTGCGGGCCATGAAATAATGTTCTCGGGCCATGAAAATGGTGCCTCCGAACCATGATGCCTTTGAATAATGATATGCAAATTTGAGAGATCCTCAGGCCATGGCATGGTGTCTTCCGGCTATGAGGATGGTGCCTTTAGACTATGACACCTTTGGACAGACTGGCGATGTTTCAGCCTATGATATGCAATAATATGATGTAACAAGACAAGGTTTAGTCTTTCGAAGTAGTGGGCAGAGCTTAGTCCGATTGAAAAGCAGGTAGATAGTAGTAGAAAATAGAGAAATATTGGTGCAAAGAGGGATAGTGCTTAGTCCCGTGCAAGTGAGGAGGTAAGGATTAGCCTTATGCAAATGGGGAGGAAAGGATTAGCCTCATGCAAATATGGAGTCGGGGCTTAGACTCATGCAGGTGTGGAGGCAAGGATCATCCTTATGCAAATATGGAGTCAGGGCTTATACTCATGCAGAGAGAAGGTGGTGCTTAGCCTTATGCAAATATGGAGTCCGGGATTAGACTCATGCAAGATTTGAGACAGAGCTTAGTTTCATACAAGGAGAAGGCAATACTTAGCCTTATGCAAATATGGAGGTAGAGCTTAACCTTATGTAAGATTCGGGACAAGGCTTAGGCCCATGCAAATGGAAGGCAATGCTTAGCCTTATGCAAACATGGAGGTAGAGCTTAACCTTATACAATATTCGGGACATGGCTTAGTCCCATGCAAATGGAAGGAAATGTTTAGCCTTATGCAGATATGGAGTCAGGGCTTAGACTCATGCAAGATTGGAGACATGGCTTAGTCTCATGCAAATGTGGAGTCAGAGATTAGACTCATGCAAATATGGAGTCAGGGCTTAGACTCATGAAAATATGGAGTCAAGGATTAGACTCATGCAAATGTGGAGTCAAGGATTAGACTCATGTAAATGTGGAGTCAGAGATTAGACTCATGCAAATATGGAGTCAGGGATTAGACTCATGCAAATATGGAGTCAAGGATTAGACTCATGCAAATGTGGAGTCAGAGATTAGACTCACGCAAAGAGAAAATAGCAGATAAGGGTAGAGTATATCTAAGCTAGGATAGGTTCAGCGTCTAACGGCCGGATGGATGATGAATTTACTTTGTGTACAAATGCTATCGTCAAATGTGCCTGCGTTCAAAGAAAAATCGTATGTTTCATGAGGGGAGGTTGGTTCTTGCTTCGTTTGCCGGCCTTGCTTTGCTCCGCTATGGAAGCCCCTTCGAGTTCCCCTTGGTAGCACCTGACCGTCATGAATAAAAATAGAATTTTTGAAAAATATGCATTCATTGCTAAAATAGGATTGTTTTGGAAGCGTATTGATATATCAATTAACTTTTGATGAGCTAGTGACTGTGACACATTTCAAAGGCATTGCAACTCTCTTATGTTGGAATTTTGAGGGTCCTCCTCAAAACTCTGCCCCAGTTTGGCAGATGATTTCGAACTGTTTGTGGATGGCTGACCTTGCTGAATCTTCTCCGGAATTTTGAGAATCTTTCTCAAAATTCTGCCCCAGTTCTTGGCTAATGACCGACTTACTGCATGTGATGGCGCTGGCTGGACGTTTTCCAGAATTTTGAGGACCCTCCTCAAAATTCTGCCCTAGTTTCTGATTTTTTAGGGAAAATGAAAATTTTATTATGATATGACTGAACCTATAAGGCTGCCTACGTATCCCCTCTTAAACGAGAATCAGGTCAAACGTAGTTCAATTACATCAGAAAAAGAAATATGAAATAATCTAGGCATAGTATCTCTTGACTGTGTCTGAATTGATTGGTTTTGGCCAGATCTCTCCATCCATCTCTGCAAGTATAAGTGCTCCTCCTGTTAGTACTCTGTCAACCATATACGGACCTTGTCAGTTGGGAGATAATTTCCCTTTGGCTTCATCTTGGTGTGGGAAAATCTTCTTCAATACCTGGTGTGAACTTCTTGGTTTGACCCTTCTATTAAAATCTCTGGTCATTCTGTTCTGATAAAGTTGGCCGTGACATACTGCGTCCATTCTCTTTCCATCGATAAGGGCTAGCTATTCATAGCGGCTCCTTATCCATTCTACATCGTTGAGTTCAACTTCATGTATGATTCTTAGAGAAGAAATCTCTACCTCGGCTAGGATGATAGCCTCAGTACCATAAATCAACATGTAGGGGGTTGCCTCGGTTGACGTGTGAACTGTGGTGTGGTACCCTAACAAAGCAAAGGGTAATTTCTCATGCCACTGCTTGTGATTCTCTACCATTTTCCTTAATATCTTCTTAATGTTCTTGTTGGCGGCTTCCACGGCTCCATTCATCTGAGGTCTGTAGGCAGTGGAATTCTTGTGCTTGATTTTGAAGGTTCCACATATAGATTTCATCATATCACTATTGAGGTTGATGGCGTTGTCAGTAATAATGGACTCAGGAACTCCGAATTGGCAGACAATACGATCCTTGAAAAAATATGCAACGACTCTCTTGGTTACAGCTTTGTAAGATGCAGCTTCTACCCATTTTGTGAAGTAATCAATGGCTACCAGAATAAATCGGTGTCCGTTTGAAGTTGTGGGATCAATCAGACCAATAACATCCATGCCCCAGGCAGCGAATGGACAAAGTGAGCTTGTTGTATTGAGCTTATTTGGTGGCACTTTTATCATGTCCGCATGCACTTGACATTCAAAGCACTTGCAGACATACTGAATACAATCAGTATCCATAGTCATCCAGAAGTAACCTGCCCAGAGTATTTTCTTGGCCAGAACGAAGGCATTCATGTGCGGCCCGCAGGTCCCCGCATGCACGTCCTTAAGTAGCTTAGAAGCTTCCTTTGCATCGACATACCTTAGTAAGCCCAAATCTGAAGTTCTCCTATACAAGTTCCCTCCGCTGTGGAAGAAATGATTTGACAATCTCTGGATAATGCATCGGCGAACTCATTCTCAATCTTAGGCACATGTCAGAATTCTTTCTTCATGAACCTCCTTTTCAATTCCTGCACATAGTGTAGATATGGCAATATCTTGGAATTCTTGGTAGCCATTCTCCTTGCACCTGGTGCACAAGCAAATCTGAATCGCCGATCACCAACAACTCCTAAATGTTCATGTCGACTGCTATGTTGAGCCCTAGTATGCAGGCTTCATATTCTGTCATGTTGTTGGTACAGGGAAATCTAAGTCTAGCAGATGCCGGATAATGTTGACCCATTTTTTATACCAAAACTGCTCCAATGCCTACTCCTTTGAAATTTGCGGCTCCGTCAAAGAACATCCTCCAATCGTCATATGATTCGGTAATGTCTTCTCCCAAGAATGATACTTCTTCATCAGGAAAATATGTTTTCAAGGGTTCGTATTCTCCTCCCACTGGATTTTCAGCGAGGTGATCTGACAACGCTTGTCCCTTGACTGCCTTTTAAGTTACATAGATGATATCGAACTCACTCAGTAGTATCTGCCATTTAGCCAACTTCCCTGTAGGCATGGGTTTCTGAAATATGCACGTCAAAGGATCCATCCTAGATATGAGGTATGTAGTGTAGGCATAGAAACAATGCCTCAATTTCTGGGTTGTCCAGGTCAAAACACGGCAAGTGCATTCGAGCAGAGAATATCGTGCTTCATAAGGTGTGAATTTCTTACTCAGGTAGTTTATGGCTTGCTCCTTTCTTCCTGTTTCATCATGTTGTCCCATAACATCTCCGAATGCTCTATCTAACATGGATAGATAAGGTAGCAAAGGTCTTCCTGGTTCTGGCGGGACCAGAACTGGCGGTGTGGACAGGTATTCCTTGATCTTGTCAAAAGCTTTCTGACAATCCTCGGTCCAACTTGTCTCGGTATCTTTCCTCAGCATCTTGAAGATGGGTTCACATATTATTGTGGACTATGCTATGAATCGGCTGATATAGTTGAGCCGTTCCAGGAAGCTTATCATGTCCTTTTTGCTTTTAGGTGGCGGTAACTCCTGAATAGCTTTGACTTTAGTCGGATCTAGCTTGATCCCTCGGCGACTGACAATGAATCCCAGTAACTTTCCTACGGGGTCCCTGAACGCACACTTTGTAGGGTTTAACTTCAAATTGTACCTCCTGAGCATGTCGAAGAATTTCCTCAAGTCTGCTATGTGATCTGCAACCCCCTTGGATTTTATAATGACATCGTCCACATACACCTCTATTTTCTTGTGTATCGTATCATGGAAGATGGTTGGCATGGCCATCATGTGAGTTGACCCCATATTCTTTAGTTCGAATGGCATCATCTTGTAATAGTATACACCCCAAGGCGTAATAAAAGCTGCCTTCTCTGCATCTTCTTCATCCATCCAAATCTGGTGATAACCCGCGAAGCAATCTACAAATTATTGGAGTTCATGTTTGGCACAGTTATCGATCAGGATTAGTATATTTGGCAGTGGGAAGTCATCTTTGGGACATGCTCTATTTGAATCCCGATAATCAACACATACTCGGACCTTCCCATCTTTCTTTGGAACTGGCACAATATTAGCTAGCCATGTTGGGTACTCAACCACCCTGAGAACCTTGGCTTTGAACTGCTTGGTAACTTCCTCCTTGATTTTCAAACTCATGTCTGGTTTGAATTTTCTGAGTTTCTGCTTGACTGGCGGACACATGGGATTGGTAGGCAACTTATGAGCCACTATAGATGTTCTCAAACCGGTCATATCGTCATACGACCATGCGGAGATGTCCTCATATTCCTTTAGAAAATGGATGTACTCTTCCTTTTCTGTTGGTGACAAGTGAATGCTGATGCGAGTCTCTTTGACGGTCTCGGCGTCTCCCAAATTTACTACTTCTATTTCGTCCAAGTTGGATTTAGGCTTGTTCTCAAAATTCTCAACTTCTCTCATAATTTCCTCGGGTATCTCATCTTCTTCCTCTGAGTCACTATTCTTATGTTGTGTTGCCTTATTATATGTCACAGTCACTGGTTTATAAGGAAAAATAATAATAACAATGTAGAAGGGAAAAAGTATAAAAATAGTAATGAATAATGATAAAGGATAAATGCATTTGATTAAAACTGAGAAAATTGTTCAAACAAAGCTTGGCTCGGTGGATCGAGCATTTATTTTAAAACAAAATTGCAAATTTAAATGCCTAGAACAACTATAAATTTTGCAAAGCTACACAGGGACTCGGCGGGCTCGGGATGGTGTGGCAGTCCAGTTTCTGAGAACAGCTCCCTTTGCTACGGTCTGAATGGAGAGGCCTTGTTCCTCCTCCTCCTCAATTATGGCACTGCAATCCATATCCTCATCTTCCAAGAACAGGTCCTTCAACCCAGCTAGTGATTTTTCTCCAGTAGTTCCCCATATTGTGTCCGCCTGATGAATAGCTTGTTCCAAACGGGGTACCAGTTGCTCAAGAGGGTAATACGGTCCACGCCATAGAGGCGACCACTCCATGTACTATAGCCATGTATACTGGTATCTGAGCCCAAAGGTGGCACCATGGTTTTTCAGCTGTATCGGCTTGGTGATACCTTGGAGGTTCTTTCCCAACCCTTTCCGGGTTCATATCCGGACCATGCTAGTATGCTTTCTATTTTGTTACTCCACCACTTATCCTTCTCGACAACGTTGACCCGTTCAATGTAATGATATGTTTCTCCTCCTAGCCTCCTTCTATGTCCAATGACCGGGATGGTTTGACTAGTGTAGATGGGGTTACTCCCATCTCCATGAATGATTACCTCCTGACAGTTCCATTCGAATTTTACATCTTGATGTAGTGTGGAGGGCACGGCTCCAGCATCATGGATCCATGGGCGGTCCAACAAAAGATTATATGAGGCTGGTATGTCAAGCACTTAGAATTTAACATCGAACCAAGTTAGCCCCATCTGCAAGCAAAGGTTTAGTTCCCCGATCGTGGCCCTCTTTGACCCATCGAAAGCCTTCACATTCATGCTTCCAGTCTATATTTCATGGAAAACTTTGTCCAACCTTTTCAGGGTATCCAATGGACAAATATTCAGACTAGAACCTCCATCAACTAGGACCTTGGCAATGAAATTGTCTTCAAATTGTACCGTAATGTGCAATGCTCGATTGTGATTTAGACCTTCGGGCAGCAGCTCATCTTCGTGGAAGATAATCTTATGGATCTCCAGTACCTGACCGACCATGTTGGCCATTTCTCCACCAGTGATATTATTGGGTACATAAGCCTCGCTCAGCACTTTCATCAAGGCATTCTTGTGTGCCTCTGAATTCTGTGGTAGTGACAGGATAGATATCTGAGCAGGGACTTTGTTCAGGTGATCAATAACAGAATACTCTTTCCCTGTACTTTCCTCTACAAGTCATCTGGCCTGATCTCAATCACAAGTTTCCTAGCAGTGGCATCCTTACTTGAACCTCCCAGGTTTTTAGGTGTGTAGACTCTTACAGTTCTAGTCATCCCTTGTGCAGCGTCAAATTCCTCTATCTTAGTCTTCCTTTTCCACCGAGCCTCGGTGACATAATCCCAGGGTATCACTTTTGAGTTGAATGGGTGTGTGGTTGACACCGTCACAGTAAAAGGTATGACCACTTCTACTTCGAATGGAGCGGAGGTGGCTGCGGGCAGAATTACTTCCACCTCATATGGAGCTGATGCAGCTACCTCAATATCAATAGGTGCCTGAGTCTGAACCACGATAGGAGTGAGTGTAACTGCAACCTTAAAGTCATCGCCTTCTCGGATAAGCCTGATTCCCCCTCAAGGTACCATTCCTCATTTGTTTCTATAACATGTACACCGTCACCTCTATGATCAAGGAGAGGATTGTTGCGGACATTAGTTGTGGCTTCCTTCGCTTGTATGACTTTGTTGTCAATTAGCGTCTGGATCTTATCCTTTAATGTTCGGCACTCAACAGTGGTGTGCCCTTTCATACCAGAGTGGTATGCATAGGTTTTGTTGGTATTGACCCATTGGGATGGATTTTCTAGCACCATAGTGGGAATAGGAGTGACGTAACCTGTGGCCTTTAACCTTTCATACAATTGGTCGATGGGCTCAGCAATGGCGGTGTATTGTCTGGGTGGCTTGCGGTCGAAATTGGTTCTTGGTCTTGGATAATTTTGGCGAGTTGGTGGTGACTGGAAGTGGGATGGTTGGGAATTATAGGTGTGATGGACAGTGGCTGGTTGGGAATATCTGGGAGATGAAGGTTGATATGTAGGTGGCGATGCTTGATATGTGGGAGAGGGTGTTTGATATGTGGGTGGATGTGTTTGATAAGTGGGTGGAGATTTTTGATATGTGAGTGGAGTTTTTGGGCCCTGGGCCACCATTACTGTCCAAACATCTCTTTTCTTAGATTGACCCCTGATTGGAGTGCTTTATTCATGGCTTGCAGTGCTTCGAAATTTGTTACCATCCCGCTCTTGATTCCTTCCCCGAGCTTGATGATATCAGAGAATTTGTGATTTTTGATGACCATCAGTCTCTCATAATATTGTGGATCTTATGCTCTGACAAATAATTTATTCATCGGTTCTTCATCCAAAGTGGGCCTGACCTTGGCGGCTTCCGACCTCCAACGATTAGCATACTCGCGGAAAGTCTCAGTAGATGTATTCTTGAGGTTCTGAATGTCGAAGACATCATGTGCATTTTCTATGTTGAACCTGAATCGGTCCATGAAATCTGACGCCATGCTTACCCAATTTGACCATTTCTTGGGATTCTGGCTGATATACCAAGACAACGTGTCCCCAGTAAGGCTCCTCATAAAGAGCTTCATTCAAATCATTTCATCTTTTCCAACCCCGACCAGTTTATCACAGTAAGTCCTTAGGTGAACCGTGGGATCACCTGTACCATCGAACATTTCAAACTTGGGAGGTTTGTACCCCTCTAGCAGTTCCACATCGGGCTGTATGCACAGATCTTCATAGTTCAAACCTTCTATTCTTCTATCACCTTCAACACCTTGAACTCAGCTTGTTAATTTCTTGAGTTCTTCGGCCATGTTCTTAATGAGCAGGTCCTTTTCGGAGGATTCTGGTGCACAGGAAATTGGCTTGGTAGAATATGGTATAGTTTCCACGTATATGAGGTTGCTCTTATGGGTGCCAGGAACTTGGGTATAGTGTTGGTCATTGGTGGAGTTTTGTGGATCAGGAATGAGTGGTGGTGTATTTTGGGGAGTGTGTTAAGTGGTGGTTGGTGGGTACGAGATTGGTTGGTGCTGTTGAGGTGGAGTTGGTATCGGCAATAGATTGATATTTTGTGGTGTAGTTGCGTATTGATTTGGTATGGTAGGATTTTGCGGCTATTGGTTTTGTGTGTTTTGAGGAGGCATTGGGTTCTTTGCGTTCTGTTGGTGGATATAAGGGACATTGAGAGTGAGTGACAAGTTTGACAAATTGCGGACCTGCTCAAGTTCTCCTTGCAGTTCTAGTATCTTTTGTTCAAGTCTCAAAACCAGGTCATTCGGGGCTTGAGTACTACGGCCATCGGAGGTCTCTCATTCTCAATGTTTTCCTTTCGGATTCCACTTAAGTTGTCCATCTTTGATTTCCCTCTATTTTTTGTGTTGCTTAGAGGAGGAGGAGGTGGAGGGCCTCTGGATCTGGTATGATATGTTGATGAGGGTAGTATGGATGAACCAACCTATGGAGATGGGAATAATAAAAATAAACAAGACAAAAAAAGGTAGGAAATTAGTGAGGATCCTGAAATGTTTGCAGTATTTAAACACATATTGCGAAATATAAATTCGTATCCTAATTTGGGAGCCTCATTGTGCCCGAGGTAGGCCTAGCGACAAATAAATTTGGAGAACTTCAAATGCCAATGAATGCTTCATTTCATAACATAAAAGTAGACGAATCCAAAAACAATACTAACACAATAATAAAACAAGTCACTATTGGCACTTGACCTTATTACATTTTGAGAAAAGCAAGTAAATCTTATCTATTTGGTCCCAGAAGGACCTTCCACAGATTCGATCTTCCGGACTCCATCAAACAGATCTCCTAGCTCGTGCAGTCCCAACAGCAAGTAGGCTCGGGCCAGATGTCCTCCCTCGGTTCCTTCAGCATTCTGACAGTTTTCAATCATTTTTATGACTTTGCCCTCCATCTCCACTATTCCTCACTGTAGGTATTCCAGTTTTCTATTGGAAATGACTGCCATCTCTTTCCATTCCTCAATCAACTTCACGTTCCTCTCATGTATTTCCTGATGCTCGTTCTCAGAGTCCTAGACCCTTTTGGTAGCCTATTGTATTTGACTTGAGCTTCAGCTTTCTCATCTATGATTTTGTTTCCTCGACCAGTCCCCAATGTCACCATTCCTTTCAAATTGTCCTCCGACAATACAGGGTAGAGAGGCTCGCAACCCGAGTGATATCTGTCTGGCTCAATAGTGCTTTTCTCCACGATGATTTTGCAGTGCCACATGTGCTGAGCTTGGCACTTGTAAGGTATGTCATCGTCTTGGAAATTCTCCCTGAAGTGACTCATCTTGATGACCCTTGGTACAACCTGTTTTATGCCCGCTTGCCTAATAACTCGCATAGGGACATATGGATATATCCCTCTCAACCTGATCAACACCAAATGCGGAGCATCCCTAGACCTGATAATAAACTCGTCCGTTGGAAACCATTCAACCATCCACTACACCTATTCCTCGGTCAGATTGTCGAAGAACTCTACCCATTCGTTGGCACTTTCCGGCTGAGCAAATCTGTTCGGAATGTAGGTCATCTACTTAGGGTGATGGAAAGCAATGTGGTCGTTCCAAGTCCTTCGTGGAAATTCTTGGCGATAGCAACCCTTTTGGAGATGTTCCAACAACCATAACTGCAGCAATAAGTTGCAGCCCTCGAAATGCTGGACCCCTCTTTGACAGCATTCCAGGGCCCTGTAGATATCAGGTATGATCATGGGGACTATGATATATGTCTGTCCATTAATCCCCTCCATCAGAGTTTTGGCGACCATGGCCAACCTAGTATGGATTTTTCCTTTTTTTCATTGGGAACACTATCAGCCCTAGGAAGCACACAATTAACATGAACACTCTGCGATAGATGTGACCCAGTGAAGTAAGGGCGATCTCATCATGATAAGTGCGGAAATACTTGTTGTGGCCATACCTATCATAGAGATATTCGAAAGGTATGTAGGAGTCATTTAGGCACACTAGGTCGACTTTTTTTCCCAGCCCCATCATCTTTAAAAATCCCCTGCATTTACGGTTTTCCGGCACCAAAAGCCTGGGACTGTCCCAAGTCAACCCTGCAAGTCCTCCTATTTCCTCTAGGAGCAGTGTCATTTCTATGTCACCGAAACGGAACACAACGCTTTCATTATCGCAGAATAAGGTGGCAGCCTCGATCAATTTGTTGTTTGGTTCAATATCTAGCAGGGAAGGCAAGTTACCCAGGTACTTTTTCAGATGCTTCTTGTCACTTGAGGAAAGATCTTTCCACCAATCAAGAAACAATGGAGGGATATTGCTAACCATACCAAATCTGGGGACCTCGTGCCTCATTTTTTGCAAAACAAAAGGGTTAGGCCTTACACCAACCAGACTCGACTATTTATACATTTATGATCAGCATATCGGTATTTAGTTCTCCAAATTAATGCATAGAACGTGGTTTTATCCGTTGGGATTATGGAAAACCCTATGGACTTTGGATAAGGCTTATCTTAAAGGATCATTATGTGGACAACATAACTGATCCAACTAGGTTTGACCATTATGCATGCACAATTTAAAAAGAGTAAGGTTTCTATGGGGTTTTAGACTGGTACCCTAAAGCAGACAACTTAAGGGGGAAGGCACAGAACCGTCGACTGCACTGCTGATCAACTGTTTTTACCGCAAATAAGCCTTTCCGAATTTAAGGGTAGTAAATAGGAAGAGCACAACCACTCATTGAAGCGTTGCTATAGGATTTGATACTCACGAGTGGAATATGATGTGGAGCATGATTTATGCAGCAGTTAATAACATGTAGGAAAGTATTTTCACGAAGGAAAAAATAAATACAGCATTTAAATAATTGAAAAGACAGTTACATAAAAAGGAAAACAAGGAGACAAGTCATTTTTCAAGGTAATAAAGAAATCATAAATTCTTGAAATAGATAGTTAAATTCAGATAAGGGAGAAGGGTATGGGATAAGCATGCTTGGACTAATTTGTAAAAGACAAGTTCGTTATGGTAAGAGCCTAAAACAATATCCCCAGCAGAGTCGCCATGTTGTCGCGCCCCTTTTTTTCCTCTGCGGAGAAAGTCTGGGTTTCGACATTTACGGGGTGTAATGACTCATTTCTCTTTTGGGATTGGGTATTTGAAGAGTCGCTACCTAACGGATTGTGGTTCGTTAGGACACCTAGAGTGATTAACTCTTGGGTTGTTTTCATTACCAAAGATTAGGGTAAGGGCTCGAAGTAACCTCGAGGGGAAGGTGTTAGGCACCCCTCTTGGTCCACAAATATGGGTCCCGACCGAACTTATATTTACAAATTAGTCCATATAAATAGTTGAATCAAATAAGTTGCAAGTAAAGTACGTTGGATAGTTCAAGTAGTAAGAACAAGTTGTAAAAGATGAAAAGTTTTGAATAGAGAAAGGATTTGGTAAAGAGGGGTCCTAGGTTGTTTGTCCTATAGGATCACCCCACGCAATGTTCGGTAAACACTCCTCGATGAGGGGCTACACGTGACTTTAACACGTAGTCATCATATCCCATGTCTACCCTTCTCATCCCCTTATTGGTCATGCAAAGCAAGTGTTTGGTCACTAATACCTATTGTATGCTACTACGTATCCCTTCTTAATGGTCCCGGAAGGAGTTAGGACCTCTGCCTATAGGTAGTTCTAAACGTACCCCTAAGGTTTAGAAAGGCGAAAACTCTTAGGCGACAGTCAAAACACTTAGGACTTTCACATAATAGGAGCAATTAAGAGGGTCAAAGTTTCCTCCTCAAAAAAACAAACATACAAGCAGCACTACTCAAACACAGTTAAGGTCTTTATTAATTAAAGTTCTAAAGCAGTATATCTAAGTGAACAGGCAAAAACAGACAAACCTTTTTATACCCAGAAGTTATAACCTAGTAGTTGCCTAGAGACTTCTTTTAAAAGCTTATTAGAATCAGAAACGTTAAACGACAAAAACAGCTTTAGGGAAATAGACCCCTTTAATACCTATAGGCATGATATCTAATGAGATAGAAGCAATTTTGAAAGAACTTGTTTCAGGAAATATTTGACACTTAATAAGACCAGTTTTAAAAAATGAACTAGGCGTAATGAAGTTGATTCATTAGGCTAATTAAATTACCAGACAGAATTGCGAGTAGGGATCCTTATAGGCATGATATCTAGGCATATTACTGATTTAAGACAATTTGCAGCAACATACAGAAAGACTTATTATAACTGAATCGGAGTTGAGTCCTACAGACATGGCATCTATATTTGAGCTGATTTAAACACGATTGTTTGGGACCTATAAGCATGATCTCTAACATGACAAAATGCAGAACCTTATGAACAAGATTTCTACCTGATGCAAACGAAATGGGAAGTGAGATCCTATAGGCATGATTTCTATTAGACAAAACAATCAGATTTAAAAGAGGAAAACCCTATGAGCATGTTTTCTACTGAGTAAAGCAGGCAGACTTCAAAAATAAGGTCCTAAGTGCAGGATTGCTACCCGTATTACCCTTTAAAGCATACATCTACCCACCCTTTTACTAAATACCCCAAATATCTATTTACAAATTATTACAGGCCAATGAATAAATTACATAAGTAGAAATAGAAATCAAGAAGCTATTCTATAGGGAGCCTGCAATTAGGCCCAAGTTTCCCAAAGACTCCAATGGTCTCACAAGCCTCATTCCCATAGATAAATCAGAGTCTAGGTGCATCAAAGTTCCTTAAGGGTCTCAAGGACCTCGGGCAATGCTTACACCTAGAATTAGTAACCAAGAGTTGAACCAGTGCAGTGTGGAAAGTCCAGCCTCAGTATGCCAGAGTTTAGAGAGCTCTCAAGAGGATCCCAAGGCAGTACACATACTAGAGGGGGCAAAACTTATTGACTAAGAGTGAAGTGAAAGTGCAAGACACAAGTTGAAAGAGTTTTATTAAAGATTGGATTTGAAAGTCTGTTTTGAAAGCATTTCGTAAAGCAACAGAGATTGTTTGAAAAGAAGTTGGAGTAATGAACAAATCTCAAACACCTTAAGATAGGATCACACATAGCTAGTCTACAGAATTTAGTAGTTACATAGGGGTCAAGGGGTTTGGGGATACATAGACATTTGACTGCAAACACTTAACCCCACAAGGGTCTTAAAACTGGTCTGGACATGCTCAGAAATAGTTGATACTAGCATAATCACAAACCAGCCAGGGAGAACACATAGAAATGGGGTAATAGGATTTGGGGACTCATATGATGGTAAGCACACAAGAAGTAAAAGGTAATTGACAAGGCATGCTTTCAAACACACATAAGGGAATACATTAATCTAAAGGGAAGGGGAGACATAATAACATGTTGATAATGTAACTTAACCACAAGTAGAAGCAGACTAGAAATAAGAGAAACTGAAACAATAAGAGAAGCATGTTGTTATTGAGGCTTTAAATCAAAACTAGGACATACCAGTGAAGAGAGAAGTAAGCAGAATGAAAGAACAAGAGAGCACAGATGATTAGACTTGGCTTGCAGCCGGCTAATAGCAGCAAATAACATGAGAGAGAGGGGAGAGCAGAGATTTTTAGTAAGAAAGGTAGTTTTTGAAAACCAAGTGTTCGTGTCTGTGTTAATGAAAGACTTAGAGTATTTATAGTTGAAAGTAGGTAGTGAAAAGGTAAGAATCATAGTAGCATAATAATTGAAGCACTTAGAATCAATTAATTAGAGAATCAAGGAAGTACTCTCTTAAGTTAAGGGAATCAAATCAAACGGGAAGATTCAGTATCATATAAGGCAAGAAGAAAAATCAGTGCATAATTAAATAAGGAAGGAGTCAAGGTTCAGTAAGCATAGAGTAGTCAATTATGACTAAATTCATAAAACCTTAATTAAGGACACGACTCAGTAGAAATAATGTATCATAGCAAATATGGTAACGAGATCAGTTAGCTTAAACAGACGGGGTAAAGCTTTTAGGGCTTTTAAAAGAAAATCTTTCAATCACCATAAATTAAGGAAATCAGAATTAATCAAGAGGGAGTCATGATTCTGTATTTTCAACATATAAATAGAGAAGATCAAACAGACGTAGAAAACAAGCAAGGTTAGCCATATTGACAAAAAGAAGCAAGAGATGAATAAACAAAATGAGCATAGTCATGCAGAAGTGACATAAGTAGGCTAAGGATTCAGTAAAACACATTCGAAGCATGGTAACCATGGAAGATTAACAAGACTCAAGTAAACAGGCTAACACACAGAACCAAAGCAAAGAAAATCTTAGAAATTAGGTCTTTTGACATAGGCAAATTAAAAGGCAGTAAGAACATAAAATTAGTCAAGATAAGCAAGGAAAGAGGTTTGAACATAAAGAAAAGGTCGGTTAAAACAAGTGCAGAAAAAACTTCGAGAAACCCTAATTTTAAAGAAAGGAAAACGGTTTAAAGTTGAGGATCTTTCAGAAGAAGTTCGAGAATAGTGCAAATCATAGGAATAAACAGACTTAAAGCGTAAAAAATAACACAAATCTAAGAGAATCAAACGAGAGTTAGGGTTTCAAAGGGAACCCAGATATAAACGAAAGAACCTGCTGTAAACTTCAACGATCGTAACATATAAGGTGTGATTTTGCCCAAAATCGCACTGGAGAAGCCATGAGTAACAGAAACAAAAAGCCTAGATCTAAATCGGCATGGCCCAGGACCCTTGAAAGCCTTAGAGATGACAAGAAAGGCGGTGGAGTGACCATTGGAGGCTTGGGGTTGCAAAGCAGTCGCCAGAGATGACCGAAGAAGGGAGGCGATTGACAGAGTCTAGGGTTAGGTTTAGAGAAGAGAGAAGATGAGAGGATTTGAAGGCGGCAGATATAGAAAATGGTTTAGGGTTTGGGGGTGTATGAATTTAAAAAGGATAGAGCAAATGAGGGCCGTTGATGTGACGACCTGGCTGGTCGTCTTAACCCCTATTAACTACTTTCCCCAAGTTTAATTCTGCTATTTTGATTTGCAAGGATGTTCGGTTTTGAGTTTCGGAGAGTTTTGGGACACTTAGTCCCTAAATGAGAGCTTAAGTGTTGGAAAGTTGACCGTAGACAGAAAAATGTAAAGACAACCTCGGAATGAAAATCTGATGGTTACGTTAGCTCTGTTGGGTTATTTTGGGCTTAGGGGCGTGAACGGATTGTGTTTTGGAGGTTTGTAGCTAATTTAAGCTTAGAATGCCGAAAGTTGAATTTTTTAAGTTTCCGGTTCGATAGTGAGATTTTGATCCGAGAGTCGGAATGGAATTCTGGAAGTTGGAGTAGCTCCGTAGTGCTGAATGTGACCTGTGTGCAAAATTTTAGGTCATTCGGACGAGGTTTGATAGAATTTTTGATCGAAAGCGTATTTTGATAATTTTAGAGTTCTTAGACTTGAATCCATGGTTAATTCGAGGGTTCGATGTTGTTTTAGGTGTTCTAAGGATTGGTACAAGTTTGGATAGTTGTTTGTGACTTGTTAGTGCCTTTGGTTGAGGTCCCGGAGGTCTTGGGATGAATTCGGATGGTTGACGGAAAGATTTTGGAATTTAAGTTGTAGCTTCAGCTACTGGTTCTGTCATAACCGCACCTGCGGTTTGGGTTCTGCAGGTGCGGTGCTGCAGAAGCGATTCAGTGGCCGAAGAAGCAGAAATTGGGGATTTCTTCAGGAACCGCAGAAGCGGTGGCAATTCCGCAGAAGCGGTACCGCATCTGCGGATTGGAAGTCGCAGAAGCGGAAATTGGCCATTAAGTGAAAAGTTGCAGATGCGACATTAGTTCCGCAGATGCGGTCCCAGGGCCGCAAATGCGAAAATCGCTGGGCAGAACATATAAATTCTTGCCTTCGCAAAAATTAGCCATTTTTCATCTTTTTCAAAACGGGAAGAAGTTTGGGTAGCACTTTTCAAGAGAGATTCTCAGAGGAGTTCATTGGGGTAAGGTCTTTGGTCCCTAAACTCGTTATTAGAATGATTTTTATCAATTAAAGCATGAAAAATTTAGGAAAATCAATAGCAATTGGGGGGTTAGGGCTTGTCTAATTGGAGACCTTTGAGTGATGATTTGAGGGACAAATTGAGGTCTGATTTTGGTACTTTTGATATGACTAAACTCATGAGAGTGCGAGGGTTCTAGAAATATAAATTTTACCCGATTTCGAGACGTGGGCTTGAGGGGTGTTTTGGTCATTTTACATAATTTCGCGTATTAGCTTAGGATTTAATTGTAGAATCAGTTACTTGAAGTGTTATTTACATTATGCAATTTAATTGAATAGATTTGGGCCATTTGGAGTCGAGTACTCATGGCAAGAGCGTGGTTTCGGGTTGATTTTGAGTCGGTTCGAGGTAAGTGGCTTGTCTAACTTTCTGTTGGGGACCTTCCCCTTAGGATATGATATATTTGATAATTGAAATGCCTTGTACATAAGGTGTCGAGTGCGTACTTGAGCTAATTGTTGAAAATCCGATTTTACTTTAAGTATTTCAATTGAGTTCCTTTTTTTCCTGTTTTATTCTACTTGCAAATTTATCATGTTGTAGTTTAGAAAAGCATGTTTAGTTGACTTAATTGCCTATTTGCTTTAACTTATTTAATTTCATTACGTGAAGCATGTTATGCTAGAATTAACTATTTACTTGGTACTAAATTAGCATTTAATTGAGTATTCTTGTGTTGCTTCTATGTGTTTTAATTTGGGACTACGGGACGGCATCCCGGGAGATCCCTTGTACGTATTTATGATTTGGACTGAGGTGCGGGATACCAAGAGATCCTTGGCATGTATATTGAGGATACCAAGAGATCCTCGGGATACCAAGAGATCCCTAGGATATGTTGAGGAGGCGACTGCTCTAGAGACTTCGAGGTACATCTGCCGCGCCTGCAGACCGAGAAGTTCCTTTCTATTCATGCTTTTAGTATTTATCCCTTCTGTATTTTTCTGTTCTTATAAAACATTTCGGAGTTAGAGCTATGTAGTATTGATCTTAGCTTGTGATTCGTGGGTTTCCGGGTCTTGGATTTATGTATTGGTATTGAGAGTTAAACATGGTGTAAGCCGAGCGGCACATTTAAACAATGTTACTACTTTATTTCTGTTTTAAATTGTTTTGCTTCTGCAAATTTTGGTTTTCTTCCGCAAATTCGGCTTACCTAGTCGTAGAGACTAGGTGTCGTCATAATAGTTCACGGAGGGCGAACTGGGGTCGTGACAGTTGATCTTTTAGATCAACGACCAAGATCTGATGGGTTTGGGTCGTGTAGGAAGTGTTTGGGGCCTAGGTCGGGTTATTTAATAGGAGATTGGGCTGGGGAGGGGTCCGAATTAGGCTAAAATTGAAAGCCAAATCTGGCTATGATTTAAATAGTCAATTTTTCCTATTTTAATTTATAATAAATAATAGGTAATTTTTGGAAACTAATTTAATGTGAAAAAATGATTTAAAATATATAATTATCATTTTGAAAATATAGGGACCAATTTTATGCATTTAAAATATAATTATACCTTAAAATGGGCTAACATTGTAATTATATGCAATTTAGCTTAAATATACTAAATGTAATTATAAAAATGCATGAAAAATACATTAGCCATATTTTGGCATAAGTGTAGAAATTAAATGAATAAATCACCATAATAATAATTTAGGAAATAATTATTGGGGATTTTATGAATAAAAGGGGAGAAAATAAATTAATTTAAACCCTTAAAATTATGGGAAAAATAATAAAAACCTTGTGCATGTTTATATATGCTATTTTGAAGGTATTTAGTCATATTTAAAATATATAAGAAAAAATTGGGTATCAACAGTTGTAGGCTTATTAGATTTTTATATATGAACATCCTAGCTAGTTGAATTAGGTATGGTTGAAATTTTAGGGATTTTAGTTTCTACAGGCTTATTTGATTTAGTTATGATTGAATTGGCATTATGTAAAATTTAATTGTATATTTCTCTTTGTATGCTATAAGTTTTTAGGGTTCCCTATAAGAAAAACATAACATCATTGCCTTGAATTTATTTATAGAATGATATATTAACTCTATGGTTTATTGATTTTTATTGTATTAACTAGTTATAGTTTAAAGCTTTGATGTAAAGATTGTTGTACTAGGTTCATTGTTGCTTGAGTTTTATTATTAGTATGATATTAAGTTTAAATTTTTTCAATTTCAACATTAAGATTAATTTGTAAATTTGAGAAATCATTAGCTAATTTGGATTATATGAATATTTAAGAAGCTATTCAAATTTAATTATTATATTTAAAAACTTATATTATTTAGAATAGGGATTAATGTGAGATTTCGAGTGTTAAAAAATTTAATTAAAAATAAAATATATCAATTAAAGTGCTTTGACACAATGATACGTATATATATCTAAAAGGAACCTTTGAAAGAGTATAATTTGTAATTAGTTTAAATAAATCAAATTTCTTTAAATATCTCATTTCTAGATTTCTATTTGTGTAGATGGAATTTGTGCATCGTAGATGGATGTATAATAAGAATCATCCTAATCGTGCGGGGTTGAGGGATAAATATATTGAAGGGGTTGCTGACCGTGCCTCTAGTAAAGGTGGCTCGTTGCACACATGAGGTTCGATTAGTTTTGCGGCCCATAAACTAAGATTGGTAATTACTTATAAATATTTTCTTAGTTTTACATATAGAATTTTACGATTGTAATGTCTAACTCACACTTTTTGTTATGAAGGAAAAGTAAAGAGGGCAAGATATGAGTCACACTGAGATCTTCGAGGAGACGCATAAGAAAAAGAAGAAGGATGGTACAAGAGAACACTGGGTGGAGACGCGTGCGTCGGACACATATGGAAAATACTAACTTCATAATTATTTACAGTTTATTAATATTAGTTTGTTTACATAATAGTTATGTTTTCATTTCAGAAAGAATATCATAAAAGGCTGGAAGAATTGCAACAAACTCATCATCCTTCAACTCAATCAACACCTGGTGATATGACTTTATTGTGGACAGAGGCAGCAGGTGGAGTAAACATGTAACGACCCGACCGGTCATTTTGAGCTTTTGCACTTTGACCGCTAGTTCTCGGGCATGACTTGCCCCGTGTGGTGTACTATGACTTATATAAATCATTGGTTTTGGTTTTCAGGGTAATCGGCATGAAATTTTGGAAGAACAATCCTTAGTTTGAATCTTAAAATTTGAAAGGTTTGACCAAGATTTGACTTGTTTGTAGTTTTTTATTATTTGGTTAGCTCCGTTAGGTGATTTGGGACTTAGGAGCGTGATCGGAATGCATTTTGGAAGTCCGTGGAAGGTTTAGGCTTGAATTGGCGAAATTGAGATTTCGGTGTTTTCCGGTTGGTAGGTGAGATTTTGATATAGAGCTCAAAATGAAATTCCGGAAGTTGCAGTATTTTTGTTGTGTCATTTGGGATGTGTGTGCAAAATTTCATGTCATTCGGACGAGATTTGATAGACTTTTTGATCGAAAGCATAATTTAAGAGTTCTTGGAGTTCTTAGGCTTGAATCCTGTGTTAAATTGGTGATTTGATGTAGTTGTGAGCGTTCCGAAGTTTTGAACAAGTTTGAACGATGTCATGGGATGTTGGTACAATTGGTTTGAAGTTCCAGGGGGTTCCGGGTAGGTTCCGGGATGTTTTAGGCCGAAAATCATAGCTGTAGCAGGTCTAGAAGGGTTGCATGCCTCGGAACCCACCAGCGCAATTCGCACAAAATGAAGTGCGGACGCGGTAGGCGCTGTGCGGACTGCACAAAATGAAGTGCGGACGCGATGGGGAACATTTCACTGGTCCTACTTCGAAAGCTCATATCCTTTGATCTACAAGGAATTTTGAGATTATTCAAAAACGAAAGTTGTAGAACTTCGTGTCTAGTTTCCAGAAAGATAAAGATATTGCAATTTGAATATATTTAGTGAAAGTTATGGCCAACATACTAAATCCTATCACTGCAGATGAAAACTTGTGCGGCCGCAGTCGTTTTTGTGTGGACCGCACTAGTTTTGTGCGGACCGCGACCGTTTTTGTGTGGTCCGCAGAGGTGGAAATTTGTGGGGTACTCTATAAATACGAGGTTTTGGATTTTATTTTATATTTTGACCTAGAGAGCTAGGATTTTGGCGATCTTTCAAAGGATTTTCAAGAAATTCATCGGGGTAAGTGATTCTAACTCAGATTTGGCTAGAACACATGAATCTATCATTGAATTCCTCATTTAATTCGTGAGTTGGGATGGAATTTGGGAAGAAAAGTTATGGAATCTTCCAAAAATATAAAATGATGACTTGAAGGACCAAATGGTACCAGAATTGGATAATTTTTGTATGGTTAGACCTGTGAGAGTATGAGGATTCTGAAAATGTAAATTTTACCAGATTCTGAGATGTGGGCTCGGGGCTCGGGTTTTGGTAAATTCGGGAATCGTGCCCTTTGTTGGTTGTTTTTGCTTGGGCTTTGTTCCCTTAGCATATTGTGACGTATTCATTCTGATTTTGGATAGATTCGATGTACGTGGAGGCCGATTTGAGGAGCAAAGGCATCGCGGGCTAGAGTTTGGACCGGATAGAGGTAAGTAATGATTGTAAATACTGTCCTGAGGGTTTGAAACCCCGGATTACACATCGTTGTGTTACTTTGAGGTCACACACGCTAGATGACGAGCGTGGAGTGGTGTACCATTGGGGATTGTGACTTGGTCCGTCCCGTACGACTGTTAAGTCGCTTATTTGATTTGAAATTTTATGATATTCCATGTTTTAGAGATTTATATTATATTTTGGTTGTATGCCATGTTTGGGGCCTAGTGTCGACCTGCTGAGACCCTTAGGGGCACTTTCACTACATTTCCTCACTCTATTTGTTTTACCTATTTATTGTTTAAATCTGGTTTTATCACTTTATTTCTTAAAACTATGAAAACTATTTGGACTGGGTTCCCTGTTTTACTAATGGTCCGAGTGATTGTGAGTTGATGACTGAGATAGACCGAGGGTCTGATTGTGAGTTTGATGACTGAGAGTCTGATTGTGAGGTTAATGACTAAGAAAGGCCAAGGGCCTGGTTGTGAGGATTATATTTCTATGGATTGGGCTGCACGCCGCAGCAATATATATATATATATATATATGGATCAGGCTGCACACCACAGCGATATAGCGCTTGGGCTGTAGGAGCCCCTCCGGAGTCTGCACACCCCCAGTGAGCGCCGTCGACGAGATATATGGATCGGGCTGCATGCCGCAGCGATATATGGATTGGGTTGCACGCCGCAGCGATTACTATGTGGTATCTATTAAGTGTGAGTGTTGAGTGTAAGTACTGATTGGTAAGGATTGAGTCACGAGTGACTGAGAGGCTAGCCCGAGGGGCGATAGATATATATACATGCACTTGAGTGATGCTTTGCCTGAGAGTCCTGTTTATGAACTTATTGATTTTTACTCCTCTTTAAGTGAGTTTCTATCGAATATGTTGATTTATTGACTACTTTCACTCATCTTTATACCGAGCCTCTGTCGAAAACATTGAATAAATGTTTCTAAACAACTTTCATTTAAGTTGGGGCTTATGAGATGTTCAGAACTTAACCATTGATTTGGCTTTTGATATTTCTACTGAGATTTTCTTGTTTTGAGGTATTTATGACTCCTGTTTTGCCCGAGGGGCCGATTATGGTTTTCATCTCCTTGATTAAAAAATGTTATTGAACCCCTAATGAAACCGTTGGAAGGTATTTTTAAATGATTTTTACCAAAAGTTGAATTTTAAACGAGACGATTGACTCGTACTCTAATTTAAAAGCCTGTTGTACTTATTGAGTTTAACATAAATGTGGATTCATTGTTTCCTACTGCTCAGTCTTTATTTACTCTTATTACTTACTGGGTTGGAGCACTCACATTACTCCCTGCACCTCATGTGCAGATTCAGGTATTTCGGAACCCGGTAGCGGGTGTTGGATGCTCAAACGCGGAGTCATCAGGGTTAGCAAGGTGGATGCACGACGTTCGCAGCACTGCTTCCTTCCTCTCATTTCATTTCTGTACTTAGTACATTTTGACTGTTTTTGTAGTAATCAGACCTTGGTAGATGCTCATGGCTAGTGACACCCCGATGTCGGGCTTGTATGTTATTTCTGCACTGTTCATTCAGATTTATGTTATGAGATATTGTTTAATTAAAGGATTAAAAATGACTCTTAATGATTAAGGGGTTATTATGGGTGTTATTTCGGCTGGCCTTATCTTTACGAGAGGTGCCATCACGACCGGGCCGGTTTGGGGTCATGACAAAACAAAAGGAGAGTCTACGGACTTAGAGGATGCCGACCTATAGGTCATCCAAACCCACTCTTAGCCAATTCTTCTTCTTCGCAAAATCAAGAACATATGGAAGATATGAGAAAAGAAATTCGTGATTTGAAGAAACAGTTGGACTCACAATTCGGAACATTTGTTATGATGCAGAAATTCATGAGAAAACATGGGCATGATTTATCTGGTGATGAGGAGGAACAAACTAAATCTGATTTGTAGTAGTTTAGGTGTATGGTTTTGGTTGATTAGTAAACTTGATTGTGAAAGACAAGTTTATGTTTTGTTTTTAAACTTGAATGTGGGCTACTAGTTGGATGTTTTTATGCCCAAAATTATTAGGTTTAATGGATTTGTTGGTTTAGATTGTGTTAATGGTTGGATTTGTTGGTTTAGATGTTATATTTGTTGATTGGTTGTTGGCGCTATTGTATTGTAATTGTTTGACAGGTGGTGTAGCACAAAATTATGCAAAATTCTACCCAGTATTACAGAAAATTACGACTGATTTCCAACGATAACGGTCGGACAGTTGCCCAGTTTTTTCAAAGAATACCAAGATTTCTGACCGAATCAGTTAGAAATGATAAAAAAATTAATTAATTTTTAATAATTCCGTCGAAAATTAAAGAAATTTTATTTTTTTAATTATTAATTTCCGCTTATTTGGTCGGTAAATATTTATTTTTATTATTTAATTTAAATATTTATTTAAATTATTACGACTGATTCGGTCGGTAAAACTCCGACCTCTTTGGTCGGAAATTTGAAAATAATTTGGTTGTCTGACCTTTTGAACGTTCCAACTACATTGGTTGGAAATTACCGACGGATTCGGTCGGAAATTGTTTTCCAACCGACCAATTTTAGTTGGAAAGTAGTCTGAAATTCGTGATTTTCGACCATTTTGGCCGTCGAAATTCATCCATTTTCTAGTAGTGTATTTATTTATATACAAGCTTTGTAAATCTAAGTCTTAGTGGCTTGACTTGTATTACCAATCCGTGGGAGTTTGTAGAGAAGTTTAGTTATTTTAATCATTAGACACTTATTATTCTCATTTGGGTTGTATTGAATGTTATTTAGCTTACCTAGCGGGTCCAATTAAGTGCCGTCATGGCTAGTTAGATTTTTGAATCATGACACTAACCTTGTCGGCAAGTCATAAAATAGAAAAAATACATACAGAAAGTCATCGTTCGGATCGTTACAATGAAGAATTAAATAAATAACATAATTTGCAGGATCATTGTATTTGCTTCACTAGTCAAAAGTTCAATTACATGTTAATACATGAATTAAATGTAACGACCCGACTGGTCGTTTTGAATAAGTACAACCTTGTTTTCCTATATACAGCTAAATTCATGCTTCACAGTTCTTATGTAAATTGCCGGGGAAATTGGTTGGGGTTCGGAAAGGTTTTGAAAGGAATTGAGACACTTAGTCTCCAGTAAGAGAGCTTAAGTTGAATTAAAGTGACCAGAAGGTGAAATATGAGTAAATGAATCCGGAATGGATTTTTGATGATTCCAATAGCTCCGAAAGGTGATTTAGGAGCGTGCCTAAAAAATTATTTGGAAGTTTGTAGTTTAATTAGGTGTAAAATGGCGAAAACGAGAAGTCACAATTTGGAAGTTTGACCAAGGGGTTGACTTTTTGATACCGAGATCAAAATCTGACTCAAGAAGTTGGAATAGCTCCATTATGTCATTTATAACTTGTGTGCAAAATTTGGGGTCAATCGGACTTGATTTGATAGGTTTCAGCGTTGTTTGTGGAATTTGAAAGTTTCTAAGTCCTTAGGCTTGAACCCGAGGTGCATTTGGTATTTTGGTGTTGTTTTGAGTAATTCGAAGGCTCGACTAAATTTTTATGATGTTATGGGATGTGTTGGTACATGTGGTTGAGGTCCCAGGGGCCTCGGATAAGTTTCGGAGTGCATTTTGAGCGAGTCCGGGCAATTCGAAACTCTGAGATGGTTCTGGCACTTTTGAGAGTGCGGACCGCACCAAAAATATGCGGACCACACAAAATGGTGTGCGGACCGCAAACAATGGTGTACGGCCGCACATCAAAAATATTCCGTAGGATCTATGATCCTACTTTGGAAGCTTATATCGTTTGATCTACAAGGAATTTTGGAATGATTCATAAACAAAAGTTGTAGATCTTTGAATCTAGTTTTAATAAACATATTATAATAGGCATTTGGAAATTTGTAGCGAAAATTATGGCCAAAATACTAAAGTCTATCATTGCAGTCAAAATCTACCGCGGGGGCAATGGATATACCGCGGTATGCGGTTCTCCACCGCGGTCAGCACTGTTTTATGTGCGGTCAGCAGTGAAGGAACCCGGAAGGTACTCTATAAATACGAGGGTTAAGGTTTTAATTCATATTTTGACCTAGGGAGATCGATTTGAGGCAATGTTTCGAAGGTTTTTCAAGAAATTCATCGGGGTAAGTGATTCTAACTCGGATTTGGCTAGAATACATTAATCTATCATTGAATTTATCATTTGATTCGTGATTTGGGATGGAATTTGGGGGAAAATTGTGTAATCATTCAAAAATATAAAATGATGATTTGAAGGACCAAATGGTATCGGAATTGGATAATTTTTGTATGGGTGAACTCGTATCGGAATGGGTATTTGATTTTTGTAAATTTTATTGGATTCCGAGGTGTGAAACTGGGGAGTTCACTTTTGTTGACTTTTCACAAATTGTATAAGAATCATAACTTTGTTAATTGGAATTATTTTCTCTTGCATTGTTAGATGTATTCAAGTCATTTTTAGGCTAGATTGAGCCGGGCATTGATGAACTAGAAAAAGGAAAAAAAAAACTAAATTGAGTATTGAATTGGCCGGATTGAGGTAAGTATCTTGTCTAACCTTGTGTGGGGGACTTCCCCTTAAGATTTGAGACTTTTGTGTTGACTGTAGTTCGTGTACGCGAGGTAACGAGTGCGTACTAGGACTTATTTGTGGTGAATTAGAATTTTAGGGTTCTTAGGTTCTTATATTTACTAGGGATGGAGTTATTCTTGATATTACTGAGTTCCTACTTATTAGTTTCGTCTCTACATGCTTAATTGAAATTAATTGTTTCACGATTCACTCTTATTACCTAATTGACTCCTGTTTGACTTAACTGAAGAGTTTTGCCTCTCCTATTGTCATGTTATATTTTCGTAACTACTTGACTGGTGTTGATTTTCTTATTATTGACTTGTATATTGTGGGATCGTTGCTACATGTTAGTTTTCCCATTGTTGAACTGTTCCCTTTATGCCAGTATTCTTTTTTGTGGTTATTCCTTTGAGCTGGTTCTACCATTTTCTCGTGATTTACAGCCGCTGAGTTGATTTACTTGTCTTACCTTGTATTATTGTCATTTGTTGTTGTTATATGTATTGCTGTGATGTTCGATCCTTCTGTTGTGATGTAACTATTGATTCTATTAGTTGCGTTGTGTATTTATTTGGGACTACGAATGTGAGATTCCGGTAGATTCCCCCCTTGTCTGTTTATTTGGGACTAAGGATATGAGATTTTGGTAGATCCCCCTTGTCTGTTTATATGGGACTACGGATGTGGGATTCCTGTAGACCCCCTTGCACAGTTATATGGAACTATGGGAATGCACCCGGTAGATTCCCCCAGTACTGGGTATTTACATTTTGGACTACGGATCGGGATTCCGGTAGATCCCCGCTCATTATGAGTTGGACTACGGGACTGCACCCGGGAGATCCACTGGATATTTATATTTGGGGACTAAGGATGGTATCCCGGGAGATCCCCGGTTGTTATCTCTATGCTGAGCTGTACTCCTTCCGTGATTATTTTGTCTCCGTTGTAATTGTTGTTATCAATTGAAGTGTTTTAACGGTTTAGATTCCTTTATGGTTGTGATCCTTTATGTTGGAATCCATAGTGTTTACAATACCTCACCTTATTTTTATATATATTTCAATACTTCAAATTTCAACAATTGTTACATTTTTAACTCAATTGATTTCTCAACTAAATTTTCCTTAAACCGTTTGAGGTTGTACTTTACTTAAGAAGGAATTTCTACTAAGTTAATTTATCAAATCCCTTGGTAAAAGTAATAATTCATTCGATGTTGTATTCTAATTGAAACATGGTACTTTCTTTATTCAAATGATTTCTAAAAATAACTTCATCTTTTTCTTGATGAGTTCCAAATGGGTTTAGAAGTTGTACTCTACTTCATGTTAAGTAAATGAGGCTCCGTGAACATTTTTAATTGTATTGGTTTATGGACCCTATGAACTGAGTAACTTGAGAACGTTGTTGCGCAATGTGAAACAAAAATATGTGGGCACAAGGTGCCAGGGAAAATATTATGATTTTATTTAATGGCATGTGAGTTGCCCGTGCGGCTATGACATAAATATGGGCACGCGATGCCGAAAAAATATGAAAGTAGGTCGAGAGCTATATTATTTATGATTTTGAAATGAGATGTCACAAGGTGACCTTCACTCAAATGAATTATATTCGAAAGATGCTTATTTGAAGGAAATATATTTGAAAGATATTTATATTTGAAGGACTTGATTAAATGATTGCACTTGTATACATTATTCATTGAGCAATGTTGATGGTGTTTTTGTTTCCCTGCTGTTTATATCAATGGTTGATTATTGTTGCCGTCATTATTATTTGCTCCCTATTATTTTTGTATGCTATATTGCACAGGTTGTTAGACTAGTGAGTGTCTGTACTGTACCTCATCACTACTCCACCGAGGTTAGTCTTGATACTTACTAGGTACTGTTGTAGTGTGCTCATACTACACTTCTATACATTTTTTTTTGTACAGATCCAGGTATTTGATCGGTAGCAGCTACGCGAGTCATTGCAGTGGAGACTCAAGGTAAACCTGCTACAGCGTTCGCAGGCCTCGGAGTCACCTTCAATTGTACTTAATCTATATGTTCCTTTTGTTTTGGAACAGTGATGTATCTATTTTGTATAACTATTCTTAGAAAGGCTTATGACTAGTACCACTGGTTTTGGGAATTGTAATTTTTTCAGAGTAATTTAATTTAAAGTTAGTGAATAGCCATATTGTTACAAAAAATGTTAAGCTTACCTAGTTTAGAGATTAGGTGTCATCACGACTCCTTTGGAGGGAAACTTGGGTCGTGACAAGTTGGTATCAGAGCTCTAGGTTCATAGGTGCTACAAGTCATAAGCGAGTTTAGTAGAGTCTTGTGGATCGATACGGAGACGTTTGTACTTATCTTCGAGAGGCTACAAAACTAGTAGGAAAAATTTCCACTTCATTCATTCCTTATCGTGCGACATTTATTCAGCTTGAAGCATATATCTTATATTCTTTTGCATCCACTCATGTATGGAATTTCGCACTACACCAATGGTTAGTGATATCGTAAAAGGGTTATAAGAGAGCCAGGGTTGCTCAACCGTTGTTACCACGTGTCGTTCAGAATCGAGGATATGGAAGTGCAAAGAGATCTTTCAGTTGTGCACATAGGGGTGCATCAAATTTTTGACATTTGGTTGATAAGTACAATCTTAAGAAGGTTTAATTGGTTGCCTAATCATCACAGGTGGATGTAGATCTAAAAAATAGTTGGTCGTATTAGAGGCTATGTGTTTCGTATGGTATTTCTATTTAGCGAATGGTATTTACTAGCAAGCCGAAATACTGGAGGAAGTGAGTTTAACTGTCATGAGGATAACAAGTGCCAAGTATATGGCTTGAGGTGTCTTATGACTAGTGTCGTACGAGCGGTGAAGGTTAATATTGTGGATCATCGAAATGTGTCCTATGATTTTTCACCAAGTGACGGGAGTCCACTATCAACGATAAGATTGCGGAGTCATGTGTTATATTAGTTTTGGCTTGAGCTGTATAAATGTGGTATTCAGAAGGTTTGTCGAAACTTGTATATGATTAAGAGCTGAGATTTGAATGGGATGATGATGGGAATTTTGGTGTTCCCACATCCTTAATAATTCTACATTTCAGTATCAGCAGGGACATGAAAACAATTTCAGAATACTCATAGTGCTCCAGTTAATTAGGGCACTCGCGTGGGGTGGTCATCTTTTAATGCACCGCTGTTATGTGATTCCTACAATGGTTATCCTAGTTATCCGGCACAGACTCAGTATGAGCAGTTGGACCGCAGATTGGTTATTATGAATATGGTGATACTAGGAACATCATGAGAAATTGTCCCAAACTTGGGAGAAATCTATTCCATCAGAGCATGCATGCCACGTACTCCATTACAATTACTACTCTACTTACACTACCAGTTAGGGATGGAGGACGAGCGGGTAAATAGTGCCTAAGAGGTGGAGGCCCGACCCATCGATATATTTGCTATGGTATAGGTGAGGTATCTACACTAGATGTGTCGTTACAAGTACGATCTCGAGTTATTATAAAGTAACAATTTACTTAACTTGATTCGGTTCTGAGTATCGAGGCAAGTCCTCCTAATATACTCCAATCATGAGTGAGCTTCGTAATCTTAAACTTACTTATGTGAATACTTCTATTGGGAGATTATATGGAGATAGCTATGTCTATCATTATGTGTTGGTCACTAAAAATAGTTGTCAGATTAAAAGTGACTTTTGTTAATCAATTCGATGAGTTTGATGTAATTTCTAAATAATTGATTTCAGTTTTAAATTATATGCCCTACTGGTATGAGGGATCATTGTATGTTGTGATTTTGTTTAACGAAAATTATTTGAAAGAAGGAAGAAAGGAAATGGAAAATTTTATTTGGCACAATGTGCAAAATACTTGTGATTCAGAGTTGAGGACGAGATCCTCACATTTTATATGATATAAAATATTTAAACCGGGCTACAAACTGCGGTGGATGTTATATAAGGACGAGGTCCTTGTGGTGAAAAATTTATGTGTTTAAATTCTCCCTTGTGAAATTATAAATTTGTACTATAGTACTTATAGGAGTCATGCCTATGAGGCTTATTTGAAAATTCTTGTATTAATATCTTTGTGCATAAATTGCCAAATTGTATTGTAATTATTAAATTTTAGCCTACGAGGTGAGTTTACAGGTGGTGTTAAATGTGAGTCGTTAATTTGCGTAAGTAATTATGAGGTCTTCATGCCTTGTTGTTATTAAAGTGGAGGTTTGAAACAAGATTTTGTTAACATGAGGTTAATTGGTGATGTTGTAATCGACTATGAATAACTATTGAGATCAGAGATGTGGTTAAGGTCATACATATGATGTGTTTCATGCCCATATATCTTTATGATAATGTCACGCTTGTAATGCGGAGATTAGTGTTACTAATATATACATTGTGGTGATTTGTCGAATTGAGGATGTGTTGTTAGGAGTTCTTTTGGTGTTACTCTGACAGGTGGATAGGCCCAATTACAAGGAAAACTCTGCCGAAATTTCTAAAAAATTGGAGAGTTAGAAAAATTTGGGACATTGAGATGTACGAAGAAAGAGATAAGTTACGTTATGTGTTTGAGGGCGGACTCTACTTCTCATTGAGGATGAATGACCCTAAGTGGGGAGAATGTACACCACGGCAAAATTTTAAAGTATTTAAGCGCTATTAAAAGTTCATGTGTGCATAGGCACGTGTTGATATATACAATCGAGACTAATACCGTGTGTTGATGTGAAAATTGGACCACTTTGAAGATGTTTGGAGTGTAGAAAATTTCATCTTAAAGTACAAATATGAGTAAGGTAAATAGCCTCAATTGAAACGGTATTGTCGGACTTATTTTGAATGCGTTAAAATGGGATCAAGCACAAGTATATGTGTAAAACTAGAAACATCAAATTTGAAACCTCAAAATAATCTTAGTACGTTCAAGGATGAACGTTTGTTTAAGAGGTGGAGAATGTAACGACTCGATCGGTTGTTTTGAATAAGTATAACCTCGTTTCCCCATATACTGCTAAATTCATGCTTCACGATTCTTATATAACTTGCCGAAGAAATTGGTTCGGGTTTGGAAAGGTTTTGAAAGGAATTGAGACACTTAGTCTCCAGTAAGAGAGCTTAAGATGAATTAAAGTGACCGGAAGGTGAAATATGAGTAAATGAATCCGGAATGGAATTTCGATAATTCCAATAGCTCCGAATGGTGATTTTGGATTTAGGAGCGTGCCTGGAAAATTATTTGGAAGTTTGTAGTTTAATTAGGCGTGAAATGGCGAAAACGAGAAGTCACAGTTTGGATGTTTGACCGAGCGGTTGACTTTTTGATATCGAGATCAAAATCTGACTCAAGAAGTTGGAATATATCCATTATGTCATTTATGATTTGTGTGCAAAATTTGGGGTCAATCGAACTTGATTTGATAGGTTTCGGCGTTGTTTTGTGGAATTTGAAAGTTTCTAAGTCCTGAGGCTTGAACCCGAGGTGGATTTAGTGTTTTGGTGTTGTTTTGAGTAATTTGAAGGCTCGACTAAATTTTTATGAAGTTATGGGATGTGTTGGTACATTTGGTTGAGGTCCCGGGGGCCTCAGATGAGTGTCGGAGTGAATTTTGAGCGAGTCCGGGCATTTTGGAACTCTGAGATGGTTCTGGCACTTTTGGGAGTGCGGACCGCACCAAAAATATGCGGACCGCACAAAATGGTGTGCGGACCGCACAAATTGGTGTGCGGACCGCACAAAATGGTGTGCAGCCGCACATTAAAAATGTTCCGCAGGATCTTTGGTCCGACTTTCGAAGCTTATATCTTTTGATCTACAAGAAATTTTGGGATGATCGAGAAATGAAAGTTATAGATCTTTGTATCTAGTTTTCAGAAACATATTATAATAGGCATTTGGATATTTGTAGCGAATGTTATGGCCACAATACTAAATCCTGTCACTGTAGTTAAAATCCACCACGGGGGCAATGGATTTACCGCGGTCAGCACTGGTTTTTGTGTGGTCAGTAGTGAGGGAACCCAGAAGGTACTCTATAAATACGAGGGTTGGGGTTTTAATTCATATTTTGACCTAGGGAGCTCGGTTTGAGGCGATTTTTCGAAAGGTTTTCAAGAAATTCATCGGGGTATGTGATTCTAACTCAGATTTGGCTAGAATACATCAATCTATCATTGAATTCATCATTTGATTCGTGATTTGGGATGGAATTTGGGAAAAAATTGTGTAATCTTTCAAAAATATAAAATGATGATTTGAATGACCAAATGGTATCGGAATTGGATAATTTTTGTATGGGTGAACTCGTATCGGAATGGATATTCGGTTTTTGTAAATTTTGTTGGGTTTCGAGGTGCGGGCCCGGGGAGTTGACTTTTGTTGACTTTTCGCAAATTGTATGAGAATCATAGCTTTGTTAATTGGAATTATTTTCTCTTGCATTGTTAGATGTATTAAAGTCATTTTTGAGCTAGATTGAGCCGAGCATTGATGAACTGGAAAAAGGAAAAAAAACTAAATTAAGTATTGAATTGGCCGTATTGATGTAAGTATCTTGCCTAACCTTGTGGGGGGACTTCCCCTTAGGATTTGAGTCTTTTGTGTCGATTGTAGTTCGTGTACGCGAGGTGACGAGTGCGTACTCGGACTTATTGGTGAAGAATTAGAATTTTAGGGTTCTTAGGTTCTTATATTCACTAGGGATGGAGTTATTCTTGATATGACTGAGTTCCTACTTATTAGTTTCATCTCTACATGCTTAATTGAAATTAATTGTTTCACGTTTCACTCTCATTACCTAACTAACTCCTATTTGACTTAACTGAAGAGTTTTGCCTCTCCTATTGTCATGTTATATTTTCATAACTACTTGACTCGTGTGGATTTCTTTATTATTGACTTGTATATTGTGGGATCATTGCTACATGTTAGTTCTCCCGTTGTTGAATTGTTCCCTTTATGCCATTATTCTTTTCTGTGGTTATTCCTTTGAGCTGATTCTACTATTTTCTCGTGATTTATAGCCCCTGAGTTGATTTACTTGTCTTACCTTGTATTATTGTCATGTGTTGTTGTTATATGTATTGCAGTGATGTTCGATCCTTCTGTTGTGATGTAACTGTTGGTTCTGTTGGTTGCTTTGTGTATTTATTTGGGACTACGGATGTGAGATTTCGGTAGATCCCCCCTTGTCTGTTTATTTGGGACTACTGATATGAGATTCCGGTAGATCCCCCTTGTCTATTTATTTGGGACTATGAATGTGGGAGGAATGCACCCGGTAGATTCCCCTAGTACTGGGTATTTACATTTGGGACTACGGATTGGGATTCTGGTAGATCCCCGCGCATTATGAGTTGGACCACGGGACTGCACCCGGGAGATCCATTGGATATTATATTTGGGGCTTATAGGATGGTATCCTAGGAGATCCCCAGTTGTTATCTCTGTGCTGAGTTATGCTTCTTCCGTGATTATTTTGTCTCCATTGTAATTGTTGTTATCAATTCAAGTGTTTTAACAGTTTAGATTCCTTTACGGTTGTGATCCTTTGTGTTGGAATCCATAGTGTTTACAATACCTCACCTTATTTTTATATATATTTTGTCACGACCCGGATTTCCCACCATCGGGTGTCGTGATGGCGCCTACTATCGGAGCTAGGCAAGCCAAATATTTAAAACACCTTTCCTGCTTTCTTTCAAACAATATAATAAACGAGACAAAATTTAAGCGGAAGACTTTAAATCTAAAGCAACTGAAAACCAAAAGTGCGGAAGTTTAATACACATCACTACCCAAGGTCTGGTGTCACTAGCTCACGGACTACTACAGAATTCTACAAACAATGTCTAAAAGGAAATACATCATGTTTGTCTAATACAAGATGAACAAACGAAAAACATGGAAAGGGACTTCGGCCTGCGAACGCTAGCTAGGCTACCTCGAGAGTCCCTGGACTGAAGATAGCTCTCAGAAGTCCTACTGTTGTGGTCCCTAAGCTTCTCCCTGATCTCTGCACAAAAATGCATAGAGTGTAGCATCAGCACAACCGACCCCATGTGCTGGTAAGTGCCTGGCCTAACCCCGGTAAAGTACTGACGAGGCTAGACAGGACCTACCACAATTAATCTGTACAGATATATATACAAGTGCAAGAAAACAATAACAAGATAATACAAAGTAAAGCTAGGAGGGGACATGCTATCGGGGAGTAACAGATAAAAATGAAATATCGGAAATAAACACAAGAAACTCCGGAACCCATGATATATATATATATATAGTGGACGGCGTGCCACACGATCCCATAATATCATATATAAGTGGACGACGTGCCACACGATCCCAATTTTCATATACCACGTGGTAGGCATACCACTCGTTCCCATTTCATCTTTATCACAGTGCGCAATATGTCACCGGCAACGGAGGCCAATAACCAATAATCACTCTAATTTGTGGTAGGCGTACCACTCGATCCCATTTCGTAAAATCATATGTGGACGGCGTGCCACACGATCCCATAATATCATATAAAAGTGGACGGCGTGCCACACGATCCCATAATATCATATATAAGTGGACGGCGTGCCACACGATCCCATAATATCATATATAAGTGGAAGGCGTGCCACACGATCCCATAATATCATATATAAATGGACGGCATGCCACACGATCCCATAATATCATATATAAGTGGACGGCGTGCCACACGATCCCATAATATAATTCGAAACATCTAATTTTGTAAGGAGAGTCCCATTAGGGGAAATAAACCACATATCACTCTAACCCGGCAAGGGTACAACTAACAACCCAAAAATATCCCGACAAGGGAGAGTATATATATCGGTCTACACATCCCGGCAAGGGAGTAATCACAACACATTCTCTTTTTAAATCCCTTCTTCCTCAACTAACACATTCATGTTCGAGATAACGCTCCAAAAGTACACCAATCACAATTTTACCTCAACCGTTCACATTATATGAAACTCATCAAACAAACAAGGAGATTGTGTCACGTTATTCGAATTAAAAGCAATTAAGACTCACGGTCATGCTAGACTCCGGTGCATAGATAACCGTCACCATGCCTATACACCGTACTCCACATTAGCAAGTAGCAAATAACATCCTAATCCTATTCCCTCAAGCCAAAGTTAGAACAAACACTTACCTCGAATGCTCCAAACTCAACTCACGCTTCTAGTATAGCTTTACCTCTTGATTCCACCACCAATCCGCTCGAATCTAGTCATAAGTTACTTAATCACATTAATAATTACTAAATGAATCACTCCCCATGCATGAAAATAAATTTTACAAGGTTTTTTCCCAAAATGGTCAAAAACACCCCCGGACCCACGTGGTCGAAACTCGATGTTCGAACCAAAACCTCGTTACCCATTCTCCCACGAATCCAAATATATGATTTATTTTGAAATCGGACCTCAAATTTAGGTCCAACTTCTCAATTTGTAGAAAACCTAGGTTCTACCCAAAACACCCAATTTCCCCCATGAAAATCTTTGATTTGAATTTGAAATCACGTTAAAAGATGTCAAGGAATAAAGAAATTAAGTTAGAAATCACTTACCAATCGTTTTGGAAAAGAAAAGTTGTTTGGAAAATCGCCTCTTAGGTTTTGGGTTTTTGAAAAGTGGAAAAATGACTGAAAATCCCGAATATATATATACTTTTGCTGAGGGCTGGCGCGGACCGCGCAGAAATGCACCGCGGCCGCGCCGAGGGAGGGAAGAAGAGGGCTCTCTGAACCCACCCAACGCGGACCGCACTGATTTGGTGCGCGGCCGCGCTGGTCGACCTGGCTACCGACCCTCTGAACCCCCACCATGCGGATCGCACAAAAAAGCACCGCGCCCGCGTGGCTACCAGCGCGGACCGCGCGAAAACGGCCGCGGCCGCGCTGGGCCTGCAACACCTGAACCTGCAATTTTGTTTTATTATTTTTTAAGTCTAAGACCTCCCGGACCCCACTCAAAACTCACCCGAGCCCTCGGGGCTCCAAACCAAACATACATATGATCTTAAAAACATCTTACGGTCTCATTTTTGCGATCAAATCGCCAAAATAACATCATATACATAGAATCAAGCCTCAAAACACATGATTTTCTTTCAACTTTCATAAAACTCAAAGTACCCATCTTAAGTCCGAAACACGTCATATGACATCCGTTTTTAGCCAAACTTTACAGATAGTGCTTAAAACATATTTAAGACTCGTACCGGGCGTCGGAACCAAAATACGAGCCTGATACCACAGTTTTCTGATCAATTTCCTTCTTTATTTTCCTTAATTAATTTCAGAAAACAATTTCACACAAAAATTCATTTCTCGGGCTTGGGACCTCGGAATTTAATTCCGTGCACACGCCCAAGTCCCATATTTTTCTATGGACCCTTCGGGACCTTCGAATCACAGGTCCGGGTCAGTTTACCCAAAATATTGACCGAAGTCAATATTATGCATATTAATATCAAAATTCATCAAAGTTTTCACATAATTCACATATTCTAACATAAAAACTTTCCGGCTATGCGCCCGAACTGCGCACGCAAATCAAGACAACTAAAAGCGAGGTTTTCAAAGCCTCGGAAGCGCGAAACAAGGAATAACTATGATTATGACCCTTTGGGTCGTCACATTCTCCACCTCTAAAACAACCGTTCGTCCTCGAATGGACAAAAGAAAGAAGTACATGAGTCGGAAAATAAATGAGGATAACGGCCCCACATATCGGACTCGGACTCCCAGGTCGATGCCTCAGGAGGCTCACCTCTCCGATGAACACGCACCGAAGGAAAACTCTTCGACCTCAACTGTCGAACCTGCCGGTCTAGAATAGCCACTGGCTCCTTTTCATATGATAGATCCTTGTCCAATTGGACAGTGCTGAAATCTAACACGTGCGATGGATCTGCGCGATACTTCCGGAGCATAGATACATGAAACACGGGATGCACAACTGACAAGCTAGGTGGCAAGGCAAGTCTATAAGCCACCTCTCCCACACGATCAAGAATCTCAAATGGACTGATGAACCTAGGGCTGAGCTTGACCTTCTTCCCAAATCGCATCACGCCCTTCATAGGCGATACACGGAGCAATACCCGCTCCCCAACCATGAAAGCAACATCTCTGACCTTGCAGTCTGCATAACTCTTTTGTCTGGACTGAGCTGTACGAAGTCTATCCTGAATAATCCTGACCTTGTCCAAGGCCTCCTGAACCAGATCCGTACCCAATAATCGAGCCTCTCCCGGCTCAAACCATCCAACTGGAGACCGACATCGCCTACCATACAACACCTCATACGGAGCCATCTGAATACTGGACTGGTAGCTATTGTTGTAGACGAACTCTGCTAAAGGCAAAAACTGGTCCCACGAGCCTCCAAAATCAATGACACAGGCTCGGAGCATGTCCTCAAGAATTTGAATAGTCCTCTCGGATTGACCGTCCGTCTGAGGATGAAATGTTGTACTCAACTCAACCTGGGTGCCCAACTCTCGCTAAACCGCTCTCCAGAAATGCGAGGTAAACTGCGTACCCCGATCCGAAATGATAGATAGCGGCACCCCATGGAGGCGAACAATCTCCCTGATATAAATCTCGGCTAACCTTTCAGACAAATAGGTGGCTGCAACAGGAAAAAAATGCACTGACTTGGTCAGCCTATCAACAATGACCAAAACTGCATCAAACTTCTTCCGAGTCATCGGAAGTCCAGTAACGAAATCCACTGTAATCCTCTCCCACTTCCACTCGGGAAGTGCAATTCTCTGAAATAGACCACCAGGTCTTTGATGCTCGTACTTAACCTGCTGACAATTCAAACACCGAGCCACATGTGCAACGATGTCTTTCTTCATCTTGCGCCACCAATAGTGCTACCTCAAATCCTGATACATCTTCGTCGCACCCGAGTGAATAGAATACCGAGAACTGTGGGCCTCCGCTAAGATCAACTTTTGAATCCCATCAACATTGGGCACACAAACTCGGCCCTGCAATCTCAATATGCCATCATCATCTAAGGTTACTTTCTTGGCACCTCCACGATGCACCGTGTCTCTCAAGACTCACAAATGGGGATCATCGAATTGCTGATCACGGATACGCTCCAATAACGAAGAACGAGCGACCGTGCAAGCTAATACTCGACTAGGCTCAGAAATGTCCAACCTCACAAACTGATTGGCCAAAGCCTGAACGTCCAAAGCAAGCAGTCTCTCACCGACCAGAATATAAGCAAGACTTCCCATACTGGCTGACTTTCTACTCAAGGCATCGGCCACCACATTGGCCTTTCCCGAGTGATATAAGATAGTGATGTCATAATCTTTCAACAATTCCAACCACCTCCTCTGCCTCAAATTCAACTCCTTTTGCTTGAACAAATACTGAAGACTCTTATGATCCGTGAACACCTCACACGCCACACCATACAGATAGTGCCTCCAAATCTTCAATGCGTGAACAATGGCTGCCAACTCCAAATCATGCACTGGATAGTTCTTCTCATGAACCTTCAACTGCCTCAAAGCATAGGCAATGACCTTGCCATCCTGCATCAACACTGCACCAAGTCCAATACGAGATGCATCACAATAGACTGTATAGGGCCCTGAACTTGTGGGCAAAACCAACATCGTTGTTGTGGTCAAAGCTGCCTTGAGCCTCTGAAAACTCGCCTCACACTCGTCTGACCATCTGAACTGGGCACCTTTCTGGGTCAATCTGGTCATAGGGGCTGCAATGGATGAAAACACCTCCACGAACCGACGGTAGTAACCTGCTAACCCCAGGAAACTCCGAATCTCCGTAGCTGAAGCTGGTCGAGGCTAGTTCTTGACTACCTCTATCTTCTTCGGGTCTACCTGAATACCTGCTGTTGATACGACATGACCCAGGAATGCGACCGAACTCAACCAAAACTCGCACTTCGAGAACTTAGCATACAACTGACTATCCTTCAGGGTATGAAGAACCGCTCTGAGGTGATGCTCATGCTCCTCCTGACTGCGGGAGTATATAAGAATATCGTCAATGAAGACTATCACGAACAAGTACAAATAAGGTCTGAACACTCGGTTCATCAACTCCATGAATGTTGTTGGGGCATTAGTCAATCCAAATGACATGACCAAAAACTCATAGTGCCCACACCGAGTGCGAAATGATGTCTTAGGGACATCAGATGCCCTAATCCTCAGCTGGTGGTAGCCAGATCTCAAATCTATCTTTGAAAACACCCACACACCCTGAAGCTGGTCGAATAAATCGTCGATCCTCGGCAGTGGGTACTTGTTCTTAATTGTCACCTTGTTCAATTGCCGGTAATCAATGCACATCCTCATCGAACCATCCTTTTTCTTCACAAATAGCACCGGTGCACCCCAAGGCGAAACACTGGGTCTAATGAAACCCTTCTCAAGCAAATCCTGAAGCTAACCCTTTAACTCTTTCAATTCTGGCGGCGCCATACGATACGGTGGAATGGAAATGGGTTGAGTGCCCGGAGCCAGATCAATACAAAAATCAATATCCCTGTCGGGCGGCATGCCCAGCAGGTCTGAAAGGAAGCCCTCAGGAAACTCTCGAACAATAGGAACAGAATCAATAGACGGGACCTCAGCGCTGGAGTCGCAAACATAAGCCAGATAAGCTAGACACCCCTTCTCGACCATACGTCGAGCCTTCACATAAGAAATAATGCTGCGAGAAGAATGACCAGGAGTCCCTCTCCATTCTAAACGGGGCAAATCCAGTAAGGCTAAGGTCACGGTCTTGGCATGACAATCCAAGATCGCATGATACGGGGACAAACAATCCATCCCTAATATGACGTCGAAATCCACCATATCCAAGAGCAACAAGTCGACACGGGTCTCAAGACCCCTGAATACCACAACACATGAACGATGAACCCGATCCACCACTATAGAATCCACCACTGGCGTAGACATATATACAGGAATACTCAAGGCCTCACTATGCATAACCAAATAGGGTGCAAAATAGGACGACACATATGAATACGTAGATCCGGGATCAAATAGCACAGAAGCATCCCTATCATAGACCAGAATAGTACCTGTAATCACAGCATCTGATGACTCAGCCTCTGGCCTGGCTGGCAAGGCATAATAATGGGGCTGGGCCCCACCTCCCTGAATCATATCCCTGGGATGATCTGCTGCTGGCTGACCCCTAGCTCTAGCGGTCTGAGCTCTACCTCTAAGACCTCTACCTCTACCTCTATGTCCTCTACCCTCGCCTCTAGCTGGTTGGGCAGGATGTGGGGCAATTGGTACCTAGATCATTGGGCAAGGACCCTGCTGCTGCGAGCTGCTGGAAACTCGAGGGCAATATCTGGCAATGTGACTCACATCGCCGCAAGTATAACAAGCCCTCGACTGCTGAGAATAACGAAGTGGTGGTGCACTGATAGGTGCTGATGGTGAACTGAAGAGTTGCTGGTCAGAATACTGCGACTGAGAACCACGACCACCTGGTGTACCATGAGAAGCCTGGAGAGCTGACTGAAAGGGCCTCGAAGGATGGCCCCTACCATAAGAATCCCTACCTCCATACGAGGTACCACTGAATCTACCAGAATGACAGGGCCTCTTATCAGACCCATGACCACCTCCCTGAGCAAGTGCCATCTCTATCCGGCGGGCACCATCTACCGCCTCCTGAAATGAAATCTCACTACCTGCACTCATGGCCATCTGAACACGGATCGGCTGGGCCAACCCATCAATAAACCTCTGCACCCTCTCTCTATCGGTGGGGAGTATCACAATGGCATGACGAGCAAGATCAATGAACCGGGTCTCATACTGGGTGACCGTCATAGGACCCTGCTGGAAATGCTCAAACCGCCTGCGAAGAGCATCTCGCTGAGCAACTGGAAGAAACTTCCCCAGAAATAACTCTGAAAACTGATCCCATGTCAATGATGGCGACCCTGCTGGCCTGGCTAAACAGAAATCCCTCCACCAAGTCTTGGCGGATCCTGCCAGGCAAAAAGTGGCAAAGTCGACCCCATTGGTCTCTACAATGCCCATAGTCCGTAGAACCTCATGACAGCTGAATATGAAATCCTGAGCATCCCTTGAGGGGGTGCCACTATATGTGGTTGTGAAGAGCTTGGTGAAACGATCAAGCCTCCACAAAGCATCTACGGACATAGCCGCACCATCGCTAGACTGAGCCGCAATACCTGGCTGAGCTGCCACAGCTGGCTAAACTGCCGGAACCTGAGCCTGAGGAGCTACCGGCTCTGTAGTACGAGTATCGGGAGTCTGAACTCCTCCCCCAGCCTGAGATGTGGTTGGAGCTACGGGAAGCAAACCCGCTCTAGAAATGCCCTCTATAAAGCCTACCAGTCGGATCAAAGTGTCTTGAAGCACTTGAGTGGCTATGAAACCCTCTGGGACCTGAGCTAGGCCCACCGGAGCTGCTGGAGCTGGAACCCTTTCATCGTAGTCAACATGAGGCTCCACCTCTGGGAATGTCGCTCGGGGCTGAGCTCTGCCCCGGCCTCGGCCTCGCCCCCTGCCCCTGATAGGAGCGTTGTTGGGGGCTCGGGCTGCTGTGCGGTAGAAGAGAAAGCACGTGTCCTCTCCATCTGCGAAAGAACAGAGTGGAAAGACAATCAGTACTTGAGAAACAGAATCGCACGACAAGAATGAACAAGGTGAAGTTTTCCTAACTTAGTAGCCTCTGCGGGATAAATACAGACGTCTCCATACCGATCCCTCAGACTCTACCGAGCTGTTCGTGAGTTGTGAGACCTAAGTAACCTAGTGCTCTAATACCAACTTGTCACGACCTGGATTTCCCACCATCGGGTGTCGTGATGGCGCCTACTATCGGAGCTAGGCAAGCCAAATATTTAAAATACCTTTCCTGCTTTCTTTCAAACAATATAATAAACGAGACAAAATTTAAGCTGAACACTTTAAATCTAAAGCAACTGAAAACCAAAAGTGCGGAAGTTTAATACACATCACTACCCAAGGTCTGGTGTCACTAGCTCACGGACTACTACAGAATTCTACAAACAATGTCTAAAAGGAAATACATCATGTTTGTCTAATACAAGATGAACAAACGAAAAACATGGAAAGGGACTTCGGCCTGCGAACGCTAGCTAGGCTACCTCGAGAGTCCCTGGACTGAAGATAGCTCCCAGAAGTCCTACTGTTGTGGTCCCTAAGCTGCTCCCTGATCTCTGCACAAAAATGCATAGAGTGTAGCATCAGCACAACCGACCCCATGTGCTGGTAAGTGCCTGGCCTAACCCCGGTAAAGTACTGACGAGGCTAGACAGGACCTACCACAATTAATCTGTACAGATATATATACAAGTGCAAGAAAACAATAACAAGATAATACAAAGTAAAGCTAGGAGGGGACATGCTATCGGGGAGTAACAGATAAAAATGAAATATCATAAATAAATAGAAAAACTCTGGTTCCCATGATATATATATATATATATATATAGTGGACGGCGTGCCACACGATCCCATAATATCATATATAAGTGGACGGCGTGCCACACGATCCCAATTTCATATACCACGTGGTAGGCGTACCACTCGTTCCCATTTCATCTTTATCACATTGCGCAATATGTCACCGGCAATGGAGGCCAATAACCAATAATCACTCTAATTTGTGGTAGGCGTACCACTCGATCCCATTTCGTAAAATCATACGTGGACGGCGTGCCACACGATCCCATAATATCATATATAAGTGGACGGCGTGCCACACGATCCCATAATATCATATAAAAGTGAACGGCATGCCACACGATCCCATAATATCATATATAAGTGGACGGCGTGCCACACGATCCCATAATATCATATATAAGTGGACGGTGTGCCACACGATCCCATAATATCATATATAAGTGGACGGCGTGCCACACGATCCCATAATATCATATATATAAGTGGACGGCGTGCCACACGATCCCATAATATCATATATAAGTGGACGGCGTGCCACACGATCCCATAATATCATATATATAAGTGGTGTAAGGAGTGTCCCATTAGGGGAAATCAACTACATATCACTCTAACCCGGCAAGGGTACAACTAACAGCCCAAAAATATCCCGACAAGGGAGAGTATATATATCGGTCTACACATCCTGGCAAGGGAGTAATCACAACACATTCTCTTTGTAAATCCCTTCTTCCTCAACTAACACATTCATGTTCGAGCTAACGCTCCAAAAGTACACCAATCACAATTTTACCTCAACCGTTCACATTATATGAAACTCATCAAATAAACAATGAGATTGTGTCACGTTATTCGAATTAAAAGCAATTAAGACTCACGGTCATGCTAGACTCCGGTGCATAGATAACCGTCACCATGCCTATACACCGTACTCCACATTAGCAAGTAGCAAATAACATCCTAATCCTATTCCCTCAAGCCAAAGTTAGAACAAACACTTACCTCGAATGCTCCAAACTCAACTCACGCTTCTAGTATAGCTTTACCTCTTGATTCCACCACCAATCCGCTCGAATCTAGTCATAAGTTACTTAATCACATTAATAATTACTAAATGAATCATCCCCAATGCATGAAAATAGATTTTTCAAGGTTTTTCCCAAAAAGGTCAAAAATACCCCCGGACCCACGTGGTCGAAACTCGAGGTTCGGACCAAAACCCGGTTACCCATTCCCCCATGAATCCAAATATATGATTTGTTTTTAAATCGGACCCCAAATTGAGGTCCAACTTCTCAATTTGTAGAAAACCTAGGTTCTACCCAAAACACCCAATTTTCCCCATGAAAATCTTTGATTTGAAGTTGAAATTATGTTAAAAGATGTTAAGGAATAAAGAAATTAAGTTAGAAATCACTTAGGTTACAAATATTTAAGATCATGAACAACGAGTACCAAGAGGGTTGGAAATCTTAGAAGCTAAACCAATTGAAGAAAATAAGTTTCGTCGAAAGTCGACAAGTTTCGAATGTTATAACATGTACTTTGGGGTGAGACTGGGTTATTAACATGATAAGGAGGTTATTCTATGAGTTATTTTAGTCTTATGATATTCATTTTCTACATTTTGAAGGCAAGCAAGTTGTGGAACATGAGTTGGCAAAGGTCATCACAAGTTACATTCATAAATTTGCTGAAATTTAGGTCAAATGTATCTGAGAATTTCTCCAAATATACTTGGAATCATGGGTTGTTCTACCTACCAAATTGAAGGACTACGAGTCTAGTTTCTAACTCATTAAACTTTTCATCAATATGACATTGGAGTAGAGAGATATTCGCATTTTCGCGAGACCGCACAAGCAGCTCCCAATGGGACCCACTTAGGCGGTGGTTGACCTACTTCAATTTATAAACGATTTGGACGCCTATTTTTGCTCATTTTTCAACTAAAATTCGTCTCCAAACCTCTCCTAACCCTCCTAAACATATACCACAAGGGTTTGAAGTGATTCCAAAGTGATTACACCATATTTCAATATCAAAACTTAGTTCTAGTGAAGAACAACACCTCTTTGAGGTTGTGATGTCATTGAGGATTGTTGTGGGCTGTATTTGGATGAAATTCCAAGTTTTTGCTGCTGTATAAGGTGAGTATAACAGCCTAATAATTTTGCTTAAGCTTGCTTGTATGTTGGTTAAGTTGTTAGGATGATAAACTACAAGATAATACTTGGATTAGCTTAAGTCACTTCTATGGTGTTGTATTGCTATTAAGGGTTGTCGTAAACTGACTATAACTTGGATTTTGACTTGAAGTTACTGTATAAGGTATGTATATTGTGATATCGCTTGTTCCTAAGGTTATCTTGATGTTGATTAAGTTAAATGGATGGGCTAGACATGAACTAGTGAATAAAGTTGCTAATTGAGGATAGTTGAAGTTGTGGATTATTTTCGTTGTTATAAATATATGGTATAAGGTTGGAATCATTGATTAATGACTTCATTATCATGTTAATGATACTTTTATGTTGAAGTAAGAAGTCTATAAGGATTGATAAGGGGTATACGGATTCCAATCGGAGCTTGCCGCTCGTCGTAATGTAGTTGTGACTTGTTGTTGTTATATGGTGTCTTGATATTGATAATTATGTATTGATGGATTGCTCTGGTAATTGTTGTTGGTATATGGTATTGGAGGAGGCCCTTGTTACAAGGGAGATGCTGCCCAAATTTACGTAAACGAGCTACTAGCTTAAGTTATAGACTTAGCCTTTGCTCAGCACTGATTTTGAATCTCCTTATACTATGATAGATTGAGTTGACTTGTTTGAAGAGTTGCTTGGAAGGGATTAGGGACTCAACGGGTTTAAGGTATGTTAAGGCACTTTCTTCTTTCTTTTGGCATGATCTAAAGTGAAATGAATACGCTACTTCATAACGGATCTACTCCTAGCAACTAAGGTTGTCCATGTTGTTCTTTCCTTATAAAATTATTCTAAGCAAGTGTGTATGATCCTTGAATCCTACTAAGGTTCATATTGAGGGTATGGATGTCCATAGTGCTCTTAAGTCACTCCAAAAGGTTTAGAAGGTGATTCCATGAGTTGAGCATGCATTATACATATATGTATCTATTTTACTCTACCGGCCGCACTATAGTTGGCCGGGTACGGTACCTATTGTGCAACCACTGATCAGTTGGGTTTACCGAGCTCCACGTGGCCGGGTACGATTCTACCGAACCTTATGATGGTCGGGTACGCTTTTACCGAGTCCTCTTTGAGGTCGGGTACGATATGATGATGATGATGCCCACAGAGGCGAATGTTTTAAAAAGTTTATGTATATATATGTATTATGCATTTCATATCAGTAACCCTTAGAGGCACTCTGATGTTACAGGTTGTATCTCCTCTATCTCTCTCTTTACATTACTGTTCTTGTTTATGCTTTCCTGCCTAACATACTCGGTACTTTATTCGTACCGACGTCCCTTTTGCCTGGGGATGCTGCATTTCATGCCCGCAGGTCTCGATTGATAGGTTGACAGTCCTCCAGTAGGCTATCAGCTCAGCGAAGGTGTTGGTGCACTCCACTTGCTCCGGAGTTGCCTATTTGGTCAGTATGCTTTGGATATATATTGATTGGTATGGCGGGGCCCTGTCCCGACCTTTATGATTTTATGTACTCTTAGAGGCTTGTAGACAGATGTCAGGTGTATGGATACTTGTATGGCCTTGTCGGCCTTTGTTTTGAGTTTACTAATGGTCATGTCGGACTTATAGGCCCGTATGTCACATATATAAGTTTGTATATCATATTAGGTCTTCATATGTTGAGTATTCCCTTATGTTTTATTCTTGTTATCTCATGACGGGTTTTGTGGCTCATTTACTCATGATAATATGATAAGAAAGATATGTTACGTTGGTACTCGGTTGAGTAAAGCACCGGGTGCCCGTCGCGGCCCTTCGGTTTGGGTCGTGACAAAAACACCCAATTTCCCCCATGAAAATCTTTGATTTGAATTTGAAATCATGTTAAAAGATGTCAAGGAATAAAGAAATTAAGTTAGAAATCACTTACCAATCGTTTTGGAGAAGAAAAGTTGTTTGAAATATCGCCTCTTAGGTTTTGGGTTTTTGAAAAGTGGAAAAATGACTGAAAATCCCGAATATATATATTTTTGCTGGGGGCTGGCGCAGACCGCGCAGAAATGCACCGCGGCCGCGCCAAGGGAGGGAGGAAGTGGGCTCTCTGAACCCACCCAGCACGGACCGCACTGATTTGGTGCGCGGCCGCGCTGGTCGACCTGGCTACCGACCCTCTGAACCCCCACCACGCGGATTGTACAAAAAATCATCGCGGCCGCGTGGCTGCCAGCACGGACCGCGCGGAAACGGTTGCGGCCGCGCTAGGCCTGCAACACCTGAGCCTGCAATTTTTTTTTTAAGTCTAAGACCTCCCGGGCCCCACTCAAAACTCACCCGAGCCCTCGGGGCTCCAAACCAAACATACATATGATCTTAAAAACATCTTACGGTCTCATTTGTGCGATCAAATCGCCAAAATAACATCATATACATAGAATCAAGCCTCAAAACACATGATTTTCTTTCAACTTTCATAAAACTCAAATTCCTCATCTTAAGTCCGAAACACGTCATATGACGTCCGTTTTTAGCCAAACTTTACAGATAGTGCTTAAAACATATTTAAGACTCGTACAGGGCATCGGAACCAAAATACGATCCCGATACCACAGTTTTCTGATCAATTTACTTCTTCATTTTCCTTAATTAATTTCAGAAAACATTTTCACACAAAAATTCATTTCTCGGGCTTGGGACCTCGGAATTTAATTCCGGGCACACGCCCAAGTCTCATATTTTTCTACGGACCCTCCAAGACCGTTGAATCACAGGTCCGGGTCTGTTTACCCAAAATGTTAACCGAAGTCAATATTATGCATATTAATATCAAAATTCATCAAATTTTTTACATAATTCACATATTCTAACATAAAAACTTTCCGGCTACGCGCCCGAACTGTGCGCGCAAATTGAGGCAACTAAAAGTGAGGTTTTCAAGGCCTCAGAAGCGCGGAACAAGGAAGAACTACGATGATGACCCTTTGGGTTGTCACATATTTCAATACTTCAAATTTCAACAATTGTTACATTTTTAACTCAATTGATTTCTCAACTAAATTTTCCTTAAACCGTTTGTAGTTGTACTTTATTTAAGAAGGAATTTCTACTAAGTTAATTTATTTAATCCTTTGATAAAAGTAATAATTCATTCGATGTTGTATTCTAATTGAAACATGGTACTTTCTTTATTCAAATTATGATTTCTAAAAATAACTTCATCTTTTTCTTGATGAGTTCCAAATGGGTTTAGAAGTTGTACTCTACTTCATTTTAAGTAAATGAAGTAGAGCCTGTTGGAAAGATGTTATCAATAGAAAGATGTTATCAATGGAAAAAAGTCCAGCACCTGAGGAACAATAAAAACTAGTAAAATATACTTTGAACACATAGCTTAATGAGAGATTAAGTAGAAAATGTCGTCAAAAATAAGATGGAGTTTAAATTGTATTTAATAAGGACAATAGACACAACAGTTAGGACTCTCCTAAATTGTTGTGTCCTTTACGCTATTAAAAGAAAGTCTGTGAATGAGACTCATAATAACGTTCTTTTTTCTCCTTCTCCATAATATTCCTTGTTCTTCTTCTCTCAAAAAATTCCTCAAGTTTTGTGAAGATTTTTGTAAAGATATTTTTTCCGAAAAGTGTTGGAACAATCTCGAAACAAGGTACGATCGTAGACTGTTACAGTTTAATGTCACGACCCAAGTTTTCCTCCAAAGGAGTCGTGATGGCACCTAGTCTCTAAACTAGGTAAGCCTAATATTTTCTATAACAATATGGATATTCACCAACTTTAAATTAAATTACTCTGAACAAATTACAATTCCCAAAACCGGTGGTACTAATCATAAGCCTTTCTAAGAATAGTTATATATAATAGATACATCACTGTTCCGAAACAAAAGAAACATATGGATTAAGTATAATTGAAGGTGACTCTGAGGTCTGCGAACACTGTAACAGGTTTACTTTGAATCTCCATCGCAACGACTCGCACAACTGCTACTGATCAAATACCTGGACCTGTACACAAAAAAATGTACAAAAGTGTAGTATGAGCACACCACAGCGGTGCCCAGTAAGTATCAAGACTAACCTCGGTGGAGTAGTGATGAGGTACAGTCCAGACACTCACTGGTCTAACAACCTGTGAAATATAGCATAAAAAAATAATAGGGATCAAATAATAATGACGGCAACAATAATCAACCAGCGATATAAACAGCAGGGCAACAAAAACACCATAAAGATGGCTCAACGAATAATGTATACAAGTGCAATCATTTAATCAAGTCCTTCAAATATAAATATCTTTCAAATATATTTCCTTCAAATAAGCATCTTTTGAATATAATTCTTTCGAGTAAAGGTCACCTTGTGACGCCTCATTTCAAAATTATAAATAATATAGCTCTCGGCCCACTTTCATATTTTTACGGCATCTCATGCCCATATTTCTATCATAGCAGCACGGGCAACTCACATGCCATTAAATAAAATCATAATATTTTTTCCGGCACCTTGTGCCCACATATTTCTGTCCCACATTGCGCAACAACGTTCTGAGGTTACTCAGTTCATAGGGTCCATAACCCAATACAATTAAGAATGTTCACAGAGTTTCTTCTATACTTATTTGAACCAACCTTTTCTTTATGTTCAAACCTCTTTCCTTGCTTATCTTGACTAATCTTATGTTCTTACTGCTTTTTAATTCGCCTATGTCAAAAGCCCTAATTTCTAAGATTTTCTTTGCTTTGGTTCTGTGTGTTAGCCTGTTTACTTGATTCTTGTTAATGTTCCGTGGTTACCATGCTTTCAATGTGTTTTACTGAATCCTTAGCCTACTTATGTCACTTCTGTATGACTATGCTCATTTTGTTTGTTCATCTCTTGCTTCTTTTTGTCACTATGGCTAACCTTGCATGTTTGCTACGTCTGTTTGATCTTCTCTATTTATATGTTAAAAATACAGAATTATGACTCCCTCTTGATTGATTCTGATTTCCTTAATTGGTAGTAATTGAAAGATTTTCTTTTAAAAGCCCTAAAAGCTTTACCCCGTCTGTTTAAGCTGACTAATTTCGTTACCATATTTGCTATGATACTTTATTTCTACTGAGTCGTGTCCTTAATTAAGGTTTTATGAATTTAGTCCTAATTGACTACTCTATGCTTACTGAACCTTGACTCCTTCCTTATTTAATTATGCACTGATTTTTCTTCTTGCCTTATATGATACTGAATCTTACCGTTTGATTTGATTCCCTTAACATAAGGGAGTACTTCCTTGATTCTCTAATTGATTGATTATGAGTTCTTAAATTATTATGCTACTATGATTCTTACCTTATTTCACTACCTACTTTCAACTATAAATACTCTAAGTCTTTCATTAACACGGACATGAACACTTGGTTTTCAAAAACTACCTCTTTTACTAAAAATCTCTGCTCTCCCCTCTCTCTTGTGCTATTTGCTGCTATTAGCCGGCTGCAAGCCAAGGCTAATCATCTGTGCCAAGGCTAATTATGCATGGACATGCTTCTCTTATTGTTTCAGTTTCTCTTATTTCAAGTCTGCTTCTACTTGTGGTTCTGTTGTGAAACATGTAGTTAAGTTACATTATTAGCATGTTATTATGTCTCCCCTTCCTTTTAGATTAATGTATTCCATTATATGTGTTTCAAAGCATGTCTTGTCAATTACCATTTACTTCTTGTGTGCTTACCATCCTATGAGTCCCCAAATCCTATTACCCCCTTTCTATGTGTTCTCCCTAACTGGTTTGTGATTATGCCAGTATCAACTATTTCTTAGCATGTCCAACCCAGTCCTAAGACCCTCGCTGGGTTATGTGTTTGAAGTCAAATGTTTGTGTATCCCCAAACCCCTTGACCCCTATGTGACTACTGAATTCATTTGGATTTTGTAGACTTGTTGTGTGTGATCCTAACTTAAGGTGTTTGACCTTTGTTCACTACTCCAACTTCTTTTCAAACAATCTTTGTTGTTTTACTAATTGCTTTCAAAACAGACTTTCAAATCCAGTCTTTAATAAACCTCTTTCAACTTGTGTCCTGCACTTTCACTTCACTCTTAGTCAATAAGTTCTGCCCCCTCTAGTATGTGTACTGCCTTGGGATCCTCTTAAGAGCCCTCTGAACTCTAGCATATTGAGTATGGCATTTCCACACTGCACTGGTTCAACTCTTGGTTACTAAGTCTAGGTGCAAGCATTGCCCGGGGTCCTTGAGACCGTTAGGGAACTTTGATGCACTAGACTCTGATTTGTCTATGGGAATGAGGCTTGTGAGACCATTGGGGGCTTTGGGAAACTTGGGCCTAATTGTAGGCTCCCTATAGAATAGCTTCTTGATTTCTATTTCTACTTATATAATTCATTCATTGACCTGTAATAATTTGTAAACAGATATTTGGGATATTTAGTAAAAGGGTGGGTAGATGTATGCTTTAAAGGGTAATACGAGTTGAAATCCTACACTTAGGACCTTATTTTTGAAGTCTGCCTGCTTTACTCAATAGAAAACATGCTCATAGGGTTTTCCTCTTTTAAATCTAATTGCTTTGTCTATTAGAAATCATGCTTATAGGATCTCACTTACCATTTCGTTTGCATCAGGTAGAAACCTTGTTCATAAGGTTCTGCATTTTGTCATGTTAGAGATCATGCTTATAGGTCCCAAACAATCATGTTTAAATCAGTTCAAATATAGATGTCATGCCTATAGGACTCAACTCCGATTCAGTTCTAATAAGTCTTTCTGTATGTTGCTGCAAATTGTCTTAAATCAGTAATACGCCTAGATATCATACCTATAGGGATCCCTACTTGCAATTCTGTCTGGTAATTTAATTAGCCTAATGAATCAACTTCATTACGCCTAGTTCATTTTTTAAAACTGGTCTTATTAAGTGTCAAATATTTCCTAAAACAAGTTCTTTCAAAATTGCTTCAATCTCATTAGATATCATGCCTATAGGTATTAAAGGGGTCTATTTTGAAAACCTGTTTGTTCCTGCATTAACATAGACACAGTCTACTACATATAAACAAGCCTTAGGGCGTTTTCAAAAAACTGTATTTCCCTGAAGTTGTTTCTGCATTAACATAGACTCAGTCTACTGCATATAGACAAGCCTTAGGGCGTTTTCAAAAAACTGTATTTCCCTGAAGCTGTTTCTGTCATTTAACGTTTCTGATTCTAATAAGCTTTTAAAAGGAGTCCCTAGGCAACTACTAGGTTATAACTTCTGGGTATAAAAAGGTTTGTCTGTTTTTGCCTATTTACTTAGATATCCTGCTTTAGAACTTTGATTAATAAAGATCTTAACTGCGTTTGAGTGGTGTTGCTTGTATGTTTGTTTTTTTGAAGAGGAAACTTTGAGCCTCTTAATTTCTCCTATTATGTGAAAGTCCTAAGTGTTTTGACTGTCGTCTTAGAGTTTTCGCCTTTCTAAACCTTAGGGGTACATTTAGAACTACCTATAGGTAGAGGTCCTAACTCCCTCTAGGACCATTAAGAAGGGACGGGTAGTAGCACGCAATAGGTATCAGTGACGAAACACTCGCTTTGCATGACCAATAAGGGGATGGGAAGGGTAGGCATGGGATATGATGACTGCGTGTTAAAGTCATATGTATCCCCTCATCGAGGAGTGTTTACTGGACATTGCGTGGGGTGATCCTATAGGACAAACAACCTAGGACCCCTCTTTACCAAATCCTTTCTCTATTCAAAACTTTTCGTCTTTTACAACTTGTTCTTACTACTTGAACTATCCAACGTGCTTTACTTGCAACTTATTTGATTCAACTGTTTATATGGACTAATTTGTAAATATATGTTCGGTCGGGAGCCATAGTTGTGGACCAAGAGGGGTGTCTAACACCTTCCCATCGAGATTACTTCGAGCCTATACCCTAATCTCTGGTAATGCAAACCAACCCAAGAGTTAATCACTCGAGGTTTCCTAACGCACCACAATCCGTTAGGTGGTGACTCTTCAAATACCCAATTTCCAAAAGGAAAATTAGTCATTACACCCCGTGAATGTCGAAACCCGGACTTTCTCCGCGGAGGAAAAAAGGGGGTGCGACAACAACAACTAAAATTACTACAAATTTAACAATAAAAACTAGATATATATGTCAACGAAGTACTTACCTCACTGGAAAAAAATGCCGGAGAAGAAAGATATCGCTGTCACCGCGGAACCACTGATGAAAAATAGAAAAAAAAAAAGTTAAAAAATTATGGGGGAAATGGAGGAGGAGGGAGTGGGAGAAGGGAGGAGGAAACGAGAGAGAGAGAGAGAGAGCGAAAATACATTGCCTATAATGAGGAGGATGGTGAAGAAGGACGAGAGGGAGAGAGGAGGAGGATGAGAGAAGAAGGAGGAAAAAAGAAAATAATGGGTTCTGTTTTTGGGGAACGGCGGTTGGGTAGGGTTTTAAAAAAAAGTCATTAAATATTTCTTTTTAAAAAAATACCGACCGAATCGGTCGCTATTAATGTCAAACGGGTCAAACGGTGAGAATTTTAAAAATCCAATACCGACGGATTCGGTCGAAAATAACTTCCCGGGCTTTTGCGCGAAAAATTGCGACCGATTTGGTCGAAAATATATTTTAAAAATATAATTGATATTTTTTTAAAAATCCTGACTGATTCCATCATAAATTTCTAATAATATTTTTCCGTCAGAAATTTATTATTTTCTAGTAGTGACAACATCTGTTTGGAATATACATAAACAGATTTTAAAATCTAAAACTACCAAGGACAAGTGATAGTTATGTAACAACCCGGCCGGTCGTTTTAAGAATTAACGCCCCAATCCCTATTAACTACTTTTTCCGTGTATGTTTCTGCTAGTTTAATTTGTCGGGATGATTCATTGTTAGTTTTGGAGTGTTTTGGGACACTTAGTCCCTCAATGAGAGCTTAAGCTTTAGAATTTGGACCGTAGTCGGAGCAGTATGAAGACGGCCTTGGAATGGAATTCTGTCAATTCTGTTAGCTCCGTTGGGTGATTTCGAGCTTAGAGGCGTGTTCGGATTGTGTTTTGGAGGTCCATAGCTTATTTAGGCTTGAAATGCTGAAAGTTGAATTTTTAAAGTTTCCGGATCAATAGTGAGATTTTCATATCGCGGTCGGAATCAGATTCCAAAAGTTGGAATAGCTCAGTAGTGTTAAATGTGACTTGTGTGCAAAATTTGGGGTCAATCGGACTTGGTTTGGTTAGTTTCGGCATTGGTTGTAGGATTCTTGAAATTTCAAGTTCTTTAGGTTTGGATTGGAGGGTGATTCATGGTTTTAGCATTGTTTGATGTGATTCGAGGGTTGGACTAAGTTCGTATGATATTTTAGGGTTGGTTGGTATGTTTGGTTGAGGTCCCGGGGGACTCGTGTGTGTTTCGGATGCTCAACGAATCATTTTTGGACTTGGAGGAAGAATATATTTTCTGGTTTTTCTATTGCAGACATTCCTTCTTCGTGATTGCGTGAGAAGGCTCGCGATCGCGTAAGCTTAGCTAAGGTAGAGGGAGTTTTGTTCTTCGCGTTCGCGGGAAAAGTATGCGAACGCGTAGTAATGGTGGAAGGTTAAATTGTGAACACAAGGGCTATGTCGCGTTCACGAATAAAAAGTGAGGCAGTTGTGGAGTGGAGAGCTTGTCGATCGCATGAAGTCAACTGTGATTGCGTAGACCTGAGCAGTGCAAGCATCGCATTTGCGTGGAGAGTTTCGCGTTCGTATTGGGTAAATCTGGGAGCCAGCGAAGTTGTTCTTCACGATCGCGTGGGACCTTCCGCGATCGCGATTAAGGTCGCGTCTGGGCAGATCATAAATTTCAAAATCGAGGGTTTTGAGTTCATATCACAAAATTTAATTGAGAGCTCGGTAGGAGATGAATTTTGGAGATATTTTCCGAGAATGTTTGCGGGTAATGGTTCATAACTCTTTTTGCTTATAACCCATTAATCTAAACATGAATTCATCATCTAATTTCGGATTTGGGGTGAGAAATTGGGAAAATTTTGAGAAACGTTCTTAGGCCTAGTTTTGGGATTTTGATCAAGATTTTCGTATCGGATTGGAGTAATTTTGGTATGGTTAGACTCGTGAGTGAATGGGTGTTCATAATACGTAATCTTTACCCGATTCCCAGACGTGGGCCCAGGGAGGATTTTTAGGCATTTTTCTATTTTCTTACCTTAGTTTCGATTCCTTTAGCTAAATTCATTGGTTGTAGTTTATTTACATTATGAAATTTATTTGATTAGATTTGGGCCACTTGGAGTTGGATACTCGTGGCAAGAGCGTGGTTTCGGGTTGATTTTTGAGCTAGCTCGAGGTATATGGCTTGCCTAACCTTGTGTGGTGGAACTCCCCTTAGGATTTGGTATTGTTGTTATATGAATGTTGTGTACTGAGGTGACGAGTGCGTACACATGCTAATTGTTGAAAAATCCCATTTTTTATCAAGTAATTATCCATATTTTTCTTGTAATAGAGCATTACTTGTACTTGAAGCCTTTTGTTTAGCTTAGGAATAGCATGCTTATGTATTCTAATTGTCTTACCTGCGTTAATTGCTTACTTGTATTCTGTGTAGCATGTTTAGAGTAGAATTCCTATTTATCCATGAATAGAACTATAGATTCTTTATTGATATTGTTGTTTGTTGTTTGTTTACCTTGAGACTACGGGACGATATCTCGGGAGATTCCCCTGCATGTTTACTTTGGGACTACGGATCCGTATTCCGGGAGATCCCCTTACACATTTATAGGGACAACACCCGGGATACTTCCCATGTACTGGATATTTACTTTGGGACTACGGATTTGGTATTCCAGGAGATCCTCTGCACTTTTACGTTTGGGATTATGGGATGATATCTTTGGAGATCCCCCGTTGCTATCCCTGTGTACTGAGTTACATTCTTTCTGTGATTTTGTTCCCTATTAACTGTTAATGCTTTAATTATACTATCACTTTTTGCACTGTTTTACCTTGTTTTATGTGAATAACCAGTAGGGCCCTGACCTTCCTCATCACTACTCGACCGAGGTTAGGGTTGGCACTTATTAGGTACCAGTGTACTCATGCCCTTTCCTACACGTGTTTTTCGTGTGCAGATCTAGGTTCTTCGGCTCAGCCATACTAGCAGTAAGGCGAGGCGATCATCAAAGACTTCGAGGTATATCTGCCGTGTCCGCAGACGGAGGAGTCCCTCTCTATACTCTCTTTTAGCTGTAGACCTTCTGTACTTTCCTTTGATTAGACATTCGGGAGTTAGAATACTATGTAGTATCCACAACTTGTGATTTTATGAGATTCCGGGTTTTGAGAGTTGATTCAATTTTGAGAGTGTGTATTTGTTTATGCCGAGCGGCATCTTAAATGTTTTTATTATGTTTTATCCGCAGTTTTTGCTAGTTTCGTATTTTGTTTCCTATTTCCGCAATTTGTTAGGCTTACCTAGTCGTAGAGACTAGGTGTCATCACGACAGTTCACGGAGGACGAACTTGGGTCGTGACAAGTTATATCCAAAAAGCAGGTACATCTTTAATGGCGGCTTCCACCATACACAACAACATCAACTCCAAGATCTGCATGCAAGGTGCAGAAGTATAGTATGAGTACAACCGACCCCATGTACTTAATAAGTAACAAACCTAACCCCAGGTTCAAAGAAATGACGAGCTCGGAAGGTCAGTGCCCAACATCAATAGCCAATAACAACTCGTAATACTATAATGAGGACATCAAGTTAAATAACTCAACAACTATTATATTCAGCTCGTTCACAGTTACAGAAAAGTAGACATGATTTTCAAGTATAACAGTCAAATCAAAATCTTACCACTGAAAATTAACTAAACATGAGTTTATTAAAAGAACTGTGTTTCTCCAATTTCACAACATCAGATAACAATTTTCATTTACCAGTTGCATGATGAAAAATGACGTCTCTGTGCCTACATGTCAATATATATGACAAGTCAATAATATCCCAGTGAAATCATCAAGTACACTCACTCTCAGCATACCCAAGGTGCTTGACTCAAATTCCCCTCACCATCACACACACAATCACTAAGCACTGTACGGGTGCCTAGCTAAAAAGCCCCTCACTAAAGCACATGTATATGTCATTTTGCTTGCGCTCAGTGTTGGCATGTCAGAATCCACTGGGACGAACCCTGTCCAAGCTCTAATCAAAAGCCAATATAGCCTATTGCAGCGTGCAACCCGATCCAAATAATAATCAACAGCCAATAAGGCATGTTGCGGCGTGTAACCCGATCCAAATATCACTCAATAGCCAATAAGGCATGTTGCGGCGCGCAACCCAATCCATATAACACTCAATAGCTAATAAGGCATGTTGCAGCGTGTAACCCAATCCATATAACACTCAAAACACAGCTCTAAGGCTCACATCAGTCAACAACCTCTCAAATCTCAAGGGCTCACAATCTCATAGAACTCAGCCAAACAGTATCACATATGGAAGACAATAACACGTATGATGTAGAAAATAATTAATGTACATAGATTGAGATATGACATGAAATGAAGAATCATGACTGAGTAAATAACCGCAGTTACAGCGTACAACTTAAAACAACAAGAATAGCCTCATTACGTCTTAACCAAATAAGCACATAGCATAAACATAATTTCTAACATAAATCATAGCTCAAATAATCAAGTGAGTAAAGAGAATACGAATATAATAAAGCATGATGGTAAAATAAGTCTGGTAATAATCTGAAGTCCACTCAAACCATAAACATCCATGTGCACGCACGCACGCTTGTCACCTAGCATGTGCGTCACCCCAACACATCTCATATAACATAAGTCCTAGGGTTAATTACCCTTAAATCAAAGTTTAAATATGTTACTTACCTCGAACAAGGCAAATCAAATATCGAACAATCCAAATAACACTCTATAAATGCCATCCTGCATGAATCAACCTCCAAACGGCTCGAAACTAGCCAAAAGCAACTGAAAAACATAAAATAATGCCATGGGAAACAAATTCAAGCGATAAAAGGTCGAATTTTTAATCAAATACTCAAAGTCAACCCAGTCAGGTACCTCAGAACTTAACAAAACTCACAAATTCTGATAACACATTCGAATACAAGTCTAACCATACTAATTTCATCCAATTCCAATTCCGAATCGATGTACAAAACTCAATTATTCACTTTAGAATTTTTTTGATAGAAACCCCCCAATTCTCCAATCAAAACATAGATTAATTCACAAATGAACTACTGTAATTATGTTAAAATATATTTTGAAAAATTGAGTTGATATACTGACCTCCCTAAAAAGACGAGAAGAACACCGCGAAAATCATCTCAATCGGAGCTCTAGAACTCAAGATATGCTAAAAATACCAAAAGAACGCAATCTGATTTTTTTTCATAGGGATTTCCGCTTTTCACCCAAAAAGCCGCACCTTCAGTTTTCCATCATTTTCGCTTTTGCAAACTTTTTTCGCACTTGCGGGGTCGCAGATGCGGTCCCAACTTTGCAAATGCTAAGCACCAGCACCATCTTTCTTCTCTGACATTAAAATGAGCATAACTCTATCATATGATGTCCAAATTCGACGATTCTTTTTACTATGGCTCCGTAATTATGAACATATCTAATGGTTTAATCAAAACAGAATTTAAATCTTATTTTATTAATTTGGTACCATTTATATTTGAAGAAACGGCGTCGAAACATAAAATATGAGCGCAACACAACCCAAACCTATCCGAAACTTATTGAGCCCCTCGGAACCCCGTCCGATTATACCAATATGCCTTAGAACATAATAAGGACCCACTCGAGGTCTTAAATCTCACATAACAATATCAAAACCATGAATCGCACATCAAGTCAAACTTAATGAACTATTTTCAATTTTCAAATTTTAAACTTACGCCGAACACGTCTAAACAACTCGAAATAAGCTCAAATTTTGCACACAGGTTGTAACGACCCAGCCAGTCATCTCATGAATTACCGCTCTACTTTTCCCATTTCTATTTCTTTATGCTTTTTTTATCCGTGTTATGGGGTATCGGGTTGGTCGGATCAAATTCGAAATGATTTTGGTAAGGTTTGAGACACTTAGTCTCTTTTGAGAAAGTTTAAGTTGGAAACGTCAACTGGATGTTGACTTATGTGTTAGAGGGATCGGATGTGAGTTCCAATGGTTTGGTTAGCTTCGGGAGGTGATTTGGGACTTAGGAGCATGATCGGAATGGAATTCTGAGAGTTGCACTAGTCCGTTGTGTCATTTGGGATGTGTGTGGAAAATTTTAGGTCATTAGGACATGGTTTGGTCGGGCTTTTGATCAAAAGCGGAATTTAGAAGTTTTTGGAAACTTAGGCTTGAATCCTATGTTTTTTGGTCGATTTGATGTTGTTTGAGGTATTTTGAAGATTGGTACAAATTTGAATAAGGTTTTGGGATATGTTGGTGCCTTTGGTTGAGGTCCTGGGGGCCTCGGGTGAGTTTCGAAGGGTTGAAAGGACCATCTTGAGTTAAAGAAAAGTTGCAGATTTTTGTTCAGCTGTTGCAGGTATTTTACTCTTCGTGTTCGCGAGTGGACCCTCGCATTCGCGAAGAGTCAGCTGAGGAAGGTGGAATTTAAGCCTTCGCGTTCGCGAGGATGGATACGCATTCGCGAAGGGCTAAGTGTTTGTGTATCACGTTCGCGGGGTAGTGTTGCATTCGCATAGAACAAAATGAGCGGCTGAGCTTCAGTGGATTTAATTCATCGCGTTCACGATAGGTGGAACGCGATCGCGAAGGCCTGTCTGAGTAAAGCATCATGTTCGCGATGTGGTGGTCGTGATCGCGAAAGAGGAATTTGGCCAAGGTTATTTTTTTGCTTCGCGAACGCGAGGCTTTGACCGCATTCGTGAAGAAGGATTTCAGGCCTGGGCAGAATGTTTAAATACTCATCTTGTCCACGATTTTGGGGTTTATTTCCTCCATTGTTGGTCGTGTTTGGAGCTTTTTGAAGGGGATTGAAGAAGGATTCAAGGGGAATCACTTGGAGGTAAGATTTGTGGACATAAAACTCGATTCTAATGTGAATTCCACCTAAATAATCATGGAAATTAAGCCAAAAAAATTGAAGAACTAGGGCTTGGAAACATAGACCTTTGCTTGAGTATTTGAAGGACCATTTGAGGTCGGATTTCAGAACTTTTGATATGTATGAACTCATGGGGAGATAAGGACCCTATTGATGTAAAAATTATTGAATTCCGAGACGTGGGTTCGAGGGTCGGGTTTTGGTAATTTCGGGATTTTTGGTAATATTTGATTGTTTTCACTTGGGCTTCGTTCCCTTAGCATATTTTGACGCCATGACTCTGATTTTGGATAGATTCGATGTGAGTGGAGGCCGATTCAAGGGGCAAAGGCACCGCAGAGTAGTATTTTCACCGGTTTGAGGTAAGTAACCATTGTAAATCTGGATACGAGGGTACAAACCTCGGTATTTGACTTGTTTTGATAAATGCGGTGACACACATGTTAGGTGACGAGTGTGTGGGCGTGCACCAATAGGGGTTGTGACTTGGTCCATCCCGTAGCGACTATTGAGTCGTGTATTTGATTTGAAACCTTATGATATTTCGTACTTTTGTCATTTATATTGTATTATGGGTTGTATGCCATGTTTGGGGCCTTGCGCCGACCTGTTGAGGCCTTTAGGGGCATTTTTACTGTTTTTCCTCACTGTATTTGTTGAAAGCATATCCTCAGTCATGTTTTACCTGTTTAAATGTTTAAAACTGGTTTTATCACTCCACTTCTAATTGTGAGGACTGTTTGGGCTGAGTTCCCTAATTTCTATTGTTGTGCCCGAGAGGCTGTGAGGTTAATGACTGAGAGAGGTTGAGAACCTAATAGTGAGGATATTATATGTATATATTATGGATCAGGCTGCACGCCGCAGTGATACTTATATGGATTGGGATGCACGTTGCAGCGATATATATATTGGATCGGGCAGCACGTTGCAGCGATATATATTGGATCAGGCTGCACGCCGCAATGATATGACGCTTGGGATATAGGAGCCCCTCTGGAGTCTGTACACCCCCAATGAGCGTAGTCAACTATAAATTATGGATCGGGCTGCACGCCTCAGCGGTTACTATAATTTTTATTACTATGAGATAATAATGAGCCTGAGTGCTGAGAGTGAGTATTGAGTGACGAGAGTTGAGTCACGAGTGACTAAGAGGCTGCCCGAGGGGCTATATTCTGAGTGATACCTTTCCCGAGGGGCCTAGTTATGTTATTTTCACTGATTTCACTCTTCTTTTGAAATAAGCCTATGTTGTAAGAAATTGCTAAGTATATGATTTCAAGCATTTAAATTGGAATTGATGATTTTTCGATGAAAACTGGGTTTTAAACTATGGAATTTGATCTATTATCATGTTGTTTATTCAGTTATATGATTTTTAACTGCTCGCCATTGGTTTCAGACCTTATTTACTTTAGTTACTTACTGAGTTGGCGTACTCACGTTACTCCCTACACCTTGTGTGCAGATATAGGTGCCCGAGTGGCAGAGTGAGGGTCCTCAGCTAATTCAGAGGTTGTCAGAGATTTCAAGGTAGCTGCATGGCATCCGCAGTCCTGTTTTCTCCTTTTTATATTGTTCTTTTCCACATTTTCTAGACTTATGTTGTATCAAATAGTCAGTTTTGTAGTAGAGGCTCTAGACTTGTGACACCAGATATTTGGGGTTGTGTAGTTTTTCATGTTTATTTGACTTTCGCATATGAAAATGTGTTTTAAACGTTTATTATGGAAATTTGGTATTTAAACCTGTGTTAGAAAATGGTTTTATAAAAGGAATTTGTTGTTGTTAATGGTTTGGGTTGGCTTGACTAATAATGTGATAGGCGCCATCACGATCGGGTATTTGGGGTTGTGAAAAGTTGGTATCAGAGCCTAGGTTACATAGGTCTCGCGAGTCATGAGCCGGGAGTCTCGCGGATCGGTACGGAGACATCTGTATTTATCCTCGAGAGGCTGTAGAACCTTTAGGAAAATCTTCATATTCTTGAAATTCTTGGCATGTGAACTTGTTGATCCGAATACTAAACTTCTGTTATTTCATTCTCTCACAGATGGTGAGGACACGTGCTATCGGGCAGGGTAGACGACCACCGGTTCCACTAGTTGGGGCCACCAGAGGCCGAGGACGCGGTCGAGGCTGTGGTAGGGGTAGAGCAGCTAGGGAAGCACCTGCAGATCCACCAGCTGCCCTAGTTGAGGATTGAGTCCCGGTTGTGGATGCTATAACAACACCAGCTCAGGCACCAGCTGTGCCCATTGTGATTCCAAGCCTTCAAGAGGCTTTAGCTCAGATCTTATTAGTGTGTACCGATTTGGCTCAGGCGGTTTGAGTAGCTATGATCGTAGCTACTTCTCAGGCTGGGGGAGGCACCCATATACCCGTTGCTCGCACTCCTGAGCAGGTTGTGCAGGGACTCCAAACATCGGGGGCACCTCCAGCCCAGCTGATTACACTAGCTTAGGAGTTTGTGATACCAGTTATGCCGGAAGACGAGCAGCGTAGACTAGAGAGGTTTGGTAGACTCAAACCTCCGACTTTTAGCGGTGTAGAGGGCGAGGATGCCCAGGGTTTCTTAGATAAGTGCTAGAGGATGCTTCATACAGCGGGGATTCTAGAGGCTAGTGGTGTAGCTTTTACCACCTTTCAATTTTTGGGGGTTGCCTTCACTTGATGGGAGGCGTATGAGAGGCGTAGACATGCTGATGTAGCGCCCCTTACTTGGCAGCAGTTCTCTATTCTCTTTCTGGAGAGGTATGGGCCACAGTATTGCCGAGAGAAGCTGCACAGGCAGTTTGAGCAGTTGCGTCAGGTAGAGATGACTGTGATGCAGTATGAGATACGGTTCTCCGAGTTAGCCCATCATGCAGTTTGATTGGTTCCCACAGATCGAGAGAGGATTATGAGGTTTGTTGATGGTCTCACATATCAGCTTTGGATTCTCATGACTAGGGAGAGGGTGATAGGTGCTACTTTCGAGGAGGTTGTTGACATCGCCCGTGAAATTGAGTCGGTTCACCGCCAGGAGCGAGATGAGAGGGAGGCCAAGAGGCCTCGGGGATCTGGTAGCTTTAGTGGTGCTCCTGCGAGGGGTCAGTTCCAGAAGGGTAGAGGTCGCCTCTTCAGACAGGCTCATTCAGCTCGCCCAGGTTATTGTAGGGCATCATCGGGTCATTGTTCTCACAGTTCTCATCAGGGACACTCATCACTCAGTGCCCTTCCAGCCCAGAGTTCATCTCGTGCTCTATCAGTTTAGGGTTCTTCCATGTCAGGCCCTTCTATTGGTCATTCCGGTGCGAGGGGTTCCCTTCAGTCACCATCTCTAGCACCGGGGAGTTGTTATGAGTGTGGAGAGTTTGGGCATATGAGGAGGTAGTGTCCTCATCTTCATGATGGCCAGTCTCAGCAGAGGGGTCATCCCTCGACTTCTGCTCCAGTTACTTCACCACCCGCCCAGCCAGCTAGGGGTGGAGGTCAGTTAACTAGGCGTCGCCCTAGAGGGGGAGGTCGATCATGTGGTGGTCAAGCCCGTTTCTATGCTCTTCCGGGTAGACCAGATGTTGTTCCTTCAGATGCCATGATTTCAGGTATTGTTTTAGTCTACCACAGAGATGTCTCTGTGTTATTTGATCCTGGTTCCACCTTTTCTTATGTGTCATCATACTTTGCCCATTATCTGGAAATGCCCTATGCGTCTCTTATTTCACCTGTTCATGTATCTACTACAATGGTCGATACAGTTGTTGTGGACCGTGTGTACCGGTCATGTGTGGTGACTATTTGGGGTCTAGAGACCCGAGTGGATCTGTTATTATTGTGTATGGTGGACTTCAATATCATTTTGGGCATGGACTGGTTATCTCCGTGTCGTGCTATTTTGGACTATCATGCCAAGATAGCCACATTGGCTATACCGGGTGTGCCACGGATTGAGTGGAGAGGTTTGACTGATTATGTTCCTAGTAGAGTTATCTCATTCTTGAAGGCCCACCATATGGTTGGGAAGGGATGTCTTTCGTATCTAGCCTTTGTGAGGGATGTCGGAGCTGAGACTCCCAGTGTTGATTCTGTTCCAATTGTGAGGGACTTTTCCGATATATTTCATGCAGACCTATCGGGCATGCCACTGGACAGGGATATTGATTTTGGTATTGACATGGTGCCAGGCACTCAGCCCATTTCTATTCCGCCATATCATATGGCACCAGCCGAGTTGAAGGAGTTAAAGTGGCAGCTTCAGGAATTCCTCGATAAAGGGTTCATTCGGCCTAGTGTGTCACCTTGGGGTGCACCGGTTCTATTTGTGAAGAAGAAGGATGGCACTATGAGGATGTGCATTGATTATAGGCAATTGAACAAAGTGACAATTAAGAACAAGTATTCTTTGCCTTGCATTGATGATTTATTCGACCAGCTTCAGGAGCAAGAGTGTTCTCCAAGATTGATCTCTGTTTAGGTTATCACCAGTTGGATATCAGGGACTCGGATATTCTTAAGACAGCTTTTAGGACTCGATATGGTCATTATGAGTTCTTGGTGATCTCTTTTGGACTGACCAATGCCCCAGCAGTGTTCATGCATTTGATGAATACCGTGTTCCGACCTTATTTCGATTCATTTATCATAGTCTTCATTGATGATATTCTGGTGTATTCACTTAGTCAGAAGGAGCACGCAGAGCATTTGAGAGTTGTATTGCAGATATTGAGGGAGGAGAAGCTTTATGCAAAATTCTCCAAGTGTGAGTTTTGGCTCAGTTTAGTGAATTTCTTGGGGCGTGTGGTGTCTAGCGAGGGTATTCAGGTTGATCCGAAGAAGATAGAGGCAGTTCAGAGTTGGCCCAAACCATCCTCAACCACAGAGATTCATAGCTTTCTTGGTTTGGCAGGCTATTATCGTTGGTTTGTTCAGGGATTCTCATCTATTGCATCTCCCTTGACCAAGTTGAATCAGAATGGTGCTTCATTTGTATGGTCGGACGAGTGCGAGGAGAGCTTTCAAAAGCTCAAGATAGCTTTGACCACAGCTTTAATGTTAGTTTCGCCATCAGCTTCAGGTTCATATACTGTGTAGTGTGATGCTTCTAGAGTTGGTATTGGTTGTGTATTGATGTAGGAGGGTAGGGTTATTGCTTATGCTTCTCATCAGTTGAAGCCCCATGAGAAGAACTACCCCGTTCACGATTTGGAGTTGGCTGCCATAGTTCACGCGTTGAAGATTTGGAGGCATTACTTGTATGGTGTGTCTTGTGAAGTGTTTACTGATCATCGTAGCCTCCAGCACTTGTTCAAATAGAAGGATCTCAATTTGAGGCAGTGGAGGTGGTTGGAGTTGCTTAAGGATTATGATATCACTATATTGTACCATCCGGGGAAGGCCAATATGGTGGCCGATGCTTTGAGCCGAAAGGCGGTGAGTATGGGGAGTTTGGCATATATTCCAGTTGGGGATAGACCTCTTGCAGTTGATGTTCACGCCTTGGCCAATCGGTTCGTGAGATTAGATGTTTCGAAGCCCAATCGGGTATTGGCTTGTGTGGTTTCTCGGTCTTCCTTATACGATCACATCAGAGAACGCCAGTATGATGATCCGCATTTTCTTGTCCTGAAGGAAAAAGTTCAGCATGATGGTGCCAGAGATGTGACCATTGGTGATAATGGGGTGTTGAGGATGCAGGGCCAGATATGTGTGCCCAATGTGGATGGGCTTCGGGAGTTGATTCTGGAGGAGGCCCAAAGCTCGTGGTATTCCATTCATCCGGGTGCCGCGAATATGAATCACGATCTGAGACAGCATTATTGGTGGAGAAGAATGAAGAAAGACATTATGGGATTTGTAGCTCGGTGTCTCAATTGTCAGCAAGTGAAATATGAGCATCAGAGACCGGGTGGCTTGCTACAGCAGATGGATATTCCTGAGTAGAAGTGGGAGAGGATCATTATGGACTTTGTTGTTGGACTTCCATGGACTTTGAGAAAGTTTGATGCTATTTGGGTGATTGTGGATTGGCTGACCAAGTCCGCGCACTTCATTCTTGTGTGTACTACTTATTCTTCAAAGCGGTTGCCAAAGATCTATATCCGGGAGATTATTCGCTTTCATGGTGTCCCAATTTCAATCATCTCAGATAGGCGCACTCAGTTTACTTTGCAATTTTAGAGGTCTGTGCAGCGAGATTGGGTACTCAGGTTGAGTTGAGAAATTTTTTCACCCTCGGACGGACGGACAGTCCGAGCGCACTATTCAGATATTGGAGGACATGTTGTGTGCTTATGTCATTGATTTTGGAGGGTCATGGGATCAGTTTCTACCGCTTTCAGAGTTTGCTTATAACAACAGCTGCCAGTCGAGTATTCAGATGGCTCTTTATGAGGCTTTGTATAGGAGGCGGTGTAGATCTCCAGTTGGTTAGTTCTAGCCCGGTGAGGCTAGTCTATTGGGGACAGACTTGGTGTAGGATGCTTTAGAAAAGGTAAAGGTAATTCAAGAGAGTCTTCGTACAGCGCAGTCGAGGCAGAAGAGCTATGCTGATAGGAGGGTTCGGGATGTGTCCTACATGGTTGGTAAGAAGGTTCTGTTGAAGGTTTCACCCATGAAAGGTGTTATAAGATTTGGGAAGAAATGGAAATTGAGTCCTCGGTTCATTGGGACTTTTGAGGTGCATCGGAGGATTGGGGAGGTGGCTTATGAGCTTGCTTTGCCACCCAGCTTGTCGAGTGTGAATCCGGTATTTCTTATTTCTATGTTCCGAAAGTATATTAGGGATCCGTCTCATGGTTTGGATTTCAACACGGTTCAGTTGGATGATGATTTGACTTATGATGTGGAACCAGTAGCTATTTTGGGTCATCAGGTTTGAAAGTTGAAGTCAAAGGATATAGCTTCAGTGAAAGTGCAGTGGAGAGGTCGGGCCGTGGAGGAGGCTACCTGGTGTCGCGCCCCCTTTTTTCCTCGCGGAGTCGGGTTCATGACATTTTGGGTTGGGACAACTCTTTCCTTTTGGGAAAGGGGGTTGCATTTTAGAGAGTCGCCACATAACAATTTTTAAGATATAAAAGGGCACCTATAGGGTTCATTGATAACTACGTTTGGTAACCTGAGATAAGGTACGGGCTTGAAATTATCCCAAGGGGAAGGTGTTAGGCACCCCTCAGGATCCACTAGTGTGGTTCTCGGCCAGACAGTTTTTTGTGAATTTGTACAATTAGTAGGTAAACAAGTAGTGAAAAAGTGAGATTTTGAAAAGAGTTACAATCTAAGCATGCTTATGAATGTAAAGGGGGTGTCCTAGGTTTGTTTGTAATATGGATCACATCAATGCAATACCCGGTATGACACTCCTCAAAGAAAGGCTACACATGGTACTAACGCACCGGTCATCATATCCATATCTAAACTTTCCCGCCCGTAAAGGTAATTAAAGTGAGGGTTGGTCTCGACACCTATTGCATTCTATTACCCGTCCCTTCCTATTAGTCCCGAAGGAATTTAGGACTCCTATCCTATAAGAAGGAGGTTCTAGGCAGACCCTCAGTTTTAAAGACAAAATACTAAGGCGACATACAATAACAAGTAGGACTTCAATTAAGGGGAGCATGGAAGACAAAAGAAAGGCTCAAATATACCTCCACAGGTAATGCACATAGACAGCATGACTCATACACAGTTAAAGTCTGAATTTAATTCCTATGCATGGTATCTAATTGATAACAGCAGAACCAGGTTTATTACATGACTCAGAAAAGAAGTCTGAATCAGGCTTGCCTACTGATTCTAACAGTTGATAATTAAACACTAATCACAGAGATGGTTCTGGTTTTATTTAAAGTTATTACCTAAGGCTTGCCTAGGCGTAAAATAGTATGCAGCAGTTATTCAGAATTATTAAAACAGTGTGGAAATTATTTTACCCTAAGAGCATGCTGTTCTAGTTGATATGAATGCAGAGATTATTACCAGTTATATTCAGAAAAACATCATAAGGTGGGATTATTTTTTTTACCTTTTCATGAATCAGTAATTAACTAGGCGTCTTAAACAAAATGCAAACTGGATCCTAGAACATAATATCTAATATGTACATGCAGATGGCAGGGTTGTTAAAAAACAGAATCCCTAAGGCATGATTTCTAAATGCACACAAGAGTTGCAGAATTATTGAAGTATGACTTCTGAAAGTACAAGAATAACAGCTTTTATGCCAATGTTGTTACTGTCCTAGGAGCAGGATTTCTAAGTGATAGACATAAAAACATGGATTTGTGACGGATGAGATGCTGAAGCAAGAAGCATGGGACCTAAAAGCATGATTTCTAATGCATGTATGAACCCTAAGCATGGTTTCTATTGCGCAATTAGGAATATAAACCTAACAACATGTTTTCTACCATTTAACAACTATAGCATGCATATTTACCCCCATCCCTTTTCACTAGCCAACCCCAATACTTGTTTACAACAAGTTGTTACAGACTAACATTGAAATGAATTACATATGTAGCAATGAAAAATAAGAATTTACACTATAGGAATCCTGATTAGGACTTCCTCTCTGATTTATGTAATCAATCACCTCAAGTGCCAAGATTGTTTCATAGCTTTTCCTCATATCTAGGTGTGTCAGAGTTCCCTAAGGACCTCAAGGGATCCCGGGCAGTGCTCACACCCAGATTTCATAGCCAAGACAGAGTAAGGGCAGTATGGAAAGGCCATCTTTCATGTGTCCAAGTTCAGAGGGAGCTCAAGGGTCCCAAGGCAAGGCTCACACAAAAGGGGCAGGACCTAGTAGTCTAGGAGTATAGTGAAAGTGTAGGACACATGTTTGAAAGGAGTTTGTTTAAAAATTGGATTGACGGGTTCATTTTGAAAGCAATCAATAACAGAAATGGTTGAAAGCAGTTGTATTAGTAAGACAATGTTCAAACACTTCGAGGTAAGACCAAACAAAGCAAGTGAATGAATTCAGTAATCACACATGGGGGTAAAAGGGGATTTGGGGATACATATATATTGACTACAGACACCTGACCTTAGCATAAATATTAGTACTGGTAGGGACATGCTCAGAGATAGTTAGACACTGGCATAATCACAAACCAGTCATAAAACACATATAGGAGGGATAGGGGGTTTGGGATTCCCAAAATGGTAAGTGCACAGTAGGTAAAAGAATACAATCATCCAGGCATGCTTAAATCACATGAAGTAAAAGGGGGAGAAATCGTATCAACATGCTTAGATACAAACTTCACAACAAGACCACAAGTAAAACCACGCCAGAAATAAAAGAAACTGAAGCAGGAATAGAAACATATTGTTGTTGAGGCTTTAAATTAAACTAGGACATACCAGTGAAGATAGAGGTAAACAAAATGAAAGAACCAAGGTTTACAGATGATTAGCCTTGGCTTGCAGCCGGCCAATAGTAGTAGAATAACATAGAATTTTTCTTTAAGTGAGAGAGGGGTTTTTGAAAGCCAAGTCTGATCTTGTTAATGAAAGACTTAGGGTATTTATAGCTTTGAAAATAGGTAGAAAATAAGGTAACAAGTAAAGGTTTAGCACAATAAGTAATCACAATTAGAATCCAATTAATACAAGTACTTCCCTCTAATCAAGGAATTACAGCTTAAACGGATACTAACAGGGATAACTAAGGAAAGAAAATCAGTTGAGAAAGATTAATCTTTTTATATATAAGGGGTAGTAAAAGTATAGAGCATATGATTGAGTCTAAGTACAGAATATACTAATTTGAGGAAAGAATTCAGCAAGAATGAAGCACCACAGCAAATAAGGGAATGGAATCAATCAACTTAAACAAACAAGTAAAATTTTAGGGGTTTACAAGAAAACCATGCAATCAAACAGTAATTTGAGAAAATTAGGATCAATCAAGAGGGAATCATGATTCTGCACTTCGACATATAAATAAAGAAGAATGAACAGGCGTATTAGACATGCAAGGTCAGCCATATCAACAAAAAGAAGCAAGAGATGAACAAACTAGATGAACACAATCATACAGAAGTGACACGAGTAGGCTAAGCACTCAGTAGCAAAAGGAACCCACTCGAAGCATGGTAATCAATAGAAACTTAACCCAGTCAAGTAGTCATGGCTAACACATAGAACCAGAGTGAAGAAACCAATCTAACACACATCAACAGGTGAAGAAGATCAGGCCAACACACAGAATCAAGTAAAGAAAGTCTTTAAAACTCACAGTAACAAGTGAAGAAAATCTTTAAGAAATTAGGGTTTTTAACAAAGTTGAGTTAAAAGCGGTAAGAACATAATATCGGTCAAGATAAACAAAGAAAAGGGTCTAACCATAAAGAAATCGATCGAAATAGGTATACATATAAATCAAATAAACAAAGACAGTTCCAGAACCCTAGATAAAACCAAAATAATTAGGGTTTTCAACGTGATGAATCAGGTAGAAGAAAAACATAAATAAACCATTTAAACATAGTAAAATCATATGATAGTACTAAAAATCAGAGGAGAAGTCATTTAAACAAATGGGTTAAGAAACCCTAGTCTTAAAGACGAAAAGTCACTTTGAAAAGATTGGAAAAAACCTTTGAGGAAAACACCAAAGGTCATAGATCTTACTCGAACAGCCATGGATGGCCGAAAAATGGCAAGAGAAACCATGGGAGGTGAGTGAACCGCATCTGGTTCACTTAAAGGCCTCAAAACGATGACAAACGTTCAAGGGGGAGCCATAGGGCTGGTAGGTGGCGAGGACACCATGGATTCAAGCAGGGAGATGGCCGGAGAAGGTGGATAAGGTTCATCGAAGAGGAGGGGAGAGGAGAAAGTTCTAGAGAGAACTAGAGATAGAGAAAGAGAGATGAGAGACCGGTTGAGAGAGAATGAGAGGGGGAAAATGAGAGATGGGGGGTAGTCTTTAGGGTTTAATATGGTAAGAGTGAATCCGGACCGTTGATCAAAATTGATCAACGGCCAGGATTAACTCAGGTCTGGGCTGGGTGTGGTTTGGGTTTGGGCTTGGGTCCGGTGGGTTTTTTAATTGGGTTGGGAGTCCGTTTGATTTAGGCTAAAATTGAAAGCCAATTTTGGCTATAAGTTAAATAGCCAGTTTTTTCCTATTTAATTTATAGAAAAATAGTAGATAATTTCTAAAAATAATTTAAAAATACTAAAATAATTTAAAATACATAATTAGCAATTTAAAAATATAGGATCCAATTTTATGCATATAAAATATAATTAAATCTTAAAAGGGCTAATATTGCTATTATGTGACATTTAGCTTTAAAACTACTAAATGTAATTGTAAAAATTATCTTAGCCATATCTTGGCATAAATATAGAAATCCAATAGATGAATTATCAAAATATTAATTTTAGAAATAATTATTGGGGATTTTATGGATAAAAGGGAGAAAATAAATCAATTTAAAACCCTTAAAATTATGAAAAAATAATAAAATCCTTGGACATGCTTATATATGCATATATATGCTATTTTGAAGGTATTTTGCATATTTAAAATATATAGGGAAAATTGGGTATCAACAGCTGCCCCTCTTTACCCGAGAAGGATGAAAGAGTTGACAGGTGAAGATATGATGGCCAATTTTGACCGAGCGAAACGGTTTGAAGAGGTTTAGGCCATACCCTGACTTCTAAGTTGCCTACATATCCCTGGTTTCACAGGAATCAGGTCGTATGTAGTTTAGGATCCAACGGCGGAGTATACCGATGAAGCGATTTCAAGAACGGACGCAACATCTACAGCTGGGTGAGTGGGCGGTTTATGGGGATGGTTAGGTTTGGTATGGCTAAGAGAACTAGAGTGGGATCACTCCTGCTGGGGTAGCCATTGCTCGCTAGTTTACCTGCAATTAGAAACAATACAAGCATATACTATGCATAAATTTAAACATGATGCAAATTCCCGTTACACCGTGAGTGTTGTCTTTGGACGATGAGGATGATGTCCTCAGACCATGATGTCCTAGGAAATGAAGCATATGATAAAAGATTCGCAGGCCATGAAATGATGTTCTCGAGCTATGAGGATGGTGCCTCTGAACCATGACGCTTTTGACTAATGATATGCAAAAGATTGAGAGGGATCCTCAGGCCAGTACATGGTGTTCTCGGGATATGAAGATGGTGCCTCCGAACGATGACGCCTTTAGATGAGTTGGCGATATTTCAGCCCATGAAGGATGCAGTAGTATGATGCGGGCAAGACAGGGCTTACAAATTGAAAGGTAGAGCTTAGCCCGTAAGAGAAGCGAGATAAATAGTGATTGGGATAGTGATGAGTTTTGAAGAAAATAGGAGGCAGAGCTTAGCCTCGGAAGGCAAAATGATAGCCTTATGAAAATATGCGAATGCAGATGGAGGTAGAGTTTAACCTCGGAAGGCAGAATGGTAGCCTTATGCAATGCAGATGCAAATGGAGACAGTATTTAGTTTCGGAAGGCAGAATGGTAGCCTTATGCAAATTGGAAGGTAGAATAGTAGCCTTATGCAATGCAGATGCAGATGGAGACAGTGTTTAGTCTCGGAAGGCAGAATGGTAGCCTTATGCAATGCAAATGCAGATGGAGGTAGAGCTTAACATCGGAAGGCAGAACGGTAGCCTTATGCAATGCAGATGCAGATGGAGACAGTGTTTAGTCTCGAAAGGCAGAATGGTACCCTTATGCAAATTGGAAGGCAGAATAGTAGCCTTGTGCAATGCAGATGCAAATGGAGACAGCGTTTAGTCTCGGAAGGCAGAATGGTAGCCTTATGCAATGCAAATGCATATGAGGTAGAGCTTAACCTCGGAAGGCAGAATGGTAGACTTATGAAATGCAAATGCAGATGGAGACAGCGTTTAGTGTCGGAAAGCAGAATGGTAGCCTTATGTAAGAAATAAAATAACAAATGACAGTAGAGTTTTCTTAGCTGATAGAAAATTGCGGCATCGTGATTATTGGGAACATTGTGACATACGGGACATCACTAGCGTGTGCTGATAGCAAATGTTGGCAAGTGCAATGGTTTGGAGAGTCGTATTCTTGGACAATGTTTTTCCATGGGCGTATAGTATGTTTAATGATTTCGCAACCCCAATGCCTGTATCCAAAGAAAAATCATGAGTTTTGTAAGGGGGAAGATTAGTTCGTATCCTCGTTGGCTTTTGCTTGACTTGTTCGGCTTTGATCTAGCAATACTGTCTGTATCATTGGGTAGCGTTTCTAAACAAAGCAGTTTCAACAATAAGCATGCATGATTTTGTAAAAGTATGACATAAGTGTATAATCTAAAAATAACTTTTAGATGAACCGACGACTGTGACGTGGTTCGGGACATTGCAACCTCTCTAGCTACGGAATTTTGAGGGCAAAATTTTGCCCCAGTTTGATGGGTTGACGTTTCTGACTGTTGCTCGTGCGGCGATTGGCTGAAATTACTTCAAAATTTTGACGGTCCTCCTCAAAATTCTGCCCCAGTTTCCAATTACGGGGGGGAATGAAATTTTTATTGAATTATGACCGAACCCATAGGGCTGCCTATGTATCCCCTCTTAAATGGGAATCATGTCAGGCGTAGTTCAATTTACCTCATATAAGGAAAGCATAAAGATTACACATAGTAACGCTTGACTGCATCTGAATTGATTGGTTTTGGCCAGACTTCTCCGTCCATTTCTGCAAGTATGAGGGCTCCTCCTGTCAAAACCCGGTGAACCATGTATGGACCCTGCTAGTTGGGAGAGAATTGATTGGTTTTGGCTTCATCTTGATGCGGAAAAAGTTTCTTTAACACTAGTTGCCCCGGTGTGAACTGTCTTGGCTTGACTCTTTTGTTGAATGCTCTGGACATTCTGTTCTGATAGAGTTGACCATGGCAGACTGCATTTATTCTCTTTCCATCTATAAGGACTAGTTGCTCATAACGACTTTTTACCTACTCTGCGACGTCGAGCTCAGCTTCTTGTATGATCCTTAGGGAAGGAATTTCTACCTCAACGGGAATGACAACCTTTGTACCGTAAACCAACATATAGGGGGTTGCCACGGTTGATGTGCGGACTATGGTGCGATACCCCAGTAGAGCAAATGATAACTTCTCGTGACACTATTTATGCTTCTCTATCATTTTCCTCAATATCTTCTTGATATTCTTATTGGCGGCTTCTACAGCTCCATTCATCTTAGGCCTGTAGGTTGTGGAATTCTTGTGTCTGATCTTGAAGGTTTCACACATAGCTTTCATCAAGTTTCTGTTGAGGTTGGAGCCATTATCAGTAATGATTGATTCTGGAATTCCGAATCGACAAACAATGCGGTCGCGGATAAAGTCTGCCACGATTTTCTTAGTCACTACTCTCTAAGATGCTGCTTCGACCCATTTGGAGAAATAGTCGATGGCTACTAGGATGAACTTGTGTTTGTTGGAAGCGACAGGCTCGATTGGTCCAATAACATCCATTCCCCAAGCGGCGAACGGCCAAGGTGAGCTTGTTGTGTGAAGCTCGCTTGGAGCTACCTTTATCATGTCTGCATGTATCTGATAGCGGTGGCATTTCCGGACATACTGGATGCAGTATGTTTTCATAGTCATCCAAAAGTAACCAGCCCGGAGTATATTCTTTGCTAAGACAAAATCGTTCATATATGAACCGCAAGTCCCAACATGAATTTCCTCTAGCAGCCTGGATGTTTCCCTTGCGTCGACACATCTTAATAGTCCCAAATTAGGAGTCCTCCTATACAGGATTCCTCCATTGTGAAAGAAGTTGTTGGACAGTCTCCGAAGTGTGCGTTTTTTAGTAGGATTAGCAAGCTCCAGGTACTCTTATTTTGCCAAATATTCCTTGATATCATGAAACCAAGGTTTTTCATCTGCTTCCTTTTCTACATGGGCACAGTAAGCTGGCTGATTTTTCACTGGAATGGTAACAATGAAATTCTTGTCTGGATGATGTATCATAGATGATAGGGTAGCCAATGCATCGGCGAACTCATTCTGGATTCTGGGAACATGCTGGAATTCCGTCTTCGTGAACCTCTTTATCAATTCTCGTACTTGATGCAGATACGAGAGTATCTTGGAGTTCTTGGTTACCCATTCTCCTCATACCGGATGTATAAGCAAGTCTGAATCTCCAATCACTAGCAGCTCTTGAACGTTCATGTCAATGGCAATTTTGAGTCTTAGGATGTAGGCTTCATATTCGGCCATATTGTTGGTGCAGGGGAACCTGAGTTTGGCAGACACCAGATAATGTTGATCAGTTTCTGATATTAGGATTGCTCCTATGCCAACTCCTTTGAAGTTTGCTTCCCCAATGAAAAACATTCTCCAACCGTCATAGGATTTCGCAATGTCTTCTCCTATGAATGATACCTTTTCATTAGGAAAATACATTTTCAGGGGTTCGTATCCTCCATCCACGGGGTTTTCAGCGAGGTGGTCTGCCAGTGCCTATCCCTTGACCGCTTTCTGAGTTACGTAAACAATGTCGAACTCACTCAGCAGGATTTTCCACTTGGCTAGCTTGACGGTGGGCATGGGCTTCTGAAAGATGTACTTCAAGGGATCCATCCTTGATATGAGATATATATTATAGGCGCAAAAGTAATGTCTCAGCTTCTAAGCTACCCAAGTCAAAAAGAACAACAGGTGCGTTTTAATAGAGAATACCGGGCCTCGTACCGGGTGAACTTCTTATTGAGATAATAAATGGCTTGTTCCTTCCTCCCTGTTTTATCATGCTGCCCCAGACCGCAACCGAAAGCTCCACCCAACACTGCAAGGTAGAGTAATAAGGGTCTACCTGGCTCAGGCGGGACTGAGACTGGTGGTGTTGATAGGTACTCCTTAATTCTATCGAAGGCCTTTTGGTAGTCATCGGTCCATTTGGTGGCGGCATCCTTCTTTAACATCTTAAAGATTGGCTCACAGATAACCGTAGACTGTGCTTTGAATCGGCTGATGTAGTTAAGTCTTCCCAAGAAACTCATCACATCCTTCTTGTTCTTTGGCGGTGGTAGTTCTTGAATGGCTTTGACTTTCGATGGATCCGGTTCTATTCCTCGTCGTCTTATAATAAACCCAAGCAATTTCCCAGCAGGAACCCCAAATGTGCACTTTATGGGGTTTAGTTTCAGGTTGTATCTTCGCAGTCTATTGAAGAATTTACTCAGATCTTCCACGTGGTCAGTGGCCTTCTTGGATTTGATAATAACATCATCTACATATACCTCTATCTCCTTGTATATCATATTATGGGAAATGGTAGTCATGACCCTCATGTAGATGGTCCCTGCATTCTTCAGGCCGAATGGCATCATCTTGTAACAGTACACTCCCCACTGCATAGTGAAAGTTGTTTTCTCAGCATCTTCCTCATCCATCCAAATCTGATGATAACCAGCGAAGCAATCTACGAATAAATATAGCTCATGCTTGGCGCAATTATCAATCAAGATATGTATATTTGGCAAAAGGGAAGTCGTCTTTCGGACTGGCCCGGTTGAGATCCCGGTAGTCGACACAGACTCTGACCTTCCCACCCTTCTTTAGCACTGGCACAATGTTGGCTAACCATGTCGGGTATTCTACTACCCTGAGAACCTTAACTTTGACATGCTTGGTGACTTCTTCCTTGATTTTTAGACTCATATCGGGCTTGAACTTTCTGAGTTTTTGCTTTACCAGTGGACACATCGGATCGATTGGCAATTTGTGAGCCACAATGGACGTACTTAGACCAGTCATGTCATCATATGACCAGGCAAATATGTCCTCATACTCCTTTAGAAATTCTGTGTATTCTTTCTTCTCCGTTGGCGATAGGTGAATGCTGATTTGCGTTTCCTTGATATTTTCTGCATCTCCCAGGTTGATAATCTCAGTCTCGTCCAGGTTGGACTTAGGCCTGTTCTCAAAGTTCTCAACTTCTTTAACAATCTCATCAAGTATGTCATCTTTTTCCGAATCCATGTCTGTTTGTTGTGTTGTCTCATTGCATGTCACAGTCATTGGTTCATCAAGACAAGTAATAGTAATGCCTGAGGCTCATCGGGCTCTGGTTGTCCTGTGGGTCCAATTATTAAGACGTGCCCCTCTGCTCACAACTTGTATGGAAGGGACTTCCTCCCCCTCCTCCTCGAGAATAATGCAACAGCCCATATCATTGCCCTCCAGAAACAAGTTCTTCATTGTTGCTAGTGCTTCCTCTTCATCTGACCCATAAATAATGTCAGCTTGTTAGAAAGTCTGCTCCAAATGCGGTATTGGCTGCTCTAGTGGATAGTAAGGACCGTACCATGGTGGCGACCAGTCATTGAATTCTTCCCAGGTGTAATTATATCCCAGACCGAAAGTAGTTCCATTTTTCTTGAGTTTTATGGGTTTTTCTTGGAGGTTCTTGTCGAGCCCTTTCCCAGGTTCGTACCCACTCCAACTTAGTATACTCTAGATTTTGCTATCCCACCATTTGTCATTGTCGATAGCATTGACCCGCTTAATATGGTGGTAAGTTTCTCCACCCAGCTTTCTTCTTCCCTCGATCGCCGGAATGGTCTAGCGACTGTATATAGGGTTGCTATCGTCGCCTAGAATGATAACTTCCTGGTGATTCCATTCGAACTTTGCTACCTGATGCAGTGTTGATGCTACGGCCCTAGAAGCATCAATCCATGGTCATCCTAGCAGCAAGTTGTAAGACGTTGGTACATCTGTTACCTGGAAATTGACCCCGAACCAGGTTGGTCCCATTTGCAAGCATAGACTAATCTCACCAATGGTGGACCTCTGAGAATCATCGAAGGCTTTCACATTTATTGCTCCATCCTTTATCTCATGCAGCCCTTTACCCAACTTCTTGAGTGTTACCAGCAGACAAATATTAAGACTGGAACCTCTACCGATCAGGATTCTGGTGATAAAATAGTCTTCGCATTGCACGGTGATGTGCAATGCTTTATTGTGCCCCAGCCCTTCAAGTGGCAGCTCGTCCTCATGAAAGGTGATCTTATGGATTTCCAGAACTTGTCCTACCATATTAGCCACTTCCCCACTAGTGATGTTACTTGGTACGTATGCTTTATTTAGCACCTTTAACAAAACATTCTTGTGTGCCTCAGAATTTTTGCACCAAAGAGAGAATGGATATTTGTGTTAGTGTCTTGTTTAACTAGTTGATGACCAAATATTCCTTGGCCTATATTTATCTCCAAAGGTCATCTGGACCTGTCTCAATGAGGGTGGCCGATTGGAGGCTTGCTTGCTTGATTCAGCTAGATGTTCAGGTGTATAGACTGTACCAGTTCTTGTCATACCCTGTGTTGCGATAGTTTCTTCAATCCTGAGCTTGCCCTTCCTTCTCGCCTCGGTTGTATAGTCCTAGGGTATAGCATTTGTATAGAATGGTGTCATGGTAGACATCACCACTAGGATCGGTGCGGCTATCCTTACTTCGAACGGAACATGTACCTTGTGTGGTAAGACTGCAACCTCAAATGGTGCAGGTGCATTTTCCAGAGACACGAATTCAACCTCAATTGGTGCTGGTGCCTTTACGGATGGCGCTGCTTCAAACTCGAGAGGTATGGACATATTCACCTCAGCATCCTCAAACGATTGGATCTGGACTATGATTGGATTGAGAGTAATTGTCGGTTTCTTTGGGTCATCACCTTCTACGGTCAACCTGATTGATCCTTCGGGATCCCAGTCATCTTCTATTTTTATCATGTGGATACCTCCATCCTTATGGTCTGGCAGAGGGTTGTTGCGGACGTTTGGAGCGGGCTCCTTTGCCATAATAATCTTGTTATCAATCAAGGACTGTATCTTGTCTTTCAAGGAGCGACATTCATTGATGTTATGCCCTTTCATACCGGAGTGATATGCATAGGACTTGTTTGGGTTAACCCACTGAGAAGGATTCTCAGGGGTTGTAGCACGAATGGGGGTGATATAACCAGTAGCTTTGAGTCTCTCATACAGCTGGTCGATGGGTTCAGCGATGGATGTATACTGTTTTGGAGATCTGCAATCAAAATTAGGTCGGGGTCTAGGGAAATTTTGGTGTGCAGGGGGTGATTGATAATGAGATGGTTGAGCATTATAAGTTTGGTATACATGAGCGGGTTGGGAGTATCTGGGTGAAGTAGGTTGATATGTAGGAGGTGGAGATGATTAATAAGTTGGTAGCGGAGCTTGGTATGAGGGTGAGGATGCTTGGTAATTTGGGGTTGGCTGGTATGTGAGTGGAGGTATTGGATAAGTTTGGTATTTGAGGGGATATTTGGTCCTCTATGCAACCATCACAGCCCCTACGTCCCTTTTCTTGGACACACCACTGGACTGTAAAGTCTTATTTGTAGCTTGCAAGGCCTCGAAGTTTGTAACCATACCGCTTTTAATACCTTTTCAATTCTTTCACCCAGTTTGATATTGTCGGAAAACTTGTGGTTCTCAATCATCATCAGTCGTTCATAGTACTGCGGGTCCTGAGCCCGGATAAAGAACTTGTTCATTTTCTCCTCTTCTAAGGCGGGTCTGGCCTTAGCAACCTCGGACCTGCAGCGAGTAGCATACTCGTGAAACGTCTCTGTGGGCTTCTTCTTTAAATTCTGGATATAGAACACGTCTAGTGCGTTCTATGTATTAAACCTGAATCTGTCCATAAAGTCAGACGCCATGCCTACCCAGCTTGACCACTTCTTGGGATCTTGGCTGATGTACCAAGATAATGCATCTCCTTTCAAACTCCTCATGAACAGCTTCATGCGGATTCTTTCATCCTTCCCTACTCCAACCAGCTTGTCGCGATATGTCCTCAGATGGACCCTTGGATCACCCGTACCATCAAATATTTCAAACATAGGAGGTTTGTACCCCTCAGGCATTTCGACATCAGGTCATATGCAAAGGTCCTCATAGTTTAGCCCCCCAATTCCTTTACTTCCCTCAATGCCCTGAATTCAGCTAGTCAGTTTCTTAAGTTCTTCGGCCAAGTTCCTGATAAGCAGATCCTTTTCATCAGACTCAGGTGTGCTTGAGATAGGTTGGGTGGGGTGTGGCATGGTCTCCACATAGATAGGAGTATTATGGTGGCCTGGTGTATGGGTGTGTAAATGATCGTTTGTGGAGTTCTGAGATTTTGGGATGAGTAGTGGAGTGTTGTTTGGGGTATGGCAGGTGTTGCATTGGTTCTTTGGTGGAGTAACGTGATGGTGAGGAGCGGGATGATTCTGTTGTTTTGGGATATTTTGAGGAGGTGTAGGGTTTTGAGTGTTGGGGAAGTTGATATCTGGGGTGTTGAGGGAAAATGACAGGCTTGCCAGATTCCGAACCTGATCGAGTTCTTCCTGAAATTTCAACAATTTCTGTTTAACTTGTGACACATTCTTATTAGGAACCCGAATACCCTAACCATCAATGCCCTCTACCCATTCAGTTGTGTTCTCCTTCCTGATGTTGTTCAAATCTTCCATTTTGCCTTTGTTCTTGCCTTTGATGGGACTAAGAGGAGGAGTGGGTGGAGGGCCCCTGGATCTTGTGAAATAAAATGATGATGCCAGAGTACACAAACTAACCTTTCGGGAGGGAAATAATAAAACAATAATAAAAACAAAAGGTAATCAAGTCAGTGAGAATTATAAAGAGTATTGCAATATTTAAACACATAGTGCGGGAATGTAAAGCGTGTCCTAATTTGGGAACCTCTTTGTGTCTGAGGTAGGCCTAGTGACAATTTAATTTGGAGAACTTAAAATGCTAAATGCCTCATTTTATTGATAAAAATAGACGAATACCAAAACGACACTAAATAAGCAAGAAATAAAAGTCACTAATGGTCATTGGCCTTATTACATTCATAAAGCGAAAACGTAAATTCCTATCTATTTGGTCCCGGAAGGACCTTCCCCAGATTCGGCATCCTTGGCTCCGTCGAACAGCTTCCCCAACTCGCGAAGTCCCAGCAACAGGTATGCTCTGGCTAGATGTCCGTCTTCGGTCCCTTCAGCCTTTTGACAGTCTTCAACCCTTTTGAGAAATTTCCCCTCTAGTTCTACTATGCCTCGCTCCAAGTATCATAGCCTTTTGTTAGCACTGATAGCCATGTCATTCCTTTCCTCAATCAGCTTCTGGTTGGACTCTTGTATCTCGCGGTGTTCGCTCTCGCATTCACGGATCCTTTTGGGCAGTTGGTTGTACTTGACTTGCGCCTCGGCCTTTTCATTTAGGATTCTGTGACCTCGAACGAACCCTGACTGGCCCAGACCATCCCAATTATATTCCAACCAACCAAGATAGAAAGGAGTACAACCGGCATGATATCTGTCTGGCTCGATGATGTCTTTCCCCATTACGATCTTGCAGTGCCACATGTGTTGGGCTTGGCACTTGTAGGGACTATCATCATTTTGGAAGTCAGCTCGTAAATGGCTCATCTTATCAACCCTGTGTATGACTTGCTTCCTACCTGCTGGCCTCATAACTCAAAAAGGGGTGTAAGGGTATGTTCCTCTTAGACCAATCAGTATCAAGAAAGGTGCATCTCTGGATCGGCCGATGAACTCCTCTATCGGAAACCACTCGAACATCAATTGAACCTGTTCTTCAGTCAAATTATCAAAGAGCTCAACCCATCCTTTGGCATTCTCAGGCTGAGTGAACATGTCGGGGATGTAATTCATTCGCTTTGGATGGTGGAAAAAGATGTGATCATCCCAGACCCTTCGCTGAATTTCTTGTCTGCATTCGCCCTTTTGGAGATGTTCCATCAGCCAAAGCTGAAGTAGTAGATTGCAGCCTTCGAAGGGTCTCGCTCCTCGTTGACACTTCTCTAAGGCTTGGTATATGTCTGCGATGATCATGGGTACAATGTTGAATGTCTGCCCACCAATCCCCTCCATTAGGGTCTTGGTTACCATAGCCAGCCTAGTATGGATTCTCCCTTTCTTCATTGGAAACACGATAAGACCCAGGAAGTAAAACATAAAGATGAAAACCCTACGATAAATATGTCCCAAGGACGTGATGGCAAACTCATCAGGGTAGGTATGGTATGATTTTCTATGACCGTATCTTTCATACAGGTAGTCAAAAGGGATGTATGATTCCTTCAGGCATACCAATTCTGCATTCTTCTACAAACCCATCATTTTAAGGAAACCCTTGTCTGTGTAGTTCTCGGGCAGTAGCAAACCCGGGGTTTCCCACACTAGACCAGCCAGTCCTCCTATCTCCTCTAGCAAAGGTGTCATTTCGATATCCCCAAAGCGGAACACGGCCCTTTCACAATCCCAAAATAAGGTAGCAGCTTCTATTATCATGTTGTTAGGCTGGATCTCCATGAGGGATAGTAGATTGCCCAGATATTTTCTGACAAGGGTTTTGTCACTAGAATGTAAATCTTCCCACCAACTTAGCAACCTTGGGTGGATGTTGGTGACCATGCCGAATTTGGGGACTTCGTGCCTCATATTTCTGCAAGACAGACAAGGTTAGGCCCTTACTCCTACCAGACTCTACTATTTAACATCAACAATTAGCATGAAGCATTTAGTTCTCCAAATAAATGCACAGAACCTGATGATGTCTGTTTGGGTTTGGGGAAACCTAGTGGACTTTAGACAAGGCTATCTTAAAGGATCATTATGTGGACAACATAACCGACCCGGCTAGGTTGGACCATGATGCATGCACAATATAAATAGAGCAAGGTTTCTATGGGGTTTTAGACTGGTACCCTTGAGCGGACAACTCAAGGGGGAAGGCACGGAATTGTCGACTGCACCGTTGATCGACTAGTTTTACCGCAAATATGACTTTTCAAATTTAGGGGGTAATGATATAGGAAGGACGCAACCACTTATCAAGCATTGCTATAGTATTTGTTTGGCACGAGTGGACTATGATGTTGAGCATGATTATGTAATAATTAAAAGCATGTTGACATGTATTTGCACGTTAAGAAAGCGATAAACACAGTAGTTTCATAATTTAAAGCAGTTATAAAGGAAGGAAACAAGAAAGATATGTCAGATTCACTTTTGAAAAAGAAATTAAACACTTAAACGAATAAAACAAATAAGTGCACATAGGGAGGGGTACAAATTTACAAAAAAAAAGGTATGAAATGGTAAAAGCCTAAATATTCCCAGCAGAGTCGCCATGCTATCGCGCCCCCTTATTTCCTCACGGAATCGGGTTCATGACATTTTGGGTTGGGACAACTCTTTCCTTTTGGAAAAGGGGGTTTAATTTTGAAGAGTCGCCACCTAACAATTTTTAAGATGTGTTAGGGCACCTATAGGGTTCATTGATAACTACGTTTGGTAACCAGAGATAGGGTAAGGGCTTGAAATTATCCCAAGGGGAAGGTGTTAGGCGCCCCTCAAGATCCACTAGTGTGGTTCCCGGCTAGAGAGTTTTTTTTTGAATTTGTACAATTAGCAGGTAAACAAGTAAGGCTCAAATAATAGGGGATTTAAGTTTAAGAACACAAATGTTGGAAAGACAATTACTGAGAAAGCGATATTTTGAAAAGAGTTACAACCTAAGCATGCTTATGAATGTAAAGGGGGTGTCCTAGGTTTGTTTGTAATATGGATCACATCAATGCAATACCCGGTATGACACTCCTCAAAGAGGGGCTACACGTGGTATTAACGCACCGGTCATCATATCCATATCTACCCTTTCCCGCCCGTAAAGGTAATAAAAGTGAGGGTTGGTCTCGACCCCTATTGCATGTTGTTACACGTCCCTTCCTATCAGTCCCAGAAGAATTTAGGACTCTTATCCTATAAGAAGGAGGTTCTAGGCAGACCCTCAGGTTTAGAGGCAAAATACTAAGGAAACATACAATAACAAGTAGGACTTCAATTAAGGGAAGCATGGAAGACAAACGAAAGGCTCAAATATACCTCCACAGGTAATGCACATAGACAGCATGACTCGTACACAGTTAAAGTCTGAATTTAAATCCTATGCATGGTATCTAAGCGATAACAACAAAACCAGGTTTATTACATGACTCAGAAAAGAAGTCTAAATCAGGCTTGCCTACTGATTTTAACAGTTGATAATTAAACACTAATCATAGAGACGGTTCTGGTTTTATTTAAAGTTATTACCTAAGGCTTGCCTAGGCGTAAAATAATATGTAGAAGTTATTCAGAATTATTAAAATAGTGTGGAAATTATTTTACCCTAAGAACATGTTGTTCTAGTTGATACGAATGCAAAGATTATTACTAGTTATATTCAGAAAAACATCACAAGGTGGGATTATTTTTTTTTACCTTTTCATGAATCAGTAATTAACTAGGCGTCTTAAACAAAATGCAAATTGGATCCTAGAACATGATACCTAATATGCACATGCAGATGGCAAGGTTGTTAAAAAAACAAAATCCCTAAGGCATGATTTCTAAATACATACAAGAGTTGCAGAATTATTGAAGTATGACTTCTGAAAGTACAAGAGTAACAGCTTTTATGCCAATGTTGTTATCATCCTAGGAGCAGGATTTCTAAGTGATAGACATAAAACATGGATTAGTGACGGATGAGATGTTGAAACAAGAAACATGGGACCTAAGAGCATGATTTCTAATGCATGTATGAACCCTAAGCATGGTTTCTATTGCGCAATTAGGAATATAAACCTAACAACATGTTTTCCACCCTTCAACAACTATAGCATGCATATTAACCTCATCTCTTTTCACTAGCCAACCCCAATACTTGTTTACAACAGGTTGTTACAAACCAACATTGAAACGAATTACATAAGTAGCAATGAAAAATAAGAAGTTACACTATAGGAAGCCTGATTAGGACTTCCTCTCTGAGTTATGTAATCAATCACCTCAAGTGCCAAGATTGTTTCATAGCTTTTCCTCATATCTAGGTGTGTCAGAGTTCCCTAAGGACCTCAAGGAATCTCGGGCAGTGCTCACACCCAGATTTCATAACCAAGACAGAGTAGGTGCAATGTGGAAAGGCCAGCTTTCATGTGTCCAAGTTCAGAGGGAGCTCAAGGGTCCCAAGGCAAGGCTCACACAAAAGGGGTAGGACCTAGTAGTCTAGGAGTATAGTGAAAATGCAGGACACATGTTTGAAAGGAGTTTGTTTAAAAACTAGATTGACAAGTTCATTTTGAAAGCAATCAATAACATAAATGGTTGAAAGCAGTTGTATTAGTAAGACATAGTTCAAACACTTCAGGGTAAGACCACACACCGCAAGTGAATGAATTCGGTAATCACACATAGGGTAAAAGGGGATTTGTGGATACATATATATTGACTATAGACACCTGACCTCAGCAGGAATATTAGGAATTGTATGGACATGCTCAGAGATAATTAGACACTGGCATAATCACAAACCAGTCATGAAACACATAGAGGAGGGATAGGGGGTTTGGGATTCCCAAAATGGTAAGTGCACAGTAGGTAAAAGAATACAATCGTCAAAGCATGCTTGAATCACATGAATTAAAAGGGGGAGGAATCATATCAGTATGCTTAGATACAAATTTCACAACAAAACCACAATAAAAGCAGGCCAGAAATAAAAGAAACTGAAGCAAGAATAGAAACATGTTGTTGTCGAGGTTTAATTTAAACTAGGACATACCAGTGAAGATAGAGGTAAACAAAATGAAAGAACCAAGGTTTACAAATGATTAGCCTTGGCTTGCAGCCGGCCAATAGTAGTAGAGTAACACATAATTTTTCTTTAAGTGAGAGAGGGGTTTTTGAAAGCCAAGTCAGGTCTTGTTAATGAAAGACTTAGGGTATTTATAGCTTTAAAAATAGGTAGAAAATAAGGTAACAAGTAAAGGTTTAGCACAATTATGGAAGTAATCACAATTAGAATCTAATTAATACAAGTACTTCCCCTTAATCAAGGAATTAGAGCTTAAATGGATACTAACAGGGATAACTAAGGAAAACAAATCAGTTGAGAAATATTGGTTTTTATATATAAGGGGTAGTAAACGTATAGAGCATATGATTGAGTCTAGGTACAGAATATACTAATTTGAGGAAAGGATTCAGCAAGAATGAAGCACCACATCAAATAAGGGAATGAAATCAATCAACTTAAACAAACAAGTAAAATTTTAGGGGTTTACAAGAAAACTTTGCAATCAAACCGTAATTTAAGGAAATCGGGATCGATCAAGACGGAATCATGATTTTGCACTTCGACATATAAATAGAGAAGAATGAACAGGCGTACCAGACATGCAAGGTCAGCCATATCGACAAAAATAAGCAAGAGATGAACAAACTAGATGAACACAATCATACAAAAGTGACACGAGTTGGCTAAGGACTCAGTAGCAAAAGGAACCCACTCGAAGCATGGTAATCAACAGAAACATAACCAAGTCAAGTAGTCATGGCTAACACATAGAACCAGAGTGAAGAAACCAACCTAACACACAGCAACAGGTGATGAAGATCAGGCCAACACACTAAATCAAGTAAAGAAAGTCTTTAAAACTCATAGTAACTAGTGATGAAAATCTTTAAGAAATTAGGACTTTTAACAGAGTTGAGTTAAAAGCGGTAAGAACTTAGAATCGGTCAATATAAACATATAAAAGGGTCTAACCATAAAGAAATCGATCGAAACAGGTATACATATAAATCAAATAAATAAAGACAGTTCCAGAACCCCGGATAAAACTAAAATAATTAGGGTTTTCAACGTGATGAATCAGGTAGAAGAAAAACATAAATAATCCATTTAAACATATTAAAATCATATGATAGTACTAAAAATCAGAGGAGAAGTCATTTAAAAAAAGGGGTTAAGAAACCCTAGTCTTGAAGATGAAAAGTCACTTTGAAAAAATCGGAAAAAAAACATTTGAGGAAAACACCAAAAGCTCATGATATAGACAGATCTAAAAGATATCGGAAAAATCTTTAAAGTTAGGGTTTCGGAGAACCTAGAGAAGGTGACAAAACCTTGAAAAGCTACCGGTTTTAGCCAGAAAAGTCATAGATCTTACTCGAACAACCATGGATGGCTGGAAAATGGCATGAGAAACCATGGGAGGCAAGTGAACCACCTATGGTTCACTTGAAGGCCTCAAAATAATAACACACGTTCAAGAGGGAGCCATAAGGCTGGTAGGTGGCGAGGCCACCATGGATTCAGGCAGGGAGATGGCCGGAGAAGGTGGATAAGGTTCATCGGTGAGAAGGAGAAAGGAGAAGGTTCTAGAGAGAACTAGAGATAGAGAGAGAGAGAGAGAGAGAGAGAGAGATGAGAGACTGGTTGAGAGAGAATGAGATGGGGGAAATGACAGATGGGGGGGTAGTCTTTAGGGTTTAATATGGTAAGAGTGAATCCGGACCGTTGATCAAAATTGATCAACGGCCTGGATTAACTCAGGTATGGGCCGGGTGGTGTTTGGGTTTGGGCTTGGGTCCGGTGGGTTTTTTAATTGGGTTGGGAGACCGTTTGATTTAGGCTAAAATTGAAAGCCAATTTTGGCTATAAGTTAAATAGCCAGTTTTTCACTATTTAATTTATAGAAAAATAGTAGATAATTTCTAAAAATAAATTTAAAATGCTAAAATGATTTTTAATACATAATTAGCAATTTAAAAATACAGGATCCAATTTTATGTATATAAAACATAATTAAATATTAAAAGGGCTAATATTACAATTATGTGCAATTTAGCTTTAAAAATACTAAATGTAATTTTAAAAATATGTAAAAATTACATTAGCCATATTTTGGCATAAATATAGAAATCCAATAGATGAATTATCAAAATAATAATTTTGAAAATAATTATTGGGGATTTTATGGATAAAAAGGGAGAAAATAAATCAATTTAAAACCCTTAAAATTATGAAAAAATAATAAAAACCTTGGACATGCTTATATATGCATATATATGCTATTTTGAAGGTATTTTGCATATTTAAAATATATAGGGAAAAATTAGGTATCAACACCTGGGAGACCGAGCGGGGGATGCGGAGCAGATATACTCACTTGTTTGAGGCTTTAGGTATGTTTCTTGACTCATTTGAGGATGAACGTTTGTTTAAGTTGGGGAGGATGTGACGACCCGGCCAGTCGTCTCATGAATTACCGCTCTGTTTTTCCTATTTCTGCTTCTTTACGCTTTGTTTATCCGTGTTATGGGGTATTGGGTTGGTCAGATCGAATTCGGAATAATTTTGGTAAGGTTTGAGACACTTAGTCTCTTTTGAGGAAGGTTAAGTTGGAAAAGTCAACCGGATGTTGACTTATGTGTTAGAGGGCTCGGATGTGAGTTCCGATGGTTCGGTTAGCTTTAGGAGCTGATTTGGGACTTAGGAGCGTGATCGGAATGGGTTTTGGAGGTTCGGAGTAGATTTAAGCTTGAATTGGCAAAATTGGATTTTTGGCGATTTCCGGTTGATAGGTGAGATTTTGATATAGGGGTCAGAATGGAATTCTGAGAGTTGCAGTAGTTTCGTTGTGTCATTTGGGACGTATGTGCAAAATTTTAGGTCATTCGGACGTGGTTTGGTCGGGTTTTTTATCAAAAGTGGAATTTAGAAGTTTTTGGAAACTTAGGCTTGAATCCGATGTGTTTTGGTCGATTTGATTTTGTTTGAGGTGTTTTGAAGATTGGTACAAGTTAGAATAAGGTTTTGGGATATGTTGGTGCCTTTGGTTGAGGTCCTGGGGGCCTCGGGTGAGTTTCGAAGGGTTGAACGGACCATTTTGAGTTAAAGAAAAGTTGCAGATTTCTGTTCAGCTATTGCAAGCATTTTACTCTTCGCGTTCGCAAGTGGACCCTCGCGTTCGCGAAGAGTCAGTTGAGGAAGGTGGAATTTAAGCCTTCGCGTTCGTGAGGATGGCTACTCATTCGCGAAGGGCTAAGTGTTTGTGCATCGCATTCGCGGAGTAGTGTTGCGTTCGCATAGAAGAAAATGAACGGTTGAGCTTCAGTGGAATTAATTCATCGCGTTCGTGATAGGTGGAACGCGATCGCGAAAGGCATGTCTGAGTAAAGTATCGCGTTCGCGATGTGGTGGTCGGGATCGCGAAAGAGGAATTTGGTCAAGGTTATTTTTGTGCTTTGTGAACGGAGGCTTTGACCGCATTCGCGAAGAAGGATTTCAGGCCTCGGCAGAATGCTTAAATACTCGTCTTGTCCGCGATTTTGGGGTTTATTTCCTCCATTGTTGGTCTTTTTGGAGCTTTTTGAAGGGGATTGAAGAGGGATACAAGGGGAATCACTTGGAGGTAAGATTTTTGGACTTAAAACTCGATTCTAATGTGAATTCCACCTAAATAATCATAGAAATTAAGCCAAAAAAATTGAAGAACTAGGGCTTGGAAACTTAGATCTTTGCTTGAGGATTTGAAGGACCATTTGAGGTCGGATTTCAGAACTTTTAATATGTATGAATTCGTGGGGAGATAAGGAACCTATTGATGTAAAAATTATTGAATTCCGAGACATGGGCCCGGGGGTCGAGTATTGGTAATTTCGGGATTTTTGGTAATGTTTGATTGTTTGCGCTTGGGCTTCGTTCCCTTAGTATATTTTGATGCCGTGATTCTGATTTTGGATAGATTCGACGCGAGTGGAGGCCGATTCGAGGGGCAAAGGCGTCGTGGAGTAGTATTTTCACCGGTTTGAGGTAAGTAACCATTGTAAATCTGGAAACGAGGGTACAAACCCCGGTATTTGACTTGTTTTGATAAATGCGGTAACGCACATGCTAGGTGACGAGCGTGTGGGTGTGCACCAATTGGGATTGTGACTTGGTCCATCCCGTAGCGACTATTGAGACGCGTATTTGATTTGAAACCTTATGATATTCCATACTTTAGTCATTTTTACTCTAATATGGGATGTATGCCATGTTTGGGGCTGTGTGCCGACCTATTGAGACCCTTAGGGGCATTTTTACTGTTTTTCCTCACTTTATTTGTTGAAAGCATATCCTCAGTCATGTTTTACCTGTTTAAATATTTAAAATTGGTTTTATCACTCCACTTCTAATTGTGAGGACTGTTTGGGCTGAGTTCCCTAATTTCTATTGTTGTGCCCGAGAGGCTGTGAAGTTAATGACTGAGAGAGGTTGAGAACCTAATAGTGAGGATATTATATATATATATATATATATATATATATATATATATACACACATTATGGATCGGGCTACATGCCGCAGCGATACTAATATGGATCGGGTTGCACGCCGCATCGATATATATACTGGATCGGGCTGCACGCCGCATCGATATATATATTGGATCAGGCTGCGCACCGCAGCGATATGACGCTTGAGCTGTAGGAGCCCCTCCGGAGTCTGTACACCCCTAGTGAGCGTAGTCGACTATAAATTATGGATCAGGCTGCACGCCGCAGCGGTTACTATGATTTTTATTACTATGAGATAATAATGAGCGTGAGTGCTGAGAGTGAGTATTGAGTGATGAGAGTTGAGTCACGAGTGACTAAGACGCTGCCCGAGGGCCATATTCTGAGTGATACCTTGCCCGAGGGGCCCGGTTATGTTATTTTCACTGATTTCACTCTTCTTTTGAAATAAGCCTCTGTTGTAAGAAATTGCTAAGTTTATGATTTCAAGCATTTAAACTAGAATTGATGATTTTTCGACGAAAACTGGGTTTTAAACTGTGGAATTTGATCTGTTATCCTGTTGTTTATTCAGTTATATGATTTTTAACTGCTCGACACTTCTTTCAGACCTTATTTACTTTAGTTACTTACTGAATTGGCGTACTCACATTACTCCCTGCACCTTGTGTACAGATCCAGGTGCCCGAATGGCAGAGTGAGGGTCCTCAGCTGATTCAGAGGTTGCCGGAGATTTCAAGGTAGTTGCATGGTATCCGCAACCCTGTTTTCTCCTTCTTATCTTGTTCTTTTCCGCATTTTCTAGACTTATGTTGTATGAGACAGTTAGTTTTGTAGTAGAGGCTCTAGACTCGTGACACCAGATATTTGGGGCTCTGTAGTTTTTCATGTTTATTTGACTTCCACATATGAAAATGTATTTTAAACGCTTATTATGGAAATTTGATATTTAAACCTATGTTAGAAAATGGTTTTATAAAAGGAGGTTGTTGTAGTTAATGGCTTGGGTTGGCTTACCTAGTAATGTGATAGGCGCCATCATGACCGGGTATTTGGGGTCATGACACAAGTTCCAAATGACACGTCACAGCCCAACTTTCCCTCCGTTTAGGTATCGTGATGGCACCTAGTCTTAGGGACTAGGTACGCCTAACTCATACTGAAATACCATAATAATAAAAGAAATTTAATAGTCTTGAAGGAGAAATCTCTACAAAATTTATAATTTCCAAAACCCGGTAGTACAAGTCATAAGCTCTATAGAGTTTCGCTACAACTTCTAAACACAATCATATGGAAATAAGTACAACAGTGTAAATATAAAATAAGAAGGTGACTTCGAGCCTGCGAACACAGCAGTAGGGCTACTTTGAGTCTCCTCGGCAAGAATCCGCACAGCTACTAGCGAACAATACCTGATCTGCACACAAATAAAATGTGCAGAAGTGTAGTATGAGCACACCACATCGATGACCAGTAAGTATCAAGACTAACCACAGTGGAGTAGTGACGAGGAACAGTCAAGACACCTACTGGTCTAATAAATAGAATATGATATTTATATAAATACTACGCGATACGGCTAACAATGTAGTAATTTCAATAAGGAAAGAAAACAGCAAGTACTCAGCGGAACACCATAAGGAAAACACGAAAAGGTAAACGAGAATACAATCCAAATCTGAAATCACGAAATACAGTAAAGACAAGTCATAACTCAACAACTCCGACATTTTTCACCTTAAGTCTTAACCAGCAAACGTGTTACATTTCGCGTTTTTGTACGTTAAAGTTTTGTTTTCAGTTAACCGACGTGGACTCGGGGATGAGATTATCTTGAGGTTAACGTATTTACGCTATTTATAACAAGTGATAAATGAGTGTCATGAAGTACAAAGGGTACACGAATTAAAGAAAATGAGTTTCGTTGAAGGTGACCGATTTGAGATAAAATACGGGTCGAGCGATAATACCCGATAATTATGGACTAGTACCATGTAAGGTAACATATGACCATGGTAGTATGATATATAAAGTATATTAAAAATAAATAAAATTTTAAGTGATTTGAGATAATTCTTAATTATACGGGTAATTGATTAATTACCGGGTAACAAGACATTACCTAGTTAGTTAATAAAATAAGTGGATAAGATTAACCCCTTCTTCCCTTCCAAAAATGTGGCACAAGGCCATCAATCAAGAAAATAACTCATAGTAATTTATGAGTAGGTGTCTACCTAAGGATTAAAATAAAATTTAACCAAGATAAGACTTCATTATAAGTGTTATCTCATTTAGGATGAGAACACCCATGAATCATTGTTGCTATATCAATATTAGTTCAAAAGACACGTTAGAAGCAGAAGCTAATTATCGTTCCAAAAAAGCTTCATAGAATCAGAAGCAATTTCGTTCATGAATTTCAAAGAAGTAGGAGCAAATTTCGTTCAAGGATTTCAAAAAGCAGAAGCTTAATCCGATTTTTTTTGGAGTTCTAAGTTCAATCAACGAAGGTTTTCTAACGGAATATTAGATAGAGTTTTCCCTACTCCAGGTATGTTAAGGTCATCCCTTCTTTCTTTTGGCATGATCCAAATTATACTGAAGAAACGAGCAAACGCATAGTTTCCACAAATTACTCTATTCATAGAAATACTAGGGATGTCTATATTCTTGATTCCCCATGTGAATTATTATTATATTCTGTTCATGGGTCTCAGAATAATACGCAATTGAAAAAGTTTATCTGGAAGGAATATTGAGATTTTTACGTTTTTCATCCATTTCAGCCATTTATACATGTGCATTTACCCATGACCAGATGGCGTTATATACGCATATATATAATAATATATGTATATGGGATATAGGAAAAGGTTACGGCGTTATATACGCACCACCACCTGATCAGTTGGTATATGTTGATGATGTTGCCCACGGTGGCTGAGACGATATGATGGGATGCCCTCAGTGTCTTGATGATATTATGTACACCCATACCTATGCATGTCATGACATTTATACGCACGTGCATGACATTATAAATGTTTCAGAATTTACAAAGTTATTTAGATTTAAAGATGTGTTTCTTTATTCCATGTTTCATCTGTGTCTTTTACGTACTAATTTTCATGCCTTACATACTCAGTACATTTTTCGTACTGACGCCCTATTTCACGGGGCCTGCGTTTCCTGCCCGCAGGTGCAGGTAGGCATGCTGACGGTCCCCCTTCTTAGGATCCCTGATCAGCGAGAGTTGGCATGCTCTACTTGATCCGGAGCTGCTTTGATTTTGGTACGATATGTTTGTATATATATATATATATATATTGGTATGATGTGGCTCAGTCCCGTCTTTGTACAGTTATATTTCTATTAGAGTTCTGTAGATAGTATGTCTTGCCGGCTTCCAGTTTTGAGATGTATAGTTGTCTAGAGCAGCCTTGTCGGCTCGCCCTACGTATGTTGCACGTATATGTATATATGCCTTTTTGGGCAGATTTCCTTCATGTACATTATTCTCGTAATTCAGCAGATATTATTCGGGTTTACATCTTAGACGCATGCTTAGGGGTGTTTGACAGGTAGGACTCGGGAACCCATCACAGCTCATCGGTTTGGGTCGTGACAAAACGTCAATCAAATAGTCAAACCTTTCAAGTGATTAAAAAAAAATTCAAAATATACTTCCTTCAAATAAACGTTCTTTTCAAAAGAGTTCTTTCAAAATAAATGTTTTTTGAATGTAATCTTTTCAAACAAATATTCATGGAATATAAGTCACCCTGTGACATTTCAAAATAGTTAATTAAAAATAGGTACCTTCGAATATAATCTTTTCAAATAGATAACCTTCGAATATAAGTCACGATGTGACACCTCATCTCATAATCATACAATACAGGTCTCAATACCTGAACCCTAATACTTGGCATCATGTGCCCTCATCACACCTCCTAATAATGCTGACAACGCACGTGCCCAAAAGAGTCATTCTCACATGGAAGGCAAATAATAAGGGTGTGCGTCTATACTCGACAATACCAAGAGCCTCCTATCCGATTAGGGTGCTTAGCCACGTGTATGCTTGTGCAAGTGTCCTAACATAGTTCATACCAGCTAGTAAGTCTAAGGAATAAAATGGATAGCACATATAATGCTTACACAGGGATCGGATCAATGAAAACAACAGCTCAAAACACAGTGATTTTAACAGGGGATCTCCCAGGATATCGTCTCGTAGTCTCAAACGTAAATGTGCAGAGGATCTCCCGGGATATCGTCCCGTAGTCCCAAATATAAATGTGCAGAGGATCTCCCGGGATATTATCCCGTAGTCCAAACCATAAATATGTAGAGAATCTCCTGGAATGCCGATCTGTAGTCCCAAAGTAAATATCTAGTATAGGGGATCTCCTTGGATATCGTCCCATAGTCCCAATTATAAATGTGCAGGGGGATCTCCCTGAATACTGATCCGTAGTCCCAAAGTAAATACGTAACACAACTAACAGAAATCAAATGTTACAGCACAATAGAAAGCTCGTACATCACCACAATATATATAACAACAACAATGACAATAATACAAGGTAAGACAAGTAAATCAACTCAAGGACTGAAAATCACAAGGAAACGGTAGAACCAGCTCATAAGGAATAACCACAAAAAAGAATGTTGGCATAAAGGCAACAGTTCAACAATGGAAAAACTAATATGTAGCCACGATCCCACAATATAAAAGTCAATAACAAGGAAATCAACACGAGTCAAATAGTCCCAAATAAAGGCAAGTCAACAAAGATATAGGTTATCTAAACTCCTTTTAAGGTTGGACAATTTTGAGGATATTCGACAATTCAATTAAGGAAAGATGATCTTAGCTTCACTTAAGACTAAACAATTTCAGAAGGGATAATAATAATTCTCAAATAAGACAAGCAGCTATGAAAAGATAGCATGACAATAGGAGAGGCGAAATTCTTCAATTAAATCAAATAGGAGTCAATTAGGCAATAAGAGTGAATCATAAAGCAATTAATTCCAATTAAGCATGTATAGGTGAAACTAGTAAATAAAAAACTTAGTCATGTCAATAACACATTCATACACAGTGAATATAAAGACCTAAGAACCCTAAAAGGCTAATTTTCCACAGATAAGTCTGAGCACGCACTCGTCAGCTCAATACAATCAACATAGAAGACTCAAATCCTAAGGGGAAGTCCCTCAGGCAAGATTAGGCAAGATACTTACCTCAAAGACGATAGACCGACATTCTAAAATACACTCCTCGGATGAAAAGACCTCCGGACGGCTCAAATCTAATCAAATTAATTTCAAAGCACAAATAAAACACATAAGAAATCATTCTGGATCATAAAGTCTCAATCTTTAACAAAATTCGAAAATTGGTCCAAAAGTCGACCCCCGGGCCCGCATCGGAACCAGACACATTTTACAAAATCCGAATACTCATTCCCATATGAGTTCAACCATACAAAAATTATCAAATTCCGATACCATTTGGTCCCTCAAATCACGATTTTTCATTTTAGAACTTTTCTTTCAAAACCAACATTTTCCTCAACTCAAAACACAAATTAAGTGATCAAAATGAAGACAAAATCATGGAATATGTTAGATTCTAGGTGAAGAACACTTACCCAACCGATTTGCTTGAAAACCCCCAAAATAAGCTCCCAAATCCCAACTTTAAAACTCAAAATATGAAGGAAATGGCAAAACCCTCAACTTATATGATTCTACCAGAACTTCGGCACATGCGACCAACTTAACCGCATTTGCGCAACCGCAGGTGCGCCTGACCAATCGCACATGCGCTCCACTCTACATATGCGCCCAGGGATCTGCTTCTGAAGCACCGCACGTGCATTCCAATTCTCCGCATCTGCGGAGACTGCCTATACCAACTCCTCTCGCACTTGCGCCCAGGGTCCGTAGGTGTGGTTACACCAGAACTCAACCTCCCCAAAACCATGGAAAATCATCTGCAATTCGTCCGAAATACACCCCTCAAGACCCCATCCAAGCATACCAACAAGTCATATAACCTAACACGAACTCACTCGAGGTCTCAAATCACATCAAACAAGGTCAAAACGATGAATTACACCATGAATGTAACTTAGGAACTTTCAAATCTTTCAACTTCCAAAACTCGCGCTGAAACCTACAAATCAACCCGGAATGACGCCAAATTTTGCAGACAAGTCTAAAATAACATATTAGAGCTGCTACAACTCTTAGAATCTCTTTCCGACCCTGATATCACAAAAGTCAACTATGGGTCAAACTTCTCCATTTTGCAAACTTCAACTTTTTCAACTTTCGCCGAAATACCTCAAATTACTCTATAGACCTCCAAATCCGAATCCGGAAGTGTACCTAAGTCCAAAATCACCATACGAAGCTATTGAGATCATCCAAAACCCATTCCGGGGCCGTTTACTCAAAATTCCAATTCCGATCAAATTCTCACCGCTTAAGCTTCCAAAACTAGAATCTTTCTTCCAATTCGACTCTGAATCCCACCTAACTGAATTCAACCATGCACGCAAGTCGATACATATAATATAAAGTTGTTCAAGACCTTACGTCACTGAACAGAGCTTAAATTCTCAAAATGACCGGTCGGGTCGTTAATGACATAACGAACCTATTTCAACTTCTGAAACAACGATCCAAACTCAATAATATCGAAGTCAATTCTCGGTCAAATCTATGTACTTTTCAAAACTTCAAACTGCCAACTTTTGTCAGTTATAGTGAAAAGCTTCTAAAAATATCTAAATACGAATCTAGGCATACACCTAAGTCCAAAATCACCAAACGAACCTATCAAAACCATCAAAACTCCAATTTGAGTCCTATACATAAAACTCAAACTTGGTCAACTCTTCCAACTGAAAGATTCCTATCTAAGAATCATTCTCTCGGATCAATTCCGAACCACTCAAAAATCAAAACTAATGATACCCAAAAGTCATAATATACCATATAAAGATACTCAAGACCTCAAACCACTGAACGAAGTGAAAATGCTCAAAACGACCGGTTGGGCCGTTACAGTTGGTTTGGTTTTGGAAGTATTCGCGTTGAATTCATAGTATTTAGTTTAATGGTAGTGGTCTAAGGTAGCCAAATTAGACTTAATTTAACATTTTGAGTAAACAATCTTGGAATCGGGATTGGTTTGGTTTCGAAAGTATTCGGATTGAATTCGGAACACTTAGTTTGATGGTAGTGGCCAAGTTAGACTTAAGTCAACATTTTGAGTAAACGACCTCAGAATCCAGATTTGATGGTTCCAATAGGTTCGTATGGTGGTTTCGGACTTGGACGTATATTCGGTTTGAGTTTTGAGTGGTCTAGGAGTGATTCCGCACTTATTATCGGAAGTTGGAATTTTGAAGATTTTAGAAATTTCTAAGTTTGGTTTGGAGTGGATTTGGTGATATCGGATTCCATTTGGTATTACAAGCTTGGGGACAGGTTCGTATTGTTATATTGGACTTGTATGTGAAATTTAGTTCCATTTCGAGTTGTCTAAGTATGATTCATCTCGTTCGGAGTTAGTTTAAATAAGTTGGAAGTTTGGAAAGTTGATTAGTTTGATTTGGGGTGCGATTCTTGGTTGTGATATTATTTTTCGTGTTTTGAGACCTTGAGTAGGTATATATTATATTTACGAACTTAATGGTATGATTTAACGGAGTCCTGGGTGGCTCGACTGAGTTTCGGACCACATGGAGCATATTAAAGTTGGCAGATTTTGTTGATGTTTAGGGTGCATCGCGAACGTGGCATAGGTCTTGCAATCGCAAAGTGTTTTAGGGATCCAAGGAAGAGCTGCTCTATGCAATCATGGAGTGGGTATCGCGATCGTGGAGGGTATTCTGGTTGTGCTTCACATTCGCATGGTTAGGATCACGAACACGATGCATTATCTGGGCTGGTCATGGGAGATAGTTGTTCAATGCAATCACGTAATGGCTTTCGTGATCGCAGAAAAGGATTTTCTAGGGGTTGGCTGTGAACCCTTCGCATTCACATTTGGCTGGTCGCGTTAGTGGAGGGTCTAGTTTGTTAAGCCTTCATGTTCGCAAGGATCTGTGTCGTGTTCGCGAAGGGGAAGTTTTGGGCAGAAGCATGTTTGTGCTTCGCGATCGCGATTTTTTGGACTGCGATTGCGAAGGGTAACACCTGGGCAGAATATAAGTTGGGAGCTCGGGTTTGGATTATTTTTATCTATCTTCTCTCTTGCTAAGGCAATTTGAAAGAGCCATTTTCATCAACTAATATAAGGTAAGTGATTTCAACTTGTTGTAAGCTAAATACATGGATTATATATGGAATTTAACATGAAAATTATTAGAAATTATGGGTTACTTTAAAATTTTATTGGAAAACCTAGAAATTGGTAAAAATAGGGATTTAACCATGAAATTGGACATGGGATTGAGAAAACATTATATATTTAAGTTCATAGTACTATGGTAAGCATTTATTTTTGAGAACCTTTGGAATCAGGTTGTGTGGCCCCGGTATTGACTTTTGTTGACTTTTCATGCGTGATTATAAGCTGTTTCTAATTGATAAATAACTGGTTTTTTAGTATGTTTTGATTGGTTTGCATGTTCTTTGGCTAGTTTCGGATTGTTCGGTATTGGTTTGAGGTGTTAGAGAGGTGTTGGAGCCGATTATCAAATTTCTGAGTAAGGTAAGTTTCTTGCTTAACCTTGTGAGATGAGACTTATCCCTGTAAGTAGGGTTGTGCATTTGGATCAGATATCCAAAAATCTGAACCGATCCACTCTATTCAGATATTCGAATTTCGAATTTCGTCTATTCGGATCGGATATGGGTTATGTTTTTTAAAAGTTTGAATATTCGGATCGGATTTGGATTGGTATAATTTTAATTTAATCCGACCCAAAATCTGAATTATATGGACATGTATAAATATTAGACTTACATTTTAGGGTTAAGTCTTCTCATTTCATCCGCCTCTCTTTAGACTCTTTTTTTCTTAGTTTATATTAAAGTCGCTCTCTCTAAACTCTCTTCAAATTGCTCTATTTGCTTCTTTTAAGTCTTATCTCTATATCTCTCGTTCTCAGTCTCTCCTTCCTATCGATGGACAACAATGCCTCTCCCTTATTAGACATTTGTTTGGAATTTCAATTTATTTTATTTTGCTATGAAACTTTTATTTTGTTTATTGGTATGAAATACATTTGTTGTCTTTCAATTTAACAGAATGGTGAATAGTAGTAGTCTTAAAAAGTGTAGTACGCGATTTGATTGTTGGTAGCCTTAATAAGGCATACAATCCTATCACGACCCGGAATTCTCACTGTCGGGATCGTGATGGCGTCTAACATTTCACTTGCCAGGCAAGCCAACGTTAGAACAATTTATTCATTTTTCAATAGTTTAAATTAAATAATGCGAAAGGACTGAAATAACTATAATAATCCAAAGTAATGTGCGAAAGTTAAAATAACTAAAATATCTGATACATGCCTGAACCTGGTGTCATAAGTGCACGAGCTACTAGAATAATACATACAAGGGTCAAAAAAACATAAAGTCGTCTGAAGGAAAATACGCAGCCAAATAAAAGGAAAGGGGACTCTAGAAGCTGCGGACACTGAACAGTTGTACCTCAAGTCTCCACAAAGTTGTCCAATCTGAGCACGCTAATAACCGCTGCTGGGACTGACTCCAAAATCTGCACAAAAAATGCAGAGTGTAGTATGAGTACAACCGACCTCATGTACTCTGTAAGTGTCGAGCCTAACCTCGACGAAATAGTTACGGGGCTAAGGCAAGTCACTCACACTACAACTTGTACGCAGTATATATAATAAAGACAGAAAAAGGAAATACGGAACAAAATAAGGCAGCTAACTGAAGAAAATAGCTAAATCCTCAAAGGGAACCAGTACCGATCAAAAATACCAATCCTTAGAGTTACATATGAAAAATACCAAAAACCAACAAAGTACAGAGAAATAGAAGCACATAGGTTGTTGCGGCGCGCAACTCGATCCCACTGTACAACACGATCCTCCCTTATTCCACCGCAATACTATCACGATCATAAACAAATAATATATATATATATATATATATATATCGCGGTGCACAAACGGATCCCACCATATAACAAAATTAGTATCATAATCACCCTTATTTCATTGTATCAATTCACCCTTATTTCACCTGTTGCGGCGTGCAACCTGATCCCACCATTTCGGTACAGATTCACCCTTATTCCACCATATCAATCCACCATTATTGCACTTGTTGCGACATACATCCCGATCCCACTATATCAGTACCAAATATTCAATGAACGCAGTAAAGTCAATAATTCAAATCACAAGAACCTCTATGTTCGACGAATATAAAGCTGAATCAAAAAGGAAACCTTGTACAACATGGGAATTCATATATGTAATACTACACGGCAAGACAAGTTTAATAATTGACAGTTAGAAGGTGCAAGTAAATCAATTATGGCAAATAGCAGCGATTTGTGAAAGTGATGATAGGCTATAATTACGTATTTTAGTCGATTATTACATTCTAATTTACTGTACTTTAGTTGAGTTTGAGCTTTAATCGCTAGTGTTTTGCACTAATTATGTATTTTATGCCTTACAGGAGTGATTCCGAGCTATGTAGATATCATGGAATGAATTCAAGTGATTTGAAGTTTTGAAGTCTGAGTAAAAGCCCAAAGAATCAAGCTAGGATCGTGTTCGGGGATCAATGGATGATAGTTGAGAACGAAACGGAGAATCGAGCGGGCATACGGTGTATTGTCTAGTAAAATGCACATAACTTTTCGGTCAGAATTCCATTTGGGCTCCACAATATATCGTTGGAAAGATATTTGAAAGGGCTACAACTTTCATGTTTGCACTTTTGGGAATTCCCACTACTGCGGCGAATGGTACGGTGTGGCGCGTGTCGCGCCTGTGGAAATTTCCTGCAGCCTGTCAGAATTAGCACTCTGAACTTCCCCACAAGCACACTGTGTAGCGCGTCACTCCATGCGGCGCACCTGTGCAAATTTTACAGAGCCAGAGTCCTATTTCGCACGGGAGAAGGTATCTTCGTTTGGGCCCGACCTACGTGGTATAAATACATGTAAAATGCTATTTTAAGGAGGAGGACATACTTTTGACATAATTTAGACCTAAGGAGGCCAGGGATTCGTCCTAAGGAGGCAAGAACACACTAGGAGCAAGGCGGACAATTCTTCTACGAGTTTTTCACTTCTTTCTTCCTATTTCCATTATTGGTTATGAATTCAAGTATTGTAGTTATGCATACTATTATAAATAGCTAATTTGTTATCTAGGGTTTTGATGGAACTTATTGGAGGATGGTTTTCCTATTACGTTAATATAGATTTGTTGTAGTTTTTTCTCTATTTGTTCAACTACGTTATTACTGTGGTTGGTTGAAGAGCTCTCAATTGACTGTGCCTATTTAGTTTGTATTACTCAGGAGAGAGTGCATTTTTAGGTAGTTGCTGAACAACATCACTCCTAACGTATATGAGGGATCAATACGAAGGGTTTAAAGGTGGGATTAGGGATAACGAAACCTTGGGTGCGATCCGAGTGAGTTGTACTTAATGCCAGCTAGCGTAATTAGGGAGAATATGTCTAGTAAATTGTGGTAATTACTCGAGAGAGAGTTACAACAATCAGAGCGCTTATGATCGGTAGAGAATACTTAGGCGAATTTATAAAAAACGTAGCGGAAAGAATTCCGACAATAGGAGAAATCATAACTCTAGACCTCCTTAATCTTGTCTCTAACCCTTAGTATCTTTAGTTGTTAATTTACTATTTTAATTTGTTAGTTAATTAGTTAAACACAAGAATCTTATTATCTATAAGTTAGGAATTATTTGGACTTGTCTTCTTGGTGATAGTGAACAACTGTAGCTAAGCCTTAGTTCTCTGTGAGATTCGACTCCGGATTTGTAAACCGGATTATATTTGCAACGACCGCTTAGTCCTTCTTATAAGGCATAGTGGGGCGTGATCAAATTTTGGCACTATTGCCGAGGAACTAACAGTGTAGCTGTAGGTGTACATATTTCTAGGTTGCAAGTTTGAACTTTTATTTTTGTTTTCTTGTATTTGATTTTTTTTTCTTTTTTTTTTGACTTGAGAGATATGGCATCTTGGAATTTTGAGAATTTTGATGTTGGTAATTCTACTTTTGTTCCTCCTTATGCATATTGTTGAGGAAATCACCCATTGCAAAATTGTCCAAATATTTTCCAGAGCAAGTTATGTGCACCAACTCAATTTTATATGTGGAATGTGTGTGATATGTGTGGTGGTCAAGATGGTCAATTTTATGGTTGTGCTTATATTTCTTATCTTCCTCCAACCCCATACTTTGATGGTTCTTCGTTTTCTTGTGAAGTTAATAGGAACAAAGAACCCAGGAATGATGACCTGAAAAAAGATCAAGGATATGCTAAAGTGCCTTGTGGAACAATATGATGAGATACAACTGCAGATACAAAGGCAAGAGGCAACTATTCACCACTTGGAGGCTCAAGCGATTAAATTAATTGAACCTTGTAAAGCGCAACAAGTTGACATTGTGGATAGTAGCCAATATGAGCATGAACTGGCTGCAGAAATTGTCATTATACTAGAGGATTTAAAAAAATATGGGGAGGAGCCAGAGGAGAAGGCCACAGTAGAACACCAACAATTGATCGAACTAGATTTTGAGGATGTCGATATTGTAGAAGAGATACTAGAGTCAACCAATGATATTGAGGATACATATTTAGTTGACTCTAGTGTCATTAGTGTTGAGGATGTAGACAGTCCCAATATTCATGTAGTTGAGCGCATTGGTCCACACTCCAAGCATTTTTCCACATTGTGTTTGGATGATGATATAGAAATAGAGCCATCTGAGCCACTTGAAGATTCAAGGAATAAGGAACACGATGCCTACATTCTGGAATTCTTCTTGCCAGAAAATCGGGATTACACATCTCATCTAAAGGCCAAGAAGTGCAGAATAATACATTATTTTATTGGGCCACTCAGATTCGTTCTACCACTCCAGGAGCATGATCATAGAGCAGAATCAAAACTTGGGGTCTAATTCATAAGTTCGAAGTGGAGGCAGAAAGTGATTGGCGTCGTGCCACGACGTTAAATCAAACGCTTGTTGGGAGGCAACCCAGCTTTACTGCTTTCTTTTATTTTATTTTTTGTTTTTTTAATTATATTATTTTTGTAGTGTCGATTTTTGATTTTCTAGGAGCATGGAAAGCAAAGCTATTGGAAGAATGCAACAGCAAATAAGATGGTTGGAACTAAGTGTGAGGTACCCGCACGAAGGACCAAGCCTGGGAGAAGCCTAAGTACCCCATGAGCTGTTAGTGCTTCGGCCTTTGGCCTACTAGAGAGTCTCTTTTACCCTCTTATTAGTATGGTGTGCATTGGGGACAATGCACAATTTTAAGTGTGGGGTGAGGGATTGTCTGGGTGACTTTCTATGTTATTTAGTTGTGTCAGTTTAATTGAATAATATTTTTTTTTTGGAAAAACGAAAAAGAGAATGAACTTTTTCCGACAATGGATATCCTAGACAATTTTCTTGAGGGACTTAAGTCTAAAGAAAAAGGACAAAAAGATTTTCTTTTTAGGTAGTGTAATAATTCCCCCTTAGTTGTTTTTGTGCCGCGGTTCTTTTCCAAGAGTTTTGTTTGAACCGGGTGTAGTTAGTTTTATTTTTCTAGGAGTAGGAGCTAGTGTGAGATGAATTGAATTGCAGCGATATCTCTTAACTTTGTTATGCCTTGAGAATAGTGAGTACTTTGGCTGTGACGCTTAGGCTCAGTTTTTGAGTCTTGTAGAAGTACCTTAAATTGTATGATCCTAACCTTGTTTAACTGCTTTGACTAGAGTGACTTGATGAGTCCAACCCTAAGTGAGTTATGTGTCATGTGTGTGTAAGGTTTTGTGTTATTTTATGCATTGCATTTGATGTCTAGAACTTGCCCCGGGTGTTTGCAAAGTGAAATAGTAGTTTTGTTCAGTTTTGGAAGTGGTATAGGTGTTTCTTTGTTGAGCCATATACATATTTTACCCGCCTAATTATTATGTATCATAGTTAACCTCTTTGAGTCTATAATCCTGTTTCTTTGGCAACCACATTACAAGCCTTACCTATTTGTTTGAATTAACCATCTATTTGAACCTTCTAACCTCTCATGAGCACTTGAATAGTTATGAACTTTGTAAAAGTTAAAGTGTGGGGTGATTGATTTGGCTTTTGAGTGGAACTAATGAGATAAGGAGAAAGGTGCACTGTTTTGAAAAGGTAAGAGCCACTCGAATTGGAAAAGAAAAAGAAAAGAAAGAAAAAAATAGTTGTATTTTTGCGAAAAATATTTCTTGATAAGTGGTGGTTCTTGATGTAATTGTGCTTAAAGAAGTATGGGGTAGTATACATTGATGTGAAGGTGGAGTTTTGGTTTGATATAAGGGGTTTTAAATGTTAAAATGTATGTATTAAAGTGCTTAGGGAGGTGTAGTCACTCTTATATCTAAATGTATCCTACCCGTCCCTCAGCCTACATTACAACCAAATAAAGTCCTACTTGATCCTAGACTAAATGAGCTTGATTAGTAGAGTGTACACTACAGGCGTATGGTTCATCTTTTGTGGCATATGAATGTTGTTTCTGAGAGTGAGTTAATTCTTTCTATCTTGAGTTCCTAATTGTTCTTAACTTTTATATTGTGTAGAACTAGTCTCTTTGTTGTGTGAGGGCACTTTATTCATGAAGGAAAGGTAATGTCAGTGACCTCTATGTTAGAGTAAGTGGGTGAGTTATGAATAATGCATGGTACTTGTGAGTCAAATCTTGAGGTGAAGATGTTACGCTTTTGTGCTTAGTCTATTTTAAATATTCTTGTTGTGATGAATTAGTAGAAGTATTTAAAAAGGTCGTGTCTATATAAAGTGTAGTTTCATTGCTCGAGGACGAGCATTGGTTTAAGTGTGGGGTGTTGATGATAGGCTATAATTACGTATTTTAGTCGATTATTACATTCTAATTTACTGCACTTTAGTTGAGTTTGAGCTTTAGTCGCTAGTGTTTTGCACTAATTGTATATTTTATGCCTTACCAAAGTGATTTCGAGCTATGTAGATATCATGGAATGAATTCAAGTGATTTGGAGCTTTGAAGTCTGAGTAAAAGCCCAAGGACTCAAGCCAGGATCGTGTTCGGGGATCAATGGATGATAGATAAGAACGAAACGGAGAATCGAGCAGGCATACGATGCATTGTCTAGTAAAATGCACATAACATTTCGCTCAAAATTCCATTTGGGCTCCACAATATATCGTTGGAAAGCTATTTTAAAGGGATACAACTTTCATGTTTTGCACTTTTGCAAATTCCCAATACCGCGGTGCATCGTGCGGCGCAGCGCGCGCCGCGCCTGTGGAAATTTCGTGTAGCTTGTCAGAATCAGCTCTCTGAACTTTTCCACAAGCACATCGAGTAACGCGTCGCCCCATGCGGCGCGCCTCTGTAAATGTTACAGAGCCAGAGTCCTATTTCGCACGGGAGAAGGTATTTTCGTCTAGGCCCAACCCTACTTAGTATAAATACATGTAAAACGCTATTTTAAGGAGGGGGACATACCTTTGACATAATTTAGACCTAGGAGTCTAAGGAGGCCGGGGATTCGACCTAAGGAGGCAAGAACACACTAAGAGCAAGGCGGAGAATTCTTCTATAAGTTTTTCACTTCCTTCTTCCTATTTCCATTATTGGTTATGAATTCAAGTATTATAGTTATGCATACTATTATGAATAGCTAATTTGTTATCTAGGGTTTTGATGAAACTTATTGGAGGATGATTTTCCTATTACGTTAATATATATTTGATGTAGCTTTTTCTCTATTTGTTCAACTACGTTATTATTGTGGTTGGTTGAAGAGCTCTCAATTGACTGTGCCTATTTAGTGTGTATTACTCGGGAGAGAGTGCATATTTAGGAAGTTGTTGAACAACATCACTCCTAACATATATGAGGGATCAATACGAAGGGTTTAAAGGTGGGATTAGGGATAACGAAACCTTGGATGCGATCCGAGTGAGCCGTACTTAATGCCAGCTAGCGTAATTCGGGAGAATATGTCTAGTAAATTGTGGTAATTACTCGGGAAAGAGTTACGACAGTCAGAGTGCTCATGATCGGTAGAGAATACTTAGGCGAATTTATAAAAAAATATAGTGGGAAGGATTCCAATAATAGGGGAAATCATAACTCTAGACCTCTTTAATCTTGTCTCTAACCCTTAGTATCTTTAGTATTTAATTTACTATTTTAATTTGTTAGTTAATTAGTAAAACACAAGAATCTTATTATCTATAAGTTAGGAATTGTTTGGACTTATCTTCTTGGTGATAGTGAACAACTGTAGCTAAGCCTTAGTTCTTTGTGGGATTCAACTCCGGACTTGTAAACCGGATTATATTTGCAACGACCACTTATTCCTTTTTATAAGGCATAGTTGGGCGTGATCATAAAGCATGAAAAGTATCTAGCATTGTTAAAAGAGAAACAATGATTATCATTTAGCAAATAAGCGTGGAATGCATTTAGAGCATATAACAGTTAAAAAATGGAAGAAAGTAATTAAGAAAATATCGAAAATCAGGGAAACAAGTAATTCGGCAGCGTATAAGAACTCGTCACCTTGCATATACTCCGCAACACATGAAATTCACATAGCACATAGTGGGAGGGTTCCTAATTCCCTCAAAGCAAGGTTAAACTCAACACTTACCTCACTCCGCAGTCAACTCAGAGCTCTATCGGGGCCTTTCCCCTAGAATCCACCTCCAAACCACTCGTATCTAACCATAATTGACTCAATAATATCAAATATTGTTAAAAGAATCAATTACAATGTATAAATTTAGAATTTCTACACTTTTTTCCAAAAAGTCAAAAATCGACCCCGTGCCCACTTGGTCCAAACCCGAATTTCGGACCAAAATCCGATTATCCATTCACTCCCGAGCCCGGTTATGTAATTTGTTTCAAAATCCGACCTCAATTTGAGGTCTAAATTTCAATTCTACAAAAATCCCTAAGGGGGCCCAAACCCCTAATTTCCACCATGAAAATCCTAGAGTTTAGGTTTGTTTACCTTGAAAATGGTAATAACAATTAGATTTAATTTTGTGGTTCTAAAAATATGTGATCTATTATTATGCTAGTTGTTAGGCAATAGATGCTAAGTGAAAGATTAGAAGATAAGATAAGAGCTTGTAGGTAGTGTAATAATCAAACTGAATGGCTGGAAATCGGGGCCTCGAGCTTGCGTATACGGGGCCTCGAGGTTGAGTCAGATGCCCGGTTAAGGGCAGTTGATGGAGGGTTAATAGTTATGGTAAATTTGATAGCGGCTATTTATGGCCAATAATGAGTTATAAATAAAGAACAATTAATGAAATGTAATAAATATAAGTAAGATAATAAATATAAGTAATAGGATCAAATAGAGAGTATGTTTGAGTTAGAGAGTAGAGAGAATGTTCTTGTATATTCGATATTGTGTATCATATCCCCGTTACAAAATGATAAGGATCCCCTTTATATATGAGGGGGAATCCCAACATAGTACAAATGCATTTATTACAAAGATATGGGGCTGGTACAGTCATTTAATGCCATGATACGGGTTTGAACTAGCCTAATAGACTTTGTCAGCTCTAGTCACGTGCCTTGGGAACCTCACATAGATCTACCGTAGCCGCTGGTTTACACTGCCTCGAGGCTGATCATGATTTACCCTCAGGGTCGAAATCCCGAGCTGAGCTTCGAGCCTTCTGGGGTCAGTCTCTAAGAGACGCCTTAATGATCGTAAAATCGGACCACCGATTTTTACCGTATACAGATAGCCCCTACGTTTCCTAGAATAAAATGATAGGAAATAGTTTTGAACTCCTACCCCTTGGGCTCTATCATCATGACGTCAGCCTATCAGAGCATTAAATGCCATAACTCAAAAAGTCGCACAAGGGTCGCTGTCAATATGACTATCGAGAAGCCCACGAACCGCTATTGGTTTGTCCTTTCCGCTGCCCATATGACTTCTATAAATATCTCAATCGTTTAGTGATTCACACTTTTACAACATCTTCAAACTTTTAGAGCCAAGGTCATCCCTTTTCACATTCTTCTTTCTTCCGCTCTTGGTTCCTCACTTCCTTTCTCAGAAAGACCTTTCTACCATCATGGCTAGAACCTCTGAAACAGTGCCTCGAAAAGTGGGTGTCGCCTCTTCGTCTCGAACATCCAAGGGTAAACCCAAAGTGGCCCCCACCATTGAATAGTGTACCCCTGCTGAGTTTGATACTGTGAACAATTTCTCTGTCGAGATACCCTCATCTACGTTGGGCCGATGCGAACATGTATCCCGGTATATTAGTATCGTGACTAATATACAAAAGGTGAAGGAAGACTGTCAATGGGCGAGGACAGTATTGGTTGAGATTCCCAATTCTAGTAAGAGCATAACAAATCATAAGGCCGGCTTTCTTTATGTATATACATACCCATTCACCTTGAGTTCCGTCAATTCTTCAGATCCTTCTTCCCTGGTGATAGATCCGGTTATTCTCGACTTATGTCACAAGTATCAAGTGATGCTTGGCCAAATCTATCCATCTTTTTGGAGGATAGTCTATATGCTCCGTTATTCTCCAACAAGATTGAGGGTATGACTTTTACCCTTGACCACTTGATTAGACTGTATATCCCTCGTCTTTTTCGAGGTTTGATTAAGCTTCATCCTCGATCCACGAAACCGTTTTTCTCGAGCATTGATGAGAACAAGGATCAGGGGTGGATGAGCAGGTTTGTCCGAGTGAGGACCTCGAACATCATCCCGACCAAACGGATGCCATTCCCGGAGAAGTGGAATATGGAGTGTAAGTGCCTCTGCTTCGAATATGTTTTACTGTCTTCTTATTTTCTTCTCAAAAAATGATCTTCCCTTTGTTTATGCAGCTACCGTTTGGTATGCTGAAGCGATCCAGGACCTGTCGGGGTGGATTAGGTGATTGAATACTTTGTTCCCTTATCTCGAGCGTTCTTGGCCCGACTTGGATAAAACGCGGTAGCCGGCCAAGAATCACAGTAATCCTTTTATTGCCGCCTCTACCATGTTTCAATATCTCTTTTGCATACCCTCCATGTTGACAAGCTTTGAGTATTATATTTGTGCAGGCCTTGGCGATTGAGTGCTGATGAGACCACCTCCCGACGGCGAGGAAGAGATCTCGAAGCCCGATAAGGGTAAGAAGAGGAAGAAAGGGGCGACTGTTGAATCTCCGATGTCAAAGAAGCCCAAATTATGCAGGCCTCGAACCGATGCCAAGGTCTCGACTTCAGCCACTGGGGCAAGTACTAGTATTGAGGATGAGATGACGACAATGATAAGAACCCTTTGGTATAAAGGACGAGGTCAGGCACAGATGCCCCGCAGGTGGCTAGGCCGAGGGCCGCTGAATCAGGAACGGCCAATTTTGCTTGAGCCCATGCTGTGGAGGCCCTCGAGAAGGGTGCGGATACGGCCCCTGAGTTGCTAACCAGATGTGGTACAGTCCCTGTCGGGGAACCCATTGTTGATGACCCCAAAGGGACTAGGACGGGAGCTTTTCGGGGGCAAGATTTGCCCTTCGGAGATATCAATGTCTTGGGTGGCCTTAATTTGGGTCCTCGATTCTCCACCGGGGAATTTAGGGATGCACAGGACCCAAGGGTCACCAATGTGGGGGGCCCCCATGAGGGGGGAGATGTTCTTGGAAACTTCCTCGATGGTGTTGGTGAGGACATTGATCTCGATGCTCCTAATGCTATAGAGGAGGCAGAGAGGCTACAGCAGTAGGTGATACCTTTTTTATGTATACTTTTCGTGCTTCAAGTATTTCTCCTCATTTTTCTGAATCTTCTGTTTTGTTGTAGGCTAAGAAAATGTATGACATGCTATCTCTAAGCTGCGAGATGAGATTATATACCGTAGGAAGGAGGTCGAGAATCCCACCTCGGGGTTAAAGGAGTTGGAAACCTCTTCTGCTCGAAAGGAGGAGGAGCTGAGTGGGATCCCGGCGAGGTTGGAAGGAGTGTGCCGAGAAAAAGATAACATTGTCAAGCGGGTAATACTATATTTGCAAACTTGCCCTTTGTTCTTGTAACTTGGTGTTTTAACAACTTTCTTCCCCTTGTAGGTCAGGCAAAACAATGCCCTCGTGGAGCATCTTGGAGAGGAGGCAGTTGCCAAGGATGCGGAGGTCCTCGATTAAGGGGACAAAATGGGGTTGTGTCCTCGGAGAGGGACCTTCTACGGACGGAGTTGTCGTCGACCTGGGACCTTCTACAGAGTGCCAAGAAGGAGGTTGTCGCACTATCATCGGCTAAGTCTATAGCAGAAGAAAAGGCGTCCTCGTATAGGAAAGATGCCACCACTGCGAACGAACAAGCTCGAGAGATATTAGTGAAGGCCAAGAAGAAGCTGACTTGGGCCATTGTTTATGCTCGTGCGCAAGCGAGGAGGCAAGCTCTTGAGGAAGTGAGTGATAAGGGCGTCGATCTCTCAGCTGAGAATGAGGAAGCCCTAACCTTGGAGGAAAAAACTACTTTTTGGCTACTTTAGATGAGGGGTTCCGACGATGATTCCGAGGGAAGTGGGGGTGAAGAGTAGACTTAGGATCATCTTTTTTCCTTTTTGTGTAAGAGTTTCTTAGGGGAAAGGCTTTGTAAATGCTCCCCTATTGTAAATATGTTTTTGGAAATATAACAGTTTTTTCGCTTGGAGTATTTCGCGTTCTATGTTTTAATGTTTTTGTCTTCGAATTCTTATGTTGGCTCTTCGGGATATATACTTGGAGCAGTCGAGGCCTTTGAGATCGGGCACCATCTCAAAATTGGGTTGATAGTTTCTATAGGGTCGATGCCTGCACTAGCAAAAATTCTCACGGTCTGATGACTTCCAAGCGCTTGCATGACAGTGTCATTTATGTAACATGGTTGCGAAGTGACCGAGGTGGACCACCGACGTGCTTCCCAAAAAATGATACTGACACGGTCACATTCCGTTGGTCTCCAGGTCAGGCAAATAGTCGTCGCCTGCTCTATATATGTACTTGTTTTCCCTTTATTTGAAGATACTGCTATATTGAGCGACTATCTTCTTTATAGGGCTCTCCTTTCTTGCACCAATTTCCCTTTACCTCAAAGCTTTCGCCTAAGTCTTCTATTTACCCTTTCTTTGTTTTACCAAAGACATGGCTACTGTGCTCGCATTCACTTGCCAAGAAAAGGTGGGTTCTTCCCCAGTTTTGCACTCGGTCGATGGTACACCGTCGGCGTCTGGTGATCTAACATCGAGGTGCTTTGTCTCGAAGAGGGACTTTACGTTAGAGAAGCCTCCCAATGTTCTGGGCCACCAGGAGCATGCATCGAGGTTTATCTCTTTAATAAGGGAGGAGCATTTCGAGGCAGTCAGAAAAGACTGCGGATGGGGAGAAAAGACTCCCATGTCGATGGCTTTTTGAACGTATATATGTACCCCTTTACATTGGGCCCTCTCGATAGGATCGTGCTCGAGTTTTGTATAAGGTATCAGGTTACCTTGGCGCAGGCTCACCCATCCTTTTAGAAGATAGTGCTGATGATAAGGTACTTTGCGGATAAGGCCGGGCTTGAATTCACCCTTAGTCATCTCATTAGGTTATACCGGCCTTTGCACTACCGAGGCCTGATTACTCTGCGATGTTGATCCAATCGGTCCCTTGCCATTAACGACGAAGAAGAAGAGGATCGAGGGTGGATGAGCCGATTTGTTCGATCGAGGACAATCGATATTATCCCTGGAGAGTTTCTGCCATTTCCTGAGAAATGGAATTTCACACGTAAGTGGTACACTTGTGTTCTTATCATTTTTGTCCATGGTGGAGGCGGGCTCTGTAAAGATGTTTTCCTTTTTATTTTCTTTAGTGATTCCTTGGCTGCCGAACGAGGTTCCTGACCTAGCTGAATGGTCTCGCAAGCTGGCAGCTTGCTCGACTTATGATAAGTGCAAATGGCGAGGCCTGTCCAAGGGGAGATGGGAGGCAAAACATCATGGTAGGTGCTTAGTGGCTTGTTTTCTCAGAAAGGTACTTTCTTATTAACGCACTAACACTGGCACCGTAGATGTTGGAGAATTTTTCGAGGTGAGGTTGTGTTCCCTCGGGGAGGAGTAAAGATTTCCAACCTCGGGGTCGAGGATTGATAACAAACAGAAGGAGTCTTAGAAGGGCGAGGATGCTCGCAGCAGGGTGAGCCCTGCTCGGAGGTTCAAAAGAGACATGTCGAACGAACCTGCGGCCTCTGAATCCTCTATTTTTGGAAAAAAGGTTCCTTTCTTGCCATTCCTGTCGAAAGCACTTCGAGGGACAAGGGTTTCCTGCCGCTTTTATCTTCCCCTACCAAAGGTTACTTCGAGGGAAATTCGAGGCCAGGGGCCGAATGGATCGAGTGTTACATTGGGAGACCGCGCTAATTTTATTGGGGTCGATGAGTCCAAGCCAGTAAATGTGTGCTCGACTTTTGATGAAGCTCAATGGCTCAATTCCATGGTGAGTTTTGGTAGTCGGTATAGGCTTTTTTAGTTTCGTGCCTTCCCTTTCTTATTGAGGTCCCTTTTCGCAAGCCTTTGATAAGCTTAAGTCCGAGCTGCTTCGTTGTGAAGCCAGGTTGCAGAAAGCTTTGGATGGGGAGAAATCCCTTAGGCTTCATTGTAAGAAGAGGGGAGATGAGTTGGACTACCTGCGATACGAGGCGGATCGAAGTCGGAACTATGAAAGCTATCTCGAAAGACAGGTAACCTTTATTTCGAGTCGATGTATGCTCCCCCTTCTGCTTTCGGATATTAATATTTTTATATTTCAGCTGTAGAGTAAAACGGAGGAGCTGGAACGACTTTGGGGCGAAGTTGGCTGGGTTAAGTATAAGTGTAACGAACTAAAGGCTTAGGCAGATGCCCAAGTTACGGCCAAGGGGGATGCTTTGGCCAAAGCTTCCGCCCTCGAAGTGCAACTCCAGAATGCTCGTGCAAACAGCTCGGTCCGAATGAGCATGATTGCGAGGCTCAAGTATGAACTTCTAAATATAAAGGCTGAGGTTGTAGATGCTCGGGCTGAAGCCGAAGAGATCCAAACCAAGGCTGATAAGAAAGTGGTCGTCTATTTGCAAGATGCTGCCGACGCTCGAGCTGAGCTGAGAGGGGCCTTGACCGGGAGAGTAGGAGCAAAGAGTATGTTAGGTGCAAATCTCGAAGGGAAACCCTCGAGGATATCCATGCCGGGGGCTTTGATCTCTCGAAAGAGATAGTGCAGGCAAAGGCGAACGAATATGACACTAAGTTCCTTCTGTCTGATGCCGAAGATAGCGAGAAAGAGGTCGACGGGCCATAGTCCCCGAAGTGGATGCAGATTAGGCCTTTCTTTTCTAATTTTGTGTATGGTGCTTTTAAAGAACATTGTAAATAGAGCTTTGTATTTTTTCACATATACGTATAAAAGGAAGCCTTGCGGTTTCATTTTTCATGCACTTCCCTTTGCTTCGATGTTTGTCAGTCAATAGCCAGATGAACTGGTCTTTGAGTTAAAAGAACCCTTAGGTTTATAGTACGGCCCTAGGGCTTGTTGGGTTGGACCGTAGGCTCTTACGTGTTTGGTCGATACAACCTTTTAGCATAAGCTGGCATTTAAGCTCTTATGCTTTTGCTCTTAGGCATATTCAGTTAACTGTTTCGAGTTCAGTATCCGGGTCGGGTTTCGACTCAAGCTCATTGACCCTTAAGTTTTTGAATTTAAAGATGGCCCTTAGGCTCTTGCGCATTAGGTCGGTGCGACCTCTCATATGAGCTGGCGGCAGTAGCTCTTACGCATTGGTTTAATACGACCCTTTATATGGGCTGGTGGTAGTGGCTCTTACGCATTGGGTTGGTACGACCCTTTATATGGGCTGGCGGCAGTGGTTCTTACGCATTGGGTCGGTACGACCTCTAATATGGACTTTATTTTTCCCTCATTAAGAACTTTTTGAAATTGTGTTTGCATGACTCTTCGATGGTTTGATAAAAACATCGATTGTAAGTCGTTGTGCAGCGATGAACGAGCACCTCGGGAGGTTTTTCCCGGTGGCTGAGTGTTTTGAAGCCTATAGTTTGGAGCTGACATGGTCAAAGCTCTTTTGCCTATGTCGAGGATAGCCTGTTTAACCGGTTCTTTTCGAAGTACTTTCGAAGTAATTAAAGTCCTGTGATTTTATAGCGACGGTCGGGTGCCCCGAGTTGCGTTAGTTTGGTTGGATCCTTATGACCGTAGTCATTGTGTTTGTCCAGAGCCTTTCAGTCCCCGAGTGAAGTAGTTTCGGCATCTATATCGAGGGTATGCCTTTTTAGGGGTCTTATAAGTTCGAATATATAGCCTTAACTTTAAAATCGGGGTGATGCCTTTTTGCAAGGTCTTATAATTTTTACATGCTTTACTTGAGGTCTTACAGTTTTGGTTACTTGGTACAAGTATGGTTCATGCCTTTCTTGACGTCTTACAGTTTTGGTTACTTGGTACAAGTATGGTTCATGCCTTGCTTGAGGTCTTACGAGGTCGAGGTTGCCCATAAGGGGTCTTATGGCCTCGGGTTTTGATAAGTCGATGGGATGGCGATTGGTGGTAGTCCCTGAGACATTGAAAGTTTTCTTGGCTCTGGAGCCGTTTTTTTAGACTTTATGTTACCTTATTGAGGGCTTACGAGTTTGAAGCTTCCGACCCGGAGGTCATATGGTTTCGAGTTTTTGATGCCAGTCCCCGAGTGTTCAGGATGTTTTTGGATTCTGGAGCCATTTTTGTAACCTTGATATTGCCTCATTGAGGGCTTACAAGTTCGAAGCTTTCGACCCGAAGGTCATACAGCTTCGAGTTTTCGATGTCAGTCCCCGAGTGTTTGGGACGTATTTGGCTCTGGAGCCATTTTTGTAAAAATACCGAACTTTTTTGAAACGCGAAATGCTTTGATGGAGGGGAAAGTATTCTTTGATTACTTGGTACAAGTATACACGTTTTTGCTGTCAAGGCTCAGTTATTCTAAACGAACGGTCCGTTCAACAGTTTGGCCCGGTACATCATTTTCCTATCGAGATCCCATTTAGCACATCTTGGCTTCTCCGAGGAGGTGACCTTCCGGGGGGATGCCCCCCAGTATTCAAGGTTGATTGAAGAGAAGCCTTGAATACTTGTTGATTCTTCCTTAGGTAGCATGTGGATGTTGCCTCGTTAAAAACCTTGCCGGTAAAACCCTTCTTGGGATAAAAACCTGGTCGAAGGAAAAGAGTGCAACGTACGCTTTTAGAACCTAAGGCTTTCAAGTTGGAAAGCGCTTAGGCCGTTTTGATCAGATACCTGCACTCAGGTTAGTATAAAATGTAACTAAAAAAGGGGGAGGTGATCATGCCTTAGTGCTGATGGCGCTTCGGACCTAGATATATTTCAATCGTTTTTTTCAGAGGATGTGGTACGGTCGTTTGCTTTGTTTAGTGGGGTGTAGTCGAGAATATAGCTTGTTATTGCTATTTTACTGTTTGCTTATCCTTTGGCTCCTTCAACGATGGAGGTATTGGCGACGGTGCCACATGTGCACTGCAAACATCTCTTTTGCTGCATGTTGTTCCCCGTAGATGGTTTTTATCCCATCCTTTGTCGGAAATTTCATCATTTGATGGAAGGTGGATGGTACTGCTCTTATGCAGTGTATCCACGACCTTTCGAGCAAGGCTTTGTACCTCATGTCTCCTTCGATGACATGGAATTTGGCATTTTGGATAGTGCCAGCCACGTTGACCAGGAGGGTGACTTCCCCTTTCGTTATTTCTCTTGCAATGTTGAACCCATTCAGGACTCGAGAGGCGGGCACAATTTGGTCGAGCAGTCTGAGCTGCTCTACCACCCTCGACTTGATAATATTGGTCGAGCTACCTGGATCCACAAGTACACGTTTAATTTGAAATGTATTCACAAGAAAAGAGATTACCAATGCGTCGTTGTGAGGCTGAGATAAGGTCTCGATGTCCTCGTCACTGAAGGTGAGAGCGTCCTCGGGTATGAAACCTCGAGTTCGCTTTTCCCTGGTGATGGATATGTTTGTTATCCTGACCATGGGTTTTTGTGGAGCGTCGATGCATCGTAAGATCATATGGATGACATGTTGTAGCTCATCTATTTCATTCTTCTTGGTTGCCTCTCTTTCCCGGAATTGATTTTAGGCTCGGTCGCTAAGGAATTCTTGGAGGTGACCTTTGCTGAGTAGTCGGGCTACTTCTTCTTGGAGTTCTCGGTAGTCCTCGGTCTTATGACCGTGTGTGCCGTGAAATTCACACACTAAGTTATGGTTCCTTTGTGAAGGATCTGATTGTACAGGCCTTGGCCACCTGGTGTCTCTAACTTTATTGATGGCGAATACAATGTCTGAAATGTCAACGTTGAAGTTGTATTCCAACAAGCGGTGTGCCTCAGTCGGCCCTGTGCGCCTATCGAATCCAGCTATGCTAACGAGTCCCCGAGGATTCTGGCCTCGATCCATCCTTTGGTCATTGCGGGGTATGTTGCACCTCGGGGCATTTCTTCTATCTTCAGTGTATGGTTAGTATCTTTTTGTTTACCGTGAAAATGGTAATAACAATCAAATTTGTTAATGGGACTCTAAAAATATGTGATCTAGTTTTATACTAGTTGTTAGAGCAGATGATGCTAGGTGTATGAAGATAAGAGATGAAATGCCAGCTAAAATAGAACTATGATCGAACCAAGAGATCAGTTATTCTCGCCTCGAATTGGCTGGCGAGGGGCCTCGAGGTCGATGCCTGGGCTCGAGCTCGAGCTATCGGGGGTAGCCGGGAAGGGAATAATAGTTAGGATATAATTAAAAAGAGGCTCTTTATGGCCAATATCAAGCGATAAATGATGAACAAGTATGAAAACAATAAATGAGAGAGGTAGTCTCGAGCGTGTAAGTTAGAGAGAGAGAGTTATTATTGATCTTGTGTAGAATGGTTGGAGCAACAGCAGGCCCTTACAAAGTGGTGAGGATCCCCTTCATACAGGAGGGGAGATACAACATAGTACAGAATGCATTAATTGTAAAGATACGGAGATGGGACGGCTAGACATGATATTAGACTCCACTTGTGCTATCTGCTCGCCTCGGGAATTTCCCATCCTCGGGATCATTGTTGGGTCGAGTGTAAATGAACCTTGAGGGAGAGAACTTGACCGCAACCCCACAGCCTCGAGATATCGATATGACTCCCCGAACATACCTTAATGGCGAGAAATCGGACCCTCCAATTTCACCATATACAGATAGTCTCCGCGTTTCCTAGAATGAAGTAATAGGAAATGATTTTAAACCGTCGTCTCGAGGCCATCATTGTCGTGACGTCAACCGATAAGAGCATTAAATGACATGTTCCAGAAAACCGTGCAAAGGTCGTCGTCAAATGCGATAATCGAGGAACCCATGAACTGCCATTGGCTTGTCCTTTCCGCTACCCAAGCGGTTCCTATAAATATATCGACTATTTGATACTTCTTACTTTCACCCCATCTCCAAATTCACAAGTCAGAACCCTTTGTCTTTTATACTCTTTCATCTTTTTCTAGAGAAATTATTACCATTAATATGGCTATGACTTCTAGAACAGTTTCTCGGCGGAACGAAGTTGCATCGTCATCTCGATCGGCTAAAGAGAAAGCCAGAGCGATTCCTTCCTTGAAACAGTGTACCCTACCTAATCTCGATATGTCAAAGGATTTTAACATCGATGCCACTTCATCCACACCGGGCCGGTGCAAGCACGTGTCTCGATACATTAGTGTCGTTACCAACATATAACGGTGAGGACAAACTGCCGATGGAACAAGGCAGTGGAGGTGGAGATTCCCGGTCCTAATGAGAATATAACAGACCATAAGGCCGGATTTCTTTACGTGTATACCTACCCGTTCACCTTGGGCCCTGACAATTCTTCTAAATCTTCTCCCCCGGAGATAGACCCGGTCGTCCTTGACTTCTGCGATAAGTACCAAGTGACACTTGGTCAGATCTATCCTTCTTTTTGGAAGATAGTATTGATGCTACACCATTTCACTGAAGGGGTTGGGGGTGAGACCTTTACCATCAATCATTTGATCAGGATGTATAGTCCTTGATTTTATCGAGGTTTGATCAGGCTCCATCACCGGTCCAAGAAATCATTTTCCTCGAGCATCGATGAAGGAAAGGATCGAGGGTAGATGAGCAGATTTGTTTGGGTAAAGACCTCGAATATCATCCCGGCCCGGAGGATACCCTTTCCGGAGACATGGAACACGCAACGTAAGCAATTTTCTCTTAACCATTTTTTATTACTTTCCTTTTGAAATGACGATCTCTTTGCGCTTCCTGCAGCCGCTGCTTGGTACCCCAAGGCAATTCCTAATTTGTCGGGGTGGATCGAGTGGTTGGATAAGGCGTTCCCATATCTCGTTCGGTCTTGGACCGACCTGGACAAGAGGCGATGGGTGTCCAAGAATCATGGTAGAGTTTATTTACCGCCTACGCCTTGTATTTATGTTTCTACCTGCGCCCTTAGTGATGATATCTTGCGGTTACTGTGTTCGTGCAGGTCTTGGCAAAAACATGCACATGAGGCCGCCCCCTGGCGATGAAGTGGAGGCTTCGAAGCCCAGGAAGGGCAAAAAGAGAAAAGGCAAGGCAATTGTCGCCCTTCCTATGGAAAAGAAAACCAGGTCACTCGAGAATCAAGCCGCTGCTAGGACTTCTACTTCAACTTCAGAGGAGAATCCTAATACTGAGGAAGAGGATGACGATGAATTCCAGCTTGCCCGGGGAACGAGATCGAGCGCGAGAGCCTTGCAGGTGCCTCGATCGGAGGCTACTGAATCCGGAACGGCTAACTCTGGTCGGTCTCGTAAATCGGAGACCCTTGAAGAGGGTGTTAATGCGGCTTCAGATCGCATGACCAGGTTTGATGCAGTTTCCATTGGGGGGACCGCTGCCATCATCCTGAAGGGTCGGGGCCCGGAGCTTTTCAGGAGCAGGGGTTGCTTTTTGGAGAAGTCGGCAACATGAATGACTTCATCTCTTGTTTCCAGATCTCGTCAGGGGAGCTGAGGGACGCTTAAGAAGCGGTCGGCGTCAAAGCAGAGATTCCTCTCCAAGGGGGAGGCTCTAATGCCAACATCTTTGACGGTGTTAGTGATAGTATCGATCTTGATGTTCCTGGCACTGTCAAAGCGGCAGAGAAATTCATGCGACATGTGATAGACATTTCTTGTGCATTTTTTTTATACTCGAGCATCATTCTCTGTCTTTCTAACTTTTCCGCTATGCCGCAGTGCAAGGATATGTACGATCATGCCTTCCTTTGGCTCCGCGAGGAGCTTTTTTACCATGAAAAGGAGTGTAAGAAACTCACCTTGATGTTGCAGGATTTAGAGGTTCGCTCTGCCCGGGGAGGGAAAGAACTAGGAGAGCTCCGAGCTGCTTTGTAAATGGCGCTCCGGGAAAAGGCTGACCTTGCTGTGCAGGTATTTTGTCTTGCTCATACCCGACTTCTGTTCCCGTATTCCGACATAAATTGGCTTACCTTTCTTTTATAGATCGAGTAGAAGGGTTCACAGATTAGCCAACTGAACACAAAGATCTCTAGATAAGGGGGCAGAATAAAGTAGCGGCTGGGGAATTGGTGACATCCCAGGATCTTATCAAGGATGCTCGTAAGGAGGTTTCTCCTTTGGTCGTGTCTAAGTCCGAGGTTGAACGAAATGTTGCCACTTATCTAGAGGATGCAGCCAAAGCGCATAAAATAGCTCGTGACATATCGATTGCAGCTGAGCAGAAGCTAACCCAATCTATTAAGCATGCTAAGGTGGAGTCGAGGAGAGAAACCTTAGAGTAAATCGGAGCCAGAGGTATCGACCTATCAGCTGATCTTGAGGAAGCCCGCAAATTGGAGAGAGAACTGGTGCTTTTAATTGCCCCCGATGAGGGCAAAGATAGTAGTGGTGAGGAGTAGCCCTCAAGTTGTTTTGTATCCCCTTCTTTTCCCTTTGTATGCTGCTCCCAGGGGATGGATTTTGTAAAGATGTCTTTTGTGGATACATTTTTGACAATGTAAAAAAGAAAAAGGCTTTCCTCCTTTCAGTTTTTTCAGTCTTTCCTTTTTTGTTCCTTTGCTTTCACGGATTGGATTTCGATCTTTGACATAGACCCTTCAAAATCCATTCTTGGAGCAACCGGGACCCTCAAACTGGGCCATGCCCCAGGGTTAAATCGGTAGTTCCTATCGGACTGGTGCTGGTGATATCGAGGAACCCCCGAGGACTCGTAGTTTTTGACTTCTGCGAGGTAGCAACATTTGTTTGATCCGATAAAGGGGGCCCAGGGTGATTTTTCCAGTACGTTTCCCTAGGAGAGGGTGATGTTAACACGGCCAGAATTAATTGGCCCTTTTGGGTAGGCAGGCAGTTGTTGCTTTGCCCCTATATATTCATTCATTTGTCTTTCCAATAGTGATTTTGCTACTTTGATAGACTATCTCTTCCACAGAGCCTAGCGCTTTGTGCTAGTCCTTCTGCTCCCCTAATTCAAAAAAAAAATTTGCTTAGACCCTCGTCTTTCCCCTCCTATTCTGCTGTAGCCATGACTGCTATGTCGACGTTCGATCATTGGGTGGAGGGGAGTTCTTCTTGTGTTCTGCATTTGGTTGGCGCCAGCAGCTCACCTCCAATGTCAGGTGAGCGAGACTCGGGGTGCCCTACCTCGAGGAGAGTTGTCACGCCGAAGAGACCTCCTAATGTTCTGGGTCACCGGGAGCATGTGTTGAGGATCATCTCATCAGTTGGAGAGGAAAACCTCGAAATGATCAGAAAAGATTGCGGATGGGTAGAAGGCGTGGTATTACAAGTACCTTCCCCAAGGATAGTGTCATGACATATGTTGAGGGGTTTTTGAGCGTATACACGCATGTTTTTGCGCTGGGTTTCCCCGACCGAGTCGTGCTTGATTTTTGTCGGAGATATCAGGTTACACTGGCGCAGGCTCATCTCTTTCTTTGGAAAATAGTACAAACGATGAGATATTTTGCCAATAAAGCTGGGATAGAGTTTACCTTTAGCCATCTCGTGAGGTTATATCGGCCACTGCGTTACTGGGACTTGATTGCTCTTCAGCGTCGATCCACTTGAGCTCTTGTCGTCGGTAACGAGGAGGATGAGGACCGTGAATGGATGAATTGGTTTGTTTGGATTCGAACGATCAATGTCATTCCCACAGAATATTTTCCATTTCCTGAGAAATGGAACTCTACATGTAAGTGTCTCATCTGAACTATCACCGTTTTGACCGGAGGTAGGCTCCGCAATGATATATTTCCATTCCATATTTGTAGCAACTCATTGGTCACCGAACGAGGTTCCCGATTTAGCCAAGTGGTCTCGTAAGCTAGCAGCTTGCTCGATTTATGATAGGCACCGGTGACGAGATCTATCCAAAGGGAGATGGGAGGCAAAGCATCGTGGTAGGTGTCTAGCGCTTTGCTTCCTAGAAAATGGCGCTTTTCTTGCCGGCTTATTTAACTCAATTATCGCAGGTGCCAGGGATTCTTTTGAAAAGAAGTCGTGTCCTCCAGGGGAGGAGGAGAGATTGCTGGCCTCAGGATCGAGGAGTGATGACAAACGAAAAGATGCTCCGGGGTGCGAAAAGTCTTGCAGTAGGGCGACTCCTTCTCAACGGTTAATGAGAAGTGATTCGGTCGATCGGCCACCTTCTGAAGGCGGGACACCATCGAATGTTGCTTCGGCCTTCGGCGAGGCTCAACATCTTGGCCTCATAGTAAGTTTTGACTGCTACAAGATTATTCCGGCCTCGTGCCTCCGTTTCTCCTCCTCCCTTTTTTTTAGCTTTCTTTCATAGGCCTTTGACAGTCTTAAATCCAAGCTGCTTTGTTGTGAGGCCTCGTTGCGGGAAGTTTTGGATGGGGAGAAATACCTTAAGCTTCTTTGTGCGTAAAAGGAAAAAGAGTTGGTTTCCCTGTGGCACGAGGTGGACTGGAGCCAGAGCTGTGGGATCCGCCTGGAGAAACAAGTACCCTGTATTTCATGCTGCTTGCACTCCCTTTTTACTCGGCATCTTGATGTTTTGATATTTTAGTTGGAGGACAAGGCAGAGGAGATGAGACAGCTCTAGGGCAAGGATGGTCGAGCCAAACGCGAATTCAACGAGCTGTAGGCATATGTAATTGCCCATTTTGTGGCTAAAGAGAGTGCTCTAGCCATGGTTTCTGCTCTTGAGGCGCAAATCCAGACCATTTGCACGAACGATTCTGCTCTAGCGAATATGATCGCAAGGCTTCCGTTTGAGCTTTTGAAGGCAAAGACCAAGGTGGTGAATGTCTGGGCCGAGGCTATGATGAGCAATACCAGGGCAAGACAGAAAGTGGCGGCCTATTTGAAGAGTGTTGTTGTTGCGAAAGCTGAACTGAAGAGAGCCCTTGATCGTGCAAGCAATAGCAAGGAGTATACGAGGTGCAGATCCCAGAGGGAAGTCCTCAAAGAGATTCATGTCAGGTGCTTCGATCTCTCAGAGGAGATCAAGCAAGCCAAAAGGGAGGAGTATGATGCCAAGTTCCTTCTGTCCGACGCTGAAGACGGCGAGGAGGGGGAGTCCAGGCCATAGTTATCAAGGGGGGAACATTTATTCCATGCCTCGTTCTTGTGTACATAGCTTTCATAATATGTTGTAGACCGAGCTGGCGTTTCACCGCCTGTATGTAGAAAAAGGGGGAACCCTGCAATTTGTGTCTTCTGTATTTCTATTGGCCAAGATCTCAATCGGGTAAATTCAACCTTTGAATTAGTAGGCATCTCTGAACCTGTAATACGGCCCTGGGGTTCATTAGGCCGGTGATAGCGGCTTTTATCTTTTGCTCTTGGGCGTACACATTTTAACTATTTTGGGTTCAGTCTTCGAGTAGGGCTTCGACTCGAGCTCAATCAACCCTCAAGTTTTACATCTACTTGGGCTGGCGACAATGGCTCTTATGCCTTGGGTCGAAGCGACCTTTTATGTATGTGGCCCTGAGGCTCATGAAGCTGGCGACGATGGCTCTTACACTTTTGCCCTTAGGCATGTATAGTTAGCTATTTTGGATCCGGTCTCTGAATCGGGTTATGACTCGAGCTCATTTTAATCCTCAAGCTTTCAAATTTTAAGCTGGCGACGGTGGCTCTTACGCTTTTGCTCATTGCGACCTTTTAGTGTGTGGCCCTGAGGCTCATTTAGCTGGCGACAATGGCTCTTACGCTTTTACCCTTAGGCATATGTAGGCTTTGTTTTCCTCTCGTTAAGGACTTTTTTTGAAATACTTTTGCCTGGCCCATCGTCAGTTCGGGAAAAACCTCGATTTCAAGTCGTTAGCGGCGATGTTCGAGCACCTCGGAAGGTTTAGCTCGTAGGCTGAGTAGCTCAAAGCCTTGTGATTTGAAGATGACATGGTCGAAGCTCATTTGCCTATCGAGGGTAGCTTGGTTTAACTAGTTCTTTTCGAAGTAGATTTGAAGTAATGGCCTGTGATTTTGTAGCGATGGTCGGGCGTCCCCGAGTCGTGTTAATTTGGCTGGTGCAGCCGTATTGACCGTAGTCATTTATGTTTGGCCGGAGCCATTTTTGATCCCGAGTGTGGTAGTTTAGGTGTCTACATCAAGGGTATTCCCTTTCGGGAGTCTTACAAATGTGGCATATAGCCTAAACGTCGGGATCGAGTTTTATGCCTATAGTAAGGTCTTACAGTTTTTCATGCCTGTTGAGGTCTTACAGTTTTCTCATGCCTGTTGAGGTCTTACAGTTTTTTCATGCCTGTTGAGGTCTTACAGTTTTCTCATGCCTGTTGAGGTCTTACAATTTTTTTTTCATGCATGTTGAGGTCTTACTGTTTTTTCATGCCTATTAAGGTCTTACAGTTTTCGTTGCTTATGTAAAATGGATCTTGCCAGATCGAGTTTGCCCTCTCGAGGTCTCATGGCCTTGGGTTTTTTTTAGTGAGTGGCGATTGGTGACAGTCTCCGAGTCATCGAGTTTGCTTAGGCTCGGAGACCATTACTCGTGAGCTCGAAATTGCATCATTGAGGACTTATGAGCATGGTGTTCCAACCCTGAGGCCATGCGGGTATCAAATTGTTGACGCTAGTCTCCGAGTATTTCGGGACGTACTCGATGGAAGGATCCTTGTTGTGAATATGTCGAATTTTCTTTGGAGTACGAGATGCTTTTGGCGAAAGATATTCTTTGATTGTTTGGCGTAAATACATGTCGTTGTGTTGCCGTAAGCTCGGCTTATGCGGACACGGTTCGTTTGACCGTTTGGCCCAGTACATCATTTCCTATCGGAACCTCGTTTGTCATTTCCTGGTATAGGGTTGATTGTTAAGGAAACCCTGTAAGCTTGTTGAGTCCTTCTTAGGTAGCGCGTGGACGTTGACTCGTTAAAAACCTTACCGGCAAAAACCCATTTCAGGATAAAAACCCGGTCGAAGGAAAAGTGTGCAACGGACGCTGTGAAATCTCAGGGCGCTCGAGCTGAAGCGGCATCCCGACTGCCTTGGCCACTGGCCTGTGCAAGAGTTACCGTGAGGTAAAAGATAGAAAAAGGGAGAGATGATTATACCTTAGTGGCGATGGCGCTCTTGGGTTCCGGCGTTCGTTTGGCGGATGCGATGTGGTCTCTTTTTTGAATACGGCCGAGGAAATGCATCAAACAATCATGTGGATGACGTGTTGGGGCTCGTCTGCTTTGTTTTTTTTGGTTGTTTCTCTTTCTCAGGGCTGGTTTTTAGCTCGGTTGCTGAGAAATTCCCGAAGGTGCCCGTTATCGAGTAGCTAGGCCACTTCCTCTTGGAGTTGCCTGCAATCCTCGGTTCTGTGTCCATGCGAGTTGTGAAACTCGCATATCAAGTTGTAGTTCCTTTGGGAAGGATCCGTGTGTATAGGCCTGGGTCATCTGGCATCCCTGATTTTGTTGATGGCAAACACGATATCTGATACATCGACGTTGAAGTTGTATTCTGATAGATGAGGTGCCCCTATTGGCCCTGTGTCCCCATCGAAGCCACCTCTGTTGATGGGTCCCCGAGGGTTCTATCCTCTGTTCACCAATTGATCGTTGCAAGGCGGATTGCGTCTCAGAGCATTCCTCATATCATCGGGGTATGGTCGGTACCTCTCTTTATTCGATTTTGACTACTTCACTAAGAGTTTGCTCGGATATACTAAGCTCGAGGGGGCTCCCAGCTAGTCATCCTCGACCCTGATCTTTGACTGGTACTAATTATGGACGTCCAACCAGGTTACGGCGGGATATTCGATCAGATTCTCTTTTAGTTGTCTTGAGGCCACCGAGCTTCATTCATTCAGGACTTGAGTGAAGGCCTGCACTGCCCAGACATCGGAGACCGGGGGTAGTTCCATTCGTTCCATTTGGAAATGAGACAAGAATTCCCGTAGCATTTCGTTCTCCCTCTGTTTAATCTTGAATACGTCGGACTTCATTGTTGCTACCTTGATGGCACCGGCGTGCGCCTTTATGAAGGAATCTTCTAGCATGGCAAATGAATCTATGGATTTAGGAGCTAGGTTGTGATACCACATCATGGCCCCCTTCGAGAGCGTTTCTCCGAACTTCTTCAGTAAGACGGACTCGATCTTGTCGTCTTTTATGTCATTGCCTTTCACCGCACACGTATAGGCAATGACGTGTTCGTTGGGATCTGAGGTCCCGTTGTATTTTGGGAGTTTTGGCATTCTGAACTTCTTTGGAATGGGTTTCAGAGCCGCTTCCTCTGGGAACAGTCGTTGTACGAACTTCTTCGAGTCTACACCCTTCACGACCGGGGGCGAGCCCGGGATTCGGTCGACTCTGAAGTTATAGGTTTAGACCTTCTTATCGTTGGCTGTTATCATTTTCTCGCCTGACTCGATCTTTTTGGTGAGGTCCTCCAGCATTTTCACGATGGCAGGATCGGCTACTGATCCGTTGTTGCTCGATCTCTCCGGTACCTGTTCAGCTGGGGGAGTAGTTTCCGGTGCTACTGTGCTGAGAGTCTTCGGGTGGCTTTACAACTGAGCGATAGCCAACTGTTGTGCCTGCAACATTTCAAAAATAACATGAAGACTAACTTCTTATTCTTCTCGGGCTGGGTGTTTCGGGCTTCTTGTTGGTCGCCATGTTGTATGCTCCTATCGGTGTGTGAGGTTTCGTCGACCTGTTGCTCGTCTTGCGAATCCGCGTCCGCTGGAATCGGTCCAGGTGCATTATCGGGGTTCTACGGTGGCACGCCAGCAACTGGAATAGCCACAGCATTTTCTCCATGGTTTTTGAGGTTGTCGTTCTCGACTCTGTTCACTGAGCTGGACATTTTGACCAGAAATCGAAGATCTTGGACAAGAAAAAGTGTGAAAGATAACTTGCATTTGTGTAATGAAACTAGCAAGAAAATAATCACTATTATTTTTAGCCCCACGGTGGGCACCAAACTGTTTACCGTGAAAATGGTAATAACAATTAAATTTGTTAATGGGACTCTAAAAATACGTGATCTATTTTTATGCTAGTTGTTAGAGCAGATGATGCTAGGCGTATGAAGATAAGAGATGAAATGCGAGCTAAAATAGAACTATGATCGAACTGAGAGATCAGTTATTCTGGCCTCGAACTGGCCGATGAGGGGCCTCGAGGTCGATGCCTGGACTCGAGCTCGAGCTATCGGGGGTAACCAGGAAGGGAATAACAGTTAGGATATCATTAAAAAGAGGCTCTTTATGGCCAATATCAAGCGATAAATGATGAACAAGTATGAAAACAATAAATGAGAGCGGTAGTCTCGAGTGTGTAAGTTAGAGAGAGAAGAGAGAGAGAGAGAGTTATTATTCATCTTGTGTAGAATGGTTGGAGCAACATCAGCCCCTTACAAAGTGGTGAGGATCCCCCTTATATAGGAGGGAAAATTCAGCATAGTACAGAATGCATTAATTGTAAAGATATGGAGATGGGATGGCTAGACATGATATTTGACTACACTGGTGTTATCTACTCACCTCGGGAATTTCCCATCCTCGGGATCATTGTTGGGTCGAACGTAAATGAACCTCGAGGGAGACAACTCGACCGCAACCCCACAGCCTCGAGATATCGATATGACTCCCCGAACATACCTTAATGACGAGAAATCGGACCCTCCAATTTCACCATATACACTTTCTTTGTTTGGCTTTGGCTCCTTTGCCGGAAGCCTGCTAGGATATATCAAGCCCGAGTGAACTCCTAGTTGGTCGTCTTCAACCCTGATCTTTGATTGGTATCGGTTGTGGACGTCCGACCAAGTCACGACGAGATATTCGACTAAGTTTTGCTTCAACTGCTTTGAAGCTACCGAGCTTCGCTCGTTCAAACCTTGAGTGATGGCCTACACTGCCCAATCGTCGGAGACTGGTGGTAGTTCCATTCGTTTCATTTGAAAGCGAGATACAAACTCTCGCAGCATCTCATTCTCCCTCTGTTTGATTTTGAATACGTCGGATTTCCTTGTAGCTACCTTGATGGCACCAACATGTGCCTTTATGAAGGAATCTGCCAGCATGGCAAACGAGTCCATCGAGTTTGGGGCTATGTTGTGATACCACATCATCGCCCCTTCTGAAAGTGTCTCTTCAAAACTTTTAGTAGGATGGATTCAATATCATCGTCCTTTAGGTCGTTGCCCTTCATCGCACAAGTGTAAGCAGTGACTTGCTCGTTGGGGTCCGAGGTTCCGTTGTACTTCGGAAGATCGGGCATTTTGAACTTCTTTGGAATGGGTTTTGGAGCCGCTTCGTGTGGGAACAGCTTTTGTATGAACTTCTTCAAATCTACACCCTTCAGGATCGGGGGTGCGCCCGAAATTTGATCGACCTTCTTGTCGTTGGCTTCTATCTTCTTCTCACCCGACTCGATCCTCTTTGTGAGGTTCTCGAGCATTTTTATGATGGCGGTGTTGGTTGCCGACCCGCTGTTGCTTGATCTTTCTGGTACCTACTCGGCTTGGGGAACTGTTTCCTGTGCTATCGTGCTTAGTTTTCTGGTGGCTTTGTAGCTGAGCAATTGCCAGTTGTTGTGCATGTAACATTTCAAAAAAAACGTGAAGGCTAACCTCTCGTTCTTCTCTAGCTGGGGTTTTCTGAGCTTCTTGTTGGTCTCCTTGGCATACGCTTCTATTAGTGTGGGAGCTTATATCGACGTGTTGGGCATCGCGTGAGACCACATCCGCGGGGATTGGCTCCGGCGCGCCCTCAGGGTTTAGCGGTGTTGCGCCAATACCTGGAACAGCTACACCATTCTCTCCATGGTCCTCGAGACCATTGTTTTCATACGCATTCACTGAGTTAGACATTTTGAAGTGAAATCAAAGATTCTTGGACAAGAAAAAACGTGAAAGATAACTTGCATTATGTAGTAAACCAGTAAGAAAATAATCACTATTATTTTTAGCCCCACGGTGGGCGCCAAACTGTTTACCTTGAAAATGGTAATAACAATTAGATTTGATTTTGTGGTTCTAAAAATACGTGATCTGTTTGTATGCTAGTTGTTAGGCAATAGATGCTAAGTGAAAGATTAGAAGATAAGATAAGACTTGTAGATAGTGTAATAATCAAACCGAATGGATGGAAATCGGGGCCTCGAGCTTGAGTCGGATGCCCATCTAAGGGAAGTCGATGGAGGGTTAACAGTTATGATAAATTTGATGGCGGCTCTTTATGGCCAATAATGAGCAATAAATGAAGAACAATTAATGAAATATAATAAATATAAGTAAGACAATAAATGTAAGCAATATGATCAAATAGAAAGTATGTTTGAGTTAGAGAGCAGAAAGAATGTTCTTGTATATTGAAGATTGTGTATCAGATCTAGGGGGGAATGACAAGGATCCCCTTTATATATGAGGGGGAATCCCAACATAGTACAAATGAATTTATTACAAAGATATGGGGCTGGTGCAGCCATTTAATGACATGATACGGGTTTGAACTAGCCTAATAGACTTTGTCAGCTCTAGTCATATGCCTTGGGAACCTCACATCGATCCACCGTAGCTGCTATTTTACACTGCCTCGAGGCCAATCATGGTTTACCCTCGGGGTCGAAACCTTGAGCTGAGCTTCGAGCCTTCTGGGGGCAGTTTCTACGAGGCGCCTTAATGATCGTAAAATCGGACCACCGATTTTTACCGTATACAAGGTTGAAAACTTATGAAATGTAATGGAAGATTGAAAGAAAATAGGTTAGAATCACTTGCCAATGAATTGGGGAAGAAGAGTTCTTGGAAAAATCGCCTCTAGGGTTTTCTAGTTTTGAAAATTTGAAGAATAAACAAAAATCCCGTCAAATGCACATTTTGATCAGGTCCATGTATCGCAATTGCGTTGCGAACCCGCAAATGCGGATAAATCTTTGCAAATGCGAAGTATGAACATTCCTGCTGCCTTCGCAAATGAAAACAAAATGTTCGCAAATATGAACCTGAGGGGATCGCAATTGCGACCCCAAATCTCGCAAATGCGAAAGTCCACCCCCATCCCATTGCTCACAAATGCGAAATTTTCTTCGCAAATACGAGGCTCGCATTTGCGAGCCAGACCTCGCAATTGCGAAGTCTACAGACCTGATGCACCAGCAGTCCATTTAAGTTCAAAAACACTCTATAGCCTATACGAAACTCACCCAAGCCCTCGGGGCTCCAAACCAAACATACACACAAGTACCAAAATATCATAAGAACTTGTTCGCGTGATCAAATCACTAAAATAACACCTAGAATTATGAATCGGATACCAAATCAAATGACATTTTTAAGAAAACTTATGAATTTTTATTTTAACAACCGGACGTCCGAATCACGTCAAACCAACTTCGTTTCTCACCAAATTTGACAGACAAGTTATAAATATAGTAATGGACCTATACCGGATTCTGGAACCAAAAGACGGACCCGATATCAATAAATTCAAACATTGGTCAATTCTTTAAAATCATTAAACCTTTAAACTTCAAATTTTCAACAAAGTACGATAACTCGAGCTAGGGACTTCCGAATTCGATTTCGGGCATACACCCAAGTCCCATTCACGATACGGACCCACCAAAACTGTCAAAAATATGTATCCAGATCCGTTTGCTCAAAACGTTGACCGAAGTCAACTAGGCAAAATTTTATATTTTATCAATTTTTAACACAAAAGCTTTCCGAAAAAATACTCGGACTGTGCACACAAATCGAGGAAGGCTTAAAGAATCTAACGGAGGCTTCAAAACACGGAATTAAGGTCTAAAACTCTTGATGACCTATCGGTTCATCACAAATCCGATCCGAAAATCTAAAATATTTATCTAATCCAAACTTTAAAATTTGATCCGATCCAATTTAATTCGGATTGCATTTTATAAAATTCAAAATCCAAATTTACAATCCGAAATGTACTAAATTCGATCTGATCCGACCGATGCACAACCCTACCTGTAGGTGTGCTTTTTGCTATGTGCTATATGTTAGTGGAGCTACGTACTTACGAGATGATGAGCGTACATGCATGTGCTAGATTTTAGACACATCCAGGTAGACTTAGATCTATATCATGTGTCGTTCTTTTAGGGCATGACCAAAATTTGTCACTGTCTCCGTCCCATTTTATATGATACTTTATGTTTTTTGAAAGTCAAATTGACTAATCTTTGAAGCTAAATTGAATTAGATCAACTAAATATTTAAAAACTATATGAGAAGTACTATTAGTTGCAATTCTTCTCATTAGGGGTGTTGGTGCTTATCAGACGGATAATTACACTTAAAGATTCGGCTTAATAGTTATCGAATTATAAATATAATAATCCGCTAACCATCCAATAAGACAATGGGCGGACTGGTATCGGATTACCGATTATGGGCGGTTATCGGGCGGTTTATCGGCTAAACCAAATAGAAAACTTTTGAACAATTATTGTCGTACGACCATAGTAAATGACATGTCGATGCTTTCAGATTAATGTCGGATTCAAATTCAAAAGACTGTCTTGTTAATCTAACAATATTTTTGAAGAGTCCTCTTTCAATCTAATACATACAAGAACTACTGATAAAGAAGACATAACAGATACCAGCTAATCCATTCAAAGAATATAGTTCCAGTTTATTGCACTGTACAAAATCAAGATGAGCATCCTAAACATGAAGAAAACTAGCTTCATCCATCTTACTACAACTTCGCCTAACTTTACTGTGCTATAATATGAGCTAAATGTCTGGCTTTTATCATTTCAAGTTGAACAGCACAAAAAGCTCAAACCAGCAAAACCAAAACAAAAGAAGGTGCAGAGTCGCCTTACACAAGGGTAAAAGTATAAATATAAAAATTCTTAACGGGCCGACGGTTAACTCGATAAGAAATTTGAGTAATCCGCCCTCAAACCGTTAAGCCGTTAATTATAAAATCTTAATCTGTTCATCATCTATTACCCGATAATTCGATACCAATAAGTCAATAAGCGATCGATTTGATTCGATTAACGGTTTCGATTCGATTTTGAACGGCTCTATAATTTAAAAGCAAAAAAGTATTACACAAATAGAGACGAATGGAGTACTACAAGTTGGCGTTTGATCTTATAAAAGTATGCAATAATTATTTTTCTGTCTTTTTTGCTAAAATTTCTCACATTTAGATGTTCTATTGATTTCTTCTACTTGTTTAATTCCCTCTAAACATATATGAGACACGAAAATTTTGATTTCAACTCTAGTAAATTGAATAAATTAGATATATATTTCATGTGAGAAAAAACTCTAAAATAGACAACACTGGACACAAAAATAAATCTACTATGGTTTGATTTTTTTATTAACAAACCGTTGGTTTCACTTTCTTTCAGGTAAACTCCCTCATCTCCCCCAAATTATCAAAAGAAAAAATAAAAAAACAAAACCTTTTGATACGTCAATGGCCATGTTAGGACTCTCTTCAAACACAGGAATCGATATATTGTCTTCTTCTTCCAATTCCTTATCATTTTATCATAGCACTCGCTTCACACAATGCTTCTCTCCGAAAAGCCTCTGCAAACGACAACGACGAAGATTCAGCATCTGCAGTTCCTTGTCCTCTGCCAAGATTAAGGTTGTCGGCGTCGGTGGCGGCGGCAACAATGCTGTTAACCGTATGATTGGCAGCGGCTTGCAGGTTGGAAAATTTTATTTTGTGTCTCATACAACTTGACACTAGTGTAACATTTTCGTGAACCCAAAAGTGTAAGATTGGGCAAATTTGTGAGACAAAAAGAGCCTTCGTACAACTAGCATAAGTTGTATGAAACACAAAATAAAACTTCTTGCAGGTTATTTGCGTTGATGGCTTTTTTTTTATGTATATATATCTCCATTTTCACCTTTCCCCCATTTTTGCATTCCCTAAATTTTGTTGTTTTCTTGTGTCTCTTTGTGCAACCTCACAAAAATTAAGTCTTTGTTCATATGAATATCAAATTGGTTGGTTTTCAATTTATTTAGTATATGAAATTAGCATACAGCCTTCGCAATACAATTGATTACTTGTTCTGAAATACTAATGGATCTTGCAGCTGCTTAATGACAATTTTCCTAAGTGGTTACCAAAATTTATCCTTCTAATACTTTTTATTTATATTTGCATAATATTGGCATGAGATGATTTAAATGGAGTAACGTGGTCACTGAGGATTCATATAACAGACTCCAACTTGTTTGGGACTGAGGCAAAGATATCATTTTTGTTGTAACTTGTTTTAAGCACAACCACAAAATCACCCTTTTTCTTCAATCGAGTTGAGATTTGCTTTTTTGCTTAAACATGATGGTATACTATGTCCACTCAAAGATGCTTTAGCTCCGGTTTCTTCTTGACTCTGTAATGTTCTTATGATGGCCATATAATGCCTTTTCCAGCAAAAGGTCTATAATATGCAATGGATCACATGGTTGTGTACTTCGGATTCAAATTATACTGTTGCATTGTATTCTCATTCTGGAGTTATGCAAACTTGTGGGGTAGGAAGAAAAGCTAGAAATCACTTTTATTGACTGTTTGATCTGCCCTTTCTATATTTATTACTCGGTTTCTTGCCTCTTCTCTGCTAATTAGTTGATCCGCCCACCATCAAAAACTCAACCTTTTCCCTAAAGGCAAATATACTCCAATTCTAGAACATTTTATACCTCACATTTAGCTGTTAGCATCTTCATTTCACATGATAAATCTCAATGTTTCATGTTCATTAATAGGGTGTTGACTTTTATGCTGTAAACACGGATGCTCAAGCATTGCTGCAGTCTACGGTTGAGAACCCAATTCAAATTGGAGAACTTCTGACTCGTGGACTTGGTTTGCACCTTTTCATCTATCTGTAGAGAAATTTATTCTTCAGAAGCTCTCTTTTAGAGCAGCTATTTGTAAAGCTAACAAAGATTATATATATATATATATATATATATATATATATATATATAGCATGAATCTTGTTGGCAAAACTTTAGCGAAAGAATAGCAAGACGCTTATAGTATGATGCTCAGCCCAACTCCAGAGACAGCTATAGATTATTTCTATCTCCTTAATTCAGAGTCACTCAGAAGATGACAGTCTTTTGCTTTATCTATGTTATAATTTGAAGTCATACGTTGCTGTAGCTACTAGGATGCATTTGTTTTCTAATACGTTTTGAGGCTAGTGTTCTTTGTTAACATAAGCTTTTAACCCTTTATTGTTCTATAGAATGGGTTGTTCATAAAAGTCACTTCTAGAAATGCAGGTACTGGTGGCAATCCTCTGTTGGGGGAACAGGCAGCAGAGGAGTCAAAGGAACACATTGCAAATGCTCTTAAAGGTTCGGATATGGTGTTTATAACAGCAGGCATGGGTGGCGGTACTGGATCTGGTGCTGCTCCTGTTGTTGCTCAAATAGCCAAAGAAGCAGGTTATTTGACTGTTGGTGTCGTCACGTATCCATTCAGCTTTGAAGGACGTAAAAGATCTTTGCAGGCAGGTGCCGTTTTCATCCTCTTTGAAGAAGCTAATTGTGATTGTTGCTCTCCTGAACTTTTGGAAATGTTTATTTTATGACATTTAAGTGACATCCAAGAATAAACAGGTAGGACATTTAAGGGAATAGAAGAAATGTAAGAAATTAAAGAGCATGCAGTTAAAAAGGATATAATTTGGTCGTGGTTCAACTAATTGCTAGATCCAAAAAAATGGGGTTTCTATCCCTCTATAAGAACTAGAAATATTTGCGGTTAGATGCAATTTAATATCCATAAAATCTGCGAGCATGGTTAGTGTGGAATTCACTTAGTTTAAATATTATGCAGAGTATGACAACGGGTTGGCTGAGCAAAGAAAGGTTGTGCTGGGAAAGAAGATAGTAGGGTAGCATGATGGTTGTTTGGAGTTGTTTTTTAAACGTGTCAGTGAATTTTTACTAACTGATGCTTCAATTTTAAGGCATAATGCCAATGGGATCCAAGGCATCTTAGGGCATGTTAAGGGGTTTCTATCAAAGTAAGGCAGAGTTCCTGGATACCACGTAATTAGGTGCAGATAGTTGTTATTTTCAGGCGGAATGGTGAATGTTCCTTTCCTGGTATGTGGGAAAATCCGCTGTTTGGATCCTCCATACGGAAGGTTTGGGGGTGTGGTTTACCATATGTGTGTGTATGGGGGTTTGGGGGGGGGGGGGGATTGTGCTTGATATACACCAGCCTTTATTAGAAGAAAATGGAAATATTCATAAATAGGTGGCGGTTGGTGAATCTAAAGGATTTTGAGTACTTTTGAAGGCAACATTTTTCAGTAGTCTAAACCTTAACAAGATGCTCAGAGTTCTAGTAACTCGTTGATTTTTCTTTTCCGTGCCACTATCCTGTGTTCCTATCTCCCAAATTATTTCATGATTATAATTTTTGCTTAATGATCTCCAGGCTTTGGAAGCAATTGAAAAACTTCAGAAAAATGTAGATACTCTTATAGTAATTCCCAATGATCGTCTTCTGGATATTGCTGATGAGCAGACACCACTTCAAAATGCTTTTCTTCTTGCTGATGATGTACTTTGTCAAGGCGTCCAAGGAATATCTGATATAATCACTGTGAGTTCCTTCATCCAAATGCAGTATCTCTTTATCTGCTTCAAGGAAGTTCTTTTCTAAATCAGCTAAGGTTCCACAGAAGTTCTTTTCTTTTTCTTTCAGTATCTGTTCCACATAAGTTCTCTTTTGAAATTTCATGGTATAGTTTTCTTTATATAAAACGTATATGCTGAGTAGAGCGTATCGGAGACAAATGATTCATATAGCCAACTCAACTAATCCCCTCTCGATCTCCCTGTTATGAAACACACTTGCGATCACATTCACAGTCGTAGAAATAGGCCTTGTTATTTTGTTGTCAACTAATCCCCTCTAGATCTCCCTGTTATGAAACACACTTGCGGTCACATGCACAGTCGCAAAAATAGGCCTTGTTATTTTGTTGTCAACATTGCATGTTTTCTGACTGGAAATAAGGTGCAAAAATGTTAAAAATATGCTAGCGGAGAGTGCAGGATGCCTTCCTCTCCTGAGTCCATCCAGTTTAATATCATCACTGTCATTAGCTGCTTCTATGTTTTGATTAATGACCATCGGATAGGTTTTCTGAATTAAACTTATATCTCCAGAATGTTATGTTTGTCTAATATCCTTGAAGGGTTTAACAAATTAAAACTGGGTAGTGACATTTGAGATAATTACTAGATAGCATGTTTTGAACATTATTTCACTAGATACTTATTTATAGATCTGGATATAAGGTTTATTGTTAATCCATTCATTTTGGTTGCAGATACCTGGGCTGGTAAATGTGGATTTTGCAGATGTTAAGGCAATCATGAAAGATTCTGGAACTGCTATGCTCGGAGTTGGGGTTTCTTCCAGTAGGAACCGTGCTGAGGAAGCAGCTGAACAAGCAACTCTGGCCCCTCTCATTGGATCATCAATTCAATCTGCAACTGGTGTTGTATATAACATTACTGGAGGAAAAGATATTACTTTGCAGGAGGTGAATAAGGTGTCCCAGGTGCGTCAAACTTTCTTTTACTTGTTTTATTTTCCTAAACCTTCAACTATACATGTAGTTTCACTCTATTCCAAGAAGTTCTTAAAAGAAAACCTTCAGCTTTCACATACAAAGCGGTACTTTTAATAGTCATTGCTTGGCAATACTTCCTCACAGGTTGTCACAAGCTTGGCTGATCCATCCGCCAACATCATATTCGGTGCTGTTGTGGATGAGCGCTATAATGGAGAGATCCAGGTGACTCTAATTGCAACTGGTTTCGCACAGTCATTTCAGAATTCTCTTCTAACTGACCCTCGAGGAGCAAAGCTAGTTGATAAGAGCAAAGGAACCACAGAAAGAACGGTATCACCTGATACCTTGAGGTCATCAGAGTCTCCTTCCACAAAACCTCGACCAGCTGCTCGGAGGCTGTTCTTTTAGCTCCTTCTTAGTTTGTTATCTCTCCATTGTTATTTTTTATTAATGATTCTTTTTTTTTTTTGGGGATTCCTTACACTTATTTGTACCACAACGGGTCAGGTCTGATGAGTGTACCTGATTATTTACACTTACATGTGGCTTTATAAATCATGATGAGTTTTATTAGATGCATACCGTCTCTGGTCTGTTTTTCTACTACAACACGCCTGTAACATTTTTGTATCAGCTGATTATTTCCTCTCTAGCAAAGCATGGGATTCATAATATATCAACTTCGTTAAAGTTGATTGCTGTTGTAATTTTCACACAAACAATCTATTTATAACTAGTTTTTTAAGGTTTAACCATTCTGTCATGGATTACCTCAACTTTTTATCAAGTTTGGGCTAGAAATACCGTTCCTATTGGCAGATATAGTCCTTAGAATTCACAACTGAAGGTCAAAACCATTCTGGACATAGTATGTGTATGTAGTGAATCCTTATAAGATGATGTTTTTGGTACGACAGGAGTCATTTTTCACGAGAAAGTCATAATTCTGGTGTATGGGTACGTAAGATGTTCTTCTAGGAAAATATTTTCTATCAAAAGGAGGGAAATGACTTCACTCGCTTATGAATGGAAGTCATTTTTATAACTATCGTAACTTCTAATTTCATCTCACTTGCTTCAACAAACTATTATACATTATTATCAATTTTTATACTCAAAAATTTCAGCAGACACTGTTCGATTTGCTTATATTTATTTTAATCTTTAATGTTTTGTGCTTTGATATTTTTTAGTCACCAATCAAATATCTAAGGAAATATTTTTCATGAAAAATGATTTTCCATCATAGTAAAAACACTTTTAATGAAAAAAGACATGTCTGCAGCAAGCATTCTATTATCAACAGCATTCTATTCTATGACAAAAGACATGTCGCTTCTTTAAATCACAACTTCAAGAAATCGGATTAAATCAATATCATTGTCTATTTGATGCTAAAATTAGTTATTTTAATTGCAATTTAAGTTTTACTGTACTAAATATATGGATGTTTGATTTTTTTAAGATTACCTGTAAATTGTGCGATTCACTTCAAGAAGCATGTGCTTACCTTCTCAATTTTCGAGGCATGTGCTTACCTTCTCAATTTTCGAGTCAAGCGCCATGAACCTTGTGACTTTTTTGCACTTTTCGCTTTTAATAATACTATGAAAGATAGACAAAAGTAAAGCGCAAAAATTATATAATTCTCTTATGAACTGATAAAGGTCTAAGGAGGAATACGTGCTACCAAAACTCAAGTGGGTGCCGAGAAGTCTTTGACCCCAAATATCCTCCGAGTTCAAACTCGAGTGACATTTTGTGATTAGTATCATATTTGAGGAATGGGTTTAGTCCTCATGTGGTCGCAATTAAAATCCGAAACGGTCATTTTTTAGCCAAATCTGGACCCGTAACAGCAAAGTTTTAAAGACTTTACATTCAATCCAGGAGTCAATCAACACCTCAACTTAAAGGACCAATAGGTTAAAAATTCTTGGAAGAACAGTACAGACAATGTGTTTTCTAATACAAAGTTCCACACAAATTTGATTATGATTCATGCGATTGAAATATTAACATTTGCTCCTCACAAAGAGGAAAGAATTGCTGCATAATTAAAGATGTCCCTTAGAAAAACGGGGAAATAAGCTTTTAACAATTTTTCAAGTTTGAAAACATGCCAAGTGGAACATGAGCTTAGAATATGTCATCAATACAGAAAAGTCAATTATCACTATCATGGAACATATCAAATCACCCAAGCAATGCATGAAAAGAGAAGCAGAGGGAAGACTTAAGTTCTTGCGAGGCACACTCGATGTACATAGTTCTTTTGCATTTACAGTTTACCTTTTCTTCCACCCATTTACAAATACTTTATCAACATATATATAACTGCAACAAGTAGTACAATCCCAATCACCGATAAAAGCATGCACAAGCAAGAGCAACCACCCTTTGTGCGTTTGTTCAAAACTGCAAGCTTCCTCCCAACTCGCTGTTTAATTATCAGCAACAACAAGAGGGAACAGTAAGTTAAATGCGAACAGAGAATTATCACCAAGACAGTATTGTAGAAGTAAAAGATAAAGGAAAGAACGCCTCGGCCCAGACACTATCAATGTCCTCCAACTCGCACAGGTGTGCATAAAAGCGGAAAACTGAAATCTTTCATCAATATTACCAAGATTCATAAGATATAACAGCTTTGTTAACATGCATCGAGGTCTCTTATACTCTCCCATCCAACAAAGACACCCAAAATTTTCCAGGCCAACCTCTTTATTCTCCTAAGAGCCAGAGCTGGAAGTTCTTTGACCATGAATATGATGTTTAATATTTTTTTCTCTGATTGCAAGTTCATAAGTATCAAAATAATATTACATTTTCTTTTCTTGTGTTCTCTTTGTTTTCTTTGCCACCCAAAGCTCCTAGACAACATGCTTTAATATCAAATGTGGATGGATCCAAAGCTTCTGGATAAGATTGTGGATTCGAGTAACTCTGTAATTTGCAAACTTCCCTAATTTCCAAAGATGATGGCATTTCCCCTTTCTTCATCAATCATGCACACTTTTTGAGACTATATAGCTATATTTGCACATCAAACAAAATAGATCATGCATAGAAGTAGTTTATTTCACAGTGGACAATTATAAGCTCAAAAATTCTAGAAACTTCACCATGTCTATGAGAATCCGTGGTGCACAACACTATGTTTAGTAAAAATAGTTAGTTTGTCCTTCCTCATCCATGTGTGTACTCCAGGAACACATGCCCCTCTTCTCCCTTTTTTCTTTGGTGCGGTAAAACATTAGGTTTATACATGAAGATTGAATAAACGCTTAAAGGAATAATCAACTTGCTTATAGCATGTTTGGCCAAGCTTCTTTTTTGCTAAAAGTACTTTTTTGGTCCAAAAGTGCTTTTTTCTAAAGTTAGGTGTTTGGCCAAGCTTTTAGAAGGGGAAAAAATGTTTGTGTAGAAGAAGAACAGTTTTAAAAAAGTAGTAGCTTTTTCCCTAAAGCACTTTTTTTAAAAGCACTTTTGAGAACAATACACTTAGAAGCACTTTTTTAAAAGCTTGGTCAACCACTAATTGTTGTTCAAAAGTGCTTTTCAAATTAATTAGCCAAACAGAAACTACTTCTCACTAAAAGTACTTTTTTGAAAAGCACTTTGAAAAAAACACTTTTCAAAATAAGCTGATTTTAGAAACTTGGCCAAACAGGCTAGTCTCATCGCTTGATTCCGTACATATGGTGCATAGCCTGGAACATATTTGGAATTGAACAGTTGATGACAAGAATGGTTAAAGAGATGCTACTGAGGTTGAAGTCAAAGAGCTTGAGGCAGAGGAGTAGAGCGTATGAAGCAAATTCTTCAGCACCCATGTGAACTTAAGGAAAGAGAGAGAGCAATAGAAAAGAGTTTGAAACAATTAAAGCACCCGTGTCCCTATTAGTGTCACAATCCTATTTTTTGTTTCTGGATTACATGTTCGTAAAAAATCACGTTAAAATGCTGACCAAAAAATCAAGTTAAAACACCTTGTATGTGGAGATTTCCTATCAAACCGACAAATTGTTACCTCAATAAAAAAGGATAAATTTTGCTTAGAGCATTCAGCGCCAATCCAACCCCCACCCAAAAAACCGACAGTAAAGAACTTGTTTTCTAGGGTCATAAGCCACACATATTTAACAATTATCAATGTCATCAAAAGGGACCCATTAACTCTGCCTATGTACAAAGCATAGCCTTTCCTGTATAAATGAGGCAGGCTGCAGTAGGTTAATGGCTAGAGTAACAAAAAGTTAAAATTATGAAGAATGAAGAATGGGGATTCATATAGCGAAGGGACCCAAATGGTATTCACTTCAACACTCAAACTCACTTGTCAGTTCTTCAAAATCAACGAATGACCAAAAGCCAGGAAGAAAAGGATGTTGTGGGGGTGTAATAACTTAATTTAATATTGTTCCACAGGTATCATATACGAACTCAACATGGAATAGCTTTTTTTCTTTTCTCCAGCTAGATGTGACATGCTTACTTATCCCAAATGATGGACCTCCCTAGAATATTTTCATGAAAGCTGAAAGATGTTTGTAGACTCTTAGTGAAGTTATTAAGTGCAATATTCAGAAAAATTAGTACCAAGGTTAACAACCAACAATATCAGGTTTGCATGAGTTGTTTCAAAAGCGACAAAGTTGTCACCTGAAGTCTTGAGTCAGTAACATCAACATGTTCATCCAGGTCATCCTGCATTGAGTCAGACAACGAAAGCAAGATGAAGTCAATATCCAAATTCAATAGTAGAAAAGCCATATTTCACATGGAAAATATCTGTAGAGGTAGTTCAGTAGGAACCAGCAAAATATAACTCATACAATGAGTCTTGTTTGCAAGCCTAGCTCCTCATTAACAGCCAATGCTATATGTTTGGTGCTTATCACAGTCTCCTCTAATTTCTCAAGCCCCTCGTCTTGTTCTGCATTAATAATAAAGCCAACATATAACATACGAATGAAATAGAAAAGCCAATAGCAAGAGAAGTTTTCAAAGTATATAAAAACTTGCCCTTCATAATTTGCCTTTGAAGACCAACAACACCATAATTATCAAGGCCTGTAGTTCTGCTCATAGCATCTGCTGCCTTTTTTTCTGGTCCAAGCAAACTGTCCCTATTGGCAAAGTTCGACATATTCAATGTGGAGGCCATTTGGGTTGCTTTTGATTTTAAATTTGCAAGCATATCCTTCCGACGATTCATCTCTTTCTTTGTCCTGCACACAAAGACGAAGAAGGCTTAACAAATCTATACAGAAGCGACATATAAATAGTAATGGCTATTAGGCCTGCTGTTGTCAAAAGCTCGTTTGAGGCGCGCTTAAGCCCTGAAGCTCAAAAAAGTTCAGGGAATGCACTTCGCCTCACTTAGGTTGCGCTTCAGTGTAGGCAAGGCACTAAAGCGTGCGCCTCATTGCCTAAAAGTTCTACCTTGAATAAAGCGGTACAAATAATAAATATGATTGGCAAAAAGATATATTAATTGTTTCCGAAATCATTATGAATGAAATTGTCACTTGTTTCTAGCATTACATATATATTTTTATTATTTTTTTCTTCACTGCGCCTTTTTTAACTAAAACCCACACTTTAATTGTGTTTTGCGCTTAAAGCCCTGATAGACTAGGAACGCTTTTTAATGCTTTTCGCCTTTGACGACACTGATTAGGCCAACTTGTTCAAAGAGATATATGGATAGACAATTGCTACAAATTCCTGTAAAGCTTGCCCCCTCCCCCCTCAAGATTTGAAAGGATACTATTTCCAAAGTACAAAAGTAAAAGTTCTGCAAACTAACACAATTAAGACTCTGGACATTGTTAATAGAGACTACAGAAGAGAGCCTCGGGTTATGGAAATAATTTCTCTTCTATAATCCTCCATGTGGACAATTCACCAACAACTTATGGATAAAACAAGGGATGACTTGTATTTGCTATCCATTTTCCTAGTACACCCTCCATTTTCCAAATTGCATGTGTTATGGTGCTTTACATTTTCAAGGGAAAGGAAGAAAATCTTTGACTTTGCATAATTCAGTAGTTGCAGATTGAGTATGCATAGCTCATGATAAGTTAGGCCAATTAGTTGTATTAGATCAAGTTTTACTCGCTTCATTTTTAAGTGTAAAAAAGTAACCAAAGAAATATTTGATAGCCCAATATTTTCTTTTTTCACATGGAAAATTTGATAGCCCAATTTTAAAGTGGATTAAGTATGGCTCGCCCTGGATATGAAGCCAAAATATGATTTCAAAAGAAAATACTACCAGAAACACATTTTAGTTAATATAAGTATTCACTATCATGAAATAAAGGTATACTCAATGCACGTCAAATACAACTATCCACTAGCTGTTTAGGAACAGATACAAAGTTTGCTAACAGCACGAGAAGAGAGTCATATGAACAGGTTGCCAAACTACAAGAATTTGATACATTCAAACAACATTATGCAATAGAAGACTCAGATTAAGAAAACTCACAAACGTTCCATTCCAGGAAGCTTAGAGTCAATAGACTGTAAGCTATCAAGCCTAGTTCCTAATATTGTGATCTTCCTCCTTATTGAAGATGAATGACGCTGTGCTTCTGGGCCTGTTGTGGACAATGAACTTCTTTCAGATATCATGTTGCCGATGTCATCTGTGAGTTTTACTGCTTCATTATATTCCCTGATCCACGAGTCCCCAGAAGAAGCCATTCCCTGAAGAGACATCAGAAATATAAGTATACAAACGATGAATAAGAGCACGTCCATGTCAGCAAACCCTCCCTCCCCTAAAAAGGAAAAAACAACTTTCTGTCCCCCTTTTCTGCCCATTGACAATGACTTGACTAATCAAAAAACACTGCAATGGAACTGTAAGAAGACTTCATCAGATGACATGCACCTTCCTTACCATCACTTGATATGCTTTGCCACAACAACAACCGGGAAAAAGAAAAGGATGGCAAAACAAAGGGCGAGGAACCATGTTTAAGTAAATCCAAAAAACTTAGGGTGTGTTTGGTATGAAGGATAATATTTTCCAGAAAAAACAATTTGCCCATGTTGGTTGGTTTAAATATTTTGAAAACATATTCATCGTGAAATCATTTTCTTCCAATTGAAGGAAAATGTTTTTCTAAGAGAAGTGAAAATGTTTTCCAAAACTCTTTTTCAACTTTTCCCACCCTATTCCCCATCCCCACCAACCCCCACCAACTCACTCCCACACCCCACCCCAGTCAAATCAACATTCCTCTGTACTCGAAATAGATAGCCGCCCTCCACCCCTAGCCCTAATACCCCAAACCCCCACCCCTCAACTCCCCAACACCACGCCCACCCCCTTTACCCATTTCGTCTCTCATAGCGTTTGGCTAAGCTATATATTATTTTTAAAAAATTCTACTCACTAACAAAACACTAGAAAATATTTTCCGGAAAAAAATTCCACTCACCGACCAAACATGGAAAAATAAGCGATAAAACTACTCATTTTTCAGGAAAATATTTTCCTTCATACCAAACACACCTTTAATGCCTTATATTTTTCCAAACCATGTGCACCACTATCCACCTTTAGTTAAGAAGACATAAAGAAACTAGAGGAACATTCAAGACCAGAACTTGGCATTTGTTTCACCAAACATGTCGTTTGTGGTTCTTTACAAAAGTATGTAAAACCTTAACTCCTTCCCAACTCTCCACAATGAAACAATCAACATAGCACCAGAAAGAAGATAAAGGAAAAAGAAATTAGAATGAAAAGACTAAATCCCCTATATAACCTTCGACCAAGAAACAATCTAGCACTTTATTCATATTGAAGAAACAATCGACAAGAACAGAGAGAAGATGGAGAGGAGAAACAATCAGAGCGACAAGCCTAAATTGCCTATACAACCATTGACCAAGAAACATGTAGCACTTAATTGATCTTGAAGAATGGACGCATCTTTACCAGCTTCTTAGTGATCCTAGAGCCGGCTAGAGGCAAGCAGAGAATTCAACTAAAGGAGATAAAAGGATAAAAGAAGAAACCCATAAACCAGCAGCAACAATTGCATTAGCAAGTAAATTGTTGTCAAAGGCGTAAAAGTTAAAAAGCGCTTCAGGTCTATTAGAGCTTTAAGCGCAAAGCGCAGTTAAGGTGTGGGCTTTAGTAAAAAAGGCGCAATGAAGAGAAATATAAAAATATTTATGTAATGCAAAAAAAGAGTAACAACTTCATTCATAACGTTTTCCTCAACAATTAATATATCTTTTTGTCAATTATATTTAATGTTTAGTACCGCTCCATTCAAGATTAGAACGCATGGGCAATAAGGTGCATGCCTTAGTACTTTGCCTACACTGAAGCACACCTTAGGCGAGGCGAAGTGCCCTCCCTAAGCTTTTTTGAGCTTTGGGGCTTAAGCACGCCTTAAATGAGCCTTTGACAACATAATTTGCAGCTAGAAAGTAGCAGGTGCAATAGCAACTAACCCACTATCAAGAACAACAAAATCTTCAACTACAACTTAGAGAAAAATAAAGAATAACACCAGCTATTTTAGACATCCTAAACATAACTGAAATTAAGTGATAGGAATATGTGTATGTCAATCAGCTATTGCGTTGAAGTTAATGTACAGCTTGCTTCCAGAGATAAGCTAATTACTAATTTTCTTCTTCTTTTGCCAACCATGGTGTCAAGACTTGCTTGCACACACATCTACTATCCTACCGAGTACCTACTACCTCCCACCAACACATGTACCGGATACCTCTGTCACCAAGGCATAAGCAGATATGAAGAAATCACCTATGTTTTTTTGCCTACGCTGGGATTTAAGTGCTAATTTTCCCTTCCAGAAGTATAAAATTGGGCTACAAAACATGCTAAATGGCAGTCAAAGCAGCAACAACTATATCAAACAACCTGTAATTCCAAGTCCACAACAGAGCCTGTGCCTCGTACCATCAACATATACTACAAGAGAACCACGAAATTAAGAACTTTAATTGTTAAATTACAACAGGAAAGAGAGAAAAGATCAGTAGAATGCTAAATAATTGAGTTTAAACACCAGAAACACCAATTGCGGGTGATTAAATGCACATTCGAGTTAATTAAGTTTAACAATCAAGAACCCATTAGGAACAGTTCAATTAGGGAGAAAAAATATCAGGATCATCAATACAGGCGTATGTAATATGTGAAAGGCAGAAAAGATGTTACCGTTTATCGGTGGAACTGAAATTAATGGTGAGGTGAGAGAATTTACAGAGGCCGAATGACTTTTTAAGGAAGGAATCAGCCTACTTTCCGGCAATGTTTGTCGAGCTTTATTGTCGTCGTCGTCACGCCCACTCGGACAATGATAACTTTAGAATTCTCATTATGAAGCGACTCTTTTGAATTTTTTGTTTACGATTTTCTTTTTCTTTTTTCTCTTTTTTAAAAAAAAATATATGTTTGTGCCCCTCTGGTGAAAGGGTTGGGTTCCACTTGCAAGTTGCAGCGGAATATGCACGGCGTTAATTGTAATGAATCCTCTAAGGTCGGTTTGGAAAGTTACGGTTAATTGAAATTGGTGTAATTACTACCAGACTAGTAATCACACACAATATAATATAATAATTATGATGTCTTGTTTAATTTTCATAATGTAATTACAGAATAATTACAAGCGTATTATTTGATTGTACAAGTGTAATTACACAATTAAATTAAATTTTGAATAAAATAATTATAAACTTAAAAGTTAATATATAATAATTATATGCCAATAAATAATTTTTCATAAGTATAAATGATATTAGATTTGGTATTTAAGATGTATATTTTTTCTTGAATTGTATTTAAGATGTATATTGTTTCTTGAATATACATTAATAGTAATCATATATTTATAACTAATATTTTAAAAATAATTGATATATATTTTTCATTAGTAATATTTAGTTTAAATAATTATAGAAACTAAAAACATATGTCTTGTAAGAAACACTATGGAATACATGTTTGATAAAATAATGTCATAACATTATTTAAATATTTGACAAAATTAATCTATCAATTCTATATATAAAATAAACAACATGCAATGTGAAATAACAAGCCAATACTATTAAAATAAATAAATTAGAACCATAAATATACACACAATTTTAAAATTCAAAAATAAAAAATAGTTTAACATATGTCAAATTCCAACATAATAAAAATAAGTTCTAATACAGCTTAATATCAGGAAACATAATAAGTTTGTAAATCCATTCAACAACGAAATTCTATTTTAATGACATCACACATTATATGCCAAGTTTGTTAATGACTCATTATTTCTAATATTATGAGGTGTAGTTTCAAAAACTAGAATAATAATGCAGTTACGCTAAATGAAAAAAATAAAAGAAATAAGAAATAAAATACACGAGAAATTACATGTAATCACAAGAAGTAAAAGTAAAGAAATAAAAGATAAATAATGTACAAACAATAAAAATAAAAATAAAGTAAAAAGTAAAAATAAAATAAAATAAAAACTAAAATAAAAATAAATTAGAATAATGAAAATAAGTTATAAAGAAAATAAATTAAAATAAAAAGTAAAGAAATTATAAAGTAACCTTGTAATTACATAATGTAATTACGACCAATTCTCACCTCCCCTTAAGAATTGGACAGTGCAATTACGCCTCTCCAATTACATCTAATTCCTTATTGACCAAGTAATTACCAAACTGTGTAATTACATCCAATTACACCAAATCCAATTCCTAGGTGGCTTTCCAAATAAGCTTTAAATATCTTCTTCCTTTTTTCTCAAAAAGAAATTACTTAACATTTTGCACTTTTAGTCCTCAAATACCCAAAAAAAAAATGGTCTTTCCGATATATGGCCAAGTGCATTTAACCTTTTGAAATGTATGCTTTTGATTCATTTGCTTGTGAATTTTCACAAATTTAAGGAATATTAGTTGAATTATTACTTGGGGAGTCAAATAAGGTTTTCTTTAATCATATCCTTATAAATAGTTTTTAAATATTTTGAATTGTTAACTATTTTAGCTATAGTACTTTTATGTAGTTTCTAAATATGTAAATACTAGAAAAAAATTAAAGAATCCATGTCCGATTTCCAACTAAAAATTAGTTAACGTGAACCTCCTACTGCGAAAAGGTTCAAACAAATTAAAACATAAGGAATAATCCTTGAAAAAATATATTAACTATTGAGATATGTCCAAAGAAGTTTCCACAAAATTCGAATAGATTGTAATAGTAACGCTAAACCTAATCTATACTCTATACTATATTAAAAGCACAAAGGCCCTTAAGTCGTTCGCCTTTTTTACTCTTTAAAATATAGAGTTCACATTAGACAAAATAGTAATTAAAGTATTTCATTAATATTTAGAAATAATTATTTAATTAATTCTCCTATAATTTAGGAATAGCTATTTAATTATTCTCCTATTATTAACCGTCTAGGAAAGGTAATAAAAATTTTCCTAATTTTTTTCCTATTCGTTCTACTCCCTACGTATGTTGGAGTAGTTTATAGCTTTAAGGTTTTGGAGACCTTTTTTGTAGTTAAAAAAATTCTGCCTAACCTAAATTTTCGCCCTTATGTTGGAGTATTGAATGCGTTTATTTTGTTAATATTTTTTAGGTTTAGGAGATTTTTTTGGTTAAATTTTTTTGCCTTAAATCACACACACAATTTTCTTTTTGGTTAGGAGACTTTACTATTTGGTAAAATTCATATTATGTGCTTTGCGTGTGCACCTAATCTCAATATGTAAGTATACTTACTAAAAGTTATATTCGAGTATAAAATAAAAATTTTAAATTTTTGAAATCGATGAATATTCAACTTTTCAGTTTTAGCAAGAATACATAACTTTTAAAGATCTAAGGGCAATTCTAAAAAAATTGAAAAGCTATTTTTAAGTTCATTTTAATAGACAGAATGTAATATTTTTTCTTTCTTGCGAGCAAAATACATGTTGTTATATTTTTTTAATCAATAAAAATATATATATCAACTATTATAAAAACACAAAGCCTCATAGCGAAATATTAATAAACCTTTTTACCCTTAAAAATAAATTTCAAATAGGATAACATTGGCATTTAATTATTTTTCGTAATAATTATAATTTTTAAATCAATTATAATATTATGATAAAATTAATAACCTAATTGTCCATTTTTATTGATTACTACATAACGAAACATAATATACATGGTTATTAAGACAAAAGCAATATTCATGAGATATTCTAATTTCAAATTACTAATAAATTCTTTTGTATACGTTAACTTAATTTATTACTTAAATAAATATTATTAGAAAAGGTCATGAATAAATGAATAAAATTCTTTATATGTGTGTCAATTGCATGATCAATATTTATCATTTTCAAGAACTCAAACTTTTATTTAATATTATTTTTTGTGACTAAAACCATGATTTGAATGTTATTTATATATTTTAAAAAAATAATTCTCATCAATATAGGGTACACGCGCAACGCGCGTACCGTGAGACTAGTTGTGATAAAAGTGTGTAACAAAAAATATTTAACTAAATTTAGTTTTTCATTTTCATAAAATATTCAAAAATATATAATTTTAAATTCATATGAAATACAAATATGATATACAATTATAAAAGCACGATCTCCAACGCAAAATTTTGATTGACATTTTTACCTGTAAAAATTAAATTTTATATTAAACAAAGTTATCGTTTAATTATTTTTAATATTTAGGACTCCAATATTCACTGAAATTTATAGTTCAAAATTAGATGTTGGATTCTATTTTTGCAATAGTAATTTATTTTCTTTAATGTGTTAGACAATTCATATAGTATTTCTTGTTATTAAAGATATAGTATAACTTATATTTTGTTCGCGAAGAAATAAAAAAATAATCTTCTATTAGTTACGTGACCATATTTGTTTCTCTTCGAAACAACTTGAAAATGACGAAAAAAAAGAAGAGCGAACTTGAAATAGTTTTACAAGGAAAAAATAAATTCACATTAAATCATGAAATGCTATATGTTTTTGCATAAACTAAAAAGGAGCCATAGTAATTTGTAAAGTTGAGATGATAAAGTTATAGAATCAGAACTAGGTTTAAGTTAAATATATAAAATAATAATTGATGAATTATATGGAGCAGAATTTCTCTCATTAGTTGTAATGACCCAATCGGTCGTTTTGAGCTCTAGCGCGTCGTTCAGCGATTTGAGGTTATGAGCAACTTCACTTCAGGTATTATGACTTGTACGCATGATCGGAATTTAATTTCAGGAAGTTTGGAGCTGATTTGGAGAGAGAATTCTCATTTCGAAAGTTTTAAGTTAAAAGAATTGACTAATATTGAATTTTTAAGTAAACGACCTCGAAATCGGGATTCGGATGTTCCAGCAGGTTCGTGTGATGATTTTGTACTTGGGCGTATGACGGATCGGGTTTGGAAGACTTGGGAATGTTCGGCATCAATTGTGGAAGTTAGCATTTTTGGAAGGATTTTATAAGTTTGGGGTGAAGTGCATTTAAGTGTTATCGATGTCTGTTTGGGATTCTAAGTCTGGGAATAGCTTCATATGGTGATTCGGGTATTAGGAGCGCGATCGGAAGTGGATTTGGAGGCCCGTAGATCATTTTGGAGTCATTTGGCGAAAGTTAGAAATTTGAAGGTTTTTTAGAAATTTGACCGAAAGTGGACTTTTTGATATCGGGGTCGGAATCTGATCCCGGAAGTTGGAGTAGGTCCGTAATGTCAAATGTGACTTGCGTGCAAAAATTGAGATCAATCGGACGTGATTGATAGGTTTAAGCATTGAAAGTAGAAGTTGAACTTCTAAGGTACTTCAAGTTTGATTTGGGGTGTGATTCGTGATTCTAGCGTTGTTTGATGCGATTTGAAGCCTTGAGCATGTCCGTACTATGTTTTTAGACTTGTGCGGGTATTTTATTTGGAGCCCCGGGGGTTCCGGTGAGTTTTGGAGTAGCTTCGGAGCATTTTGTTGAGAAGTGGGATTGCTGGTGCTGGTGGACCGCATTTGCGGTGTTTTGGTCGCAAATGCGACAGTCGCATTTGCGAGATGGAGCTCGCATTTGCGAGCCTGGGCTTCTGAGGGGAAAGTTGGCATTTGTGAACCTTGCATTTAACTCATTTAAAGGGGAAAAAATATTTAACTAAATTTAGTTTTTCATTTTCATAAAATATTCAAAAATATATAATTTTTAAATTCATATGAAATACAAATATGATATATGTCACACCTCCTTTTTTCCTACACCCCGGAAAGGGTATAAGGGAGTTTGACAATCGAAACGGGATTCATTTATTATTAAAAATTCAGAGTCGCCACTTGGGATAATTTATGGTGTCCCAAGTCACCGGTTTAAATCCCGAATCGAGGAAAAGATTGACTCTGTTTTACAGTCCGCGAACACAAAAATCCGGGTAAGGAATTTTGTTAACCCGGGAGAAGGTGTTAGGCATTCCCCGGTTCCGTGATTTTAGCACGGTCGCTCAACTGTTATAATTGGCCTATTATCTGATTTTAATACATGTTTTAGCTTATGGTTAAATTTTAACTTATTAACCGCTCTTATTCATTTTTAGGAAGATTGCAACGTCATTTAAAATATGTCGTGAACCACGTCACATAAATGCACCCGCGGTCCACGACACATTTTATTTAACGTTGTTGGGATTTGGATTTGGGTCACATGAAATGCACACCCGAGTTTAGGAAGGTAATTTTAAATTACGCGCCTAAAGCAACTATGCATTTTTCAACTTTGCGAGGGCCATAGAAAATACGCTAAATAGCATGCCTCGAATTCTATGGATTTAAAATTAATTAAATGAGGGCCATGCGTTTTGAGATTTTATTGTGGATGGAGTGGTATAATTGATAAGTACAAAAGACCTAAAGAAATGGGTTAGCTACATGTATATCGCTGGAGCCTTTTGTTATAGCATACTATAATTCAAAAAGGTAGATGTGGCATTTATGTGAAAATAACAAAAGACAGGTGTCAGCTTTGGGTTCATCTCCATATCATCTTCAAAAGACCGACTTTCGATTTCAAATTCTAGAAAGAAACTAACAAAATTTTATAGCAAAATAATGAATCTTAAATGACCATATGAGCACAAAAAGAAAAAGAAATCATGCTGAGAACTATTCGGATGAACCAGAAGGAACAAAACAAACATAGACATACAAAAATGCATTTTAAACTTGATTATAACAAAGAACACGTAAAGTAATTAATTTATTTAATACTATGCTAAAGTAGTATCACCACTATAACTTCTACAGTACCATTTTGAAGAAGAAGAAGAAATTGAATCTTCACATGGTTAATTTAAGAAAATATGCAGTCAATAACATAAATTGAAGATTAGATCATTCCACTAACGCAATCTTTTTTTTTTTACATCTTAAAGTCGACAAATTGTTCAACTTCACATACTTCTTTAAATTTCAAAATATGAACATGGTGCTACATGATCTTGAAATCTAAATATAAACAAAACAATACCTGCTAGTTACAAGTCATGAGCCAAGAAAAATAAAAAAAAACAAAAATGAGACAGAGTCATGAACATACTAAAATAACGTTAACATTTGCAAATCTCAATTCACTCAATTAAAGAAACATCATTCATGCGAACAGATCCAATACGAAAGAAATTTTATCAAAAGAACCAAATTAATTTACTTCTGCTTCAATAAAGATGCTCCGATATTTTTTAACTCAAGAGCTTGAATTACATACCTACAAGAGAGTGAATTCAAATGAATAAAATCTGAAAGTTGTAGAGTTAATACAGCAACAACAACAAAATCTCTATCAACTCTTCTTCAAACCCAAGATTCAAGGCCCGAAATGTTGAAAGAAAAATTTAATGAAAATTTTCAACCTAAATTTCTCTCCTCCCCCTCTCTTCTTTTTTTCTTCTTTCTTCTCAAATTTTCTCTTCTATTTATAGCAAAATTTTCGAATTTTTTTAGATTTTTTTTTAAAAAAATATTTTATTATTTTTTAATTAAAAGAAATCCCACTTACAAATTGCTTTTATTTTTTTATAAAAAGAAATTCCACCTTTCTTTACTTTTATTTTTTAAATTCCAACTTTAATTACTTTTATCTTATTTAAAATCCCTTTTTTTTTTAAAAGAGAATTCCACTTATTTAACTTTTCTTAAAAAAACAATCCACTTTCTTTTGCTTTTCTTTTAAAAATGCTACTTTATTTTACTTTAAATTTTTTTAATTTTCAGATACCTTTATATTTGTTTTTTAATTCCAACTTTCTTTTACTTTTTATTTTTTAAAAATTTCCACAAAACTTTTCTTTTACTTTTTTAATTTTCTACTTTCTTTTACTTTTTATTTTTTAAAAATTTCCACAAAACTTTTCTTTTACTTTTTTAATTTTCTACTTTCTTTTACTTTTTTAAAAGAGAATTCCACCTACTTTTAATTTTTTTTTATTCAAAACTTCCCTTTTTCTTATTTTGTAAATCACTCCTGAAAATTTTAAAAAAATAATATTTTTTCGGAATTTTTTTATTATTTTAAAACAAAAATAAAATAATATTAATAATAATAATTCACCTTTTAAATTTTGTATTTTTACCCTATAATAAAAAGTGTAACAAAGCTAAAAATTGTAGGTTAAAACCCCTAAAATATTTACATAGAAGAAGTGATAAAAAATTAAATATTATCAAAAATTAGGTGCTCACAGCTGCCCCTCTTTGTTTGGAAACATGAAGAGTTTTCAAGCAAAGATAAGGTGAGTCATATGACTAATTTTTGAACATATTTTTATTCAAAAGGGAAGAAATAAGGATAAGATAAAAGAGAAAGGGTGCAATCGAGTCTTGGTTTTGGACAACCTACATATCCCGGGTTATAGCGGAATCAGGTTGCGTGTAGTTCAAGAAGTTTTGGTAGCTGGTACTACCGAAGAGCTGTGATTTTGCTGTTATTGCTGCTGTTTCTGCTTACTGAACTCCTTATTACACCGTGACAAAATAAAAGAAGCCAGACTAAACTATGATATACGAATTACAAGAATCCTATCTATATCTTGAACTTGCAGTTTCTGCTGCCCTGCTGACTTGTACTCTCTGAGTGAGATTCCTTTGTTGCTGACTTGAATTGCATTCTGAGATGCTTTCCCTTCGTTTTTCAGGTGGTTTCCTGATTGCTGAACTCCTTTGAACCTTGCTGCTTCCCTTCGTTCTCTAGGTGGGCTCTTGATTGCCAATACTTGCACTGCTTTTCCTCGAAACTTGAACTTTTTCCCTTCGTTCTTCAGGTGGGTTCCTGATTACCAACACTTGACTTGCTGCTTCCCTTCGTTCTTCAGGTGGGCTCCTGATTACCAATACTTGAACTGTATTCCCTTGCTCTCTCCAGGTGGGCGCCTGATTGCCAAAACTTGAATTGTATTCCCTTGCTCTCCAGGTGGGCGCCTGATTGCCAAAACTTGAATTGTATTCCCTTGCTCTCCAGGTGGGCGCCTGATTGCCAAAAACGGAATTGTATTCCCTTGCTCTCCAGGTGGGCTCCTGACTGCTAAAACTCGAATGTATTCCCTTGTTCTCTAGGTGGGCTCCTGACTGCTGAAACTTGAAATGTATTCTCTTGTTCTCCAGGTAGGTTCCTGATTGCTGAACTCGAAATGTATTCCCTTGCTCTCCAGGTGGGCTCCTGACTGCTAAAACTCGAATGTATTCCCTTGTTCTCCAGGTGGGCTCCTGATTGTTGATACTTCAACTGTTGTTCCTTGTTCTCCAGGTGGACGCCTGATTGCTAGTACTTGGTCACGCTCTTATCTTTGATATCTGTGTTGTTCTCCCTATTCTTCAGATGGGCACCTGACTTCAACAAAAATAGACAAAACAAAAGAAAATTTTCTGCCCCAGTTTGGTAGCTGGGCGCATCTGTGAGTTTAAACTGAATCACATCACCAAATATTACTAAGAATTTGAAAGCTAGGTCCCATTATCCAGGGGGTCCTGACAACTCTTAACTAAATGACGATTTTAAATCTAAGCTATATCTTGTTATCTAAGGAGGTCTTAAACTACTCCCCATTATCCAGGAGGGTCCTAACAATTCTTAATTAAACGACAATTTTAGAGCTAAATTATATCTACTGAAGGGTATGTCTTATGCTAAATCTTGTTATCCAAACCAGTTTTAAACTACGTCCCATTATCCAAGCGGGCCCTGGCAACTCTTAAATCAAGTCTTATCTTAAGAGTGACAATTCTACGGCTAAATTATATTACCCTACAACAAGAACTTATGCTAAACCTTGCTATCTAATGGAGATCTCAAAGCTAGGTCCCATTATCTAGGAGGGTCCTGAAAACTCCTAATTGAATCATATCTTAAACATGCGAACTTTAAAACCATCTTATTCCTTGGGATACATTTATGCTAGATTTTACTACTCATGAGTGTTTTAAATTTTAAACTAGGTCCTATTTTCTAGGAGGGTCCTGAAAACTCCTAACTAAATTCTATCTCCAGAATGAAAATTTTGAAACCAACTTATCTTCTTTTGGGGTACATTTATGCCAAATCTTGCTACTCAGTCGTGTATTTTGAATTTTAAACTAAGTCCCATTTTTCAGGAGGGTCCTGAAAATTCCTAATTGCATCCTATCTCGAACATGCAAACTTCTAAATCGACTTATATTCCTTTGGGATATATTTATGCTAGATTATGCTATTTCTGATCTTTGAACTAGGTCCCATTTTCTAGGAGGATCCTGAAAATCAAAAATCAAACCTGTTTGGTGACTGCCTTTCTCCACGGAGGGTTTCTCCGAAACAAACGAACTTTTCTGCCCCTGTTTCAATCAAAGAAAAATCTTGTTAGTTTAAAATGTGGTGGTTGGTTTGTGGCCTTGACTTTGAGGGCGATTGCTCCATCACTTCCTATGATAACTGATTTCCTCTCGAGGACCTTGCTTGCTTATGGACTAGCCACTTTCTCTGTCATCCTTATCACAGAAAATGCCCATTCTCTGTTCAGACCCAATTCCTTCTATCTGTTGCACTGTTCATGAACTGACATTTACCAACCTTAGGGTTTTACCGAAAATACCTTTGATCCGTCCACCTAACACCCTCCATCTGTTGCATCGTGCTCTTGTGTTGACATGTATTGCACCTTTGTGTTTCTCATGAATTCCAAAGCACGTTAATTTCCATCCACTTAGTGCGCATGCTGTTCTTTCCTGACTTAAATCACTGGCCTTGGCCTTGAAGTCTATTGTTCCCTCACTCGTCACGATAACTTTGATTTCTGCTTGGAAGACCTCGTTGTCACTGGTTAACCACTTTCTTTGTTGATCTCATCACAGAGAATACCTTTGACTCGTTCACCCAACATCCTCTATCTGTTGTACTATTCACAAATTGAAATATACCAAACCTTTGTATTCCTCATGGACCCCAAAGCATGTTGATTGCTACCAACTCAGTGCACTTGTTGTTCTTTCCTAACTTATGCCATTTTGTTGTGCTGGCCAGATCCCGTTTTGTGCGATTATATAGTAAAGGACAAAGGAAAGAGATGACTCCTAACAAGAAAAATACAAAGTAGAAACCTATCAGATGTGGATACCAACTCTAATGACCATGACATAAAACCTGTAGCCTATTCTGTTGAGCAAGTTTGATGTTCGACTCTTGTTGTACCTTTAAACCGTGAAACTGGGCTTCAATGCTCTGATTATCCAATCTGATTCACAATCCTTATTCGACTTGTAGTGCCCGGAGAGTTTTCACTATCAATCCTCTCTCATTTGTTCTTTCTCTCAACTCACTGTCGCCTCAAGGTGCCCGTGAAGGTTTTCACCAATAAAACTCTCTCATTTTTTATTTCTCTCAGCTCTCGTCGCCTTACGGTGCGCGTGAGGGTTTTCACCAATAAGACTCTCTCATTTTCAATATTTTCTGCTTGGACCAGAGTGTTGCCCTTGATATGAATCCTCCATTTTCTTGACTTGGCATCTCTCGAAGACTGATCGGAAGGTCTTTCTTTGGACCGTAATGTGGGCTTTTGGATAGGGTTAGAAAGAAAGGATATCAAAGGCTCAAAACAATTTGAATGGGTTCAAAATTACAACTTTCGGAATCAGATTTCCTACCACAACCACCACTTCTACCCCAGTTTCTTTGATTGGGGACTTTTGTATTTTTATTTTGATGAGACCGAACCATGAGGTTGCCTACGTATCCTTAAAAGGAATCAGGTCGAACGTAGTTCATGACATAGGAATTGCTCTGTTGTTGTGATTTTTCTTTTCTTTTTCTTCTTTTCTTTTCTTTTCTTTCTTCCTTTTTCTCTTTTTGTTGTTTTGTTGTTTTTTCTTTCTTCTTTTCCTCTTTTTTTTTTCTTTTTCTTCTTTTCTCTTTTGCTTTTCTCTTTTCTTTTTATTTTTCTTCTTCTTCTTTTCTCTTTCCTTCTTTTTTCTTTTTTTTTTCTTTTTCTTTCTTTCTTTCTCTTTCCTTTTCTTTCTCTCTTTCTTTCTTCCTTTTCTTATCTTTCATGCTTGTGTTTTTGATATTCGCTACTGATTCCGAAAGAGGGGTATGAAAAAAAAAATTAGGCTCAAAAGGGGTGACGAGGGATAAAGTGTTTAGATAGCAGAACAAAATGCCTTCGTCATTCCAACCTTCAAAACCTGCCAAGTACAAACAACACAATTAAACAAATCAAGAAAAACACTCGTAACATCTTTTGGTTGCGCCAGACTTGATGACCGTACCCACACATTCGCCTTCTACATTTGTTATATACAAAGCACCATTGGACAACACTCTCACTTCATTACCGCGAACGGCCCCCTACAAATTTGGGGCAAACTTGCTTTTATCTTCAAATTGATGTGGCAGGATGCATTTCAATAGGGGTTCTTTATGTTCTATCTGCCCCAGTTTCACACAATTCGGGCTTGAAGTGATCTCAAAATGCCTTTACTTATTTCCCTCAAATGTCCTTACATCTTCAACATTGTTTCATTGCTTCGTGACTAAACTGACTTTTAAAACCAGGCTGAGAATTATGCATGCATGTCACGTAACTAGAGTCAACAGGAAAAGGACTATAAAAGGAAAAGAGAACTAAACAAAAATGACTAGAAATAACAGAAAATAGAAACTTGCATTAGACAGATGGTGAAAGGGTTTGGACAACAAAACAGACAAACTAGACTGGGGTTACAAACCTAGAACAAACCTAGAAAACACTAAGCAGGCTACTAGACTAAACAAACTAGGCAAAATAAGAGGATAGAAGGGTTTGAGTCACAAGACAATATCTGGATTACAACCCTGAAATAACCCGGACAACAGAAATGACAACAAAATAAACCACCAAAACTCTCTCTGGCTAACCAAGACAGGAGCGTCTTTCCAATTGCCAAGCTCGGCATCTTATCCACTGAATTCTGCATCAACATTACTAGGACCTTCACAAACTTCCATCACATTGTTCTTAACAAATTGCTTTTGGGTTCCCTTTGCTGGCTCGTTCTTAAGATCAGCCTCTGATAGCTTTGTAGTGCGTGGACCTTCGAGGATCTCAGAAGAATTTTCATATTCCTTTTCAAAACAAATCATACTCACCATATGCGTCTCATTGCGAGCAGGCGATGGACTTTGGCTAGTGTCTGCTGCATCTAGATTTTGCACGACAATGTCACCTACATCAATAAGCTTCTGAATTGCTTTCTTCAGATTCCAACACCTCTATGTCATACCCCGGGGCATCTGAGCAATATGCGCACCTTTGAGAAAAATCAAACTTCTTTGACAGAGGGTTTGGCATTTTTATATGAATCGGCTTCAACATGTCCAATTGCTTCAACTTTTGGAACAAACTGGCATATGACACTCCCAATGGGGTGAAAGCATTTTCTTTTTTCAGCAACCTCTCATTCTTAAATGCTTGGTTGGGCCGGAAACCTGATCCAGGGATTTTTTATAGGCTCATGGGGGTGGATAGACATTTTGTAGAGCTGGGTACTGAGAGAGTGATGTACGATTTTGGGAGTTCCGTGGAGAGAAATGGCATTGGGGAGGATCATCTGGTGCATCAGGATATCCCCAGGGACGATGTGGAGGCTGGAAGTATTGATCGGGAAAGCCCATCGGATCATGTTTTCGGTTTCTCTTTCTTCCACCCGAGCTTACTGGGATGTTCTGAATGTCTTTTGAACAGCTCATGATTTTACCTGATTTGATTCCCTCTTCTACCATCTCCTCCATTTTTAACACATCATTGAAAGGCTTTCCCAATGCTGGGATCAAATGACTGAAGTAGGTGGGGGCCTGGGCTTTTAGGAAGAGCTCAACCATTTCTTCTTCCCTAATTGGGGTATTGACTCGAGCAGCCTGCTCCCTCCATCTGAGTCCAAATTCTCTAAAGCTTTCCTCCGGCTTCTTTTCCATTTTAGATAGGGAGGAGCGATCTAGGGTAACACCTAATCGGTATTGAAAGTATCGAACAAAATCTCGAGCCATGTCACTCAATGTAGGCCACTTACCAACATCTTGACGATTATGCCAGTCCAAAGCTGCCCCAGTCAGGTTCTTACTGAAATATGCCATCAACAGGTCATATTTCTCTCCAACGCTTCTCATTTCACTGCAATAAACCCTCAGGTGGGCTACCGGATCTCCACACCCATCATACAAGTTAAATCTTGGCACTTTGAACCCCGCGGGCAGACGAACGTCAGGGGACACAGACAGTTCTTTGTAAGCCATGATACCCTAGTCTCCCATTCCTTGCTTGTTCTTTAAGGACTGTTCTATGCCTTTCAGCCTCCTGGGTATCCCATCTCGCCCTTTTCTTCCTGTGAACTTTTCATTTTCAACATGAGGCTCATCTCGCGGGCCCTGTTTGTATGAGTTGGGAACCTTGTAGGCAACCTCTGAGGGGTAATATTGGGCATCGTGAGCTTTGAGTGGGTGTTCATTATTGGGGATGGTGGATAAGACAGGAGGGCAATTTTTGGGAAAGGTAATTGGAAGATGAGTGATGGAGCTACTAGGGTGGTTGGGAAAGCCATGATAAGCGGGTGGATCTGGAGAGTATGGGGGATCATCTGGCACTATGACCGGTGTTTGGGTAAGGGTAGTATTTAGGAAGCTAGGTGGTGGCAGGGGTGGTGCCTTCCCAGTCATCCAGGCCTGATACATGTCCGTCATATGTTGTCTTAACATCTTCACCTCTTCAACCAACCCATTGTCATGTTCAACCAATTGCTTTTGGGCACCTGTATCAACCAACTCAGTTTTGTTGTTGTCTGCCATTGCCTTTTGACTTTATGCTGTGGAGAGGAGTTACTACTTCGAGAACCAGAAACCAACCACCTTTCTGTTATGAAGATATCAAAAGGAACAAAATGGGGTCATCCCGTTAGTGTTAGGGCATTTAACAACAAAAATATCACATTGCGTGTAATGCACCTATCAACAATTAATGATTCTAGAATGACTTCGAAGGTCATAAGGTCACTTGGCATCATCCCAATTTGTCCATTTGAATCTTCTCTTTTCTTTTCTTTCCTCGCACTTCTTAGCTCGCTCATTTTCCTTCCCCTTTTTCTTTCTGATTATCGCTCTTTTTCTTCCTTCTCATTTCTCACATCCCATGACTTCACCTCTTTTTTTCGTTTCCCTTTTTTTCCTTTTTTCCCCTCTTTTTTCCTCTTTTTCTTTTAATAATAATAAAAAAAATGATTCGATCGAACCCTATGTAGGTTGTCTACGTATCATGACCCCGCATGAATCAGATCTTTGCATAGTTCTGAGAAGATCGGGAATAAAGTAAACAAACTAACGCTTCCATTTTTCTTTTCTTTTCTTTCTTTTTTTTCTTTTCTTTTTTTTAAAAGAGGTACTCTATGAGAAATTATCAAGGAAAAACCCTAAAAGAGAAAAATATTTTTTGGTTTTTTTTTAAGGAAATCTAAGGAATAAACCACAGAAAGACATTTTGAATTGTCATTTGATATCCTGACGCAAGATCTCGAAGCAAGCAATGAAAAAGATAAAACAGAATGTTTTTGGATTTCAATTTTGATTGCCTAAAGGAAAAATTCCAATGATAAACAAAAGATAAAGTATTTTTTTTGTATAATATCCTAAAGTTCTAATGAAAATAAAAGATTTATTTTTTCATTTTTCACTAATTTCCCGAAGAAACACCTCAAAAGAAAATCTTTTTGGATTTTGGAATTAACACCTTAAAGAAAGCTTTTAAAGAAGTATTAAAAGAATTTTTTTTTCATTTCTAGAATTAGTATTCTAAAGAAAATTTATAACGAAATATAAAATGCAACATCTCTTTTTTTGGATCTTTACTTGTAACATATTTCCAAATGCAAAATAAGAAATACAGTAACAAAAGACTATACAAACTTAACTAAACAATACAAACTCTAACATCACCTAAAAGACTAAATACTACTATATAGGACTAGAAAAATAAACAAAAATAATTGACTCAAAAACATAAAATGGCTCCTCGAGCAGCTCCTGAATGCAGTGATCCTGGGGTGTCTGTCATGTTCAAACTTCGGTAAATAAATCCACACTTGTATGAGAAAACTTTAAATCAACACTACGTGAGACAATAACACTCCCTACTGGACACATGGAAGACATGGTTGAGGCTATTTTTGCAAACTGACTTATTTGGCCAAAAGGTGGCTAGAAGTGAAAATTTTGGCTATGACCCCGCAAAGCCAAGAACCTAAGATTTACTAGGAAGACCGGACCCTATGTGGGTTGCCTACGTATCCCTCCCCGAAAGACGAGAATCAGGTTTGCGTAGTTCGGGCAAATTGGATACGGGCGAGAATTAAAACAAAAACAACTAATTTAGAGAATATATATTTTTTTCTTTTCCCTGAAAATGATGAAACATGCAACATCTTTTTTTGGATTTTCTTTTTCCTTCTTTTTTTGATTTTTCGGAAAATAATGAAAAAAGTGCAAAATCTTTTTTTTTCAATTTTCAAGCTCTCTTTTTTTCTTAACAAAAATGTGACAGAAACCATAATTAGGCCCCACTCGCTTTATCTTCACACTTCACCCTCTCTTTTTCTCTTTCTTTTTCCTTTTTTTTCCATATGCCCTCGACTATCATTGGTCCGCCAAATGACCCTTGTACCCCTGAATAGATGCAACATGTAGCACATAGGATGCATCAAGATGGTCTGTTATTTTGGGTATACCTATCCTAGACGGACCCAACCCCTGTGTTGAGTCCCCAAAGTCAAAATGCACAGGATGCAAACAAGCGTTCCTACTAGGGATCCGGCATGAGGCTGAGTTATTCTAGGTTCAAAACCTGGGTATGTGTTCTAGACTGTGTACCCGAGCGGACAACTCGAGCCGAGGAGGGGGCTACGTACTGGGAACCAAAAGGCCATCCGGCTTAGTAACTTGTCCGAGCCTCTTTCTTATTTCAAGATATGACACTAGCAGAATAGGGAGTCTCGACCAACGAGCACATCCCCGAAGATGAGAAGAGAAGGGTTTCGTAACAGTTTATATAAAATTCAACCAAATATCAAAGCGGTAAAAGCAACATTTAGCACATCAGGCCCAAACATGTGAATAAAATCAGATAATAAATAAAGCCAAATATTACAATTCATCTAAGCTCGAATTCTGAACCCTGAACCAAAGATTCTGGGTTCGATCCCCAGCAGAGTCGCCAGAGCTGTCACACCCTCTTTTTTCCTACACCCCGGAAAGGGTATAAGGGAATTTTTTCCAACTTAAAGTGACAATCAAAACGGGATTCATTTATTATTAAAAATTCAGAGTCGCCACTTGGGATAATTTATGGTATCCCAAGTCACCTTTTCAAATCCCGAATCGAGGAAAAGATTGACTCTGTTTTACAGTCCGCGAACACAAAAATCCGGGTAAGGAATTTTGTTAACCCGGGAGAAGGTGTTAGGCATTTCCCGGTTCCGTGGTTTTAGCACGGTCGCTCAACTGTTATAATTGGCCTATTATCTGATTTTAATACATGTTTTAGCCTATGGTTAAATTTTAACTTATTAACCGCTCTTATTCATTTTTAGGAAGATTGCAACGTCATTTAAAATATGTCTTGAACCAAGTCACATAAATGCACCCGCGGTCCACGACACATTTTATTTAACGTTGTTGGGATTTGGATTTGGGTCACATGAATGCACGCCCGAGTTTAGGAAGGTAATTTTAAATTACGCGCCTAAAGCAACTATGCATTTTTCAACTTTGCGAGGGCCATAGAAAATACTTTAACGCGCCTAAAGCAACTATCCCACTTACAAATTGCTTTTATTTTTTTATAAAAAAAAATCCCATCTTTCTTTACTTTTATTTTTTAAATTCCAACTTTAATTACTTTTATCTTATTTAAAATCCCACTTTTTTACTTTTTAAAAGAGAATTCCACTTATTTAACTTTTCTTAAAAAAATAATCCACTTTCTTTTGCTTTTCTTTTAAAATGCTACTTTCTTTTAACTTAAATTTTTTTAATTTTCAGATACCTTTATATTTATTTGTTAATTCCAACTTTCTTTTACTTTTTATTTTTTTAAAATTTCCACAAAACTTTACTTTTATTTTTTTAATTTTATACTTTCTTTTACATTTTTAAAAGAGAATTCCACCTACTTTTACTTTTATTTTTTATATTCAATACTTCCCTTTTTCTTATTTTTTAAATCACTCCTGAAAATTAAAAAAAAATATTTTTTCGAAATTCTTTTATTATTTTAAAATAAAAATAAAAATAAAATAATATTAATAATTCACCTTTTAAATTTTATATTTTTACCCTATAATAAAAAGTGTAACAAAGCTAAAAATTGTAGGCTAAAACCCCTAAAATATTTACATAGAAGAAGTGATAAAAAAAATTAAATATTATCAAAAATTAGGTGCTCACAATATACAATTATAAAAGCACGATCTCCAACGCAAATTTTGATTGACATTTTTACCTGTAAAAATTAAGTTTTATATTAAACAAAGTTATTGTTTAATTATTTTTAATATTTAGGACTTCAATATTCACTGAAATTTATAGTTCAAAATTAGATGTTGGATTCTATTTTTGCAATAGTAATTTATTTTCTTTAATGTGTTAGACAATTCATATAGTATTTCTTGTTATTAAAGAAATAGTATAACTTATATTTTGTTCGCGAAGAAATAAAAAAATAATCTTCTATTAGTTACGTGACCATATTTGTTTCTCTTCGAAACAACTTGAAAATGACGAAAAAAAGAAGAGCGAACTTGAAATAGTTTTACAAGGAAAAAATAAATTCACATTAAATCATGAAATGCTATATGTTCTTGCATAAACTAAAAAGGAGCCATAGTAATTTGTAAAGTTGAGATGATAAAGTTATAGAATCAGAACTAGGTTTAAGTTAAATATATAAATAAATAATTGATGAATTATATGGAGCATAATTTCTCTCTTTAGTTGTAACGACCCGATCAGTCGTTTTAAGCTCTAGTGCGTCGTTCAGCGATTTGAGGTCATGAGCAACTTCACTTTAGGTAGTATGACTTGTATGCATGGTCGGAATTGAATTTTGGGAAGTTCGGAGTTGATTTGGAGAGAGAATTCTCATTTCAGAAGTTTTAAGTTAAAAGAATTGACTAATATTGAATTTTTAAGTAAACGACCTCGAAATCGGGATTCAGATGTTCCAGCAGGTTCGTGTGATGATTTTGTACTTGGGCGTATGACGGATCGGGTTTGGAAGACTTGGGAATGTTTCGGCACCTATTGTGGAAGTTAGCATTTTTGGAAGGATTTCATAAGTTTGGGGTGAAGTGCATTTAAGTGTTATCGATGTCTGTTTGGGATTCTAAGTCTGGGAATAGAACCATATGGTGATTCGGGTATTAGGAGCGCGATCGGAAGTGGATTTGGAGGCCCATAGATCATTTTGGAGTCATTTGGCGAAAGTTAGAAATTTGAAAGTTTTTAAAAGTTTGACCGAAAGTGGACTTTTTGATATCGGGGTCGGAATCTGATTCCGGAAGTTGGAGTAGGTCCGTAATGTCAAATGTGACTTGCGTGCAAAATTTGAGGTCAATCGGACGTGATTTGATAGGCTTAAGCATTGAAAGTAGAAGTTGAACTTCTAAGGTTCATCAAGTTTGATTTGGGGTGTGATTCGTGATTCTAGCGTTGTTTGATGCGATTTGAAGCCTTGAGCACGTCCGTATTATGTTTTTAGACTTGTGCGGGTATTTTATTTGGAGCCCCAGGGGTTCCGGTGAGTTTTGGAGTAGCTTCGGAGCATTTTGTTGAGAAGTGGGATTGCTGGTGCTGGTGGACCGCATTTGCGGTGTTTTGGTCGCAAATGCGACAATCGCATTTGCGAGATGGAGCTCGCATTTGCGAGCCTGGGCTTCTGAGGGGAAAGTTGGCATTTGTGAACCTTGCATTTAAAGAAAATGAGGCCTTTCGAGCTCAAATTCAGAAAATGAAAGTAGCGGCAAAACATCCAACACGAAGCGATAGAGACGAAAAACTCATCGCTAACCTGAGGCAGAAAGTAAATGACTATAGTTTTGATTTGAACAACTCAGAAAGTGAACTAGCCAAGGCTCGAAAGCAATTGGCTAAAAACGCAGATGAACGAGTATGCATGGTTAAGCAGTTGAGAGAAAGGTACGACGATGAGGTCGCAGGGTTAAAGAAAAGGGTCATCGCTTCGGAAAACAAAATGATCAAACATGCAAAAGACTTCAAAGTTGAAAGGGAACATTGTTATACAACATTGGCGCAATTAGAAATATATTTGCAACAACTTCAGGAGCAAAATCATGCGGCTGAGCAAACTTTGGAAGCCAGGGCCCAACAGATTGGGCGTTTGTTACAAGAAAAAGGCATCATAAGAGAGAGAATTAGAAACATCACTGACTACATCATTATGAAGTGCCAGATCTGTGAGGATATGACTCGCACTACCTTCTTTGTAGCAGTAATGACATTTGTTAAACAGATAATGAGCGACTTGGATTGACTTCAAAGGGAGCTTGCATATAGGCCCGCGGCGAGACCGAATGATGTCCCGCGGGCACCAGGAGCATTGATATATTCATGATTCTTTCCGTTCGAGTCTGCATTTCCCTTTTGTTAGCGTCTGTCAGTCATGTTGAGTTTGTATTTTCTTTCTGCTAGAGTCCGTCGAGTTGTTTTCGAGTCTATATTTTCTTCTGTTGGAGTATGATGTCTATTTTCGGAGTCTGTATTTCATCTTTGCATTGAAATCTGTTAGTCTTTTGGAATTTGTTAGTTTTGAGTTTGTAATGGAAGCATTTGTTGTTTTATTTTATGAAAACTGAAAATCCCAAAATGTTTTATTTCGCACTTATCTCCAAGAACTACGCTTGGTCTGATTCATGCGGGGTCGTGATACGTAGGCAATCTCCATAGGATTTGACCGTAACCAAATAAATAAAAAAAGAGAGAAAATAAGAAATCAAGAGAGAGTGAAAACAAAGAGAGAACAGAAGTAAGAGTGAAAGGAAGGAAACGAAAAAGTAAGAAAAGGTCGGGATGACGCATGCAACCGATCAAATACATAATAGAGACGGTTAACTGTTTAGGTGCATTCATGCCCAATGTGCGGTTACCAATCTGTTAAAGCCTAATCGCTAATAAGGTTGTTGTTTGATGTATTAAGTCCAGGCAGGTGGTTAGTTGACTGGCATTCTGGAAACTCACTCATACAACACCCGATCGAAAGACAGGCTGAATATGGCAAACTAGGAACCGGAAACAAGTATTGTCGACCCATCGAAAGAGGTGGAAGAAATGGACGTTAATGCGATGAGGGAAGAAATGTATAAGTTGAAGCAGCAGATGGCTGAAATGTACCAAGCCTCGGCGAAAGGGCACCCACCACCGGTTTATCCCGCCAACCCTACTTATATCCCACCATCAGCCCAACCTCCGGAGCCTCCCACTGTGAACTCATCTCCAGCCTTTCCCCTCTACCAACAATGTCATGGCGCCACTTCCTATACTTCTCAAGCTCCACCACCCAAACAAGTCCCATACCCTTCTCCACCAATTACACCTATTTTTGTGGCACCTCCACCTGCTACGTTACACCGATCTTCCAGTGAACCCATGTTCCAAACTCACGACAACCAGTACTATCTCCCTGAACCCACCTTCAAAGTTCCAGAACCATATCCTTACACCCCTCATCTTGATATCCCGATAGAGACCGAGAAACCGCCCAAAAATCCCGAGCATGAAGAGATGATCAGAAAGATCAAAAGTTTAGAACAATCATTCCGAGATATGAGAGGGTTGGGAGGTCAAGTAAGTGTGGCCTATAAGGATTTATGTATGTTCCCAGATGTTCAGTTGCCAGCTGGATTCAAAATTCCCAAGTTTGATCTATACGATGGGCATGGTGACCCGGTAGCACACTTAAGAGGATTCTGTAGCAAGATGAGAGGATCATGTGGAAGAGATGAATTGCTGATGGCATATTTCAGCCAAAGTTTGAGTGGATCGGTTTTACAATGGTATACCAGACAAGATCACAACAGGTGGTACACATGGGACGATTTGGCCTAAGCCTTTGCCTGCCATTTTTAGTACAACCTCGAAATCATTCCAGATCGTCTGTCGTTGAAAAAGCTTGAGAAGAAGCCCGGTGAGAGCTTCAAGGAATATGGATTCCGTTGGAGAGAGCAAGCAGCGAGGGTTGACCCTCCGATGAAAGAAATCTAGATGGTTGATTATTTCTTGCAGGCCTTGGAACCCACTTATTTCGGTCACTTGGTGTCAGCAGTAGGTAAGTCCTTTAATGAAGTCGTGAAAATGGGAGTCATGGTTGAAGAGGGACTCAAGTCCAACAAGATCATGAGTTATTCAGCAATCAAGGCGACCACTCAGGCCATTCAAAACAGTACTGGGGTGTGCTCGGAAAGAAGAAGAAGGAAAACATTGCGACCATTGAGTCGGGAGCTTCGGTTGGATCCAAGAACCTTCCCCGTTACTACAACCAGCCGCGACCCTATCCCCAAACTTACCCCTACACTCCATATAACCCACCACAACACTATTACCCACCGCCAGATCCCCATTTTTCTGTCCATCACGCACAAACCTATACCCAGCCGCCCGCTCACTCACAATGGCATGCGCCAGCTCCACAAAACCCATACCAAGCTCCACAAAATAACTATCTGCCCCCAAAGGCCTATAGAAATCCTCCTGGAACGGGTTTTCGACCCAACCAAGCCTTTAAGAATGAGAGGTTGCAGAAGCAAAAGACTTTCACTCCATTGGGAGAATCATATGCTAGTCTATTCCACAAACTGAGACAGTTGGGTATGTTGAATCCAATCGAGGCTAAATTGACGAATCCCTCTCCCAGAAATTTTGACCGTTCGGTGAGTTGTGAGTATTGTTCAGGGGCCCCGGGACATGACACGGAGAAATGCTGAAAATTGAAAACAGCCATTTAAGAACTCATTGACACCAATCGGATTGAGGTCCAAGCTCCGGAGGCACCCAATATCAATCAGAATCCCTTGCCAGCCCATCATGAAATAAATATGATTGAGATAGTGCATAGGGGAGGGGAGCCTAAGAAGCCTTCGCAGACCGTCATGATGATTCGGGCTAGTGAAGTCAGGCCATTTGAAAAGTCAACCAGTGAGAAGTCAGTGATCAAGTTGAACAGGGAAAATAATGAACCACCTGTGGAGGTCAAGAGGGGGTCCTCAAGTGACGTTGCAGGAAAACATGAAAAAGCAAAAGTGGTTGTGTCGGGAATGATGAACAAACCTATGGTAATTGTGAAGGGCGCCCCCACAGATCATGTCGTTATCAAACCGGTAACTCAATTACCAATAGTTAACAGCAAGGCAGTCCCATGGAATTATGAACGAGTGACAGTGACTTACAAGGGGAAAGAGGTTAGAGAAGAAGTGTGTGAGACTCATGGTTTAACTCGATCGGGGAGATGCTTTGCCCCCGAAGAGTTGAGAAAAGCTAAAACCTCAAAAGATAATCTAGTGTTGGTGAAGAAAGCAGTGACTGAGGAAGAAGCAGAAGAATTTTTGAGAAAGATGAAAGTGCAGGACTATTCCATTGTGGAACAGTTAAGGAAGACACCGGCTCAGATCTCGCTCTTGTCATTATTGATCCATTCAGATGAACACCGTCGTGCTTTGATGAAGATCTTGAACGAGGCTCACATTGCTGACAAAATCTCAGTAAACCACTTGGAAAAGATAGCTAATAAGATATTTTCGGTAAACAGAGTCACTTTTTCTGATGACGAGTTGCCTGTGGAGGGTACCGAGCACAATAGAGCCCTCTATCTGACAGTGAAATGCGAAGATTCTGTGGTTACTCGGGTACTGGTTGACAATGGGTCTAGCGCGAACATCTATCCTCTCTCCACATTGAACAAATTGCAAGTGGAGGATGAAAGAATTCACAAGAACAATATTTGCGTTCGGGGATTCGACGGTGGAGGGAAAGATTCAATTGGGGACATAGTGCTTGAGCTCACAATAGGGACAGTTGAATTTACCATGGAATTCCAGGTGCTCGATGTGGATGTTTCGTACAACCTGCTGTTGGGACGACCCTGGATCCATGCTGCCAAAGCAGTCCCGTCTACTCTGCATTAAATGGTCAAGTTTGAATGGGATCGACAGAAAATTGTTATACGCGGCGAAGATAATTTATGTGTGCCCAATGGTGCCATTGTTCCGTTCATAGAGGTTGATGATGGCAAGGGACCATGGGTTTATCAAGTTTTCGACAAAGTATCGGTAGAGAAAATTTCGGAAGGAAAGTGCGCTCCAACTCCAAAGATGGTTGTTGCATAAGTCATGTTAGCTGTTGAAATGTTGAAAAATGGTTTCATACCAGGCAAGGGTTTGAGTGCAACTCTGCAAGGTATTATGCAGCCAGTTTCTCTTCCAAAGAATCTGGATACTTTTGGTCTAGGGTTCAAGCCTACCGTTGCAGATGTGAGAAGAGCTAGAAAAATGAAACAGAAAGCATGGGCATTGCCAAAGCCAATCCCGCGTCTGTCTAGATCATTCGTCAGGCCGGGTATCAGAAAGCAACTATTGTCAAAGGTTTCTGGACCACTGATTGGTGCCGATGGAGACTTAGAGAAGGGGTTCGAAAGGTTGTTCGCTGAGTTTAACATGGTTCAGGCTGGGGAAGGGTCCAGCAGGGCAGATGTTCAATTCGTGGGACCACGTGCCAAAGTTAACAACTGGGAAGCTACTCCTCTTCCTATCCGGAGGGAGTCTTGGTAGTGAGTTTTGATTTTCTTTTGTTGTCTGGATTATTCCAGGGTCTGTAATTCAGATACTATGTTCCGTCCAGTTGGATGTGTTAAAACCCTGTTATCTTTAAATTCAATGAAATGCAATTGTTCCTTTTCCTTCATTTCTTCTAATTTTATTTCTGTTTTCTTCTTTTTGTACAGTTCTTTTTATGCCGATATCTATGATATGACATGCATGAGGAATCTTTGGCCCAGTTTTAAAAGCCAATCTAACTCTGAAATAATAATACAAGAAATTGAGTGTGATGACGAGTTGGAATTTGATGATGATGAGGCCTATGAAGAAATTAGTGAGGAACTAAGTTATTTTGAGGAAAAACCCAAACCTAATTTGAACGATAGAGAAGTGGTTAATTTAGGGACCAAGAAAATGTCCGTGAAACTAAAATAAGTGTACATCTGGAACCTCAACTCATGGAGGAGATAATTAAAGGAATATTCGAATACAAAGATATTTTTGCATGGTCCTATGACGACATGCCGGGTCTAAGCACTGATTTAGTGGTTCACAAGTTGCCCACTGACCCGGCATTCCCTCCTGTCAAACAGAAGCTAAGAAAGTTCAAAACGTATATGAGTGTAAAGATCAAGGAAGAGGTCACCAAGCAGTTCGATGCCAAAGTCATTCGGGTCACCCGGTATCCCACCTGGTAAGCCAATGTTGTGCCTGTACAGAAGAAGGATGGCAAGACCAGGGTGTGTGTTGACTATCGGGATCGTAACAAGGCGAGTCCAAAAGACAATTTCCATTTGCCTAACATCTATATCTTGATCGATAATTGTGCCAAACATGAGATTGGTTCTTTTGTAGATTGTTACGCGGGTTATCGTCAGATCTTAATGGACGAGGAAGATGCAGAGAAGATGGCATTCATCACGCCGTGGGGAACGTACTGCTATCGGGTCATGCCATTTGGTTTGAAGAATGCTGGGGCAACCTACATGAGGGCAATGGCAACGATATTCCATGATATGATATACTAGGAAATTGAGGTATACGTGGATGATGTGATCGTGAAGTCTAGAAAGCAGTCTGACCATGTCAGGGATCTGAAGAAGTTCTTTCGAAGGCTTCGCAGGTACAATCTCAAGCTTAATCCTACAAAGTGTGCTTTTGGGGTGCCGTCTGGAAAGTTGTTGGGGTTCGTAGTCAGCCGCCAGGGCATTGAACAGGATCTATCAAAAGTCAAGGCCATCCAGGAATTACTACCTCCGAGGAACAAGACCGAGGTGATGAGTTTGTTGGGGAGATTGAATTATATCAGCAGGTTCATCGCTCAGCTCACGACAACCTGTGAGCCAATCTTCAAACTGTTAAAGAAAGACGCTGCAGTCAAGTGGATAGATGAATGTCAGGAGGCATTTGATAAGATAAAGGGGTATTTGTCAAATCTACCCGTATTGGTCCCGCCAGAACCAGGGCGACCTTTGATCCTATATTTGACGGTTTTGGACAATTCATTCAGCTGTGTATTGGGTCAACATGACATCACTGGCAGGAAGGAGCAGGCCATATATTATCTCAACAAGAAATTCATGTCGTACGAGGTCAAGTACACTCAGCTGGAGAGGACATGTTGCGCCCTAACTTGGGTGGCACAGAAACTGAAACATTATTTGTCATCTTACACTACCTATCTCATATCTCGCTTGGATCCATTGAAGTATATCTTTCAGAAGCCTATGCCCACAGGGAGGCTTGAAAAGTGGCAGATCCTGCTCATAGAGTTTGACATTGTCTACGTGACTCGAACTGCAATGAAAGCACAGGCCTTGGCAGACCATTTGGCTGAGAACCCGGTTGATGAAGATTATGAACCTTTGAAAACTTATTTCCCTGATGAAGAGGTGATGCACATTGATGAGTTGGAACAAGTCGAGAAGCCTGGATGGAAACTTTTCTTTGATGGGGCTGCAAACATGAAGGGCGTGGGGATAGGAGCAGTACTTATTTCTGAAACAGGGTAGCACTACCCTGTTACGGCTCAGCTTCGTTTTTACTGTACCAACAACATGGTTGAGTATGAGGCATGCATTCTAGGTTTGAGGTTGGCTGTAGATATAGGTGTCCATTAAGTCTTGGTCTTGGGCGACTCGGACCTCCTGGTGCACCAAATTCAGGGAGAATGGGAAACACGGGATTTGAAACCCATACCATACAGACAATGTTTGCATGATCTTTGCCAGTGGTTTCAGTCAATAGAATTCAGGCATATACCAAGGATCCATAATGAAGTTGTCGATGCTTTGGCTACTCTAGCATCAATATTACATCATCCAGATAAGGCTTATGTGGACCCTCTGCAGATTCAGGTCCGTGATCAGCATGTTTACTGTAATATGGTAGAAGAAGAACTTGATGGGGAGCCATGGTTCCATGATATCAAAGAATACATCAGGATGGGGGTATATCCGATACAGGCCACAGGTGACCAGAAAAGAACAATTCGACGATTGACAAGCAAATTTTTCTTCAGTGGAGGGGTGTTATACAAAAGAACGCCAGATCTTGGATTGCTAAGATGCATAGATGCCAGACAGGCGACAGTTATCATGACTGAGGTACACTCCGAATTTTATGGACCGCATATGAGTGGGTACGTTCTGGCAAAGAAGATTCTCCGAGCAGGTTATTACTGGCTCACTATGGAGCGAGATTGCATCAGTTTTGTGTGCAAGTGTCATCAGCGCCAGGTGCATGGGAGATTTGATTCATTCCCCACCATCTGAACTGCATACCATGTCAACACCATAGCCCTTTGTTGCTTGGGGCATGGATGTTATTGGGCCAATCGAGCCAGCATCATCAAACTGACATAGGTTTATCCTGGTAGCCATTGAATATTTTACCAAGTGGGTTGACGCGAAAACTTTCAAATCTGTGACCAAGAAAGCAGTGGTCGATTTTGTGCATTCAAATATCATCTATCGGTTTGGGATTCCGAAGGTAATCATCACGGACAATGGCGATAATCTCAACAGTCATCTGATGACAGAGACATGTCAGCAGTTTAAGATTATACATCGCAATTCCACCCCATATCGCCCTAAAGCGAATGGAGCAGTCGAGGCAGCCAATAAGAACATAAAGAAGATACTGCAGAAAATGGTGGAAGGGTCCAGACAATGGCATGAGAAGTTACCTTTCGCCTTGTTGGGTTATCGCACTACAATTCGCACTTCAGTAGGGTCTACTCCTTATTTGTTGGTGTATGGCACAGAGGCAGTAATACCCGCAGAAATTGAAATCCCATCCCTTCGGATTGTCGCTGAGGCAGAAATTGATGACGTTGACTGGGTCAAAACCCGCTTGGAGCAATTAAGTCTGATTGATGAAAAGAGATTGGCAGTAGTATGTCATGGCCAATTGTACCAACAGAGAATGGCGAGAGCATATAACAAGAAGGTATATCCACGGAAGTTCGAAGTGGGTCAGTTAGTGTTGAGACGTATCTTGCCTCATCAGGTTGAAGCAAAAGGAAAGTTCGCCCCAAACTGACAGGGGCCATTTGTCGTAACTAGAGGGTTGTCCAATGACGCGTTATATTTGACAGATGTGGAAGGGAAATATGTGGAAATGGCTATCAATTCCGATGCAGTCAAGAGATACTATGTATGATTTATTTGTTTGATTGTACTTGTTTGTATTTGGCATATTTTGAAGATTGAAATGCGAAGGCGTTTTGTTCTGCTATCTAAACACTTGATCCCTCGTCACCCTTTTTGAGCCTTATTTATTTTCTTTCTTACCCCTCTTTCGGAATCAGTAGTGAATATCAGAAACACAAGCGTGAAAGATAAGAAAAGGAAGAAAAGAAAAAGAGAAAGAAAGGAGAGAGAAAGAAAAAAAAGAAGGAAAAGAAAGAGGAAAAGAGAAAAGAAAAAGAAAAACAATAAAAGAGAAAAAGAAAGCAAAAAAAGAGAAAGAAAAGAAAGAGAAAAGAGAAAATCACAACAACAAAGTAATTCCTATGACATGAACTACGTTCGATCTGATTCTTTTTAAGGATACGTAGGCAGCCTCACGGTTCGGTATCATCAAACAAAACTCCAAAAGCCCCAAGCAAGAAACTGGGGCAGAAGTTGTGGTTGTTGTGAGAAACCTGATTCCGAAAGTTGTAACTTTAACCCATTTGAATTGTTTTGAGCCTTTTATACCCTTTCTTTCTAACCCTGTCCAAAATCCCACATTACGGTCCAAAGAAAGACCTCCTGATCAATCTTTGAGAAATGCCAAGTCGAGCAGGTAAAGGTAATTCATGTCAGGGGCAACACTCTGGTTCAAGCAGGAAAAATAAAATGAGAGAGTCTTATTGGTGAAAACCTTCACAGGCACCGTAAGGCGACGAGAGTTGATAGAAATAAAATGAGAGAGTCTTATTGGTGAAAACCCTCACGGACACCTTGAGGCGAAAGTGAGTTGAAAAGTCAACAAGTGAGAAAGGCCTGTTGGTGGAAAACTGTTTCAAGGCACTGCAGGATGAGCAAGGTCAAGGTTTGGGTAAAGTAATCAGGTCATGGAAATTCTGAGGCGATAAAGTACGACAACTGAAAGTTGATTAGTTGGACAGATTCGTCCAGTTAATCCGAAATGCATGTCATGATCATTGGTACTAGTTGTTCTACTCAGATAAGTTTCTTTTTCTTTTTCCCTTTGTAGCAGTTATCTTGTTTTGGATTCTTCTTATCTTTAACCCGCAAAGTCATTGCATTTCATTTTCTTTTGGGTTTATTTGTCTAAGAGGTTTTAATGTCAGTCTTGTCCCAAGTAAGTGGAAAGGAGTTTCAAAGCTCACTACCAACTCCCAAAATTGCAAATCACAATGTGGTCAGAGCATACTAAAGACAACATGATGTAAGGTGGGGTACAAGGAATCACCGGAAGTTTCATCGGTGGAATGATTTAGCAATGTCATGGGAGATGCAAAGGTTCAGATAAAGGGGTCAGAGGTGTGAAACAACAACACAAGTATAGAACACTCGGTTCGTCAAAGGCCATGGGATTTGAAAGTCAGTCGGAAAGTCAAAGCGGTTCAGGGCCAGTTCGGGAAAGCCATTCAGAACAAAACAATGCAATGGAAAGATCTCCAACAAGAATGCCATCAGCTAACCGCCACTTTAAACTGACCAAATTTTCTTTGATTGAAACAGGGGCAGAAAATTCATTTGTTTCGGAGAAACTCTCCGTAGGGGAAAGAGCAAGCATTAAAACAGGTTTGACCATAAGCTTTCAGGACCCTCCTGGAAAATGGGACCTAGTTTAAAGTTTAGAAATAGCATAATCTAGCATAAATATATCCCAAGGGGATATACGTTGGCTTAGAAGTTTGCATGTCCCAGATAGGATTCAATTAGGAGTTTCCAGGACCCTCATAAATAATGGGACTTAGCTTTAAGATTTCGATTGGATAATAACATTTAGCGTAAGTTCTGTTGTAGGGTAGTATAATTCAACCATGAAAGTTGTCACTCTTAAGATAAAACTTGACTTTTGATTTCAGGACCATCCTGGATAATGGGGAGTAGTTTGAAGACCCTCTTAGATAACAAGCTTTAGCAGAAATCACACTTTAGAAGATATAACTTAGATTTTAATTGCAGGACCCTCCTGAATAATGAGATCTAGCTTTCAATTATTAGTAATACTTGGTAATACGATTTAGTTTTACACTCACATCTGTGCCCAGCCACCAAACTGGGGCAGAAAAATTTTCTTTGTTTTATCTATTTTGAAGTCAGGAGACCGCCTAGAGAGCAGGGAATACATTTCAAGTTGAAGTCAGGAGCCCTCCTGGAGAGCAGGGAATACTTTCAAGTTAGCAGTCAGGAGCCCGCCTGGAGAACAAGGGAGTATAATTTAAGTTTTAGTTTTCAAATTCTATGTTTTGTCTATCTTGAAGTCAGGAGCCCGCCTGGAGAGCAGGGAATACTTTCAAATGCAGCAATTAGGAGCCCGCCTAGAGAGCAGGGAATACATTTCAAGTTGAAGTCAGGAGCCCGCCTGGAAAGCAGGGAATACTTTCAAGTTTAGCAATCGGGAGCCCGCCTGGAGAACAAGGGAGTACAATTCAAGTTTTGGTTTTTCAAAATTCTTATTGATATTTGGTAATATGATTCGTTCAACACTTACACATGGGCCCAACTACCAAACTGGGGCAGAAAAATTTTCTTTGGTTTGTCTATGTTGAAGTCACGAGCCCGCCTTGAGAGCAGGGAATATATCTCAAGTTGAAGTCAGGAGCCCGCCTGGATAGCATGGGAATACATTCAAGTTCAACAATCAGGAGCCCACCTGGAGAGCACGGGAATGCATATCAAGTTCAGCAGTCAGGCACCCACCTGAAGAAGGGGAAAATATCTCATACTATAATTCAAGGCGGCAACAAAGGAATTTTACCGAAAGAATACAAGGCAACAAGGTAACAAGAAACACAAGATCATGTTTGAAGATCTAGATAAGATTTTATAAAGAGTAGATCATAGTCTAGTCTAGCTTCTTTTATTTTTGACACGGTGTAATAAGGGGTTCAGTGAGCAGCAGCAGCAGCAGTGAAATCCCAGCTCCATGGTAGTCCCAGCTACCAGACATTCCCAAACTACACTGACCTGATTCCTTTTTAGCCAAGGATATGTAGGCAACCTCGGAAGCAGGGTGCGGTCAAATCTTTCAAAAATTCTTCCCACGGAGTATTCAAACGGGCAAAAATCGCTCGTATCCGCTCACTTATCTTTGCACGAAAACTCTTCGTGTTTCCGCGCAAAGAGGGGCAGCTGTGAGCACGTGATTTTTGCCCTATATGAATTACTCCAACAGATTCAAAACAAAATAATTTCTTTCAGTGTTTGTAATTTTGTTGGATTTCGTGGCATTTCCTGTTAATTATTTGTATTTGTCTGTGCACGTTTATTTTATTTAATTCATGAAAAATACAAAAAAATATGTTCCATCTGCATTTAGGATTTAATTTTATATTTTTATATTAATTAGTAAATTAGTTTGTTTATAAAAAATGAAAATCACAAAAAATAATTCATTTTGCATTTTTACTTTTTAATTTTGAATTGTATAATTTTTCTTTAAATTTAGGATTTAATTAATTATTGTAAATACCATGATGAGTAATTAATCTAATTGGGTAGGTTAATTTAATTTAAAATTATTAATTAATTAGGTTTTATTTTAATTTTAATTTTGAAAAGAAAAGAATTTTGAAATTGAAAAAGGAAAAAGAAAGAAAAGAAAGAAATCCAGATCTAGGCTAAAACCCATTTAATTGTCCAAGCCCAAATGAAAATCACCCAATACCCGGCCCAAACCCACACCTTGACCCGGTCGGTTTCCCCCCCAAAACCAAACGACGTCGTTTCATGGGCAACAGATCAGGACCGTCGAGGTTTCTTGATCGGACGGTCCTGAAGCCCAGGTCCCTTAGTATTTAAATGTCCAAACCTGCCTCCACACCCCTCACTCATCTCCCTCACAACCCGCCCCTGCCAAACCCTAACGACGCTGCCCCTAAATCCCCCACCGCCAGAGGCGGCGCCACCACAAACCAACCTCAGATTAACACCAAATACCCTCCTCAACTCCCTCAGTCCAAATCTACAAGCACCTTCCATCGAATAAGCCCAGAACGTCTCGAATCTTGATTTTAAAGAAAATCCTAGCGCCGCCCCTGTGTTCTCTGGTGGCGGCGCCACCTCGGTTCGACCCCAAAATCACACCCCTGAACCCCCATCTCTCCATCACCCTAAATCCCCACTTATATTCCCTCGAATCACCCCAGAACTCTCCGAATGTCAAATCTGAGTTCGAACCCTAAATTTCCGTCAAAGCTGTGGGCATGCATGACCTTAAGCCTCCGATTTGCTCGAGTTTGAAGTCTGATTCAACACGAATTGATGCTGCTCATTTGTTCTTGACAAAGAACAAGTGATTAGCATCAGTTCTGTTCAAATCAAGGTGTCCGGCGCCATTTTGGGTTTTGCTAGGGTAAGTTTCCTCCCCTTTTTCTTTGCTATCCGAGTTTACCTTCTGTTCCTCTTCTTTTCTTCTCCCTTTCTTTGAGTTTTTTACCTTGATTGAAATTTGAACAAGGTTCTGGACCTAGTTTCCCTTAAGATTGATTTTGCGTTTGTATCTGTTCCGTTGGCTTTTCAGCTTTCTTTTGTTGAAGTTTATGGTCTGGTTAACTTTCATCAGTGCCATGCTTAAATTCTCATTTTTATCTTTGTTTTGGTCACTAAGCTTAATTAGTTCCCCTCCAGTTTGTAATTGTTAATTAATTGATTTGTTTGATTTTTAGTCTTCTGAATTTGTTTGGGTTTCGTCTGTGGGCTCTTAGGTCAGTCTAAGATCTCATGTTAAAGGTGTTCTGTTTGGTCTGAGTCTGAGCCCATGTCTAGTTAAGCATTGAGCCCGTTCGGGGATACAAAGCTCATGTTCAAGTCTGGCCGGGCTTCAAGGTAAAATACAAGGGTAATAGGGGTAAATTGGGTAAGTCACTTAAGGGAATCTTGCTATAACTGACTAGGAAGCTGGGGAAGGGGTTGGTTCTGATTTTCTGTTCTTTTAGTTGGGGTATCTGAGCTATAATGAAAATTAAAAAAGGGTCAAATGTGCAAAGACTAATATCTGAAAGCTGCCCTAATAACTTGCCTATAAAGGCAACTTTTCTTGCCTTTCAAGGCGGACCCAAGAGAATTAACAGAAAAATCAGAAGAAAAACAACAGCGGTTGAAAAATCTCATAAAAAATCACTGTTTCATTCAGTTTTCCTTTGTGATTCTTGAAGTCATCAATTTCTGGAATAATTTTCTTGACTCATATGGGGTAAAAATGGATTGAACTTGGTATTGAAAGAGCTGGTTTAAGTTTGCTAATTGGTTTACTGTTCCATCGATTCTTCTGAGTGGATTATCATGGTTTCAATTGCTGAAGCTGGGCTGACTATTATTGTTTGTTGCTGAATCCCTCATTTTTCTGTTTTGATTTTAATTCCAGGTACATTTTCTGAACTTTACTTGATGAAAGTCTCAGTATGAAGATGGAAATGAGAGGTTAAGGGAGGGCAGCAGATTTACCAGAGTTTTGTTTACTTTTTTTTATTGTTTGTGATTTAGATCACATGAATCATTGTGCATTCTAGCTGGTTTCCATTTGAATGGTGAAGTTCCTATAGATGTATTTGGTTTGAGACTATTGGAATGTTATGTAAAGGACTCAATCAAATTATTATATTCCAAATGTGTTTGAGCCTTAAATGAAGTACGTAGGTGTGCTTGGTAGTGTTCTCATACTTGAATTGGTGCTAACGAGACTAAAAGGAAAATGATTAATATTTGGTATGCTGTTAGAGGATTTTGTGGGGGTATTGAAACATAATAGTGTTGTTTGGAAATGAGATTGATTAGCTGATGTAGCATCAAAACATTAAATTGATAGTCTAGGTACTGTCAATATTGAAAGAACTTGACTGAGCATATTTGATTGTTTTAAAGTCTTGGATATTTGATCTTTTAAGTTTTGTTGATGAGAAGTCTAAATAAGGTTAAATTCCCATGTTAGCACTGTAAGCTGATTCAAGGCTTTAAAAATTAAGAGCCATGTGCCGCGTAGTCTCTCAAGAATTGAGTTCTAATTGTTTTCAAATCATGGAGTTACTAAAGCCTCTTGTAATTATCCATTGGTCCGTCAAAGGGTGATTTCAAATTGTTGCGTCTGTTAGTTCAGCATCAATTCCCGTTAATTCGGCCCCTGCTTGCATGCTGTAAGGACTCGATAATGAGTCCAGTTCGTTGCAGCCGCATGTGATTTGAAATTGGGCTCACCTTGGGCCCAAATGCGTGGAAATAGGATCTGGATCCTTTTGACGCCATTTCAGCCCCGTTTTCTGATCATTAGTCCATATTAACTAAGGCCCATTCGCCTAAGTTGAACAAATCCCCCATCTCGTAATGTTCAATTAGTCATATTCTTAAATAATTTCAAGAGTTGCTATTAAATAGAAAATAGTGTGTGGCCCTTGTGTTTAATTTAGAGACCTCTTGATTAGAATAAATCGAGGTGCGCCGTGCCAAACAAAAATGACAAGTGCATGGCCTTCGTATGATTAATTTTATTTTGATCCTTAGAGTTCGAGGTGTGCCATTTAGCGAATTTTCCATGGTCCTCGCAAAGTTAAAGCGCATAGTTGCTTTAGGCGCCCTATGTCAATAATTTACCTTTCTAAACTCGGGTGCGCATTTCATGTGACCCAAATCAAATCTTAAAACGTTGAATAAAATAGTTTTAGGACTGCGGGTGCATTTCATGTCGCACGATCCGAAGACGTGTTTTAAACGACTTTCAATCTTCCTTAGAATGATTAAAAATGGTTAATAAGTTAACAATGCACCATAGGCTCAAACATGTGATTAATCATATAATTAGGCCATTGTAATAGTTGAGCGACCGTGCTAGAACCACGTAACTTGGGAATGCCTAACACCTTCTCCCGGGTTAACAGAATTCCTTACTCGGATTTCTGGTTCGCGGACTATTGAACAGAGTCAACCCTTTCCTCGATTCGGGATTCAACCGGTGACTTGGGACACCATAAATATCCCCAGTGGCAACTCTGAATCTTTTAATAATAATCTCATTTCGATTGTCCTTTAATTGGAAAAACTCTCTTATACTTATACCCTTTACGGGGTGTAGGTCAAAAGGAGGTGTGACACTTACTGTTATAAAGTAATGTCTTTTGGTCTCAAAAATGCTGGTGCAACGTATCAAAGATTGGTAACCAAAATATTCCAAGAACATTTAGGAAAGACTATGAAGGTCTAAATAGATGATATGCACGTCAAAACTCAACATTCAGGGGACCATATATCGCACTTGTCTGACACGTTTCAGATCTTGCGAAAATTCAATATGAAACTAAATCCTGAGAAATGTGCATTCGGCGTTTCATCAGGAAAGTTTTTGGGTTTTCTTGTTTCTAACCGTGGTATTGAAGTAAATCCCTTGCAGATTAAAGTCATTGAAGAAATCTCTGACATGCTTACGAGTAAAAAAGAAGTGCAAAGGTTGACAGGAAGAATTGCAGCCTTAGGGAGATTTATTTCCAAATCATCAAAAAAGTGTTTTAAATTCTTTTTAGCTCTTAAAAAGCAAGATCAGTTCGAATGGACTGAGGAGTGTCAACAAGCACTCAAAAACTTGAAGACATACCTGTCAAATCCGATGTTGCTCGCAAAACCAAAGGTTGGGGAAAAATTGCTGGTTTATCTTGCTGTCTCCGAAGTAACCGTAAGTGCTGTTTTAGTTCGTGAAGACTAAGGTAAACAATCTCCAATTTATTATATCAGCAAATCATTATTATATGAGGAGACGCATTATCCTCAATTAGAAAAGCTTTCACTTGCACTAATCATGGCATCTAGAAAACTAAGGCCTTATTTTCAATGTCACCCTATTGCCATAGTAACTGCTTATCTTTTACGCAATATATTACACAAGCATGAGTTGTCAGGTAGGTTAGCCAAATGGGCTATAGAATTAAGCGAATATGACATCACATACCAGCCTAGAACCGCGATAAAATCTCAAGTGTTAGCAGATTTTGCGGCTAATTTTAGCCAATGAATGCAATTAAAAGCAGAAAAAGAATTACAGGTGTTCAACGGATCTAATCCAGGAATTTGGACCTTATTTACTGATGGCTCATCTAATGTAAAGGAGGCAGGCTTAGGAATTATTTTGGTACCACCTACGGGTGAAACCATTCGACAAGCCATTAAATGTCATTCTATAACTAACAATGAGGTAGAGTATGAAGCTGTGATTGCAGGTTTAGAACTGGCACTAGAACTCGACATTAATCAGATTGTAATCAAAAGCGATTCGCAGCTTGTAGTTAACCAAATGCTGGGGACTTAAACAACTAGGGAAGCATGAATGCAACAGTATTTAGAGAAGGTACGGGATTTGATTAGGCAATTTCAAACCTGGAAGGTCGCGCAAATACAAAGAGA